>NC_039494.1:5536635-6214867 GCF_003590095.1 Trichoplusia ni
AAACTGTAGTCGTTTCAACGTTTCCGTGGTTGTTATAGCTGCAGCAGATATACATCTGTAAAAATTTAAACTGTCTAGCTCATCAGATACAGCCTGGTGTCAAACGGAGAACGAGACAGACAGAAATGAGTTTTTATAAATGGGTCTGCCATTTTTTGGAACCCTTACGAATTGCAAAATAAACTGTCCATACACTAGATAATGACTAGATGAAACGTATCTTTTGTGTTCTAATTTCAATTTTCAATATCTTACTGTGGGGATGATCACAATTCAATAAACGGAGCCATGATGTAAAGGTTTTATTTTTTAACGAAAAAATTTAGGTAACTATTTTGATGAGCCCAAGATCTCATACCAAACTAAGTGTGACTGCTTGTTAATCTTAAACAATGATATTTTTTCATCATAAAAGTATTATATATAACTAGTTTAGACTAGGATATAAATCTAAACATACAGACAGACAACATTTTCGTTACTATACACATACCTGAATGAATGTACAACTACCTCCCACCAAAACGTCCTTGCAATGCAAACATTAAAATTATAATACCTACTTATACTCAGCACAATTATTTTAGTTTATTATTCTTTCAAACCTTATGAAGTTCGTACGCGTAACATGTTATTAATATATTTTATTTCTGTGTTCTGTGGAGTGCGGGCCGCGATCTACTATGACTCTTACAGCGGGTCCACTATTACAGCTGAACGAGTGAAGCAACATGATAAAGCTAACACTACATTGTAAGTTTATCTTGTTTTTGTTGTACTTGCATACTGATTTTATTTTTCAATCTTCAGAGGCTAGCGGTATGTATACTTTTTTAATGTCCTTCTTTGTAACTAGTTTTATTTATCATATTTATCAGAAAAGCCACCAAAATTATTAACAATGTTCCATATTACTAGTTTATAACTTAAAATGAAAAAAAAAAATGTTTTCGTCGAGTTACGTGCTATTTTATCCTCGATTTTTTTCTAAAATTAAATAGTCTATATCTAAGAGTATTACATCGTTATATTTACATTTATGTTACAATCTATATCTACAATGCTATCTACTATCATATCCGATCAGATACTATCTTACAATGCATAAACAAATAATTTGAACTTAATTGTGTTTTGTTGATAGTTTTAAGTTGTTTCAGTAAGTACTTGTAATTTTAAAACAAAAGAGAAAACAAACCATCGACTTCGATTTTTCCAATTAAATGTGCATTGGAAATCATATTTTTACTCATTTATCATAGTAAGATATTATTTGATTCAGACTTTTTAACATCAAGGCAATTTAAATAATTTATATTTTTAGTAATTCAAGGGTAACATTTCTTTAAAGCACGCTTTAGAAACAGTCTAATGAAGTTTTATTTTATTTTTATGTTAGGGTACTTATATGTCCCAATATAATTCTCAGTAATAAAATGGTGTTCTAGTTGGTGTGTTAACGAGATAGAGCCATGTGATCCCAATGAAGGCAGGCGGGTGGACGGCTCCTGCAACAACTTGCAGTACCCAAGCCGAGGAGCTAGTCATACACCGTTCGCGAGAGCCCTGCCACCAGTCTTCTCAGCAAGTAAGTTTTGTTTACAAATACATATTTTCAACATGATATGCAATAATTTCATTTAACGTCCTCAACAAGACGAACAATTAATTTCTTGCAAGTTACGAAAGCAACAATTTTGCTGAGCTAAGTGCAAAAGTCTATAATGTTTTCTAAATTTTTTCGCAGATTTTGAGCCAAAGAAAGCAGCGGATGGCTCCGACTTGCCCCTAGCGAGGTTCCTGAGAACCAGCCTCGTGTCAGTCGGACGGATCCCCAGTCAGATGTTCACGGCGCTGGCGATTCACGACTTCGTGTTCATGTCCGCTGACATCGTGTCTCTTCATGATACAGGTTTGATACTTCACGTTATTATAGATAAGACATTTTTAATTAAGAATATTTTTTTAAAATGAAGCTTAATAATTGAAGCATGCGGTACTTACATATAAATGTCTGAAATTGTAATTATTAAAAAAAATCAATTCATAGACTTTGGAAGAAATTGTTATTTTGACTCTTAAAATACTTCTCGTTAAAAGTTTTTGGAAAGGTAACAAGATTATGCTCTATATAGGTATATACAGTTCTCCAAAACTGTTACAATTTTTGACCGGTAATGGCACCAGGAAGTTATACGATAATTGTAATTGGTTATCTTAACGTGATCACCTTCAACGAAACAAACTTCTTTACAGTGAACTACATAGTCTGGAAGCCCTACTGCTGTGCCGAGAGAGGCAAGACTGATTACATGTGTGTACCAAACCAGATCCCTCCAGATGACCCCGTGCACCGCTTCTCCGGCCAACGTTGTCTTAACATGACAAGACCAGAGACCTTCCAAACTATTGGCTGCATTAAAAATAATACATCACCTGAGAGAGTGAGTATTTAAATAGACGATAAAAGAATAATCGTTTAAATGAAACCTTCGACTGGCCTGTTGGTCTAGTGGTTACTGGCCCTGACTGTTATGCCGATGGTCGTGGGTTCGATTCCCACCCAGGGTAAATGTTTTGTATGATGAGCAGGGCATTTGTTTTGTGTGTGGGTTTTATTTATCTGTATTATGTATTTATTTAGAAGTATAGAAGTATGTTTATCAGTTGACTGGTACTCATAATACAAGCTCTGCTTAGTTTGAAACTGGATAGCGTTGTGTGAAAAGTTTTGGGAAATTATATTCTTTATTGTGACGTTTGAAGATATCGTACCGCCACAACACCTAGGCCTTCGTTATGCCTCTTCCAGTTTCTTTCTTTAGTCTAAAATATTGGTCAATTAAGTTTGAATAAAGAGTTACAAATATCAGAAGTTGGTCCCTTTTAGGGCTTTGTGTAAAGTGCACTAGTTCACTGAACTTCTGTGTTCATGTTTATAATTTAAATTAAAAAGGCCTTTGTCTAACAATCGTTATAACAATAGTAGTTTATAACAAGTCGGTACTATTTGCACAATTTAATTGTAATAGCATAAATATTTATACATTTGTTTTGTTGCTATTTCAAAATTTACTTGAAGTAATCTTATGTTAATAAATTATGAACAGATAATAGGTACGTTCTTTCTCGCTGCCTGCTAGATGTTTTTTTTTCTTATTATTTATGAATTCACATTAATCGGAGTTTAACAATGTGACTTTATCATACTACTTTTATAATGTGACTAAAAATAAATCAAACAAGCAGTTATTATTTCCTTTATTTAAATTATATAACATATAAATTACATTTTTAAATTTATCTACAAAAACAACATACATTTAAAAATATAAAAAATAGTGTCCAACCGGCAACGGGAACAGGGCCCAAGCTGCCGGTGGTCAGGGCTCCAGAGAGAGGAACCTCCTCACCATGCGCGCCGTGTCCAGAAGTACCGCTCTCTGAATCAAACCCTTGGCCCAGACACCCAATAAACAAGCAGTTTATTATTACGATGCTCACAAATTAATATCATTGTTTAATCATTTTTTGAATATTAATTATCTCCGGAATTACATTGTAAAGCAAATATCTCATTGCCCAATTTATAACGTTCAGTTTTACTTCTTTCAATACGTTATGCAGTAATGGACAACAAATAAAATGTATTTGTGTAGGTAGCGTGTATGATAAAGAATAAAAACTTAATAATATGTTTATTTTTTATTCTTAAACTTCTTTAAAAAGTATATGAAATACTTAAAAGCAGGGACAGGCTAAAATAATTTTGTCTGTATGAACATTTAAAATTGTTATACTAACTCATAACTGCAATATTCTTTATGTTTAAATAACAATGTGCTTCTTCTTGGTTGCCCTTTTGGGCTAGTGGTCCTAGCTGCTATACAGGTGGTTGTGAGTTCAATTCTCACCCAGGACAAATGTTTGTGTGATGAACTCGATTTTTTTTTCCGAGTCTTCGTTTCATTTTTCTTAAATATGGATGTATTTAGAAATCTATAAGTACGTTTGTCACTTGTCTAATACTTATAATACAAACTTTACTTGTTTGAAACTAGATGGCGCTGTGTGAAAGTTGAATATTATTATCATATCATATACTTATTGTAAAATATTAAAACATTACAGATTGTATCATCAACTCCTCTACTAGACTTGTCAGTTATATATGGCAACGCGTTACAAAGTCTTCTGCGACGAGGCAGACTGTTCGAAGGAGGCATGTTGAAGTTTGAAGAAGAAAACGGAAGAATATGGCCGCCCAAGTACCCAACTAACGGTCACCTCATTTGCTTATCGAATCAAAGGCCTCAGGAGACAAGATGTCATCTTATGCGTGAGTATGATGCTGTTAATTTGAAGTAAATCGGTATTCAATTTAGTTGTTATGGTATTCAAAATACTGCATATCGATACTTTATATGAAACTGATAAACGTATAAAATCACCAAAAATGTCTTGAATACTTATAATGATTGTTGAACTTATTTTAGATAAATATTACAATAAAAAAATGAAAATGTGATTGTTGTCACCACGTAAAATCTACTAAGCGCAAATTTGTGTTATTCACGAATGCTTGCCCTGAGTCTTGAATGTTTATGAAATTCCCCGCGACACAAGGATTAAGGAACAAAAGTTTCTAAATGCGGGAGTGCTTTAAAAAAATGGAAAGATGACTTATGATATTCGATTATATTATTTACCATATTAATTATTTAATTCCAGCCGAGGATGGCGGCAACACTCTAGGCGGTATCAATCTCATGTCAATTTGGTTCTGGAGACATCACAACTTCATCGCTAAAAACCTAGCGGCCGTCAACCCTTGTTGGACCGATGACAAATTATTCGAGACAGCCAGAGACATCAACATTGCTGTCGCTTTACAAATATATTACTACGAACTGTTGCCTGTTTTCTTCGGTGAGTAAAAAATGTGATCGATCTCAGGTTAAGCTACGAATGACACGGTCAGTCCGTGGGTAGGTGACCGTATATTTCAAAACGAGATCCTCCGAGTTTGATGGTCCCTTCTGTTATTTATACATCATTGGCAGTCGTTACGGGTATTTAGAAGCGAGACAGTCTGATAACTAGTCTTACTAAGTTGCACCCTGTTGCAAAGTTAAATGGGTTGACGAAGTAAGATACTTAGTCGCCCCTTATAAAACACTTGACTTGACTGCATCCGGACTAAAAGATGACCCAACATACTTCTAAGTTATATTTCTATGTCATAGTTCTAGAAAAAGACTAGGCTGATAAGAAGTAAATTATGGTATACTTGCTTATGACCAAAACGGTGATAAAACTGGTAATATTATTTCAGGATATGACAATATGGTGAAGGATGGTGTGATAACTCCTACCGGTGGGTTTAGGGACGTTTACGATCCCAATGTGATGCCTCAAGTGTCTTTGGAATATCCTTTCGTTCTGAGATGGGTACACACTATTCAGAATGGGCTCATAAAGTAAGCAAACTTATTTTGGTAGTAACTATCGTGACAATTATTTATTACTAGCGGTTGCCCGCGACTTCGTCCGTTATGCTGTTTACCTGCCCTGTTTTTTCCACATTTTCCATTGTATCTTTGCTCCTATTAGTCGCGGCGTGATGGTATATAGCCATAAAAATAAAATAATTGTTCAATTTGAACGAGTAGTTCCTGAGATTAGCGCGTTCAAACAAACAAACTCAGCTTTATATATTGGTATAGATTAAATGATGCAACTGTTTACTCACACGTATTTATCGGGTTTTCCCGACTAGTTTACCTCAAGCCTAGTTCAGCTCATGAGCTAACGTGGCTAAACGAGTCGGATTAAGGACTCCAAACTAGTCGGGCAATCTCGACAAATACGCGTGAGTAAACCGTTGCACAATTCAATAAGGACACTTTTTTTTCTGTGCCTTATATTGGGACTTGGTAATCATAAGTTTTTATTAATCATGTAGCTATTACTTTAAAACTGATTCTTCTAATTTCTTCTTCATCATTTATTTCAGAATGTACGATAAAGACGGTTACTACATGAAACAGGTGCCAGTCGTCAACTTAACATTGAGAACTGGTTATTTTGCGCTGGATGACAACCTCGATCTTATGACACAAGGAAGCTTCAGACAAGGAAGTGACAATGTTGACTACACTGCTGATTTTGATGTGGGTATTGCAATTTAAATTGTTTATTTTCTCTTGCATATTGATTTCATTCGAGGCATCCAAGGGCAGCTGAGCAAAAGTGAAACAGTCCAGTACACTACTAAGAGTGGCGTCTCTTTTCGACAACTTAAGAGTGGTAAACTTATGGAATTTCTTGCCGATTCTTCTCTATGGGAATGATATTTTGAAATTGTGCATTTAGAGTCATTAGTTATATAATATAACGTTTCTTAGGTGCCTTTCTTAGGCCTACGATTCTTAGACTTACGTTAATATTTTGACGGTTTTGAGGTAGAATAGAATATTCTTCATTCCACTTAAGTAAACAAAAATCCATTCGGTATCCAATCAGTTGGAGAGCCTTATTACAGAACTCTTATTTACGCTACGCTATCCGAATATCAGCCTTTGTGCCTACTAGATAGTATATTTTTCTTTCAATTAAAGTTAAGTTTTCCATAAGTTAAAGTAATTATTCTCTAACATAATATAAATAATGTTTTAACGACGGATCACAATTTGAAAGTGTTATAATTTAAACCCATAATAAAATTGTTTTTCGGTTTTTAGATCACAGAGATTGGCTTGGGACCTCAGCAATATCTTTCAGACTTGATGACCAGTGACCTTGCTAAGAACAGATTGTTTGGCTTCCAACCTTACGTTAAATACAGAGAGTTCTGTTTTGGCAATAAAGTAAAGAGCTTTGATGATCTACATGGTTCCATTGACCCAGAGGTAATTAGCATATAATATTTTATTTGTGGGGCACAAATGCAGCATTCAGCAGATATTAATATAATTTACTTGAAAATTTTAACGTCTACTAAAACCACTGAGCGCCACGTTTTCCGGTTCGATCCCGGAATGGAACATGCGTTTGTGAAATCCTGGAATGCTTGTTCGGAGTCTGGGTATCTTTGTGCATGCGACTTGAATGTTTGCAATACGAGGATTAATTTCCAAAACATAGAGTCGTTTTTCTTAAAAAAAAAAAACAACATGTATTTATTAATTTGCAATTTCAAATTATGCTTTTCAAAAAGTAAACGTAATATTGTTTTAGTTTTTGGAAAGTACATTAAAAAAAATCTGTCTCTCTAAAATGTCTGCATTTTTTATACACTACAGAGAATAGAAATTCTGAAAGATGTTTACAAGAGCGTGGAAGACATTGACCTTTTGGCTGCGATCTGGGTAGAAAAGCCATTGAGAGGAGGTTATGCTCCACCAACGTTCTACTGCCTTGTAATAGACCAACTAAGACGCAACATGGTTTCTGATAGACATTGGTATGAAAGACCGAACAGGCCAAATGCGTTTACAGCCGGTAAGTAAACTCTCCTTTTTAGTTATGATCCGATTTTTGAAACACAAGGAATAATAACATCATCATCATCAGCCTATATTCGTCCACTGTTGGACATATTCCTCCTCAATTGCACGTCATCGGGATCTATCTTCAGCTGCTCGGATCCAGCTTCTGCCAGGCATTATCATAAAAAGATATTCAGTTCTTATAATTAATATTTTTAATATGACATGAATTCCGAGAAAATTATAACCATGAGTTTTGACCACTTAAGGGTAAAATTGAAGTAACGACCAATGCCTTTGCACTTTAAATTAAAATTAAATTCAGAATCAAAAATTGTCTTTCCAACTTTTCACTAAAACCTTTTCTTGTTATTCTTCCAGCACAACTGGCAGAAATCAGGAAAGCCACTATCGCGCGTCTCCTGTGCGATGTCGGCGACACGGTCACGAGAATCCAGCCGCGCGCCTTCCTGAAAGCCGGTTACAAGTGAGTTTAATATTAAATAGCTATTGATAGAGCGTACGTATTCTGTTGAAAATGGTTCTGTTGATTCTTTTTTCATTTAAATAACTGTCATTTGTTTCCATAAATTTTATCAAAATTGGCTCGGTGCTTTTTATTTGAAGTAGTTTCTATTTTTTAGTTGTTGAAAAAAAATGTTCTGGCTTCCATTGTGTCCTTGCTGGGTCTACAAACAACTTATTTAATAAATACAACATTTTATTTTAATTATCATCAGAAAATCTTTGTGAACCTTGCTTCGCGGATGTTAAACAATAATTATAATTAATTCCGATTTCTCACACCGACAATGCGAACGTAAAAAATAATTGTTAAATTTAAGAAATAAGGACGTCTACTCTAGCCTCTTGACTAGCCACCTTGTTTATTTAAACATTTCATACAATAACAATGTACAATCAGCCAACACTTTCTACCTGAGTGATATTTCTACTAATATATTAAAATGGCATTTCTTTTCGCTGTACCTTAGACCTGTCCTCTCCACACATTTAATTTTTTCCTGTACACGCCAACCGTGGTATAAATGCCAGTTGCCTAGAGGGCTGTTTATGAATTTTGAAATCTTATATCCATTTATTTTGTTTCAGTAATCAAATGTGCAACTGTAATGAAATAAACGGAATTAATTACGCCGCCTGGAAGGACGCTACTTGTGAAGTTGAATCGTTTTGGTCCAAATTCGTCTACTGATGCTGATAGCGACAGTGTGTGTACATAATACGAAGTCATGGAACTGGTTTGAAAAAGGAGTCGTTCAGATTGGAATGTTTAAAATACTTCAATTCTTCAACTGTTTTCAACTGGTATAATATTTTCTTGGCATATTTTGACTGATAGAGGAATAAATAAATATTTATGATTGGTATTTGTTTGTTTTCTTTTATTTTCATTCAATGTTTCCTTTCATCATCATCATCATCATCATCTCAGCCTATCGCCGTCCACTGCTGAACGTTTCCTTTAATTTATTTAAATTTTTGGCCCACACACGCGCTCCAACTGATTGGTTAACTTATGTTAAAAAATATATGAAGGAAACGCCGCTTGGTTCCACAGCTACAGCTTGGTGGATCTCTAATAAATACTGGCAATTATTACTTCGTTATATCCTATATCGAATTAATAACTATTGAGAAGGTCAGGATGTTGCTTATATTTTTCAAAAAATCTAGAACGATCATTATTGCCTCATCCGTTACATTTGAAATCACTGTGTAATACCCGTCCTGGTATTTTCTTCTATAATACCATGAAAACCCATAATAACTAAAATAGGTATCGCTTAAAGGCGTATACAATCAAGCTGTCTTTCAACGTCATTTGATTACTAACTTAAAAAAAAACCTTAGAAAATTGCAAACTATGTATATAAAATCGACCGTTAAAACTGCCAAATTTCACCTTACATACTAATCCGACCAATCACGTACGCCACAATCGCGTTTCCGTCCACGCGACCTTAACTTAGGTTAATAATTAAACAGTTAATGGTTCAGTAACCTCGTCGCTAATGACATTTACCATCGTATCGCGATCATAAACCAGTTAATGTTATATCACTTTGAAGTCAAACTGATTATTTTCGTGAAGCGTTTCGCTTGGTCCATACGTCAGTATGTTGCCTCTGTTGCTGTTTTTGTTGAGTGGTGCTAATGCTGCGTTGTTCTATGACTCGTATCATGGAGTACCGATAACGATTGATGAAGTGAAGCGGCACGATAAAACGAATACGACTTTGTAAGTATTTTATTTTTGTTTACTTTTTTTTACGAAACGCTTTCAAGAATTCAATCCTTGCACCGCGGGGGTTTTACAAATATTCAAGATGTTCAAAAACACCCAGACTGAGGACAAGCATTCTTAGATCTGTGTGAGGATCTGACCTCAACTACTAGGCTATCTGGGCAGTCATTTGATGTGTACAACTTGCAGATACTTGAACGTTGAAAAATTGTTTTATTAAAGTAAATAAAATTTGAATTTTAGCATTCGTATGATAATAAAAATGCTTGTTTAATAAAAATTTAATGTTAAAACAAAATAAAAGTAAGATACCACCCAATAAGTAGTATTTTCGTAGTGATGGCACTACTTCTGTCACACAAAAGTACGTAGATGTGTTCTTATGTATGGAAAAGCGTTACATTCAGGTTTATAAAGTAATCTATCATTAAAGTCCAAGTATGATGTAGTTGGTGTGTGAACGAAGTGGAACCATGTCACCCGTTGGAAGGCAGGCGCGTCGATGGCTCGTGCAACAACCTCCGGTTCCCATCCAGGGGAGCGAGCCATACACCCTTCACAAGAGTATTGCCACCTATTTATGACAAAGGTAACAAATCTATGCTTTTATTTTATCCTATACCTTAAAATTAGAAATTCCGTGGAACGTCGTCTTGCATTCATTGTTAGTTGTTGTGATAACAATAGGGACTATAATTTGTCTATTTATTTTCGTTTTTACTAAAACACTTATTTTAAATTACTGTAATAAACATGGATAATGTAATTTTGTGAAAACGTCTGTATTGACTTAACCTACAATCCACCTACATACGTCACATCATCTGTGGATGCCTCCATCAAACATTGTTACGTATGAAATAAATAATTTCCAATTATATTATCTAAACCATCTTATTTTACAGATTTTGAGCCAAAGAAATCAGCATCAGGTAACGAGCTGCCCCTCGCCCGGTATCTAAGAACTCGTCTGATATCTGTTGGAAGGATTCCTAGCCAAGTGTTCACTCAGCTCGCTATACATTTCTTCGTATTTATGTCAGCTGATGTAGTCTCCTTGCATGATACAAGTAATGTATTACTTTTATATTATTCTATCGTGCTAGCTGGAGCTCGTGGCTAAGCTATAACCGCAAAAGTGAAACGATCACAGGTTAAGCTATGCTTGACGCGGTTGGTCCGTAGATGGATGACCATCTGTGTCATAAGGAGTTCCTCCGTGTTTCGGAAGGCACGTTAAATTGTGGGTCCCGGCTGTTATTCTGACATCTTTGACAGTCGTTACAGGTAGTCAGAAGCTTGAAAAGTCTGACAACCAGTCTAACCAAGGGGTATCGTGTCGCCCAGGTAACTGGGTTGAGGAGGTCAGATAGGCAGTCGCTCCTTGTAAAACACTGGTACTTAGCTGAAACCGGTTAGACTGGTAGCCGACCCCAACATAGTTGGGAAAAGGCTAGGCCGATGATATTCTATCGTGCTTTCTGCTTGTGTTTTAGTTCCAAACATTTATTAATTTTGAATTTTCTTGATGCTAGCACTAGATTTTTTAGGTTCAATAAATGTATACGGCCTTACAAAATATCAATTCTTCTGACCTTCTTGTGACAAAAAATCTCTAAATGCATATTCTTTCTTCATATTTCTTTAATAGTTTTTAGTGCAAGCTGTCTTAATTTTGCTGTATATCGTTGAGCCTACCAGTTTGAGCCAATATTCAAGTTATGAAGAAATTACCAAATACTAAGCATTACGACGTAATAAGACACTAAAGTGGTAGTTGTTGTACTAAGATTAAGTTTAGTTCAAAATTGTAACAGTTTTGAAACTCGTATTCTTATTTTGCAGTTAATTATATTGCTTGGAGGCCATACTGCTGCGCAGAGAAAGGCAAAAACGACTCTTATTGCGTCCCGAATAAAATACCTCATGACGATCCGGTTCATCGCTTCTCTGGTCACAATTGCTTAAACATGACCAGACCAGAGTCTTTCCAGAGCATTGGATGTATACCTAAGGGTACTACGCCTGACAGAGTAAGGAACTTTTTGTAAAAACCTTTTTTATCTTTGCTACGTAAAAGTTTTAGGTGCAAAATATGTTTTTATTTTTTGGGATGTTAAAATTAGAGATTAAGTTAATATAAAACTATTGAATATGCATGAATTTAAGTGGTTTTTAAATTCATTTGATGAAACATCTTTTAAAATTAGTGTCCTTTTTAGATTGTATCATCAACTCCTCTCCTGGACTTATCGACGATATACGGAAACTTCTTGAAAAGTCTTAATGAAAAAGGGAGACTTTTTGAAAAAGGATTATTGAAGTTCGAAGTGGAAAACGGCAGGATCTGGCCTCCCAGTGTCAAGACAAAAGCTAGCGTGTGCTTTTTGAACCAACTTCCACATGAAACAAGGTGCCATAATATGCGTGAGTGAGAACTTTTTGTTTCTTGTAACTGTGTGTGTGAATGATGTGCGATTGATCATCATTGTCCTTTAACTAAACCTTTGGACAACTAATTATAAAGTAGAAGCATGATTTTGAGATAGCACCCAGTTAGATGAGTGCTCGTAAACTTAAATAACAAGTATATACTTTTCTTGAATAAATTTAGTTCTACCAAACAAATCACTTTTAGTAAGTTTAATAAAACTGCAAGTATAGATTAATTATCTTATTTGCAAATCTTCTTTTTACTTTTGACTTCTTCACTTGAAACCCAGTAAAAAAAGCAAGACAAGTATTTCTTCTTCAATGCTAATTTTTACTTCTCTACTATCAGCCGAAGATGGCGGCAACACATTAGGTAGTATCAATCTAATGGCTGTCTGGTTCTGGAGGAACCACAACTTCATAGCCACTGAGCTCCTGAAGGTGAACCCTTGTTGGGATGATGAACGGCTCTTCACCACGGCTAGAGATATCAACATCGCTATATCCCTGCAGATCTATTATTACGAGCTTATGCCTATATTCTTGGGTAAGTATTGATTTTGTGTTATTTTTTTTTGGATTTGGTTGATGTTAGCTAGATTTTAGAGTCTTCAAAAATAGAATACAGCTAATGAAAGTAGAATTTAGATATCAGTTTTATTAGAAAACCGAATACTTTTTAGTTGGCGATGTCATCTTCAGTACATATTCAAATTCCAAGTTTTCATAAAAAAACAGACAGAAAAGTAGCTAAAAATGTTAAATCTATTCTAAAAATAGAAAAACAATCTATTTATATATCTTTATCTAATTTAGAAACACTAAAGTATGTTTGTTATTTTACTGGCCTTGAATTAAAACCAAACAGAAGTTGAAATAATTCAATATTCATATTTTATTTATTTCTATTATAAAACCAGTTGGAGTCAAAGACCCGTGAAGACAGACGAGAATATAAAATATTTATAACGTTTGAAGTAGTTTTAGTGTAAAACAGAACTACATTACAAAGAAACAGGTTTAGTCATCATAATATTAATAAACATTAAAGAAAACTAAGACTATTTTGATGATTTACAACGTTAATAAAAATAAACATGTTGACTAAATTCGATTACATTGAAATTTGGAATCGGACATTAGAAATAATTTTGTTTCGAAAATCTTTGGAGAATAATGTTTTAAATGTAAAGCAAATCGATAGAAAAATAAGCTTACATATAGCAAAACGCTACACAAATCATTACGTTGATAGCAATAGGTGTACAATATATGCTGGTGGTCGCTTTTACTTTGCTAGACACCAACGAAAAATTATGAACGTGTGCAAAAAGTCCATGACAATTGGACGATAATTTGATCTTATTTATTCCAGGCTATGAAAACTTGCTTAAAGATAGAGTTATCATCCCAACTGGTGGCTTCAGGGACATCTACAATGAAAACGTTTTACCACAACTGTCTCTCGAATACCCATTCGTTTTGAGATGGGTGCACACTATTCAAGAAGGCGCTTTAAAGTAAGAGATTAAAGGACTTGGATTTAATTTCCTGAGTTTTTGAAGCAGATGACCACGACTTCACTTACCTAATGTTATTGCAATTGTACAATAGAAACGCCGCTCTGCGCAGTATATTCAGGAATATTAGTAATTTACGAACTTGTAAAACCCCCAGCCTTATGTATTGCCAAACAGACAGATAGACAACGGACTATATCACTATAAAAAAGACAGTTTTTCCCTTTGGGTACGGTATAACAATACACAAAAATCTACAAATACGAAGTTTTTGTTGAAGGTTGATTAAACATTATTTTTATTTTGAAACAATGGAAGACAATAACAGGAAATATAAAATTACTCATTGTTTTTACTTAAGTATCAATTTTAATTATTTTTTTTTCCAGAATGTACGATAAGGATGGTTATTATTTAAGACAATATCCGATAGTGAATCTGACATTAAGAACTGGATTCTTCGCCGTCGATGACAATATAGACTACATAACACAGGGAAGTTTTAGACAGGGAAGCGCTCATATTGACTATGTTGCTGATCCTGATGTAAGTGAATTTCCTTTAAAACTGTAATATAGCAATATGACTTCGTTTAGCTTTTATGTAGCTGTCAAAACCAGGCAAGGGATAGGCAAATTAGGTCAAAATAAACACAGCGTGGGGCGGAAAAAATCTCGGTCTTTCAAAAATAAAAAAAAATAAAAAAAATCATCTACTTTGAATACTGCAAAAAATGCAGTATACACATGGGGGTGATACGGGTGGCTATAATTCTTCTTTATAACTAGAGACCATCTCTTTTAATCAAAATACATAAAAGAAAAGACTTTTGAATTCCTTGCTGGCTCTTCTCTATGCGAATGCCATTTGGGAAGCACCTACCTAAGGTCACTAGTTTTTAATAAGTAATTTGAGTATTTTGGGTCTTCTAGAAATGAAGACGTTTTAAATTTAATTTTGAACTTTTCTGGACTTTTCCTTCTTCTGTTTTGAACACTAACAGTAACATCTTTCATTATAGATTACAGAGCAAGGTATGGGTCCTCATCAAAAGGTATCTGATTTGATGACAAACGACTTGGCAAAGAACCGCTACTTCGGCTTCCAGCCTTACGTCAAATACAGGGAGGCGTGCTTCGGTACAACCATTAATAAATTCGAAGATCTAAAAGGATTCATTGACCCGGAGGTAATGTTATTTACTGTATAGTATTCAAATACAAATTTGCGACCTTAAAACAGACAATCCCGAGAGGAAAGAACAATTTGACTTCAACAGGACCAGAAGCATTTGTGTGTTATTATTGTGTAGTTCAAATATGAAAGAATAATTCTGGTTACTGGCATATTAATTGTATTTGCAGAAATGATTAAAAAGTAACATTTATTCATATTTAACAATCATTCTTCTCTTCAAGAAGGGAAATTTGTCCTGTATCATGATTAAGTCAAATGTTCGGCTTTATTTTATTGCTTGTTTTTTAATCAATCAAATCTCTTTAATTTTTTTATTGAAATTGAACCTACTCACAATTCGGAAAAACTAACCTATAAATTCTTTATTGGGGAATCAATTTTCAAATCAGTTAATCAGAACCAGAGATTAAACCAAAGTCACAAACTTCACTTCTTTCAAATGTGCATCGTATCAAAGTATGCACAAAATAATTGATTTATAAGGAAATATCATAGAACCTAAGTCACTGTACTCCATACTAAAAACCTTCTTAAATAAAATTTATTTTCCAGAGAGTAGAAATCCTAAAAGACGTATACGAAAGCGTAGAAGACATCGATCTTATGGCGGGCATTTGGGTAGAGAGGCCTATAAAAGGAGGGTCTGTTCCTCCCACCTTCTACTGCCTGGTGATCGATCAGCTCAGACGCAATGTGGTCTCCGATAGACATTGGTATGAGAGACCTAACAGACCCAATGCGTTTACTGCACGTAAGTAACATCTATAATAATGATATAATACGATGGTAGATACAATACGGTATTTATAGGACTACTTGTATTTTGGTTATTATTGTGCCCTTGTTAAATTGTTAATATGTTTGTTTTTTGTTTTTTTTTCAGATCAACTTGCTGAATTAAGAAAAATGACGATAGCCAGAATCCTCTGCAATGTTGGTGATACCGTGACGCAAATACAGCCTCACGCGTTCCTAAAAGCTGGGTTCAAGTAAGAATTGCCTTAACTATTGAATACTGTTTAGTCTTTTAATCTATTAAAAAGAGTAGAGATTGACTCTTTACTCTAGTGATTTTTGTAACACTCACTGACAAGTGATTTTTTTTAACTATTATTGTTTCTCTTACAAATTAAATCCACTTAGAAAATCAAAAATTTTAAAGTTTGTTATATAGGATTTTTGAATTTATTCAAAAGCATCTTTTTTTCTTTTTAGGAATCCAATTGCGAGTTGCCATCTTATACCTGATATTAATTATGGAGCTTGGAAGGACCTTAACTGTCAAAATTCACATTGGCAATAACTTATATCAAATGGACAAGGAAAATTCCATTTCAATTAACAAAAAATATTTTTCATGACAATAATAATAATATAAATAGACATTTTTGTAAATTTAATTTTCGCGACAAATATAGCCAGGCATCTGGTTTAATACTGTCATATTAGAAACATAAAATATGTCTAAATTGGTTTTATTTCATTTCAAATTAAGTTATTTTCCTGTAGTCAAAAATCATAAAAAAATGTGACTATTTTGACTTTTTTAGTGACACAAGACACACTTATTGAGACAAGTACATATGTACGTTAACCAACTTTTATTTATTTTAGTAAATAATCCGCATATTTATACCCGAAAATATCATCATTTTTTATATTCTTAAATAATTCCAATTCAAAAGAAGGTTCCACCGAGACTTGAACTCGGATCGCTGGATTCAAAGTCCAGAGTGCTAACCATTACACCATGGAACCGATGATACTTTACAACCAAATAAACTTTCACTCTGCGCATAACCTGATTGTGTTGAGTTTGATGACGTCAGTCACGAAGTGCTACCTCTACAGAATAAATCTTTGTGCATAAAACATGAATTGTTGCTACTTTTTTAAACCTGTTGAAACCAGAGAAGAGCTAAACCAATTTGGCAAACTTTTTAATTGAAATATTAGTATTAGAATTGAGACGCATTGCTTGGAAAAAGCCGAAGCCGGATCATTCATTCTGGCTAAATGTATATATTAAATCACTCCGCAATATCTAGGTTATGTATATGTCTTTAATTCATCAAGGGATTATAGAAGCTAATTGAAAATTAATGATTAATGATGATTTTAATATTATCCAGAATAAGCCTGACATTTTGAAACTAAAACATATATAGTAGACTAAGTTTGTGAATAACTTGATTTTATATTATCTAAGTTACATAAACATTAAAGTAACATGAAGCAATTTTTTCTCCAAGTTTTATGCGTAAACCAAAACCACAAGATGCAATTTCAGCGGTATGAGTCAAACACAATACTTGTTTATAGTCACAAAGAAAAATAACAAAACTGCACTTCAGAAATATTTTTAACCCTTTCCTATTCTTTTGTGCGGCACAAATGTTTTTATGTTCAACTTTAACTGGTTATTTTAGGGTTCTGTAAAGAATAGTTCAAAGCAGATAATAGTTTTTATACTTACGCTTATTTCAACGCTTTGAGCGTAGGTAGGCTGAACTTTTCTAGATGGCAGTAATTATCATATTTATCATATTCTGTAGATAAATTTGGTGTCAGAGTTTTGAGTACCCCGTAGGTTTCTGAAGTGGCATAAAACACCCTTGATTTTTTTTTGTAATGGGTAAAGTCCATTCTAAAAATTTTTTTTTAAAAAAAGCACACGTCTTGTCTAGTTCTTTTTCATGTCGTTGGTACCTAGTTAGTTTATCATTCTACCCTAAAAAAATACCAAATCTGTACTGAGTATATCAAGTGGACAAACCGATTCGTAGTTTTCGTAACACGGCATCATGATTTGTCCCTTTGCTATCATTTTTCAAATAACTTTTTTTTCATTTTTTTTTTCAAATTGTTTTTCTCAAATTATATTCGATGCAAGTAATAAATGTACGGAATTGTATGAGATGGATAGAAACGTACTGTCCACAGTTCAGAAGTAAAGAATATATTGCATTAGTTTTCTTTTGTTTCCGTTACAAAAGCCATGCTAATAAAGGCATTGTTAGATTTAAAACAGGTGAAAAATAATTCATTCTGCGTTACCGTGGGTAATGCAAAGGGCTTTTGTAGACAATGGAGTTTGCTTGCGGTCTCTCTGTATTACTGGGTCTATAGGTACTTTGGTTACGGGTTCAATCGCAGACAAATGGTATTGTTTTCTTGACTAATTAAATTCTTAAGGAAAATAGAGGTGTCTAATTTTCTAGTCAAATATATCAATACAAAAAGACTCCCGCACTGCGGAATTTAATCTTTTTGTCGCGAGGATTTTATTCACATTCAAGTCACATGCACATACAACCTTTTTTTTTTTTTTTTTTTTTTTTTTTTTTCGGGGGGAAATCCTCATGGACTTCCTCCGCCAGGGGAGAGGCGGAGGGGTGTGCCGGACTCTTACCGGCTAAAACCCCCCGGTGTGTCTCCTCGCACGTGGGCACGCGGGGCCGCGGGAGTCCAAATTCCTCCGCAGCCCCGCACTAGTGCTGGCCCGGTCAGTCCGGGCCTCGCCTCGTGCACGGGGTAGTGAGGTGTTTGCCTACCCCGTGCACCGCCTCAGAGGCGCGCGCCGACACTCGCTCGCGCCTCCGCCTCGGGTCCATGGAATAGGGGGCGGGGGCTTCCCCGAGTCCCGCGCCCCTGAACCCATTCATGGGGGCTGGAAGAGGGCGTTGTCCGCCCTCCTCCTACGCCCGGTGCGCTTTCTGCGGCCGGGGAAGGGAGTCGAGATCTCCCTCTCCCGCTCCGCAGCTTCCTTCTGCGACATCACGTCCTCGCAGAAGGACACCACCGCGTCCCACGACTCTGCGCTACCGACCATCTTCCGCACTACGGCCGGCAGCGACAGATCGCCTCCTACTTCGTTTGTGAGGACACGGCGCTGCTCCTCCCAAGCCGCACACTCGGCGAGAGTGTGTTGCGCCGTGTCCTCCCCGCAATGGACGCAGTGGTGGCACCGAGCGTCCGGCTCCCTGTTTATGCGACACAGGTACTTGCCGAAGCAACCGTGCCCCGACAGCACCTGCGTCACCCTGAACGACAGGGAGCCGTGCCTTCTCCCGAGCCAGTCGTCGAGCACTGGCCGGATCGCCTCGACGGTTGCGAGGCCGGCGGCAGGGCGCAGAAGCCTTTGCCGCCATTCCGCCACCAAGACCTGACGGAGCTCAGCTCGGCGCAGTGCGATCTGTCGCTGCGCCGGCCTCGAGCCCCGTGCCCGCTCTACCTCGCGCCATCGGTACAACGACGCGAGTACTTTCGCCTCCAGGTCCCAGGGCGGGGATCCGGCCAGTACGCAAGCCGCCTCGTAGGAGATCGTGCGGTACCCGCGGACGACTCTGACGGCCATCGCCCTCTGCGGTTTACGCAGAATGGCGAATGTGCCGGCCGTCAGGTCCATCGCCCACACAGGGGCCCCATACAGGGCCATGGACCGCACGATTCCCACGTACAACCGCCTACAGACGGTGCTCGGGCCCCCCATGTTGGGAAGCAGCGTTGAAAGCGCGCCCGCCGCGCCCATCAGCTTGGGCGCCAGGCGCCGGAAGTGAGGACCGAATTCCCATCGGCTGTCGAGCACCAATCCCAAGTACTTCATGGTGGACTCGACAGCTATCCGGGCCCCACTGACCACGATGTGTGATCCCGGCGCCGGCGCACGTCGGGGGCCATGAAACACCATGGCCTCCGACTTATTAAGGGCCACCTCTAGGCCCAGGCGCCGGATGCGGTTCACCACCTGTGACACCGCAGCCGTGGCTATCAACGCCGCTTCCCTGTGCGAGCTCCCCCGGGCTGTGACTAGCGTGTCGTCCGCGTAGCACGTCAAGTCGGCGCCCGACGGGAGCTCGCCTCTCAGCACCCAGTCGTAGCCGATGTTCCACAGGAGCGGCCCCAAAACCGATCCCTGCGGAACACCGCACGACATAAGGTGCCGACCAGCACCGTCACGTCCCCGATAGGTGACGCACCTATCCTCCAAATAGGCCCCTACTGTACGACGGAGGTAGGGAGGCACACGATGATATTTTAGGGCCTCCCGAATACAACTCCAGGGTAGGGTGTTGAAGGCGTTGGAGATGTCCAACGACACCGCCAGCACCACCCCACCCCGGGACACTGTCTCCTCCGCCAGGGCCCTCACGCGCAATGCACATACAACCTAACCTAACCTGGTCTTAGAACAAGCATTTATAAAACTGTTCCTCGTGCAGATCGAACCTGCAACTCACCATTACCCACCATTCGGCTATCCGCGCAGGCAGTAAGTGCAGTAGTGAAGAAACTGTAAGATAAAATATTTGATTAGGATAGTTATAATTACTGTATACATAGATAACGAATAATGGTAATATTTTCTATCTAATTTGAAAGTTACTAAGTCCCAATAAAATAAAAAACCGTTCTGTCTTCCTTAAGCCAGCTATAGCCTCCTACTTCAATCACTAGCCATCACGATCTTGTGCCTCTTAATATTGCACTTAGAATAACAAAATAAATGAAGCTGTGGAAATGCGACTGTCCAGCTTTTCACGGTGCATCATACATAGATTGATGATAGAAGAATAAAGAGATGGACAACAGCAGTGCCTTTATATTCCTGTATCAAGGTTCACGAAACATAGCTTGGTGGTAGTAGTACAGCTAGACAGACAGCAGTGCTTTTAAAATAAACTTCTGTTTTTCAGATCACGGCAAAAAAACCACTTCAGTTAACGTATAGCCTCTGTTTTATTTAAGGAAAAGACTCTCTAATATAAAATATAAAGTTATGAAAGTCGTTTTGTAAGCGAAGGCTTTTCTACGTGAACGTTCAGTGTGCTTTAATATTTGCATGATATTGCGCCTGCCGTGCGACACACTCCTTTGTATGATTTGGTGGTTGTTTCGGAGCTAGCTAGGTTATTGTTTGTGTGAGGTGATATTGGGTATGGTAAGGTTTCGTTCTGTCACTTTAGGGCAATAGGCTTTGTCTATCAATGTTGTAATTAAAATGTTATCAAAGAGTATGATTATTGATTTTTTTTCTGTTTCAAATTATAATAAAATTGTATTGGCATACTTGAATATTATTTTTCAGATCATCACCCATCTTCCTCAATCTAGGCAAACAGAAAACCAATCAGACTTGCGCGAGTACAATATTCATAGTCATACAGTATGACTTGTATTTGTCGAAATTAAAACTGTTGCTACGGTTACTAACACTGCCTAGTATAAATACGAACAGTTTAACAGTTTTTCAGCAATAGAGTTTTGTTTTAACTCTTAGGGCAGATAAACTCAAAAAAAAACAAAGAAAAGATTAAGCAAGTCACGCTCAAAACCAAAAAACCATTAGCAACAGACTAAAACAATTTTAAACAGCCAGGCTAATCAGTTGAAAGGGACCTTCATTATGGAACTGCCCCGTCTGCTGCACCCACTGGTCTTCGCTCCAGTGCAAGTGACGCGCCAACAGTTAATTACAGTAATGTAGTGACGCCGACACGTGTACCGCGTTATGTTCACACATTGGATTTGACCGGTGTGGAATGGTGCAAGGTGGGGGATGTCGCGGGTTAACTTATATTATTATGTTCCACTTGGTTTAAGGGATATAAGCAGCATGCTATGTATACTCAACTTTTTTAGGAAAGAGGTCGAGATGATTTTCTTTCGAAAAAAGGAGATGAAAACTTATCAAAGGACACAAATTATAGAAACTTTGTGTGTTTGTAGCTCAAGAGGATGAAACAGGATACATAAGGGGAGAGCCTATGTTCTTGTTGCATAAAAAACCTTTAACACCAAAACGAATGGATCAAACATTATAACATAAATTTTAATTACGTCAATCATTATTTTCCGTCTTAGTTTATACCTGAAGTAAACGTATATTTAATTTGATTTTAATAATGACAGAACTATTTATGTCTTTATTTTTCAAAAAATAGACTTGTACTACGAGTCACATCGCTTCATCTCGTAAATTGGCCAGAAGTAAAATATCTAATCGATCGTGTGGTGCTGGGCTTAATTGGCGAAAACTTTGTACGGCTGTTTTCCCATTAATTGCTATAAGCCATAGCATAGCAATTAATTACACTAAAAATGTTGTTTCGGTGACGACAAAAAAAATAGCTGACAAATTTGGATGTCGAAATTTATCACTAAATACAAAAAGCAAACTTAAATTATTTGTAAGATTTACTTGATTTTTGAAAAAAAACCTACCTGTGCTTTCAATTCCAAGGATTGAGAAGGTTTTATAGAGACTTGAAAATGAGTCGTGATTATTGGAAAATACTTTTTTATTAGGTAGAGCACTCAGAAAGTTGTTCAAGTTTTGTGATTGCTGGCAAACGCTGATGAAGGTAGGATGAACCCCTCTTAAGTATCAGTGTGTAACAATTTGCCTATCTCACCTCCTTACCCAGTTACCCTGGAAACACCATACCCTTAAGTGTAGGTTGGTAGTCAGACTTTATAGCTTCTAACTATCATCGCACTCTAAGATTTGTAAATGGCAACTGGGGTCCACAATTAAACGTGCGTTTCACCGTTTCTAAGTATGTCGGCCATCCATTCATCGACGGTAGGAATCGTAGCTTAAACTGTGGTTTAGTTGTTAGCTTAGCATAAAAAAATACAGGCTGTAAATTGAGACCCCTCATCTTTTTCAAGTCGATTAAAACTCCCACTTTTCCATATTAATAGCCCACCTACACAACTAGTCTGACATCAATCAACAGTAAAGTTGAATAAAAACCCCTACCAGGGTTTCTCGTCACGGACCCGCGTCTGTCATATCCCGGCAGCCCGTCAATTAGTCACCCCAGTGATTATTATTCACACACGGCCGACCCCAGCATCTGGTCCTAATGATCGCGACACGCGACTGTAGTAGGGGATATGTGTTCCAAAAATGTAAAAAATATTCTTATTTTCTGATTTTGGGAGTTTTTATTCCAATTTAAATTTTGGAGAAATTCTGACTCTAATACCACTCACTTATAAGGATTGTAAGCGTTCAATATTTTTTTACAAAAGCAATCAAATTCAAAAATTTAATACATCGAATGCTTTTAGCATGTGTCTTGGAACAAAAACTTAAAAAAATCTGTTTTACTTAAAGTTGTATATATCTTGAATCTGAAAGAAAGCCAATAAGTTAAGATGCAGGAGAAATCAAAATTGTCAGAAAAAGATTAAATAATAATGACATTAAAATTCGAGAGCATAATCAGTTAATTTTCCAGCAATGTAGGTAAAATATCGGCCCTTGATACGTTTAAAAAATGGCGTGTGTTACAAAGAAATCGCATGTCACGGCCAGACGTTCAAGGCTACTATACATTTCTGAAGTCTATGTTTAAACAATACACACAAACAATGTTTATTCAGCTGCATTCAGTAACTACATTAGTGAATCAATTAATTTCTTTGTCACGTTTTTTTTTTGAAATGCAATTTACCTACATGTATCACACTTTTGTTTTTCGTTTGAGTATAATTTTCATGTCTCATCAAAGGAGTTCAACTGTTTTTAAAACTAGCATTTAAATGATACCTAAATAGGTATTCTTACGTAATGTGTCTCTTTCTGTTTTCTGTCTGTCAAACATATATTTTCTGCCTAAGCTATTAATCCTTATTTGTACTTAGTGCAAAACTCACAAGAATGTTTTCTAGAAGTCTTTCTTTTAGTCAAGCATCAAATCGTTTGTTTCAAATAATACCTGTCTGCTTGATGTCCCAAATGGTTTGGTCCCCAGAGGTACCCGATGACGTCAGCCAAAGAGTACCCATTACTGGTACACGGTATTACTTTTCCTTCTCCTTATTTATGTAAATAAATAGTAGTTTATTCCCAAGAGGGATTGTCAGGAGGTACCTACATGTACAATATATTGTTGCTGAAAGATCCATATAAAGCTAACAGTGCGACGCGGTTTTACCTGTGTAGTTAAGTACTTAGGTTCCTTTTCAGAAAATCATCTTTTTTTTATGAACGGCAGCTATTTTTTTTTCGGTTACTAGCCGATTACGACTGCAAAAAGCAAAGATCATAGTTTGTTGTAAATTGTTAACTATCAATGTTAATGTAAATTTTGAGAAATTGATTTTTAACATTATGTTATAGTTGGAGGGGTTTCATAAAGATCAAAACTAAAAGCATAAAATATTTGAGTCTTAGGTACTCCACTGGAATATAAACCAAGATCAATTGAACTTGACAATACAAAAAATATCTTTTGAATGTCGCAACAGTAGATACCGTGAGGGTCAAATATAACTGGACGTGGATCTCGAATCGATTTTAGTACAGGCTGTTTCAAAAATGTTAATCAGACTTCCACATTATAAGCCATCAAATGTTTGGGTAGAGTAGTAACTGTACCCTGGCCAAAAAAAAACAATTAATTACTCATATAATAGCTTTATATCTGAAATTAATCCGAAATTTTATTCCCTAGTTGATAAACACTACAAACTAAGTAAAATTAGGTAGTTACGGGGATAAAAAAATAACATAAATACTATCATAAGCATTAAGGTACAATTTATTCCTTGACCTAAAATGTTCGATAAAAATTTACGATTATACGAATAAAACAATAAGTAAAAAAGGTCATTTTTGCTCTAGAATATTATTCCTCTTTAGAAATACCTGTATTTATATTTTTAACTTGTGAAAAACAAATCAGCCCGTATATCAGTTTGCAACATGGCTGCTCGGGACATTGTCAAACACAACGACGCGATTTTTAGAACGCTTCACTTGGCTATCAACTCTATGTTATGGTTATATATTGCAATGACGCTCTGCTGACAGAAACCCGTGTTGCCCATTTTATCAGTTGAAAATATTATGGTAATGAACAAAGAATATGTCAGCTTATAAAATTTCTTGTTTCTTTGTGTATTCGTAAAAAGTTATAAAATCTGTCTTACGAAAGTCTTTATAAGTTTGTCTTCGTATTGCGTGTTTCAAAAGCATTCAACAAACGACAAAGTTCGACCGGAACCGAGTGGTTGAGTTCACCACGCTAAAACGCGAATGTTCTGTCGCGGATTATATTCCCGCGTAGGACAAGTATTTGTGTGATCCACAAATATATTTATTTTTTAAATACCTTAAACTGTTTGTGAATCATTTTAAATTTTCAGACTTCTGTGAAATCTATTTATTAACCAGAAATAGCATTTTTTAAACATTAACCCGATCGAAATTTAAAAAGTCCAAGCTTTTAAAATTTCGTTTCGTTAGGTAGTAAATTAGCAATAATTTTCCACTACAATAACTATAATCTTGTGTGAATTTAGGTATAATTTGCAGCCAAACAGTCACTAATTGGACACCACAAATTGGTTATCGGCAGCCCAGTGAGGGGGACACGGTGGCAACGTGCTGTCACTAATTTATGTACAGAAAGCATAAACTGTTTGTAGTCTTGTAGATGTAGGATTAGTATTGCATGTTAATGAATATAATAGTATTCCGCAATAATGAGTGCTAGATAACTGATTAACGTACTACCTAACATTTTTCAAAATAGGTACATACATAATATAGATAACCAGAAACTACATCCAGACTTAGACGAAAGATCGTGGTCATCACACAAACACTTGTCCTGGGTGGAAAGTGAACCCCGATCTTCGATATAGGAGTATACCACTAACTGCTAGACCAATAAGCAAGTCAAGTTTTATTGGTAACGGTTGTAATGTTAGTAATACTATTACGAAGGTAGAAAATAGGGCTAGGTAAGATCTTCTTCTTTTTGTATGGGTCATTGTACAACCTGATGTTTGACTTTCAAACCGCCTGTAGGCCTATGAAATGGCTGTAGATTGGAACTGGCAGAGTGGTTACAAAAGGAAAACAAGGAAAAAGTGAGTCTCAGACATGGGTACTATGCAGGCCTAAAAATTATGTTGGTGAAAAACTGATCACATTATTGCGATTCATAATCATCATCATGTGCGGGGCTCTTGTCCCCGTAGTCGAACTGATTCAACATGTTCGACTCGTGATCCCGCCGCGTCTGCTCATGATTAGGGACTCCGGTTGGGTCCGAAACTGGTCGGGCGAAATACGCGTGAGGAAACCGTTACATCATTAATTAGTCATGTGATATTTTATACTTCCTTATATGTTCTCAATTCTGCCATTTTCTTCAGTTGTCCTATGCAATTCCTCCTAGATCTTAATCTTAGAGACTATCTGTCTTTCGAATAAATGTGGTGATAAATGAGCTCTGAATGAACTCTGAGGTCATTTAACATGTTCTCTCGACTCAACTTCGTTGAGTTCCAATTTATCAAACAACCTAAATTAGGTAGGGTATCAACACAGAGTACCTACCGGAAAAAGATTGCAAAACTTGAGCCATCTACAAATCTAACTTAAATTCAAGACACGCCTTTCGCAAAATAGGCTTTCAAAATATCATTGACAGCAATAAACACGGACACACGACGGATGCGCATCAGTTTATATGTCGATATAAAGCTCAATAAAAAACGGATTGTCAGAATCGTTCAGAATTCCGCCAACGATCGCTGACTCAATCGCTGACCGTTTTACATGCGGGACTCGTGCGAGATTGGGAAGTAGACGGGCGTGCTCGCTAATTGATATTTTGGGCTTACTCAATATGGATAGTACGTAAGGATATAATTAACTTTTTGGGATGAATGCTGCTGGGAAATAGCTCATAGTTAAACAATTTTTTTAACCCATTTAAAAAAGTAGGATTTTCTCAATTCTTCTGCTTTATTAGGTTTGTACCTGAGAACCAGGGACCGGCCGGATACTCATTGAAAGGGTTTTTGAAGGGGTTTTTTTAAGCGCTTCAAGAAAAAACCCTATGACATATGTTACACCTTCGAACGGATTACTGGAACCCTGTTCTGAACAGGTTACCCTTTACTACCCTGTAACACTGTAACAGGGTAACCCACTCCAACCTAAGACAATGCAATATGCACTCTTTATCATAGACATTAGTTTGAAAATAGTATAACCACGAGCGCACGTGACATCTTACCGCCCAGCGGCGCCATTGTTGCATTTACCGAGCGACTTGTAAACATGGAATAAAAATCATTGTAGATATGATCTTACAGTTTAATTTTGCTTGTCGCACTTTTCAAACGTTGTGATATATATTTTTCGTGTCTATACTTGTAGACCAGGGTCGATAATTTTTAAAACCAAATTAAAAAATAGTAGGATGAAACCCATTAGAAAAGGAGGGGAATATTATAAAAATGAAAGGAAAAATAATTTACGGGTGATCTGAGGTCGGGAAGGGGGTGGGAGTGACGTTTGAAGAGTAAAAAACGGTTTTTATCAATTTCCGGCAAAACTAAAATTCGTATCGAAAAAAGTCAAATGGCAAAGTTCTAAAAGAAAAAGATCTAAAACTTTTGTGTTTACATTTTTTTCACATAACCTCAAAATTTATGTGAAAAATCTAAAAAACCAAGATTGTGGTTTTTTATTTTTATCTTTTACAAAAATTTATTTTTGTAACGAAATTTGGTGAAAACTTACTTTTTTGTGTCCCAAATACGCTGTAATTTATTTGATTAAAAATATTTATTTTTTCACCTTATTTTGAATTAATATAAAAAAACACTCTAATTTTCAATCGAAAATTCACCCGTCAAATCTTCTCAGAAAATGCAAAAAATGAAAAAAAACTTGTATTCGATTTTTTTTTTTATTATTATAAATAATTTCATCTAAAAAATTTGATCTCATTTTGTGTTCAATAGACCAATAATCGAGGAAGGTTTTAGGCTAGGTATATAAAATTACGCTGCAACTAATAGAGCTTAATGGAAAATGTGGCAAATACGGGGAAAAACATTAATCTTCGAGGGCTTTCGTTCAAAAATTCCTAACTTATATCTTCTAACCACGCGGACGAAGTCGCGGGCAACAGCTAGTTACCTATATGACGTTTCGCGCGTAGGTAGTTTGTCCGAGAGGCGCGACGCGTCGGCGATAGAAGAAAATCAGCTGTAGTCTTAGTAAAGCAATGAGGGGCCGCTAGGGTGCAAGTATGCAGCTCAAGTTTAGTGGGTAATTCAGGGTAACACGAATAAAAGCCTTTCGTGAAGGTAACCACTTCAAAGGGTTAAGTTATTGAAGGGGTTAACCCCTTCACGTGGTTACCATAATGAAGGTGTTAACCATTTCGCTGGGTTTCGAGGATGTAACTCGAACAAAAGGTAACACTGCGATATGAGTTACCCCGTGTACGGGTTACCCTGTCAAACGGCTTAACTCTAAAGTGGGGTTGTCCGGTCCCTGCTGAGAACCTCGGACTGGATGCACCGATTTTGTTGATTTCATTTGACGAATTGCATGGCAAGTTAAGTTAAGATAAGTTTCTTAATAGAATTCGGTTGTATGAGTTGTTGGTATAATAACATATTTTTTACTATTGTCTCATATATTCCAGCTCCAGCAATAAAAATACTGTATACCTGCAATAAATATACTCATATTTTATTTTATTACATCCAAACAAAAAAACTTTTAACAACTGTCTCCAAATACGATGACAAGTAAATATGGAAGGTACTCGTAAATATTGATTACAGTGAAAACTGTGCAACTAAATTGATACAAAATATTTGTGATAATGACTTCCTATGTTTAATTTCTGTTTTATTTATGACATAGACTCTACTTTCATAACTTTCTTCAAAGAATCGACTTTCAACGTTCCAACCGCCGCGTCTCACACGCTGCGTTTCAACGACTCGTCTGTCCCAACACGTACCCCGTTTGACACAGGCATTGCTTTATCTGATTTACACTACATCTGTGCATTCTTTAGTCTGGCGAATTTCCTATCGGTAGTATTTACATAGATCGTTGCACTTGCAATTGCCGGGGATCCTGTAATGGAACAATTTACACATCCTTTGTGTAAGAGGATGTAATGTGTGTCAATTTGTTTGTAAATGTGTCACTAAGGCGATGGTGTTTTGTTTTTGAAGTAGGTGAAGATTGTTTTTAATATTGTATTATCTCCTAGGCTATAAGGTTAAATTGAATAACCAAGTAAGAAGGTTGAATGGGTAATTCATCAAGATGATTATGGAACGAATGATAATATAATGATAAAGTAACTTAATCCGTTTAAGTATAATATATAGCGCAATATATGAAATTATATGAAAACGAATATAAAAAGTGAAAATACCTAACCATTATTTTTGTTCTTGACATTATCTAAAACTGGTAGCTGACAAACGGAGCCTTCAAAGCGAAATACAACAAACAAAATAAAACTGTCATCACACATTATTTTCCCTTTTGAAATACAAAAAGTATTGTATTACTAAATAAGCGAGGGACCGACTGTTTATACGTTTAGTATTAACAAAATCTTTACATCTAAAATTTTTGGAATCTACCTTAACAGCATAGATATAGGGTTGGTTTCGACTGCATATGTAAATTGGCATCCCCCATGTATTTTTATTAGGTTTTCTAGTGTAGGGTAGGTCGGGGGGACGTTGCCATGGAAACGGCACGGATGTCACTGTTCGAGAACAATCCAGTTTGTTTTAAAAGAGAAAATGGTAATATTCATGGACGGCATTTTATAACGATTAAGAGGAAAAGGGTGTTCCACTTAAACTCTTAAACCGTATATTTGACTAACATTTACCTGGAAAATTTGCTGACATCAAATTTTATCACTCGTTGGACTGAGAATCTTTGAAAACTAAACTACTTCGGACTTGACGGGTAAACCCAAGACTGGAACTAACTGTCCCACTACAAGGCAAAGGCATAACTTAATTTTTTCACACTGTCCGGTCTATTGCTTGTGTCTACCACATATTACCTTTTAGTATCAGATATGAAATTATGGGCAAAGACCAAGCCAGATGGCCATTTAAAAACTGAAAACGCGCCTTATAAAAAGAAAAAGAAAAATCATGTATTCTCTAAAACAATGCGTTATATGTTTCTAGTATGTATTTATTCTTCATCTTATATATTTCTTGTCTGACTCCATTATGAAACATCTTCCAGACATAAAATAAGAATACGCTACACATCAGATAAAAAGAAATCCGTCTCGAAACTGTTGTAGGAAGTTTCCCCAGTCGTTCAGCAACTTAGCCACTTGATAACATCAATAGGTACTTAAGTCCCCACAAACATGTTTACTGGTGATTAAAGCTGAATGTGGCCGATTCAGCCAACAGTTTGCAACTCCGCAAATTGAGGGTATTCATACATTAAGGATGCTGGTGTGCAACTTTGCTTATAGGTATGTAAGATCAGAATATAATATAGCAATAGAATTATAATAAAAAGTATTCTTTTGTTACGTAGACTGTTTTGGAGAAGTTTGAGAATGGAAAATTGATAAAAATGTAAAAAAATATTTTTATATGGCATTGCGAAATTGACGAAAATATTTTTTTGGAATCCGTATGAGAAAAAAAAGTCTTTAAAATGTATGAAAAGATAACGTAAAAAATTGAAAACAAATCGATTTTGTACGGGTTTGCGAAAATTTAAACTGCTACCAAATTCATGAAATAAAGTTTCACGACAGAGGGACGTACAAACAGACTGACATACAGAAAAACGGACAACGGATCGTCGTTAAGAGAGTTAAGTTTTCTCAGAATTTTCCGGAACTCTCGAGTCCAAAATTCTGATATTTCGTTAGCAACTTAGAAGATTATAAATGTGCCTTAAATTTAAATGCATATAGGTAAAGTCTTTAGACCAGCCGTCATTATCAAATATACCTAACAACAAAACACGTTCCTTTCGTATACTTTCAGTAAAACAATTCCCTAACTCCTAGAAATAACCAGTACAAGTACATTTGACAATTTATTACTCATCATAACAGTATTAAGTGCTTCGTGGAAACAGATATAACTCATTTAAATGGAAGCTGGAAATAACTCGCGCTTTGAACGATTGTAACTATCTAATTAAAACATGGCTCTAGTTGAAATAGGTTGAGCTGTCCGTCTTACACTTTGTGATCTTAAATTCGGCATTATATTGTAGGTTTTCAAATTTTGAAAAAAAAAATTGCGTAATAATTGATGCTTTGAGGGTGATTATTAAGAAAAATGCTATTGTTCGTTGAACGTCATTTGGTATTTTTTTTTAATTTCACTTAATTTATTACTATGGATATCAATACCGAAAAGGCATTAAATCGTTTTCGGTAACCCAATTTGAGAAGTAATCTAAACCAATACGTTTATTAAGTTCATACTGCATGTAACGGAATTTATTTTGTAAAAAATAAAGTATATGAAAGTATATACATTCGTTTTCGGCTGCCAAGGGGCTGCTTTTTATAAGCACATGTAATAAAATTATATAACACGGATACTTACACAATTAAAGTAATAAATTCGCATCCAGATATTTCTGTATCTTGATAAATATTACTTCCGTACAAAGTATCTTAAATCAAATTAATTAAAATTTTCAAAATCGCAGCGCTCGCCGCGGGGCGTCAGACTACTGCAAACTGAAATTCCTTTTCAATTACCACAAATCAAGATTGATTTTCGACTTTAATTTAATGTTAGTAAGGTTGGTTATTGTTTGTTAACGAAGCCCAATTACCTGACTGGTCATTCGTTCACTACCGCCAGTTTTCCAAGTAATATAGCAATCATTCATTCCTTTTGGTGTGTGACAGTCTCGAGAGATTAATGTATTGCGATTCTCATAACAAGTTGAAATATTAATTTTAACATTTGTCTTACATTTTCGCGCTGAGACGGGAACAAAAGAATAATTTATAGTTGCTTTTCAACTAGCTTTGCTGAACATTTTGTGGTTATGCAATAATAATTATGGGAGAACGACAAAAATACACAAATTGGTTCAAAAATCACCTGTATAAGTAGTGTTCGTAAATGCAGTCATTCTTAACACTCACTATAGTGTTAAAAATGACTGCATTTACAAAGTTAATAAGTTGAAAAAAATGTTTGGTTTATTGTTAACAAAAAAGCAGAAGGAAAACAATGGGATTAAAAAAAATGTAGCATAATTAAAAATAGTTATACAATTGATAGAACGGAAGATCATAGGTATACACATCTATCAAAAATTCCCTACATTTTACAAATTAAGTAATTCATTAAGATTGTATCTTAAGTAAAGATACATCTCAATACATTTATGTACATCTCGACGTTCGATAAGGATCGGAGTAAAGCGGGATGGAGCCGTCACCGCCCATCCCGTGTTTGTATGACTCGTAAATATATGTTATTAATATCACCGCGGATGATATTTTGATGTTAAGGGGAAGTTCGCTTTGCATGTTGGTACTTTTTAAGTGCACCAAAAAGGTAGAGATTCTGAATTCCAGTTTGTATTTTTTTTTAAGAATATTCTTCTTCGTTAACTTTTTAAATACTAACCTATCGTTTTGAAATCAATCTTCTTTCCTTCTATATAATTTTCAACATTGCTTAAATTAAAATCACTTGATCTAATTCATCTTTTTGACACAAAAGTCGCAGATTGTTTTTATATTATTCATGTTAAATAGTTTTTCTTTGAGGTAGAGCTCTAAAGCACATACATAGGTACGTATGCATGTTTGTATGCACATGCATTAAGAAAAAAAGGTGAGTGGTAAACTGCGTTTATAACGACAATTTCTTTAGCATTTCATCGATTGCATGAAGAAACTCCATAACTCTACCTTAAATACTCCTACATGAATATCAGGTATGATCATACAAGCCTCTTCCACCGAACACTTGTTGAAGGCAATAAATTGTCCGCCACCCGAGGGCTAAGTCGTGATAATAATTATGAATCACTAATAAATGGCATTTAATTGCCGGTCAGATGTTTTAATTTGATGTGCCTATCGGCTGTTGTGGCTACCACGTCTTAGGAAATTAATGATTACGGCATGTATGGGTTAATATTAGACGGATAATTAAATTATTTGGTACTTATTTTAGGTTTTCCAACAAAAAAAGGGCTAGACTATTTTCGTTGGTGGCACTTCGAAAACATCACCTTAAGTTTTCAAAGCACTGTTTTTTTGCAAATCACACTCACATCACTTTTTAGAAAGACGTTAACGAGCATTTTGACTAAAACAAAAAAGAAACGCTCAATCTAACTTAATAATGAAAATGGGATCCTTTTATTACGATAACCAACACGAACCTGAACAGACGGAACGTGAAAAGCTATTATAATATAAAGTGAGCATTAAACATACTAACTACATTTCAGCGCGGGATCATAATAGAAATTCCTGAATGCCTACACATACCCATGCATGTATGTATGTATGTATGCTTGTTAACGCAGATATGTAACAGTATGCAAATAGTTTTAACCCCTGAATACATTAGCGAAAGCCAGAATGATTAATTGTAAATGAGTTACGACTTGCCTGCAATTTGGTACAGTGTGCGCATATCATTAAAATTTAGTTTCTTCAGACTTGCATGTCTAAGTAATTTACAGTTGAATTTTAGACAAGAGATGTTTCATTTAGGACGTATAAAGCCCTTAAAAATATATTCTGAATATAAATATTACATACTAGCTGTTGCCCGCGACTTCGTCCCCGTGGGTAGAAGATATAAGTTATGATTTATACTTGCCCTGCTTTTTTCACATTTTTCATTGTACACATACAATTTCACATTGTATCTTCGCTCCTATTAGTCGCGGCGTGATGGTTTATAGCCTAAAGCCTGCATCGATGAATGGTCTATTCAATACAAAAAGAATTTTTCAATTTGGACCAGTAGTTCCTGAGATTAGCGCGTTCAAACAAACAAACAAACTCTTCAGCTAAGATAAGTATGAAAATGCCAAACTAAATTCGAGGTAGAGAAACAAAATAAAAGTGATTAATCATAAGTACCTACCTATTTTTTCAAAGTCATGATAAAAAAACCAATTGTATAAAATATGTGTATTGTATACGTCAAAGAAAATGTTGAAATTTAAACAAGTGTCCCAAACACTTGAATAAAAATAGCATTAATAAAAATATTTTTACCAAAGCAAAATTATGCTTTGATGTTATTCGTGACAACATAATACATTTTTATCCGAATAAATGTAATATAAACGATCGATTTCATTAAAATTTAACAACACTCATTGCAACCCCTTGTTTTCTCAAGGAAATTGGCAAGGCCCCTGTAGGCTGTAGGGGACGCAATGAGTAAACTTTCTTATAACACCTAAATAATAAATGAACCAAAATGCAGGGAAAATGTATATGCGTACATTTTAGTTGATTCCATTAGGAAGCTTGAGGGACGTCGTTTGCTTATATTTCCTGAAGACAACATTTCTTTTATACAGTTTATCAAGAGTCATAGAACATGACGTAGTTTAGTAAGTTTTTTGTCACTTTATCAGAGGCGCTTACCTGGCAGCAAGACAGTTAAAGTTGCTTGAAACCATATCTTAAAGTAATATTATTGGAATTGTGAAAGACATCACGCGTCACGGCATAGCGTGGCGTCTCATGGTGTTTGAGCTTATAGTCTTTACTAGCTTTTCGCCCGCGGCTTCGCCCGCGTCGAGGTCGTTTATATCGCGTTTCCAAGAGAACTCTTCGAAAGTCCGGAATAAATCCTATGTTCTTTCTCATGGTCAACTCTATCTCTGTACCAAATTTCATTTAAATCGGTTCAGTGGTTTAGACGTAAAAGCGTAACAGATAAACAGACAAACAGAGTTACTTTCGCATTTATAATATTAGTACCCAAGTAATAAGTATACAAATACTTATTATTTGAGTCCTAAAGTTAACACAGTATTTATATTTTTACATTACAGCATGAGTTGATGAAGTCGATATTGTTATTTTTGGCCGGATTAGGTACGTATTTCAGTAATTATTGTAGACCCGTCCATTGTTGTCTTTAAGAAACTTTCGATGAAAAATTCTATTACTCTACTGCCTGCGGTGTTGACAACTCAAGACCTCGGATACCGGGCTTTGCCTTCGGTATACGTTACTCGGGGAGGCTGACTTGCACCCCATGTTAACTTTGTCTTAAACACACAAGAAAAAATCATCCCTTGTATATTCAGCATTGGAACCAGGGTGAAATACATCCCAATATAAACTGATGCATTATTAAATTCTGTTCGTTTGATGTTCCGGAATAAACCAGTTATTACATGACAAAATTACATTTTCCTCTCAACTTTTCAACTGTCTTCGATGTTTAGAAATAATAATAATATTTTATCGTTCCTTTGTGAGTTTTAATTTTTCCACAAGAACTAATACATTACAAAAAATATAGACCAAGGATGGCCAAGCGGGTTTTCTAAGCCACAAATATGAGCAAGTACCGGTTCACATTATCTTAGTATTTAAGAGAGTACTTTAGTAACACGTGTAAACTCTGCTCGTTGTAGTATGATTTCATGCATTTTTTAAAACTATGACTATACACGGTGATTTTTTAGTCGTCTTACAAAAGCAGCCCAGTTCATGTATCCGACGTAAAATACCCCTAGGCGCGATTATTTTTTTTTATCATCAACTAAGATAATAAGTACGAAGAAAATTAAACAAGAGAAATCTGAAATATACTCCTAAAAATGATAAAATTGCGCGCCCCTCACCATTGTTACAAGGCTCGGACCGCGCTCGCAACAGAGCTGTGTTTCTAAAAAACTACGAATTGCATCCTAATATTGAATAAAAATTGAATTTTTTTTTTCAAATCTCATAAATACCTATTTTTTATCATGAAAGTGTTCTAGTCATTGGATACATGAACTGGGCTGCTTTTGTAAGACGACTAAAAAAACACGGTGTACAATAATTGTAATAATATTTATTTAAATATTTTTACCGACCATAAGTGAAACTTAGAATTGCTGAGTAAGAAACTTTGCTCTACATATTGTGATCTACTTATATCCAGAAACTTTTAAATTTAAATATTTTCGGTAGGACGGTATAAAACATTATAAAATATTTATTTTCATAAAGAATGCTGTTAAGAAACAAAGAATTCCTTTTAGTGATTCTATAAATATCATCTGTTGTTTTTCTTTTTGCATTTTTCTCATAATGTTCAAATTCTTTATTGGTTGGAGTACTCCGTTTTAGTTACATGTGTGACATTTGTATGATACACACATTTACGTGATTTTCACACGTGTGTTAGAATCTTTGTATTTTTTTTTTGTAAATGGGTACCATAAATTTCCGAACTTAATATTATGTACCTTACTTTTACTTTAAACGTAATTTTATGTGAGTAATCTGCGGCTCTTATAAAAAACAGGATTCACACATTTTGCTTAACTGTTTTTTTTGCTTTTTCTTTAAAACAATTAAAAGCACAGACTCTTTTTCTTATTGGGTCAGGTGCTATGTATATTTGATTCTCTTCTTTACCTCCCGTTGGTGACTGTACAACGTAACTTTTGTTGCCGATTGTACAGTTTCTGGAACAAAAACACATTTTTCACTATAAATACAGCCGGTCCCATTAAGGACGCATCAAGCATTTAAAAGGGTGTTTTAAACATAAGACGTGTTATTTATAACTTGTAGTCGCGTAAGTTTTATTTGTAAAATAAATTGTTTGAAATATCACTAGTTGAACTTTCCTTTCTGGAATTTATTTTTTTATTCTAATTTTTGGAAAAAGTTTTAAAAGGAGGTTATGTTTATTGTAGAGACATTTTTTTTTACTAAAAAGTGGAAAATTAATTGTGTTCTGTCAGAGAGTTTTTAAAACATAAATAGCACCTTTTTATATCAATTTTATTATGTTTTGTCTCTGATTTTATATATAATTATGTGCCTGTATAAAACTTAAAGTATACATATATGTGACTTTATTGTGAAATGACTATGATGAACTTAAATCTCACATTCTTTCATACAAATACTTTATCCCAGTTACAAAGTAAGTGCTTATTATAACGTGCAGTAGGCACTTCTGACCAAATGTAACCAGTCTATGCATTGATATACAACGATATTCTAAAAATAACTAAACAGTGTGCGCATAACAAAAACATGACAACTCAAAATATTAAAAAGAAAACAAACAAAATCATCCGCTTCTACCGTCACATCACTCCGTTACCGAGTTAAACGCAGCCTTAAATTAATTTAAACCTTATACTCCAACTGTCAGAGTTCAATTTACTTTATAGCAAAGGTCATAATCTTGGCGAAATAAACAGACAACTTAATGCCACGCTGTCATTCACAGATTATGCAAAGTAGCCGAGGTATTTTTCTTTCTATTACCATAATACGCGTGGCAGAATGTTTGATGTAATGAAGCAACGTGGGAAAGGCTAACAGGGCCTATACAGAGCTATGACTATAAAAGTACAGTCCAAAGTAATTTCAACTTTGTAGCAATCAACGTAGAGTTGATAATGCAATGTGTGTGGTTGCATACGGGCTTGTTTGTCCGTTTGTTCTAAGCAAAATTATCAAATTTCAGAGATATCACGTTTCGAATGGCCCCTTTTTGTTCTAATGTAGTAGTAATTGATTTCTAGTTCACATAAATTGTTAGCGCACTTAGTAACAACTAGTTTAATTTGGGAACTCGTTTTCGGGTCGTTTCGGCTCTTGTCGGCTCCCTACTTCGTCAAATTATCATATATTTTGTAATACAGGATGTTTAGTGTTGAGTTACATTGTTCGTTGGTACACAAAAGATAAATAAAGTGGCTCTGAGTGGGAAAGTGAGTTAGATGAGTCACGAGAAATATTTGACGTTATTAGTAAATTGATTTGATTCGTAAGGGCAATTCGTGCATTATCAATAATAATTAAATTGTTTCCCAAAAATACGAGATTGTATTTACAAAATAAATTGCCACAAAAATTTGTTTCATTCTAAAGTTTGTTTTATTTTTTATTTTATTTCTTTTTCTCATTTTAAATTTTCATCAAACTCAACATCTGTCCCCAAGCTCACAAATCAGTCTCGGTTCCGCTTCGTCCTGTCAGTTTACAATTCGGCAATTTCCGTAACAATTCGTGTTTGAATACGATTTAACCAAATGCGCAGGAGTGGCGCGCACCGGTCGCCAATTATAAGGGCTGACTGACAAATGTGGATATCGGGGTACGGTCGCATACAAAATAAATTCAAATGGAACAAGTAAATCTACTTGTCAGTGCAATACATAGGAGTGCCTCGATAATGTTAATTTTCGCAGATATGTATTTTATCTAAAGGTACAACTATTAGAGAAAATATTAATAACGACTTTAACAGGAAGGATGTGTTACTGATTTCATTATGGTAATTAACTCTTTAAATTAGACCGGGGAAGGAGAAAAGTCACACATCCAGCTCTGCAATAACGTCACTTCAAAAAGTCAAGGTGGTACGCCACCGGTTTTCTCATCTATACTCTATACTAATATATAAAGCTGAAGAGTTTGTTTGTTTGTTTGAACGCGCTAATCTCAGGAACTACTGGTCCAAATTGAAAAATTATTTTTGTGTTGAATAGACCATTCATCGAGGAAGGCTTTAGGCTATAAAACATCATGCTGCAACTAATAGGAGCGCAGAAACAATGTAAAATGTGAAAAAAAAACAGGGCAGGTATTGGTAAATCATAACTTTTATCCTCTACCCACGGGGACGAAGTCGCGGGCAACAGCTAGTACTAATATATAAAGCTGAAGAGTTTGTTTGTTTGAACGCGCTAATCTCAGGAACTACTGGTCCAAATTGAAAAAATCTTTTTGTGTTGAATAGACCATTCATCGGGAAAGGCTTTAGGCTATAAATTATCACGCTGCGACTAATAGGAGCGAAGATACAATGGAAAATGTGAAAAAAAACAGGGCAGGTATAAATCATAACTTATATCTTCTACCCACGGGGACAAAGTCGCGGGCAACAGCTAGTGTCAATATAAGACTCGAGGTATTAAAATTATAACACTGATCATTTATAAAGGGACAAACCTACAAAATTGATTTAAACATAGAACAACAGAACATAAATCGTATTCGCAAAAAAACCACTCCTGACTGACATAACGCAGTATATTCATTTACGATGACAGGATCAAAGTCTTCTGTCTTCGAGTGTACGAGCACGCTACGTTTACTTTGATAAATGTTCGGTACCGTGTGCTACGTTACAACAGACAGTAAACGCGACATTTAAGTTTAATTTAACATACCTAAGAACATGGATGTCTTAATGACTAATGCGAACATTTTATATACTTCGTCAAGTATCATTTGTTCATTTCAAAGTGTATTTTGACTGATTTTAAATTGTTGCATACAAACTTCATAATAATGTAACGAAAGTAGTACAAATACAGGCTGAAAAGATCGTCTGATACTTTACCCAGTGCCTATCATAAGGCTATTTTGCGTATGTGTATGAAAAATGTGTGCGACGCTGGCAAGTGACTTTCTTAAATGACCCACATTATTGAGAAATGTTTTTTTTTTCATTCTCCTACTACTAAATTCTAAACACCTAAAACTTTTTCCAATCAGGAAGTTTGAACTTGTCTGATATTAATTGGCCCAATTATTTTTATATTCTTCTTTTAAAGGTAAAAAAATCGTGTATTTCTAATTAACTTTAATTAAATTCGTATTATTCTGTGTCACGTCGTCGGAGGGAGTTTTACCAAAAAGTTTTTCCTCTGATTTCTTTTTGCTAATTAAAAGCGAGCTTAAAATTCCGGCTTCCGTAATAGGGTAGGGTTCTGAGAAGGTGACAATTGTAGATTTATTGATGAAGAAGTTTGGGTGTGCTTGTACTTTGCTACCATAAAATTACAAAGCATTTTTTTTTTCATATTACTCTGATATGCTTATTAACGCGGAATAAAGCTTAAATTTGGTAAGGAATCAATATTTTTAGCTTGATTACCAAAAAAATATTTATCAATTAACGAATATATACTAACAGATATATACTTGTATCTGTTATAAATTTTAACACAAAATCTTGTCAATGTAATGCTTAGATTTATAAAAATCAATCTCAAATTAAGAAAATTAAAATGAGGATCTATTTAAGGCCAAGATAATTTCGCATCTTATTTTCGAGTATCGATTACTCGGCCTCTCCAAGGTATTAAGTCGATTAGGGGAATCGAGTTACCATGGTGATCACAGCTTCAGTGGGTAGTTACGATAGACGTCAAGAGGGGGACACTGTGAAAGCAGAACAGACGGATGTTAGAACATCAGTAGCCTACATTCATAGAAACATAGCATAAAGAATTAAAAAGGAAAAATTCTCTTTAGGTATATACACACACCATATTTCAAAGCAAAATTTTGCTCGAACTTAATAAATTAATAAATTTTCGGCTCGTTTATACCATTTCCATTACTGACGAAAACACTTTTGAACGAAAATCAGAAAACTTTATTAAAATCGCAGGTAAAAGAAAAATACCTTCAAAATTCTATCAGTGGGGAAAAAATATTGAATAACTCAATATATATTTTCAAAGACAAATGGACGGCAGACTTCAATGGCGACCAGTTGAGATAAGCTGAAACTTTCCGTCCAAACAATCGTAAAACATTGAGCAAACCTCTCACAAGCACTGGCGTACCAACAATAGCCGCCGAACAAAATCGTATAGCCCCCTTACGGAACTCGTAGACATTTCTAATAGCCCTTAAGAGTGAGGCAAACAGTTTTACTCCATTGTCCACTTCACTCGACATTGTTACTTGATAACAATCATACTTTTTGCTTCCCTGATAGAGAACTATCAACTTTATTTCAAGAGCTTAAGAGTTTTTGCGAATGTATCCGCAATTTGGCTTACCGTTCGTGCCGTTTCCATAGTAACGGGTATTGTCCAAGAATTTTTTCCAAATTCGTTCAATGGAATTTAGATTTTGTTCTACGGATGTTAAAGGTGATTGTGCCGTGTGATGACTTTCGCACAGGATATTTTTATTATGAGAAGAATATTTTTCTGCAATTGAATTTTTATTTAGTTGGAATCGATGACATTATTACTGTTAGATACCTTGTATTTTTGCTGTGTTTTGAGATAGAATCTTCGTTATGGCATTTTCTTGCCCTACTTCTAGAGTCACGTCCGTTTTATATTTAGCCGTGAAAACAGTTTTAAAAATCTAGCAAGGGAACTTGGTAGTCAAAACACAAGTCCAATGTTTACACAATACTTTTTAGAAAAAAGAAACATTAGATAGTGAATTGACATATTTATTTTCTAGGTTTCAAGCTAAATTTCCCGTGTTTGAAAATAAAATATACAAAAAAAAAATAACACTACTCAGAATTAACATGTTTAAGTTTCTCTACCAACTTCTATAATAACCATATAAGTAATTTTAATTAAGCACATTATTATACTTTGTCTGAAGAATAATATTCATACCCAGAAAACAAAAGCCAAATGGTCTCGGTGGCCAACAATTCTCTTTACTATCGCATCGGAGTGTTAAAGTTGACTATTTTTGTACGAGAGCGCCTTGTTATGAGAATAAATCGCGCGGCGAGACAACACATTGAATTGTGCCTGTCTTTTAGAAGCGACGTTATAAAGGAGGTTGTATATTCGTCTGTCAGGCTGATACCGAGCCCATCGTGAAACCGTAGCATAGTCTGTTAAAATATTGGTGACCTACAGTTGGTGACTTTAGTTATGACTTAAACTGCAAATTATTTTTTACGAAGCTCTAAAACATCCTCATTAAAACAGAAGAATAATTATTATTTTTTATAATTCAATGTGAAATAAAATAAAATAACTTTTCAAACAACTTAATTAGTCCAAGAATCTAACCTAACCTATCTACATCATCAATATTTTTTCCGCTTTTTGTTTCTCACAAACATACCACTTGTATGTATAGTATAAACATAGAAATTATCAGAAACTTAATACCTATATTTATCTCAATGTTTTGACATTAAGAAAGTCAAGAGAATGTATTGTTTTTCATCGATTCGCTACCACTTGTCATCACCAAAAGTCATCATATGATAAACTAGCTGTTGCCCGCGACTTCGTCCCCATGGGTAGAAGATATAAGTTATGATTTATACCTGCCCTGCTTTTTTCACATTTTTCAGTGTATCTTCGCTCCTATTAGTCGCAGCGTGATGGTTTATAGCCTAAAGCCTTCCTCGATGAATGGTCTATCAACACAATAAGAATTTTTCAATTTGGACCAGTAGTTCCTAAGATTAGCGCGTTCAAACAAACGAACAAACTCTTCAGCTTTATATATTAGTATATAGATTTAAATATAGAAAACATACACCCGTATGCAAAATCTAGCTTAAAGTTTTTACCTAAATAAAAGCTTCTAAAACGGGAATAAAACTGAACAACACGGAACATGATTGAACTATAAACCCAGCGTGTCTATAAGCTTCTTAACTTTGAAATATCTGCGCTTGATATTTTCTCCGTAGTTTCCGTTATCTTATAGTGTGCAATAAATACTTCAAGTCAGCCGTCACAGTGGGGCATCCCTGCATGATTATATATAGAGTAAATAAATAAAAACAGAATAAATCTTGGACACAAATAGTTTTTACCGAGGTTTGTGAATAATTGCAGAATATATTTGCTTTACGAAGTGCTTTAGAAGGTTTATAATCAAGAGAGGAAGAGGAATGTAAGAAGGAAAGAAAATAGTTAAATAAATAAATGACTGCAGTTCTAGTGTCTTTTCTTTAAAAAAAATAGAAGTGTATTCTCTCATCCGTCATCTTTTTGAGGATACCTAAGTAAACCAGACCAGAATACCATCCATCTTTCTGTCGTATTCCGAAAGAGAAAAAAATGGTCTTAAAACATATTCCAATGTATTCAATTTTCTCATATACAAGAGCTGAAAATCATTCCTTGCCTAACCTATTTATGTTTTTTTTGTTATAGTATTCTTTTTGGAGATTTTTTTCGTAAACGATATCTGCATTAAGAATTAAATCCTTGTGTGCATAAAATTAAACAAGTGATTGGAAGGAAAAAAAAAGTCCTAGAATAAACTTTCAGAAATTAAAAATATAAATAAAAGAATCTACACATTCATCGGAATAATATTGTTTGCGGTACAGAGTGGGCACAGCGCGCAGACCGGACAATCAACATCCATGGAACAAGTGCACACATTTGGCGCACCACGCCGCTAATCCTTTAATTGATGCGTCGCCAAGCTTTGTTTCATGGTAATGCAGATTCCTGATGAATAACTACAGTTAGTATAGATATGAGATGCAGTACACACTGAACAGTCCGCCACTCAACACTGAAAACATAATCGAAATGTAAATTTAAATTATGCGTTTTATAGAATTTTGATCAACCTATAGAATGTTAGGAAAGAATGGAATGTGAAATTGTGTTATGGCCTTTATATTTTGCTATTAGAAAAGTAGAAATGATCAAAAAAGAAAAACATCAAAAAACACCTGAACGAAATAAAAACAGATTGAAAAAACCTATCGATATTGTTAGGTGTACTGAATGGAAAACGAATAATGTTTTATTTAAATCTAAAGCCGATTCAGCCGCAGTTAATCTGAAACAAATAGATAAAATAGTAGTGAACAAAACTTGAGCGCAGAATACAATAGTAGATAACAAATGAACGGAAGTAAATAATCCTTTAATTGATGCAACACTACCTCTTGTCCGGATTCAATCCGATTAGCGATTTAAATTGCTGTTTGTTGTCGCTCTTCGAATGTATCAATTACAATCTGTAGGTTGAGAACAATTATTTGGATTTGTTTTAACTGAGATTGACGATCGAGGATTAACTTAATTGATGGGGATAAAGAAAATGTTAAATGTGTGGTTTTGTTAGGTTTGCTGTTAAGGCAGTGATTTTTTTTTTGTGGATATATTTTCTACCTTTTTGAAACTTAACATTGCTGCCACTAAACTTTAGTTCCAATTTATTTTAACAGTCTAACAAAATCTTTCAAATCAATCGAAACATAAGCCACAGTCTTACTTAGCTTGCATTGTAATAAATCTACACAGAATTAAAGTGTGATAATATCCATAATTCTGACACAGCATAGAGAAAGTTCCGTTACAAATACAGAACTAACGAAATTACCTCTAACTGTACAACGAACGGGCCTCATTTACTAGTCAATCAAATGGGTAATAACACACCGAAGTAAATCCTCAATAGCCGTACTTTTCACACCAGTGGCGGTGTCAATTTTATGTAAATAAACACAGGTCGGGAGCTGTCATTACAGTCAACATGTCGGTGCTAAATAACAGCGTGTGTAGAAATGTCCTGACTGGTAACTATCAATTATTGTTGCACTGCGGTGTATCGGGCCCCTAAATATGCAATTTGAACAATCCTTAAGAATTCATTAGAAAGCTGTGTTTTGAAGTGCTCCGGTCTAAGTTTACCTACGTTGAAGTATAATAATACTTTAGAACAGTTTCTTGTTTGTTACTTATAATTCTTTAAAATTTTCTCATTACCTTTTTATGATAATTTAATATGCGTGTAAGTTTGCCTTATTAATATAAGACTGTTCTGGAATTAGCTGTGTTCAAATTTAGAAATGTCCTGAGGTTAAACTTACATACTAAAATATGGCGACACAAACATAGATAGATACAATTCTATTTAATGATGTTTTGTATAGACTGCAGCATCATTCAAAACAAAGTAGCTTGTTTTAAATAAAGAACTTTTGTTTCTAAATTTGAAATCTAACTCTCAATCTGCTCCGATTTCGAATTCAAAGTAGCCGATAGGATCAATCAAATATTGACAAAACAGATCGCTCTCTTCATAGCCATTTACGAAATGGTGCACGGCAAACGTTAATTAGCAAGGGGCAGCAATTTGCGGTCTTCAAATTGACTGAGTCAGTGTTTGAGTGAGGAGGCTCGATCGGGACCGATGCCGGCTGTGTCAATTATGTAGTTTGTGACTTAAATACATTGTGTTAATGATGCAGACTTAAAGCCTGGAAAGGAAAAACAAATATTCTATGTAGATAATAAATCAAATGTCTGTAATTTTGGGAAAAACGTAAAGACGTCTGAAATCCACCGTCATAAGGCTTCGAAATTTTCACTTAGCTCAAAAAAAAAGACTTCAATATCCAAGATTTTATAAAATAAATCAAGTCAAGTAATAAAGAGAGTTTTGTAAAAATCACACATTTTTTTTTAATTTCTTACACTTATGTTTAATGCCGCAAATAGGTATTTAATAAAACAATCTATTGATATAAAATCACACGTCAAAAAAGAGAATCAAGAGACCAAAAATTATAGTAACTAATCGATTAACTAAAATATTAACGTAGGTACAACAATACAGCGTAGTTATTAGGACCAAAGTACTTAATATTGAAAGTATCAGTGCCATATGTAGCAACCCTACCCTCTCAGCAAAATACACAAAAAGTTCACGCCATCCATCAGGGCAGACAGTAAACACTGTATTTGTATGCATTTGGTGCGATTTAAGAGCTCGCCAATACCTAATGAACTTTGCAGTTCAGCAGGTATTTTCTAGTGTCTTGAATTAATATGCAATGATATTATTTAGGTTGTTGCTTTATTTTTTGTTAGAATAATGCCAACAAAATACTTTAAGTGTTCCAAGTTAGTGTTGCAGGCTTTTCGTCTATGCAAATATAATAAAACTGGAAAAAAAATCTTAGGTACTAAAACATTTTGTTTAGTCTGCTATTTTATTACAATTTTCCAATAATATCTCTTCTCCTTAAATTCTCGACACACTGTCGAGTTTTCAATGCAATGTTTTAATTTTCTTCTAAATATAATTTAAAATTGAATAAATTCCAACTGTCACACTATAGCTGTCTATCTACCTGCGGATAAATGGAGAAAATCTTTCTCCCCTACAGTACTCCAACAACAAACATTTAAAATCAAATCCATCACCTCATAGCAAACTTAAAACTTTCCAAATAGTCTACGTCACACCCCCGATACCTACACAACTTTAATACCAGACAGCAACAAAGTAAATTCACTCTTATGTCTATCAAAATAAAATCTATTACGTCAAATAGTATAATTGGTCAATAAACCAATTTGTGAATGCGTTTGGTTCAGGCAAAATTCTGCTCTATTATTATAACCTGAGGGTGTTTTTAAATAGTTAGTGTATCGTGGTAAGTCAGTGGACCCTCATTGCATTGTTTGAGAAGACGTTTAGGAAGAATGTCGCAGCGATTTCGGATATGTCAGTCGCGGCCGCCTGTCACGTCATGTGGTGGAGTGTTAGGGGAGTTGGAGGCTACAAAATAAGCGATTCAAACCGATAACAGTACGAGCATCACTTTGGATTTAGTAAAATCGATTGCATTTTGTAGAGTTCTTGAATATTTTAACCTGTAACTCAGGGTTACAAATATAATTATTTTTATATTTTCTTTCTATATTACCTGTTTAACAATATAAACACTCCTTTACTCCAAAATATTTCAAAGTGAAAAAGGCCTACCATCGTCTAGCTAGGCAAAAGAAAAGAGAAACGATGCACTAGGGCTTGTAGAGCACGATCCCGTTTCATCTCATTACAAAGGCAAAAGTTTTTGACAGTGTTCTATAAGCGTCTCGGACCCATAAAACAGTTCGGCCAAGCACGCAGTAGTAGTGGCCCACAAGTCCTGCGTCTTCCCAACCATCAAGTGATTGCTTACAGTAGGAGGGTAGATTGAATAACGTTTTGTTTATTTTTGCTTCGTCCAACTCGTAAACAATAGTCTCCGGTTTCTCAGATTATGGAATATAAGCCGGTCCCAAAGCCGTTGATTATATTTTCATGTTCAAACTAAGTGGTTCGTAATCTTAAGCACTTATTTAATTAAGGGTACTTATTTATATTTTTAATAATCAATTTGCATACTCAAAAGAAGAGAAAAAAGTAAATAAAAAGGCGCCCAATTGCTAAGGCTCTGCTATCTATTCTTCTGTCCGACATTTTTACTAATAATGTATTGTGTTGCTGCTATACTAAACAAACAATATTAACATGACGGTTACTACGGTCCTAAAATTCTGACGGATTGACGTCTGAATTGTAATTGAACGAAGTTAGATTATTTTTTCTTGCAAAATCAATTCTAACTTAACTGCAAATAAACATTTATTTTATCAGTCAATACAATTATTAGCAAATAAGGTATTGAGTATTGTGCAACTACCTCAACAAAATAACAAAATAATCATGTTTACATTGCCCTGAGAATAAAAGTTGTTGGTTTTAAACCAATTTAAATATCTGTTTCAAAATACTCACGTTGCGACACGGACACGTGATCAGAAACGTGTGTTTAATTAATAAAACAATGATGCCAATTAATCTTTGTGAGCAGACATGTGGGTATAGGTATAGAGATGAGATGAATAAGGACAATACTGGAGAACAAAGTTGAATGCATGTAATTATGTACTAAGCATCGAAAAGGGTGTAATTCTTCAAAACAGCAAATGCCATAGAACGGAAGCAGGATGATTCTTTAACGTGTCATGAGAGAAGTATTCTATTCCTAATGATAGAAGATGAATGGTTCCTATATTATATAGATGAGTGGTCATCGTCAGCGGTACAAATTAAATGCCATAAATTGTATGCAAGTGGATCAAAGATGTAGGGCATCATAATATATGCAAAAGCATATGACGTAGAATAGAAAATCCTGACTAATTTATTTAAGTTACGAATATTATATTAATAGTGACTTGATAGGTAAACCGTTCGTATTGATCTGATGTGCTCGGTTAGTTTACCTCTCTCGGCCCCAGTTGCAAACTCGTAATTAAATAATTAACAATTATTTGAACAAATGAATATTTATGGTAATTTTGAAGCAAAAAAAATAAGTCAATATACCATGACCTTCAATGTATTAGGTATTAAAAATGATTTCTTTTTAGGGTTTTCTTTTTCAATTTATGCTTATATTTTTTTAGTTTTTTAAAGCTTAGGACTTTGCTTTTTTGAACGCGCTGGTCTCAGAAACTATTATTTTGATTCGAAAAAGTATTTCCGTGTTCCATAGGTCATTTATTGATAAAGGTGATATTGTATATCTTTTCATTCACGGGTTAACTTCAAGAGAAGAGACCCGGTCCTTTTTAAAGGCGTGAACGGGGACACAGGTCCAACGTGCAGAAGCCTTCTTGAGAACTTTAATCTACAATGTGATAGGGCATCTACTAGGGATCATTCACCTCCGCTCTATGGGAGAACAGACATGAAGAATCCAAAGTAGATGCAAAACTATTGCAAGTATGTATGTAAAAATAATTAGGCTATTATAAAATGAGACATGTTATGTGGACCACTTCCTTAAATAATTCGGAGAACTATGGCATCTGCCTTTTTACACATGGTAATGCAAAACAAATATATATTATTACGCTTTGATTATTAGGAGCGTTACAGTAATGATATATTACAAAAAAGAAGTTACGAACGTACTAATACTAAATAACCGATTTTTTTTCTATTTGCCACTTCTTTTTCTGTTATATTTTTAACCCTTTTTATTTTTTATTAATTAATTAAAACATAGACACCATTCAAGGAACCAGAAATTAAATAAGAAAATGCGATTTCCCGAATCAAGTTTTTCTTATAATTCGTTAAAAGGTCAAATAATATACAGAACCAATCAAGGAAATAAAACTCAATACAAATATAAAATTTTCACCAAGTAAAACACAGACAGGGTAAATAGTAGTTTGATATAAATATGTGCTCGGTAGGTGTGTTGAGTGCTTCGCCATTCCCACTTCAGCAGAAAGATGGAAAGGGTAGTATTCTTGTTGGTCTTGGCGTCAGCCTGTAGTGTCCTGGCACAGTCCACTTACTACAGCTCATACTATGGACTGAAACTAACCCAAGCTGATGTCGACCAGTACACCTCCAACGGTACCTTGGCGTAAGTTTATTTTTTCTTCTTAAACTTAGCCTCTTACTAATCTAGATGTTTTATTATAATGTAGCCGGGAGCGTCTGTTTATTTTACTTCTAATAAATTTACTGGGTCCTTGAAATTAGTCCCTTGGTAAAACTAATTGAAATGTTATACTTGTATTTTTTTGTCCAATACAAGTGCCAAATAAGTCCTCATTTTTGGCGAAACTTTATATCTTCTTTACAATGAGCTGAAAGCTTTGGATCGACGAACCATTTACAAATAACAGTAACGAAATTTGGGAGTAAACATATAGACTAATGATGGCACTTACATCATTTATCTGCTTGATTTAAGTTAAACATTTACGATTTGTACTTCAGAAACTGTACCAACCTGATCGCGCCGTGTGACCCTAACGAGCCCAGACGTATTGATGGAACATGCAACAATTTGAACTTCCCATCCTATGGAGCCACACGCACTCCATACTACAGAATCTTGCCAGCCACATACTACAAACCCAGCAGCACAGGTAACTTAAATACATTATTTATTATTATCATCTTGTTACAAACTAGTTATTCTTTGGGTCGTCCTTTCCACTTATAATAATGTACAAGACCATATATACGTTTCTTTAGCACAAGGCTCGTCCTATACCTATAAGGAAAGTTTAAGCATTGATCACCACGGTAGCTCATTAAGGGTTAGCCATTTCAGAACCTGATATTTAAAATACAAGTAACCTTGAGAAGTTTCCCTTTACCATTTACCAGTGTTTTCTTAGAATGACTTAAGAAAGTACACATTTAGGTATAACTCATAAAAAGTCACACATGGCTGCGCTGGAAACTCAAAATCAAAACTGCATCTGAAAGTCTATTGGAGGGGAAAAGCCCGCCACACATGCCCGTCATTGCAACTCCTGTAAGCCAGGATCTACAATGAAACCAACGAAAACCACCGAAACATCCATTCATACATTAAATAAATAATTCTCGTTACGAATACTGGACTTGAACAAAATCATCTTGATTGCGTACCTAGTAGATAGCTCTTTTATTTCCCTAGGTTCAAACATTTTAACATGTTATAATATATCATTGAGTAACATAAACCATTGTCTTCCACAGTCTTTGACCCACAGAGGACTAAATCTGGCAAGGAACCTCAATTGGCTCGTAAGGTCCGAACCTCCTTCTTTGCTGAAGGTCGTGTAGATGATGAAGTCCTGGCCAGCGGCACCACTCACTTCTTGGTCTTCTTTGCTACTGATATCACCAACACTCGTGATACAAGTAAGTACTGTTTATATACAATGTAACAATCCAGATCCAAGAAGCGCAACGTGTCTTGAGTTCGATCCCCGCGTAAGAAAAGCATTTGTGTAATGAACGTATTCTTGTCCTGAGACTGGATGTCTTTGTGGATGTGACTTAAATGTTTCTGGAACCCTCCCAACAAGATGAAATTCCTTAATGAGGGTGTCGTTTTTTCAATATTAATTGTTAAAAGTTTCAATATTGAATTGGCGTACACTTAATATTGAATTATTTAAGTTTTATAAGATGACCTCGAGGACACTGACAATATACTCGTCATTTGTATTATTGGTGCTAGAGTTTTAAGAATACAGCAGTAAACATTTTACAAACCTTTTTTTTAATTATAGCTAACTATGTGTCTTGGAGGACATACTGTTGTAAGCCGGAAGGTGCGGCCGACACCGCTTGCGCGCCTAACTTAGTTCCCGAGACTGACTACGTGCACCGCTTCTCTGGTATTCGGTGCTTGAACATGACCAGACCTCTGACCTTCCAAACTTCTGGATGTCTTCCTCCTACCACTACACCTTTGAGAGTAAGCATTGATTTGTGACAGGTTTGACTTTTTAATTACCTCATATGAGCTAATAAAAGTTTTCAAGTAGTATAAAAACTATGAAAAAAAATATCGTAGAAAAAATGTATTTCGAGCAACTTAGTCAATAGAAAATATACATTTGGTCACATTAAGTAATGCCTTTAATTATATAAGATGAAATACATTTAAATAATACATCTAAACACTAGCAAAATGAACTAGATTCACTCAAGAACCCATTAAACATGTTGCAGATCGTAGATGCAACCCCAACTCACGATTTGTCCCCTGTGTACGGAAACGTGGCTGAACCAGCCAGACGTACCTTCTCTGGAGGAAAGCTGAAAACTGTTGAGGTCAACAACAGGTCATTCCCAGACACATGTAAGTATTTAATTCAAATTTCGAAATACATAGGAGCTTAATGAAAATTTAAACTTTATTTCGTGTCACAAAAAAATATGAAAAAAAGAGGCGAAACGTCGAAATAAACTCAGGGGTCATTCCTGAGTTGCCAACTAGGAAATATCGATTCCAGCTAACTTAAAAATTACATGTAAAAGTGATGATGTCTATCCTATTTGTAAAATGAAAGATTTTCATTTATGTAATTTCATGACTCATCATTTTTTTTTTTATATACCTTTAAAGATGTTATTTTGTTGATGAAAAGCATGTAATGCCGTGGAAATGTAAAAACAACCCGATTGTGGTAATTATAAATTTTTGAGCCGTTTGGGGTCGAAACGTTCGGGACATGGGGACCAGGTGCACGAGTTCTTTATAAGGAACTCGCAAAGCGTTTGGTCGACTCTACACGTTATCAGAATGCTAGTCTATATTTTGCCCGAAGAATTAGCATTGCCATACAACGTGGCAATGCAGCCAGCCTTCTGGGCACGTTTCCTGACTTTATCAGAGATGAGGATGTCTTTTTTGATGCTTTGTAAATAATGTATATTTTTCTTTTTATATTGATATAGTTTTAAAAATGTTAATATTAGTTTAGTTGAATTTATTTGAAATTGTTCACAATACTTTCTTGTTTGTGTAAAAACAATTGAAACACTTTGTACCAGTAAGTCGCAACGTAATTGTTGTTCTGATTTCCAGCCAGCATCGGTCTTCTCCTCGGCATCAACTTCTTCGGTATCATCTTCTTCTGGAGGCACCACAACTTCATTGCCACTCAGCTGGCCGCCGTCAACCCAACATGGACCGATGAGCAATTATTCGCAACCGCCCGGGAAATTAACATCGCCTACGGAAACCAATTGTTACATTACGAGCTTTTACCGCTATTCATGGGTAAGTTAAGATCTATCTCCTCTTTTAAATCATATTTAAGGCATTATAACAGTGTTTCACCAGGGTTTGCACATATATTCCAATGTTTGTCAAATGTGATGATTAAAGTATTAAGCGTGCTATAAATCACTATTCGACTATTCGAGCTGGCAAAGATTATTAATCTTATCCAGATAATATAAAGACTAGCCAAATAAGAAAATTATTTAATTTCAACAAAAAAATTGTAAAAAAATATCATTAAATCTATGAGAACTTTAATTTTGCTATTAATCTTCGTATATACTATGTACCTTGTACACTGTTTTTTGATTCCCAGGTCATGACTACATGGTAAAGAGGGGTATCATTCAAACCGGCGCCGGATTCAGAGAAACTTACAAAGAAACCTTGAAACCACAAATATCATTGGAGTATCCAGTTGTATTGAGATGGTTGCATACTCTACAAGACGGAGACCTCAGGTTTGTCAATTCTCTTCACTTTACCCAATATAATTATCTTCGGTGGAATTAGACATGAAGGCAAAAACGAACATTTTTGTAACATTACTTACTTCTGCAGAATTAGTATTTTACCACGTAAAAAAAATCCTCCAAATGTTATCTACAGCAGGATTTTTTTTATAAAATTTCCTACTTATTGTTGTTTTGCATTAAAGCGATTGAGCGATCCATATGAAAAAGCTAAATGAAGCCGATATCGCCAACTATTAACATTTATTGTTTCAAATTACAGAATGTACTACACCAATGGAACTTTACACTCAACGTTCCCTGTCGTGGACCTCACTTCAAACACTGATTTCCTGAAAGAAGGCGATAACATGGACTACGTCACTCAAGGATGCTTCAGACAACCAACTGCGAACTCCAAAGACTACATCGTCGATCCCGATGTAAGTTTCTTATGAAAATAAGTTAACACCGGAATATTCATAAGCCTTCTTCTATGCGAAATATTATAGTTCGGCCGAAGATTTTCATGAATTTCTTTCGAAAAGAGAATTTAAGATGTATCCAGGACTTGGATTTTTTTTTGTTAATCCTCTTTTTACTGAAATAGCAATATATATAGGAGTCCTGTTTATTATTTTTGCTTTAATTCCAGATCGTAGAAAGAGGCCTTGGAAGACTGCAGCAGTCAAATGACATCATGACCAATGATTTAGCCAAGAATCGTTACTTCGGCTTCCAAAGTTATATTCACTACAGAGAACATTGCTTCAAACAAAAGATTACCACATTTGATGATTTAATTGGCATCGTTGATACAGTGGTAAGATATAAGTACCTAATAATTATATATAGGGCGAACTTAATAAACATTTCAGTAAAAATAACATTGGTACAGATATAAATCAATGCGGTGAGAAAAAATGTATCCAAAGGACTAAACTGTTTATGTCATACAAGCAAAAGTGTCTAAATAACATAATAATTTTATTTTTCAGAGAATTACTCAACTGAAAGCATTATACGAGGATGTCGCGGACATTGAACTCTTGGCTGGTCTGTGGGTTGAGAAGCAGGCAGCCGGCACTCATGTGCCTCCTACATTCGCTTGCCTTGTCGGCGATCAGCTGAAACATTCCATCCACTCTGACCGCCATTGGTATGAGAGACAAAACAGACCCAATGCTTTCAATGCTGGTAAGTAGAACAAAAGTAGTTCTTCCATTAGTTATCAATCGTTTTATCAAAGACATAAAACGGAAAAAAGATCTAAGCAATATAAGATGTGTCATCATATTTAAATTTTCTTTCTAATCCCATATACATGTTTTTTTGAAAAATCCGATATAACTAGTCTAACCCGACATGATGAAAAAAAACTAGATCATATGAATTACTCGTAGATGTGCTTAATTCTTCCAGATCAGAGGATTCTAGTACAGATACCATTGTCAAGAATTTAACTAATTATAATATGTTTTTGTTTATAGCACAACTGGCTGAAATCAGGAAAGCTAAAGTAGCACGTATGTTGTGTGACATCGGAGATGCCGTGACTGTGATACAGGGTCGTGCCTTCGAGTTGCCGTCAATCGAGTATGTATTATTTTGAACCTTAATTAAGCGAGTGTAAACGAAGTCTCTCTTTAAAAATATAAAAATGCATATAACCTGTTTAAACTAGAGTTCGATTTATGTTTCATCGATTTAAAGACTGGCAATTTTGCTTCTTTCTATTAGCATCAGTAGTAAATATAATAACACGATTATAATTTTTTCAGCAACCCGATGGTCAGTTGCAAAGACATCCCTGCAATCGACTTCACTAAATGGAAAGCTTAAAACTTATACAAATTCTACAATTATAACACAACCTAGCCACAATAAACCTATGATAAGAAGATCAGTGATAAATAGAAAATTTTGTTCAGATTCCAGGACGGAACAAAGAATGTTATACACCGTATTAGACATAACATTACCTCCTATTGATACAATAATGGAAATATATGACTGAGTATTTTATTTGTTTTTATGACGTTTTATTACCCTAATTTCATTTTCTATGCAAAATTATTACTAGGGTGAATTTCCCGGACCCAAAAATTGCGTGGCATCGATGAAATCGGTACTAAAAAGCATTGTTATAATGTTCTAACATTTTTTTTAGGTAGATGACATAAAAATCTATCTGTAGCACTAAATATTTTATTAATATAATTAATAGGTTTTCCAAAAAAAAAAAAGTTAAACCACATAATCTTTCATCGCCGTGTTTGTCCACGACTCACCTTGATGTATTAAAGTCATCATTGATCAAAAAAGTAACGTTATTTATATTAAAACTTAGTTTTATTTGGTTCGTGAATAGTTAGAGTATTGACTCGGAATACATTTATTCAAATATTTACACAATACAACGTATGGTTAATAAAAAACCATTTGTCCCAGAACTACCTTTCATCGCCATGTCCTAAACATATTTGAGAATATTGCATATTCTAACGTTTTGCGTCGCTCCCGTTTTGCGTTAAACATTGCATATAAGTAACGTCGAAAGGCTAGACAAGGAACGACGTGTGTACGTGCCTGCGTTTTCGAGCTATAATTAAAAGTATTCAATTTTTTTGGTACTGGACATTTTTTCTTTCATCGCCGTGGATAGGTCTAACTTCTATTTCAATAAGTTTTTAATCTCGATTGAGCATTCAATACAATGCCATTTATATTTAGCTTATTTGTAAAGTGTTCATTACTGTGAATTATTACCAGTTTTTTAGTAAATTGAATTATACCCCTTGATTTTCATCGCCGTGCTCTCATTTCCGTGGTTTCCGTGGACAAAATTTGCTATGGCAATGAAAAAAAATACACGGGAATGAAAAAAATATCATCGCCGTGCCTTGTAAAACAGTTTCCTTTCATTGCCGTGGCCACGTGTTTCATTTCCGTGACTTATGTTTGTTTCGCCACTAGACAGGAATGTATCTATTTATAGTTATATTATAAAAATAATATCATGTGTGACTGGATTTTTACACATTATATTCTATTATTATTGCGTATAAATTAATAGTATTTATTTTTGTTTCAATGATTAACTTTATCATTTAAATATTCTTGTACACTATAATAACATTTCATTGCCATGGACACCTGTTTCATTGCCGTGCATGCATGTTTCATCGCCGTGGCACGGAATTTTCAATCTTGTATATCTCGTTAGTTTTTTAAGCTATCTGCTAGATATTAAGCAAAACTGCATATCTGATCGAAAACTTGAGAAAACACTATTTTTTATTGTTCTAAAGTTGAAGAATAAAAAATCCACGGAAATGAAGATTTTTTTGGACCTGTTGAAATTCACCCACTAAGCAGAATAAAGGCACAAACACACGCGTTGTATCGTAGTGCCTATGACAAATTAATTATGCACTAAAATACATGGCCACAAAAAATCGAATCCAACAATTGCACAAATGCCTTTAGTTAAGTCCTGCTTCTAGCAGGCTTCTAAGTATTAAAGTGAGGGTACAGATCATGGCGCTTATATAGATCACAGATCATGAAACTGTGCACAGATCTACCGATAATCCCCCGGTCGCCTCGTGTGAAGAGGTAACGTAACAGTTTGGTACTAGAAGATTAGAAATTTAAAAGAATATTGAATATCGAAACGATATGAAACAACCAACCGGTCCTCGTTTTTTGAATTGATGACTGTGCTTCCTTACTTTTTTAATATATCTTCTATTAATCTTGATAGTAACTGTCGTGAGAATGATTCATTATCAAAAAGGGCTACCCCGATAAATACGCGTGAGTAAACCATTACATCATTTAATATTATTAATCTTCTATTCTACAAACATTATATTTTTGTTGTCGTACATCAAGAGTTCGGCTATTCAGCGAACTTCGTTCTTAAGGTTAAGGGCTGATCAGTGAATCTAAGCAAACCGTTGTTTAAAATAAATCATTCGAATCGGTTTTGCCGTTTAGACGAAGTTTATTGACATAGACACGTACAGTAAATGTACATATATGAAGATAAAATAATGTATAATTTAAAGACGTTTATAAAACTGAGTTTATGAAAGGAAAAGACTAGCAGAAAAGACAGAGTCTGAATTTTGACAGAGCATTTTGAGGATCGCTTTATATTTTGAGCAAAGTATTTTCAATAATAATTTGGATCCACTGAAACTAAACGCACACGCGTTTTAACTATACTATGCTATATTCAATTCTAAATACTAATTAATGATCTCCATAAAAATTCAAGAACTCTGTCGTATATTATTTCCCTAAACTAGTTAATTTGAACTAGTTCTTGACGTTATCATGCTATAAATTATTGTTTAAATAGATAGTATAAATTATGGGAACCTATCACTAATACTGAATACTATTGACCGACACGTTTTAATTAAGGAGTAAGGGTAAAAACAAAACCCTATATACTATATACCTACTATTTATCTTTAGGTATGTTTGGAGGCTGTAGACCAATAAATATTATCTACCTGATACTCCAAATAAGTGTTATTTTAGCTAAGTATGATTCTGTTTTGTGTAAAAATAAAACGTCGAAGTAACGATAAAATTAATTAATAAAAATAGGTCGACTAGAAGAGATTCGAAACGTTACTTTAATGAAGTGAGATAATTTTAAACAAAAATTGTTGAAATTTTTCAGGGAAATGAAACTCCTCCTTTATTATAATACCTACTTAATTTACGCACATTAAAAAAAGGTTAATTGCTTTCGCACAATAACTCATGACGTAAGTACATAGTAAGTGAAAAATAGATTATGAATTAACATAGTGCGAATGATGTTTAATTATCTACTTCAATTTGGGCCACTTTGAAAAAAACCTGTTTTTTCCTTTCAAATTCAAGGTACATGTATGTTACATATAAACAGTTTTCCTCTAATTCTAATTTACTCGTAAGTTGAAAGTCGGTTACAATGTTGACATTTTTTTATTTTTTTTCTCTTGTGTGTGGTCTGCATGCTGTTATTTATGACGGTATAACTGGTAAACCTGCAACACAATCTCAGTTGAGGCTTTATCAAGAAAGAGATAATCTGGAGTGAGTTTAATACATTAATTTAAAATTATAAATCTTCATAATTTTATGCAAGAAATTGGACTAAGGAAAGAAACACACGCGTCTCATTTACCGTTTTCTGGGACCAATTATCGCAATCCTTGCGTTTTCATTCATTATTTCAATAATAACATAATATTTCATATTTTTACCAGGGAAAGGCTTTCTCTCGATATATCACCAATAATAAAAGTCAATTCTGTATTTTATCGTATATTTTTGAAAACTCAATCTAACCTAAGGTCCACAATCAATTTAATATGTTTTTACAAAATGACACGATTATGATTCTTTTTCCCTTTTTTCTTCACCCTTTACAATAAATTTGTCTACGTTGCATTTAAATGTTTTTCTTTCTCTTATAGGATTTGTACGGTAAATATAAAGCCTTGTGACCCAGAAGAATGGAAGCGTCTTGATGGGTCATGTAACAACCTTGAATACCCCAGTGTCGGTACTCATCGTACTCCAACAACAAGGCTTCTACCTCCAATACTAAACCCGAGTATGTATCTGTTTTACTTCCAAGCACTTCTGATTTTCATTTTGACAGCAACGAAAATATTTGCTCGATCACTGTCATATGTATCTAAAGAAATAAGTACTGCCGTAGTTATTTATTTAATCATTTTGCAAATAAAGGTATTGCATACATTCAAGTGACATGCACGAGATACCCAAACAATAAACGAGCATTCGTAGATTCGTTCACGCTACGTATCTTGGCTGCTAAAGGAAATAAGTAAAAACGCCTGGCAAAAAGAAAATAATAAAAATCGGTACATATATTTGCTATTTCGAAAGGGGGATCATTTTCATTTTGACAGTGGTGTATATTTATTAAATTGTATTCTTAGATTACGAGCCTGCGGATACTGTGAGTGGGGCGCCGTTCCCAGTCGCAAGAAGGATTCGTTGCGAGCTCCTTTCTGAAGGCAAAGCGTCTGATCTGACGACCACGCAACTCCTTTCATACTTCTTGCTATCTGCTACCCATGATATAAACTCACTCGATGACTTTTGTAAGTATTTTACTTTTGTTTCAATACCGATTAGAAAACCAGTATTTGAATAAAAGTGGTCAGGATTAGACACGAGACCCCGTGCGTTAGTCACATTATAAGCTAAAGAAATTCGAAGTTGGAAAGAAAACTGAAGATTATAAATGCCACTCCTTGCTGTAACTTAATGTTTATTATTTGCTGTTTTAGAAGCAGCAGAATACATCATCTGTGAAAACTACAACTACCTAGCTATGATGCTTCATTAGATACAGCCTATTAACAGACGCTTTTCTGTTTTGACCGGAACTCTATAAAGCCAACTCCTTGATTTCAGACAATTATATAATACACATACTGCACTGTTGCGAACCGGAAGGCCAGAATGACTACATGTGTACACCGCAAAGGATTCCAGTGGATGACCCCGTGCACAGATACTCGGGAGTCAGCTGTATGAACCTTACCAGGCCGATGTCTTACCAGACCCACGGGTGCCTGGAAAATGGTACCACATTTGTACGAGTGCGTAGCAACCTTTTAACTTCATTTCATAGTCGTAGAGAAAAGGCAAATAAAAATCCTGAACTGGTTCACCTTCACATAGTTTACCCATTTTTGGGAATAATGTAGGTACCTGGCAGGAACCATGATCAAGATCATGATGTCACGATCCTCAAGAAAAAAGGGAAGAGGTGTTATAATTTATCCATTTGTTATTAGATGCCAGTCGCCACTCCCGTGTTTGACCTATCGCATATTTATAAGTTATCACCTGAAACTGAAGATCTAAGAGTTTACGAGAAAGGACAAATTATAATAGAAGAAGATAATGGAAAATTATTTCCTCCTTCTATGACACCGGATATGGGTATTGGAACTTGTCTTTTGAACGAACGTCCGAGAGAATGGCGGTGCAACCGTGCTAGTGAGTTAACTTCATATTTTATTCAAAATGGGAATTTTTAATGCCTTAAGAATTATATGTTGGGTGGTTAGGTTAGGTTATAAAATTAAGAAACTCCCAATAATAAATTATCTGTGGTTACAATTTGATTACGTTATAATAATTGTCTTTGTGTGTCAAAATCATGCCGACTAATATGCCAGTTGAGTGTTTAAAAACCTTCTTACATACTTACAGATCAAACTCAGATCCTCCCTTTTTTGAGTCAGTTAAAGCACTAAAACCTTCTTCAGAATGTAACAAATACTCTTCTGAAACCGCATCCAAATTACTTCAGCCAAACGCGAGATAATCGCAGACAAACATTTGTACATACAAACAGGTTAAACTGAGAACCGCCTTTCTCTGAAGTCGGTTAAAAGTTATTTCTACAATGATGTAAAATGTAATGAAATATTTTTAGATGTCAATGGAGCTGTTGGTGCGGTTGTGATCGCGATTCAGTTTTACAGGCACCACAACTACATAGCAAATGAATTACATGAACTGAACCCGTGCTGGGATGATGAACGATTGTATTACACGGCTCGAGACATCAACATAGCTGTATTTACGCAAATTTATTTCTATGAACTATTACCTATTTTGCTGGGTAAGTTTATGTGCACATTTACGCCGTAGCAAAGCGGATTTGATCTGACGGAATGAGACCACAGTAGCTAGGTTGATGAATTGACTGGTGTGTTGAGCCAGGACTCGCAGGTTCGAGTCCTGTCTGTTGCTTTAGTTTTTCCGTTGTATTAAATAGTAAGTATTAATTGGGAATATAGTTTTACTTACATTAATAAATAATTCTTTACAGGTAAAGAAAACATGATCAAACATGGAATTATTTCTGATTCTGATGGATTCAGAGACATGTATGATGAAGATGTTTTACCGCAGATGACTGATGAATATCATTATGCGTTAAGATGGTTCCATGTTATACAGGAAGCAGACATTAAGTGAGTATTTTTTATTTATAAAGTAGATCCATGAAATAGCTAGAAATAGGACTATTTGATGGATAAAGTATAGGACCAGAATTCTGCATGTCAAAATCATAAGCTTGAGTTCATCACAGGATCTACTCAAAGGATTTCGGATATGTTTTACCGAAAGAAACCCAAAAATGACCTCCCACCAAAGTGGACTCAGGTTAGCTGGTATGTGATAAGAAAGGATAGAAACGTATAAATTAATGTATGGGACAATCAGTCATTCGTCAAAGTTATGCCAGTCATCAATGAAAATATTTTTTTCTCGAGATAGATTTTTCAGCAACAATCAGCCTTTTAGTTTTCTTTTTTATAACAGGTACTTCAAAGATCAAAATAAGATAATTTTTTTTCAGGATGTACGATAACGACGGATATTATTTGAACACTATTCCTATGGTAAACGTATCTTTACGAACAGGATTCCTGCCGCACGATGAAAACTTGGAAAAAATGACTCAGGGCAGCTTCAGACAGTATGGTGGTGGTTTTGACCACATTATAGATAACGATGTGAGTAACAAAACGGTTTCTCACAGATTGAACAAAATCAGGATAAAATATTCATGTATCAACCTAACCTAAAATATCAACCTGAATAGTACATGTCATTCCGAAATTTATAATAACAAGGTCTTTTGTGTGTTCTATTTAATTTTTGTTTAATTTCTAGATATCTGAAAGAGTAATAGGTGGCGTGCACTTCTCATCGGACGTAGCAACCATAGATATAGCTAAAGGCAGGTACTTGGGCATGCAGCCTTACGTCAACTACAGAGAGTTTTGTACAGACAGGAAGTACAAGTCATTTGAGGACCTTGAAGACGCTATCAGTCCTGAGGTATTTAATAGATGCATTCTATTCCATTCTTTCTTACTTACAGGGTGAATCGCCAATGAATTCAATATACCTTGAGTGCACGCGTGGGTGGGTATATGTCGGAATTCCACCGACTAAAAAGTGTCCCGGGCACCTTCTTCTGCTCAATCCCGGGGATGGCTATACTCGGTTAGGTCGTAGAAGCCTGTGGTATTTTTAACCTCTTGACCAAATAGAGGGGCTTAAATTCTCTTACTTTTCACCTACAAGAATTTTAGAGAATTTTCTATATAATGTGCTCGTTTGTTCAGCGTATTTACCGCCTCAGGCGGCTATACAAGGATGTGGAGGACGTAGAATTGATGAGCGGCTTATGGGTTGAGAAATACGTCGCAGGTGGAATGGTCCCTCATACCATATACTGCCTGTTGGCCGACCAACTGAAACGGTCAATCATATCAGACAGGCACTGGTATGAAAGCTCGACCAGACCACACGCTTTTACTTTGGGTAAGTTATTTTCACAGTCTAATCTGCAATTGTGGATCGACAAAGTATTTGAGTTGTAATTAGTTCTTCTTATATCAATATTTAGAGACACCCGTCTCATTAGCTGTAACCAATACAAAAAAAAAGTTAAATTTAACCCAAATACCCAGTTTCCAATTGAGCTGAAATTTTTCATGCCTAAATGGGGCTGATCTGATGTCGCAGCTTGAAGGCAGGTGACAATCAGAGCTTCGACTCAATTTGAAATGGCCGAAACTGACAGCAAAGAAAAAGAAAAACAAGAAAAAAGCTTTTTCTTTATACAATATTTATGTTTTTTTATTTTATGTTTCTAGAACAATTACAATCAATACGCAAGACGACCATTGCTGGTGTCTTGTGTGCTGTGGGTGATGAAGTGACGGAAATACAACCTGCTGCCTTCCAAAGCATATCAAACAAGTAAGTTTTGGTTCGACAACAAATGACTATTTATTTTGAGTGACTGAATATACATTTGGTATATATGAATTTTGGTTTCTTGTTACTATTTGCTTAGTAGTCTTTGTCTGAAGTATTTTTAAATTTAAATATTGCTACCTTGAACATCTACACCTGTTAAAGTATAGAATCTGCAAATATTACGTGGAACCGTGGTTTTGATATTTTTTCGTTGTTTTCAGGAATCCTTTAACGAAATGCAGTTCATCGGACATTGGAGCACTGGATCTGTCTGCTTGGGAAGATCCGATGTGCAGCTAACAATACTTTTATAGGGACGAAATGAAAAATTTTCGATGTCCGACCGACGGAGTTTAATGAAATGTACCTACCCATGTTTATTATTTTCTTGTCCTATATAATTTTGCATTTTGACAGATTTAGCGGACAGGACTATTAAGCTAACTAACTTACTTCAATTTGATTAATTATATACTGACAATATTTGTTTTTTGCACCAAAATTTGAATTATTTTATCTAATCGACACGCCACATTAAAACAAAATACAAGAAATTTAAATAAATTCACAAAAATATCTTGTTTTATTAAATACCTCTGAAGTTATGTGATACAGTAATGACAGTAAAGTGACTGGTAATGTGACTTAAGACTACCATGAAATGGTGCTACTTTTTTACTACTTTTTTTTCTTTGCTCAAGTGTGAAGTGAAATATGCTCGCAAATGCAAATATTCCGACGACTTATATTAAAATATTATAATTATGCAGTGTCAATAAAATAAAAAAGACGACTGACTTTATTAACTGTCAAAATTGAGGAAATACATACATACTTTAAATTAAGGATTTAATTTTCCTTCTCTTTTATCAATATTTCACTTACATTAACGCATTCCATTGTCCCTGGTGATTTTTTGCCATTATTGATAATTATGTGTCTGTGGAAATGTCCACCAAGCTTGCTCCAACTATTATGACTATCCGTTCTACAATGGAAAGAAAAACTATAAATTTAAGAAATAAGCAATTATTACTAATATTTAGAGTCTATATCAAATTATTAATACCCATTATTCGTTTAAACCCCAATCGCACTTTACGAAATAGTAAATAATGTTCTGAAACGGCAAAAACCGATGCCGATCATTAATAAAACTGCATACAAACACAGCATACAGCTTAGTGCATAGTGCATAAACAGCTGCTGCTACAGCTGTATGTAGCAGCAGCTGTTTATGCACTATGACAAATAAAGACAGATACATAAAAATAATAATAGTACCTACTCCTCTCACTTAAAGTAAAAATTAGGTCCGCGCCGTGCGCATTTAATGTAAAATGATTGAAATAAACTATCAATTATGCTTACTGCAATCTACGATCAATGTTGCCGATAAAATGATCGCAAAAAAAGCAAATAGGTTCGATTGCCGTGAAGGACAAAATGCAAATGCGAAAAAAAGATACCTTTTTACGAGTAATTACGTAATAGATTAACAACTGTTATACTTTTGGGATGTTTATATTGTAATGTATGAACGATATTTATAAATTTTGACAATTCTTGGAACACAAGACATCTATTTGTTGAATTCAAAATTATAATTATTTTATTGACTAGAATTTATTATATAACTACAATATGCATTTTACACAATGTTTATGCATAATATAACACATCTTAACATCTAAAACAAGGCTGTCAAAACTTTAGAAGTGCACAATTTTCACATCAATGACATCAATATCTTTAAGGGCATAATTATTAATATTTTGAGTTTAGTAGGGAAAACTAATAACTAGATATTATAATAAATTCCTATATTACTGGGATATTGTTTTTTTGTTACTTTAGTCAAATGATTTGACTAATTACTTAAGATGAAATTTTGTGTGGATTTAGCTGAAACCTTGGTGGACGGTGACAAGCGTGAATCTACACCGTCTAATCGTACACCGAGATTTTGTTTTATAAAATTTCAAAACTTGCATGTTCCCTGGGTTCAGTTTTACCTGGAAAATCCAGGAAAAAAATGTTCCAAAAACAGGTACAGTTTTAAATATTGGTTTTATGTATTCGAACTTTGTAGACATGCAACATTTCTCCAAGTAACAAATTTCTTAAATGTTCTAAACCAACAAGTACGCAACATTTAGGAAAAAGGAAAGATTGTCCGTCCGACACTTTTGAGCTAGTAAAAATGTAAGTATTTTACAGATCTGGCGCCTGGTTGTAAACACTACTGATGTAATGAATGTATACTTTTTGAGCATTTGCGAATGTGAATGAATTGTTTTTAACAATCTCACGCCCAGCTTTGTCTATTCCAAACCTAATTCAGATACTAAGCACCACCACAAACCATTTTCATACAAATACATATAATAAAAAACAAAAAAAAAATTGCCAACCCTAAAAAATACATACATTAAGTACAATACAACAGGAAAAATGATTCGCAATCTGTGTAAACTATCTATGTTTTATTAAAATTTACTTACTTAATTCCAGTATATAAGCTGAAACTTTATTGAGAAAGGCACAGAAATCCGTTTCTGGCAAAACGGTCAATATGATGCTCAAAAGCATTTTTGGGTTATTCTGCTGCGTGCAGGTCATCTATGCGGTCAGGTACCACAGGTTCAGTGGAGAGAGAGTCACTCCCAGTGAATTGGAAGCGTACAGGGCCAACAACACTTTAGCGTAAGTTTCTTTTTACTTGACAATGGACAAACCAAAGCCTCTTCTTTTTGTCCATTAAGTATTTGCACAATGTCTATTTGCCTACGCAATTAAGGCATTTATTTCATTCAGATTGTCTCTAAAGCGGTAATGTCTAAGGCAGTAAATGGAAAAAAATAGCTTATTTTTATTTGTATTTCAGGAAATGTACTATTGATGTAACGCCTTGCAAAAAATCGGAAAGACGTCGTCTTGATGGATCCTGCAACAGTCTTAAGAACCCATCCAGAGGAACCGTCACTGTGCCTCACCACAGAGTCTTGCCCGCTGCCTACTACAATGGTAAACATTCTGTTTATTCATAGCCGGATATCCATATAAGATAGTCCAGTGATATAGGTTTCCACACCGTGTGCGACGTGTCGCGGCTCCAATCCCTGCGTAGGACAAGCAATTGTCCACAAATATATTAGCATTGTTTTAAGTCTGTGTGTGTATGTGTATGTGTACGTGATTTGTATTTTTGTGAAACCCCCGCAACACAATAAATGAATTCCCTTGTGTGCGAGTCGTTGTGCAAATTTTAAAAAATAACACCATTCTATTGTACCCATAAGTTAGATAAATACCCCTGAATTGTTGCACTTACTATTATTACAGTATTAAATATTTTGTATCTTTACAGGCAACCAAGAAAGAAGATCAGTGTCCGGCAAACCTTTGAAGCTGCCGAGAGAGATTCGTACCTCTCTGCTGTGTGAAGGAATTTCAGTCAACGAGCACTTGACCTCAGCCGTACCCGGCTTCGGAATCTTCTCATTCGGAGATGTTGGAACCGTTCACGACATCAGTGAGTTGATTTTCATTATGAAAGTTTTATTTCAATCGTGCTTCGAATCACACTTAAAATTATGCCAGATGTGTTTTGAAATACCAAACTTAAAACTTACTAGACCTTGCTATTTATATTATCGAACCAATTTTCTCTAGCCCACTGCTGGGCAAAGGACTCCTCCATATCCTTCCACGATTCTCTATTCTCTATTCTCTATACCAGCCAATTAAAAGCCTTTTTATTGTTTGGACATATTTGCGTGTAAACTAATACGATAAGTGACTTTATCATGACTGCTTTTGAGGATCTGATTGAAATTGCAGAGTAGTTTTGATGAAACATTCTTACTTACAGAATTCTTCATGGACAACAAGACTGACTGTTGTACCGAAAAAGGACAGAAAGACTTCCTCTGCGCTCCCAATCTTATCCCTGAAGACGACCCTGTTCATCGTTTCTCTGGCATCCGTTGCATGAACTTAACCAGGCCTCTGGACTTCCAGTACTTTGGATGCACCAAGGACCCCGTCCCCGCACCCGTAAGTAGCTCAAATCAACTCAGTAATATAAAAAAATGATTGCTTCAGCAAGAAATTGGGAACTAAACAATCTATTTTTTATAGATCGAAGAAGCTACAGCTGTCTACGACTTGTCTGCTATTTACATTATCGAAGACAACGTAGGAGTTCCAGTCAGAACTAACAAGGGTGGTGAGCTTTTCGTAGAGGTTGACAACGGAATCGTCTGGCCCCCAAGTGGAAAAGGATACTGTCCCGCTACTCCCGCTAAGGCTGGACAGAAATGTTTCGAAAACTGTAAGTTTGAAATTTCCCTTATTAAAGAAGAAAAAAACCCATTAAAAAGTTATCAAATGTCAATTAATTACTACAACTAATTTCGCTGTCTAACTCACAATCGCTCGCAAAAGATAACACTGTTTTCATGGTACTCTGAAATTCTCAGCTGCAAGTCGTCTTAACATTTGCATCTTTCCATTTTTCTAGGATGAAGATATTTAATTATATTTCTTTCCTTCTTTTAGACTCCAACGCTCTTCTCCCCGTCCAAATGTTCGCTGTCTGGTTCGTGAGACACCACAACTACTTGGCTAAAAATCTGGCTAAGGTCAACCCTACATGGACCGATGACCAAATTTACTTCACCGCCAGGGACATTAACATCGCCTACGTCCAAGAAATGCTGGTCTACCAATTCCTGGCCACCTTAGTCGGTAATATACAAATAATATACATATATCTTACTCTGTTTTTTTTTTGGGATTTCTTTGGCGTTGGTTTTCACATGAGGTTTAATTTCAGGAAAGGACGATTTGGTGAAATCTGGTTTAGCTTCCGATGACACCGGTTTCAGGGAAACTTATGACCCTTCAGCATACCCTCAAATCACTTTGGAGTTCGTTATCATCTACCGTTGGTTCCATCTTATCCAGAATGGTGTCGCTAAGTAAGTATTTTATACAAAGCATTTTTAATAAAAATAACTTCAAGTAATTGTAACCAAGGGATATACTAACTAATGTTATAGTTTGTTCTATTTTGCACAACGTCCAACGTTACCGGTAACACTATTTGTCTGCCAACATTGCGACCAGCGCGAGCGTTATCACTACCGTATAGGCCATCAGCGCAAGTGCTAAAATCAGAAATACTTAAAATCTTTCATAAATGTTAGAGGCCACTGATGAGGATACAAACTATTACATTTAACTAAATAAATTTATTTTCGTATTTGTTTCCAGAATGTTAGACGGTGAAGGTAACTACGTCAGTGAACATCGTGTAGTAAACTCAACATTCAACGCCGGATTCTTGGGAGAAGATGACAACATCGTTTACTTGACCCAAGGTCTTTTCAGACAAGAAGCTGCCAAGGCCAACACTGGAGTTCACCCCGACGTGAGTACCTAAAACACAAGTTTTAAAAAAATACAAAAATGGAATCAGATCTGAGACAATCTAGTCAGTCTATATTTTAAATGACACCAAAACAATAATGTGGTTACAAAATGAACTTACCTAACTCATTACCTTCTTTTGTGTTTCTAGATGGCCGAACTTGGTTTACCTAACCTCCAACTCGCTACTGACATCATCACCAGTGACTTGCACAAGAACCGTTTGTTCGGTTTGAGACCATACGTTGACTACGTCAAATTCTGTTTTGATGAAGATGTTGAAACCTTCGATGACCTTAAGAAGAGGATTCCCGCTGACGTAAGTCTGGTTTTTGAGAACTCTTAATTCTATTCTCATAAACTAATAATTAATACTATAAATAAAATAATTCCATTTCAGAAAGTTTCCATTCTTCGTGACCTTTATGAAGACCCCAAGGATATTGATCTTATGGCTGGTTTATGGACTGAGAAGATCGCTAAGAACGCACACATTCCTCCTACTCTAGGTTGCTTGTTGAAGGACAGCATCCACAGAACCATCAAGGGAGACAGACATTGGTACGAAAGGAGCAAGAGACCGCACGCCTTCACTTATGGTAAACCATCTAACCCTTTCATTTAATCAATCAATTGATTAAATAATCTCTTGCTTGAAATAAAACAAACAATAATTGCAAAATGTAACCTTAATTTGATATTTTTAATTTCAGATCAACTCCAAGAAATCAGAAAGGCTTCGTTAGCTAACTTGTTGTGCGCTGTCGGCGACAAAGTTGAGAAAGTACAAAAGAACGCTTTCCTTCAAATCAGCAAGAAGTAAGTGTTTTTAATTAAACAAAGCGTTATTCCACACTTCTCAGCCAAAAAGTTAAAATGGAGCCCTTGTAAAACTACAAACGTAAAACTGTCTTCCAACTTCGCAAATAAGCAAAAAACCTTAAAGATTACGTTGTGTTCTGGATTTCCAATAACACTGTGAATTTATGACAAAGACACCAAAATATTAAAACTGTTTTCTTTTTCCAGGAACCCCTTGGTCAGCTGCAAAGAGATCCCCAAGATCAACTTCAAGAAATGGGCCCAGAAATGCTAGTCAACCAACAACGATATGAAACAAAAGAGTCACTGCTCTAGTAGCAGTTTGAACGTGCAAAATTAATTTGAAAACATCTTCAAAATTTGGTCGATCTTTGAATATACTAGGCAATAAATATGGCTTTCAATATTGTTGTTTTTCGTCTGAAATAAATTTATTCAACTAACTGGAGATTTTAATTGTTCCCGACTAAAGAGCTTTTGACGAATTCAGTTTTTTTTAACCATCTTAACAGCAGTTTTACACTTACCAGGTTAAGTTTGGTGCTCGAGGATTTGGATCAAAGTAACAGAGGTGATCATTGTCAGATTTAGAATAAGTATATCCACTAAGGCGTCAAATATGTCACTGTGCATAAAATATGATCCTTAAAAGCAAATTATAAAATCACATCAAAATCCTAGTCCGCATAAATGTCGGTTAGGAGTGTGCCCAGAAGACCTGTGTACAAGTTAATGGGACACGCAAAGTGACTAATGGATACTTTTTCATGTCTTAATAAGGCATTTTTGCACTCGAGCCCCGCGGTTCCAGAGTTTGGCAGAAATAAGTAACTACTACAAGGTTATTACCTATACCTTCCCGGTTTGAGATTCTCAGCAGCCACGGAATCAGAGTCAGTGCAGCTCAACGAACTTGATTTGATAGTCCAAGGGTATCGAGACTAGTAGCTTCCTACACTAAAGACAGATCCATTTTCATGAGAACTTATCAATGAACTTACTTACTAAAAATCATTCCGAAAGTTTCACAAACATTTAAGACACATTCACAAATCATCATTGGCCTAGCCTTTTCCCAACTATGTTGGGGTCGGCTACCAGTCCAACCGGTTTCAGCTAAGTACCAGTGTTTTACAAGGAGCGACTGCCTATCTGACCTAATCAACCCAGTTACCTGGGCAACACGATACCCCTTGGTTAGACTGGCTGTCAGACTTTTTCAAGCTTCTGACTACCTGTAACGACTGTCAAAGATGTAGGAATAACAGCCGGGACCCACAATTTTACGTGCCTTCCGAAACACGGAGGAATTCGTTATGACAAAGATGGTCACCCATCTAAAGACCAACCGCGTCAAGCATAGCTTAACCTGTGATCGAATCACTTATGCGGTTATAGCTTAGCCACGAGCTCAAGACACATTCACAAATACACGCAGCATATGTTTGTCCTCCGCAGGGATCAAACCCGCGCCACGACACGCATTGTATTTGGCGTGTAACGTGTAACCTATACAACTCGGCCATATGTGGCGCATTTGGTTCTATAGCAAATGTGATTCAATATCATAGATCTAGATTTATGAATATTAAGGCTCTCACTAATAAATTAGAGCATTTACAAAGCTTGGCCTTTTTATTGTTAAGAGGTGATCCTCATGGACACCCACTCCCTCGGGGGAGGAAATGGGTAGTGTCAGACTCTTACTGACTAAACCTGAACCGCCGTGCTACGTCATCTGCGTTTTTATGTCGGTGTATGGCCAAGGCCAAGGACAAAATCCAAAACAAAGCGACGATGACCTGCACTTTACAGAACACAAACCCAGAAAATAGAAATTTACTCATATCATTAGCATCATTGCCATCATTTTTATTATTCCATGAGATGCATCAAAGCCATACCCATACATTCATAGTTTATCATTTTTAACAAGTGATTTCAACTGATACTTGTTTTGCTAATTTACACTGTTTTTGCAGACATTCATTATAATGTAAAATCTTACTATAATATTTTATTTTGAAAAGAGTAACTTATGGAGTTTCTTGCCGCTTCTTCTCCATAAGAATAACACTTTGGAACCGCGCAACTAGAGTCAGTAATGTAACGTTTTGAAAGTGCCTGAGAAACGTCTTATTTGAAATAAAAGCTTTTTGATTTGATTTGATTTGAACATTTACTAGCAGGAAAAAACACAGAGTGCCGAGCAATGCCTGATCGAAACGTTACAAGGAAATGATCAAATGCTATGTACTTTTATGTAAATAGTCATTCTTATTGTAACGATGATAATTAATAAAATTAAAAAGTGCGAAACTCATGCCACTGAGGGTTCCGTAAAATCAGGCTAAAGAACGAAAAAAAGGGGAGTCATAAAATTTGCGACCATAGGGATGTCGACTGGTAAAGTAAAAATCTACATAGAGAATTCAGTTAGAGAATTGAATAATATAAGTATTTTTTCCTTTTTTGAAAACTTAAATTGACAAAGATTGCTTGAAAGATGCTTTAAAGTTTAAGAGAAAGGGCTTGTGACGTAACAATATAGTAAACTGCAAGAGAGACACTGAAAAACAACTGACAAAAAAATGTCGTAATTCCCATTCCACATGTTGATTAATTTTATTAATAATTTAATTATATGCTGTTATAGTCTATATCAGTACGAAACCCGAGAAAGTAAATTCATGAAAATTTATTTATTGGTAATGAATAGTATGTATGTATGTACACATAATAATATAGTGTGCACATTACAGCTGTTTTATTGTCGTGCTTCATCATTTTTGCAAATTTGCATAATATCAATATTTTGTACTTAAAATAATAGCGCTGACTATTGAATAACCCGGATCAGCCTTGGACTTATACAGCTGATATACCTTACAGATTATACAGACACTTTTTAAAGTTATACCCCTGAAGGATTCACAGAGGATAAAGAGTTTTCTGAAGCCCATCATTTTATTTTGAAGCATTTAATACGTCAAATATGATTAAAGAAAAATTAAACATTTTATTAATAAAAACCGTTCCGTCAAGTCTACAGTGCTACGAAGCTTGTTTCAGTTTCTTATCATAGCCAATTCCATTTTCAGACATAGGCCCACATGCAGACGTATTTTTTTTTTACGTTTACCTTTAAAACTTTATATTCCATAGCCCGTATTAACCGTACCAGGCAGGAAAACCTATTGGTCAGAAGACAAAAAAATATCTTGAATCCGCTTTTCTCGCGCGGTATCTTCAAAAGGTATATTTAGATCCCATCCCCATGAATGCTCACAAGGCAAATACAATATGCAAACGGGAAAATTAATTTAGTTATTACTTTTGGGATGTTTGTACAAATATATTATGTCAACTATTTAATTATTGGAACACAAGGCATATTATAATTAGCTACTTTTAATAAATTACACAATTTTATCTGCACTATAATTTAAGGCATTTTGTTTGAGTTTTAGGGATGGCCAATTTATAAAAAAATAATATTACTAAAAAAAGCTCACTAATGCATCATTAGCTTTTTCTGTACCCTAACCTTTAATTGAGGCTGTCTTAAAGTTATAAGCTTTGCTATGCAGCTTTGTAAATATGTGTTTCATAAGGAGAGACTGGGTCTCGTTGGATGCAGGTGGCAATTAACCGGTCGCGCTGGAGAACATATGGAGAGGCCTATGTCCAGCAGTGGACAGCTATAGGCTGAGATGATGATGATAAGGAGAGACAGCTTAAAATTTTCGACCAAGATTAAAACCTGAAAAATCGACCTTTAAAGTCGCCGCACACTAGCCATCGGTTTAAAAATCGCCCTCGCAGTATGCTGAAACAGGTATATTCAGAATTAGCCGAATTTGTTATTGAAGCAGTTTCGAAAAGACATAGTGTCCTTATGGACATGCCATTGAAAAACAAAAAAAGCAAAATATAGTGAAGTTTACAGATATTTTTGAAGATAACTTTTATAAGCCGGATTAATAATTATTTATGACTAGTTTAAGAGCCCGAGGGTCTCCTTGGAAACTTGTCATCCGATCTAGATAAAATACTCCTGAGGTTACCGGTATGTTAAAATCTATACCAATATAAAAAAAATGTATCAAAATATCAGTCTTACCAACCCTAACGAATATATTCATATGGATCGCATACAACAATTGAATCGAATTTTAACAATCTGTGTAAACTTTGTTTATGTAATAAAATTATTTGAGTAAATTTAGTATATATACCTGAAGTATTTCTGAGAACAGCACATCGAGCCGCTTCCGGCGATATTTCAATATGTTGCTCAAAAGCATTTTTGGGTTATTCTGCTGCGTGCAGGTCATTTCTGCAGTCAGGTACCACAGATATAGTGGAGAGAGAGTCACTCCTAGTGAATTGGAGGCATACAGAGCCAACAACACTTTAGAGTAAGTATTACTAAAAATCTAAACCTGCTCCTCACTTTCCCTAAGAGAACTTAAAATATTTCGGAACCTTTCACTTTGAACAACTATTTCCTTTTGATTTCAGAAAATGTACTATTGACGTCTTGCCTTGCAAAGAATCAGAAAGACGTCGTCTCGATGGATCCTGCAACAGTCTTCAAAACCCATCCAGGGGAACCGTGACTGTGCCCCACCACAGAGTCCTGCCCGCTGCCTACGATAACGGTAAAATAAATTTTACGTTCATAAACTAGCACAATAATTTACTCCTTACAACACCAGTTGTTAACCGACCCCGGGTGGTTCTAAAAAGACGAGGATTATAATCAGTTGTTTAATGCATTTGTTTACCCCGTTGAACCACGCTCTAAAGGCTATTTAAAAAAATATTTTGTATCATCTCAGGTAACCAAGAAAGAAAATCAGTGTCCGGAAAACCTTTGAAGCTGCCAAGAGAGATCCGTACCGCTCTGCTGTGTGAAGGAATTTCAGTCAACGAGCACTTGACGTCAGCCGTACCCGGCTTCGGAATCTTCTCATTCGGAGATGTTGGATCCGTCCACGACATCAGTAAGTGTATTTCTTTTTGTAATACGTCTTAATGCATGTCATTTAATGTCAGCTGTATTCGCAAAACAGACGCTGGCACTAAATCAAATCTTTGATTTTCTATAATTTCAATATTGAGAATTGGTTAGTCGACTTTAACCCAAACTTGTTGAACTAATTAAAGCTTTAGCTAAATACCTTGATCACTCCTGTAGAGGTGAATTTATGAATCTGATTACATCTGAAATGAAGTAATTGCTGCAATATTTTGATAAAATGGTCTTGTTACAGAATTTTTCATGGACAACAAGACTGACTGTTGTACCGAGAAGGGACAAAAAGACTTCCTCTGCGCTCCCAACCTGATCCCAGAAGACGATCCTGTGCATCGTTTCACTGGCATCCGTTGCATGAACTTAACCAGGCCTCTCGACTTCCAGTACTTCGGATGCACCAAGGACCCCGTCCCCGCACCCGTAAGTAACTCAAATAGCTTCAGCGAGAATTTTGGAAGTATATACTATTCACAACTTTCACAAAACGCCATCTAGTCTCAAACTAAGCAAAGCTTATATTATGAGTACTAGACTACTAAAGAACGTACTTAAATGTTTCCAAATACATGCATGTTATGGATAAATTACCGCTAATTAATTAATTGGATAAATAATTAATTTATTAATTATTAGAACAAATGGTCATGCTCATCTCATAAACATTTGTGCTGGGTGAGAATCGAACTTAATACATAAGGTATAGCAGTCAGGGTTAGGAACAGACCAGTCAGTCACTCTACTATAATTATTTTTATTTATAGATTGAAGAAGCTACAGCTGTCTACGACTTGTCTGCTATTTACATTATCGAAGACAACGTAGGAGTTCCAGTCAGAACTAACAAGGGTGGTGAACTTTTCGTAGAGGTTGACAATGGAATCGTCTGGCCCCCAAGTGGAAAAGGATACTGTCCCGCTACTCCCGCTAAGGCTGGACAGAAATGTTTCGAAAACTGTAAGTTTAAGCTTTTTACCGTAACCAGTTCCATTTAGCTTTTTAAGAAACTATTTATCGATTGCCAATAAACTATGAATCAAACAGAAAAAAGAGCCTGCCAAGTCAATACTTTATTGAAGAAAAAAAATCTTCTTTACATTTTTTATATTTTCTTTAATGCGTTTTTGGGTATTTTTTTATAAATATGTTTTTTTACTTCTAGACTCCAACGCTCTTCTCCCCGTCCAAATGTTCGCTGTCTGGTTCGTGAGACACCACAACTACTTGGCCCAAAATCTGGCTAAGGTCAACCCTACATGGACCGATGACCAAATATACTTCGCTGCAAGAGATATCAACATTGCCTACGCCCAAGAAATGCTGGTCTATCAATTCCTGGCCACATTAGTCGGTAATTACATTATACGTTATTCTTAAATTTATTTTTTGCCGTCACAATCCCAACTTCTCATTTGTTTGGAGCTGCTTTCTACATGATGTTTAAATACAATTTCAGGAAAGGACGATTTGGTGAAATCTGGTTTAGCTTCTGATGACAGCGGCTTCAGGGAAACTTATGACCCTTCAGCATACCCTCAAATCACCTTGGAGTTCGTTATCGTCTTCCGTTGGTTCCATCTTATCCAGAATGGTGTCGCTAAGTAAGTATTTAACACTTTGTATTTTCACTTAAATACATTTCGTTCATATGCTTATGTTATTTATGCACATTGAACATTACAAAGAAATATCGCTTTAGCTTATTCTTTGTAATTTTGTTGTTTAGAGAAAAATGTTTTGGCTGAAAATACTAGAATCGGCTTTTGTACTTAACTCGCGTATTTCGTTTTCAGAATGTTAGACGGTGAAGGTAACTACGTCAGTGAACACCGTGTAGTAAACTCAACATTCAACGCCGGATTCTTGGGAGAAGATGACAACATCGTTTACTTGACCCAAGGTCTTTTCAGACAAGAAGCTGCCAAGGCCAACACTGGAGTTCACCCCGACGTGCGTAATCCAACCTCTTTTTATACCAGTAACCATGCTTATTAAACATCTAGTAAAGTGTCTTGTTAACACTTCCCGTGACCCAAAGGCTGGCTTTTACCTCGTTCAGAGGATATGCATAGCCATTCAACATGGTAATGCTGCCAGCCTTTTATTAAGTGTATGTATCTAAATTGTAAATGTTTTGGCAATAGTTTACAACAATACTTTTAATATGAATTCAAAATAGTTACGATATCTACCCACGAATATTTGCTTATTATAAGAATAAACGTATAACACCTATAAAACTAATAGATCAATTTCTATGTTTATAGATGGCCGAACTTGGTTTACCTAATGTCCAAGTCGCTACTGACATCATCACCAGTGACTTGCACAAAAACCGTTTGTTCGGTTTGAGACCATACGTCGACTACGTCAAATTCTGCTTTGATGAGGATATCGAAACCTTCGAAGACCTGGAGAACAGAGTTCCCGCTGAGGTTGGTCTAAGTTTAAGAACTTCAATTTTTTTTCATTATAATGAAATATCTAGTTAATGTTGTCAAATATTTCTCCTTTAGAAAGTTTCCATTCTTCGTGACCTCTATGAAGACCCTAAGGATATTGATCTTATGGCTGGTTTATGGACTGAGAAGATCGCTGAAGACGCACACATTCCTCCTACTCTAGGATGCATCATCAAAGACAGCATCCACAGAACCATCAAGGGAGACAGACATTGGTACGAAAGGAGCGACAGACCTCACGCTTTCAGCCTTGGTAAGCCTTCAAATAGTATTCTTTATGAAACAGAAGACAATCCAAAACTAATCGGGGCAAATCGTAACTATGGATATTTTCATTTTCAGAACAACTCCAAGAAGTCAGAAAGGCTTCGTTAGCTAACTTATTGTGCGCTGTCGGTGACAAAGTTGAGAAAATACAAAAGAACGCTTTCGTTCAAATCAGCGAAAAGTAAGATTGTCTTTTCTTACATAAATACTTTCTAATTTATAACTTCATATTTATAACTCACTAAGTGTACATTTTTATTGATTTAGCAAGTATTTTTATGATTTGCCTGCTGCTGAAATTATTGCAGCCGATATTCTCTTTTATTATCCCTTAACTTTACCTAACCATCTGTTCATGTCCAAATGACTAAAAAAGTCCCCCTACGTCAATGATTTAAAGCCCCTGTCATAACTTCGAATTTTCTTTTCACAGGAACCCCTTGGTCAGTTGCGAAGAAATTCCTAAGATCGACTTCAGCAAATGGGCCGAGAACCAACAGTAAACAAATTAATAAACGAGATTCTATTCAAACCAATGATATTTGGAAAATAAATACAGCTTTCCAAATAAATTGTCTTTTCTTTTGGATCTTCATCTTTTCACCAACCCTAAAGGGAGGTTCGCAATTCACCATTAACGTAGCATTATTACCATGAATCTGCTAATTCAGCATTACCACTTTCTTTAACTTGTTTCTGATTATTTATTTTATTTAAAGGAGCAACAATTTTTTTATTTGTCATTTATAAATTACTTCTGTATTATTTACGTCAACACTTTGTTAAACAATATTTTTCATGCCTTTAGCTAATCACGTGAAAATATTAAATACAAATACAAATGACTTTATTTGCATAAAAACAGGTTTACATAGTTGGTACATAAATTTAATTTACCATCCATATTGGATCTAAAACGCTGGCTAACAGGACACCAACCCTCGCCACTCAAAGAATCGATACACAACAATACTCCCATCAAAGTTTAATGACGTCAATCAATACTTTCTGTTTGAACTAAAATGCAAGGTAGCTTTAAAAGGGCAAGGGGATCGCAAGGTAAACAGCGGGGGGCCCACTGCGGGTAATTTACCAATTTACCCCAGCTTGACTAAGCTAGGGGTTTGACTACCAAAACGATCACATAACGATAAATTGGTTGTGAAAAAAGGTACATCGTTTTCAAAGACAAAAAATAGGATAGAAAAATAGGACCACATTTTATAGGTTTCGGATGAACTTTATTATGATTGGTTGTTTTTGATAAAGTTTGGCTCTACAATTTAAATCCAATTGCCAACAACAAGCAATTTCACACATAAATAACATTGATATTGATGACGCTTCTGATTCTAATTTTGTAAAATTTTAATGATTCAAAATAGTTATAAAAAATATTTTTATAATTCTCGGAAAATACTCTATTCGTACCAAAATCAAGTTCACAGTTTTCGTATTCTGTAGTTTGAAGGATGCGCAAACAATGCGATAATTATCATCGAAGCAATCTGAGGGCACCCGACTGTACAAAATGCATACTCTAGGTTAATATAGCAATGGCAATTAATTATTTATTTAATACCTCCTCTACTATGAGGAAAGTCAGCAAAGTCAGTAAGTAGCTTTAGGGTAGATTGTTGTGGTACAAAAATGGAGGCACTGATTAAAAATGACTAAAATCATGCTGAAATTTGGAAGAGGTCGATAAAAAATCATCGCTGTTTATTAATCTCTTTATTATCTACTATGTATTTAAAGGCTTTTGTTCGCAATACAAACTAGGTAGCACGAACTTCAGTGTTTCTTAATCTTAATTTTGAGACTACGCTATATGCGTTGAAGTGCATACCTAACTGTGTATAATTTACCCTAAATAAAACATTAAAGGAGCGACGAACTTAAAAAAACCGTTTCAATTACTATAACCTCTACATGTATCAAACTCAAAAGGAAAGTTCCCGATGTCTTGAGAATCAAATAAAAACTGCGGTTACTTCCCGACTCGTGTCCACAATAAAACAAAAGTCTCTGTAATACCAGAATTAATATCTGTGATTTCCCGTAATAAGGACAGATGGCGCCACTTTGTCCCGCACTGGGGCACCCGGAAAAATCTGTAAACTGGTTAGCGTAAGAAATGTTCCGTATTTACGCTCAACATTTTAGTTCAACGTTGTGTTACATTTTTGTATCTCGGTAAATTGTAGCTTCTTTGTCGGCGACACCATAGAAACAAACAAACTTCGGAAAAGCATTAATCTTTTCCGGAATACCATTTTTTTATATCTAGCACTTGCAAGATAGGAGTATTTTTTTTTACTTTATTTCAACTTTTTTTTATTTCCGTTTCGGTGATGTTCGTTGAAGATTTTTTTATTTAAAATTGATTATTTCGTGACAACATTGAATGGAAATACTAATTTCATTTATAAGAATATTCTTATTTAATAGTTTATACTTTCATAAAATTACCCGCTAACAGAAAAAAAAAAGGTTAAATTTATTTTACATTGCAGATAAAAGACCTCCTTCCGTGCTTCCTTTCTGTGTGTGCTGGCTGGTTAAATATTTGAAGGAATGATTCTTTTGTTTCATGAATTTATGTCATTTCTGTGGATTTTCTTGTAGAACGATTTTATTATTTTTCTAACACAATTCGTGTGCTAGTGAAATATTGAAAATTGAAGATCTGTCATGCTGTCGTGATATGTAAGTCATATAATGCTCATTAATTCACACACCTCATTTTAAAATCCTCTAAAATCATTTAACCATCATGAAGAGGAATATTCAGAAGTCCACAAGAACATCAATCCTAACAAAGCAACTTAACAGGTCATGTCAATTGAAGTAGTACAAGAAATCTCGATTCACAATTTATAGCTACATCATAAGATGCAACAATGTTCCTGTATGTACATTCCGACTTCTGAATATCACTCAAAGCTTTCCTTTCCTAGTACTTTTCATATGCAGGTTAGCTCGTCGATGTGAAGTTAGGTAGAATACATGCCTAGGTAAAGATTGCATTTATAATATTCACACGAAGCGCATTTTTCCTAGTTCTCAAAATTCTACAGATAAGTTGTTTATAAAAATGATATTTAAGACGTAATTATTCTCTTGTCTGTGTGTTTCATAAGACGGTAATATGCTGCCCCGTAAAATCATAAATTAAAACCGTTCACGATAGCGACATAAAAATTTACAATAACAAAAATAAATATTAAGTTAAGTTTATTACCCAAAATGTTACGCATATAACCGTTCTAAAGCAAGATGGATAGAAGCAAAAATCTGATCAAATTTTCGTCAAAAATATCTGCAGTTCTTTGTTACCTGATCTGTGGCATCACTCTGTTAAGAGTGGTAGAATTATGCGAATGGTCTCGCTTCCGCGTCATAAATCAGTTTAACGTCTCCTCTGAAGACCTGCAGGGGAACTGGCCAGTGACGTTAAATGTTAAGTATATTTACCTAGTTATCTGCCTTGGATATGTAGGACAAAATTTAAAGTTGGACAATAACTACTATTAAAGAAAAGATTTATATTTTTGTTTTTGTTTTCTTTTTAGTTACAGGATGATATAATAAAATAAAATAAAATAAAAGAGCCATTTATTCTACAACAATTGCAGACCTTACACTCTATTATAACATTACATTTAAATTAAATTATATTAAAGTTATAAATTACATTAAAATTATAAATTACATTTAAAATTATATTAAAATTTTAAATTCAAATTATCATAGTTTTAATTTTTCAATTTAAGGCTTTTTTTTACTAACAAAACGAATATGAAGCAGTCGCCTCCTCGGCTAGGCCTCGCCCGATTTTTTCCAATACTGTCTGTCTCTAGCTTTAGTCATCCAAGTAGGTCCTTGTCTCTCCAGAAATATGTCCGCTATATATAAAGGATGATATACCATACCTATATTTGGTTAAAAGCATTATTTTGTTTTAATTTTTTCTCTTTGTGGTTATCAAAGCATAAGCAACAATGCTTTGTCTTTTACCTCTAGCTTGAAATATTCTCTACACAAACTTAATTCGACTAAGTGCATCCATAGTTATAATTACAAATTACCTTCCACCATAAGTTGGAATTAATAAAATAATGAATAAATCATCAAAAAATACATAAATACATCAGGTAACTTTATGACCCAACTCGTTTACCTCCACCTGGATCAAATATACCCGGCGGCATTTAAAGGAAAATTAGTTAATTAAAAAATGCAAGTACCGTCCAAACCGGCGTCTCGGTGTTTAATGAAACAAGAAAAAATAAAAAAGAATAAACACAGAAATTGTTCTTAATAAACTTGTCACGCGAGAGGGTGAAAGTTAATTTCCTGTTTCGTCCAATCTACAAGATGGCGGACTTTGTCCATCACTCCAGAAGATATAAATGTTTAGCTTTGTATCGCGAACTCATTAGCAGTCGTAAGCAAGTGTAATGTAGTATGTAACAATGATGACGATGGTTTAAATAAACTCTTCATAAGGTCGTGGATCACAAACTAAAATTACAGAATGTTTACTTGTTCCTTCCTTTACGAATTATTTATTACGTAGTATATTTGTTTAACGCTATCAGTTATAGCTTTCAACAACCCACTGGTAACGTAGGTCTTTTCATTATCCTTTTAAAACTTACACCAAAGTAAGCCACAATCTAGTTTTAATACAAGTATATTCTTGACACTATTTGCCACTTTATCAATCAACATCGCAAGACCCCATTGCTGGAAAAAAAAATCTTTGTCGCCGCTTTTCATGTGAAGTTGCCTTAATAGGGAAAAATTAGTGTTTTATTGGCGACCACGGTTCCGTCGGCTGTCGCGATGTTATTTACCCTCACGGCGAGGGAAGGTTAAAAAGCCTTGTCGACTTAATGTGATTTAACTTGAGCACCAAGATTTCCTGTTGCTGATTGTTAAGATTCGAGATTTTTTGTTTGTTTCTTCGTTCTAATTGGTGCCAGTTAGTTCATTAAGTATTCTGTGAAGAAGCAATTTTTTGGTTGCGTGAAAATAAGTGTTGGATATGACGTCATACACTTTTTAATTGATTATTATTTTTAGTTCATATTTTACTTTTGCTCCGTTAATATGTTAGTATAAAATTACAACATTGAGTACACAATATTTTATTATTTATTTTACCCATTCTCAAAAAGAGAGGAGGTTTCAATCCTTCAAAATCTTTTTACCAAGCTATACGCTGCATGATGTCTGCAGTAAAGGATACGCTTTATGTAAATGTATTATAGCTACGGCTTCCACAGTAAAGTCATCAAAACCGCTCCTTTCACATGCACAGTTGGATGCCATAAAAGGGTATATTTTCTTTTCCAAATCATAGGAAATAAGCCCCCTAATAACAGTATACAAAACATCCCCTAGCAATTTGGGAAATTACAAAATTAGTGCTTTCAATATAAAATCGTTGCACCATAATTGCAGTTCTGAAGTTTTTGAGGGGCCCCTGATCATCCCCTTGTCGTCGCCTAGGATTAGGGGCCTGATTAAAGGGTAAGATTGAATTTGTAGGGTAAACCTGTGGTTGTAATGAAGATGTTATTATTTGGGTAAATTTGGATTGCCGGCGAGAGAAATTGGGGTAATTAAAAGGCGACAGGGAGAAAACGTGTTGCTTGGAAATCGAACGTTTCTATTTTATGAGTTAACCGACTTTTATAGTTGTAATTAATGTTGTGTTCTTCAAGAAATACGATATTAAAATTAACTCCTTTTATTATTACTTTAACAACAAAAACTTCATAACGATATTTATTGTTGATCTACACACAGAAGTAAACATTTTGTCCAATTATTGATGAATCTACTTTTATTTTAGTCGTGTATAGAATTGTTGCTTGTATGAAACATTGTTATTTGCCACATAGGAAGCTGCAATAGAATGCCCTCCTCTTTCAAAAAATCGATATTCGATATAACTAAACATGTCATCAAACTATCCAGCGATAGTGATATGGGCTTAGTAAAGTAGCTTTCTTGATGAAGCCGTTTCTTTGCACTATCAACAAATTAAACTTAAGAGAACGTTCTCCTAGGAGTTTCTTACACACGCACCACAACATGATCTCACTGTCAGACTATAAACGGTTTACGACTTCGTAAACGTCAGTACGACGAGCTTCATCCCAACTTACTAAACGCTCACATAAATTTAACATTTTATGTTGACTTTATGACGTCATTTCGCAAATGTCTTCGTTTGTTAAATGACTATTATATCTTTAATAAGACTGCTGACTTTACTGCGTAACTTAACATAAAAGACAATATTATATAGTGCAAGGAAGCTTTTTCTCTGCAAACTGTACCAAACCGAACATAGAGAAATCAACGTCTTTAAGTAAGACTAAAAAGAGACATCGCTCTACACGTTGTAGCACGCTATCTTGCTTCCACAATTGGAGAAAAAAAAATTAAGATAACAAGCGCCCAATACAAGCCTTACAGTTTTGTTTTGGCTACGATGCAGCTCTTCACGGAAATTCATGTTTCCAACTAAACCTGAAATTCCGTCATCTATTATTACCTCGATTCTCGTCGCCTTAGTATCTCAATCGATCCATTCACCCATTCTATCTAAAACCGATCTAATATTCGGAACATCTCGATACTAGTTCGATTCGGAAACAATTCCATAATCGATTGGATATTCCTCAGCAAAGCACAGGGGAGTTGGTTTCGACCACGATATTCGATTCAATCGGAACGATTACTGATTCAATAGCAGAATTGTTCGGGCGTTATGTCTTGTGTTCCAGGAGGAAAACGTTTGGGGAATATTATGTTTTTATATGACGTCATAAGATTTTCTTATTAGCTACTGTATGAAGATTGTTAAAGCTCGGCTAAAAGATGTAAATGTTATTACATCTTTAAAAGGCAAATCTTGTTTTCTCAAATAGTAATATAATATTAATTTTACAACTTTCACACAACCCCTTCTGGTTTTAAACTAAGCAAATATTACTTATATATATTTCTAAATACAAACAGATTATAAACAAATTACGCCCAGACAAAGAAAAAAGTATTGTGCCTATCACACAAACATTATGTCCTGGATGGGCATCAAACACGACCACCGGTAAAGCAGTCAGGGAAACTAGCCACTAGACCAACAGGCCAATCAATTTAATTGTATATTAATCAGCTGCATTGTATGTTTTTAATCATTTATGTTAACAGTTTGTATGATCACACGAATAGTTATCGAGGCATCATTTAACGAGTATAAATTAAACAATGGACAATCTACCTTTGAATTATAAAACCAAACAGCGTAAAACTTGGAAACAATACAAACGCTAGTTACGGACAGTGCATTCGACGCCAATCGACCGTGCGGAATAACACTTCATCATTTGAATTCGGCGTCGCCGCCATACGTTAATACGTCATATCAATAGCTACTAATGACCTACAGTTAATTAGGCGTCATTGCGCGCATCGGCACCGAATGTGATGCCCGTACATTGTAGGCTGTTTTAGATTATGGCAAATGAAAATTAGAAAAGTTAACTGAAAAAATCTGTATATTATTGGCGCTTTGTAAGTCACGGGGGAGCTTACGTGGACGACTCTATTCGGTATTTTGAAAATTCAAACATTGTTGCAATTGTTCCAATTTAGGAAAATTTTATACGTATTTCCAATCTGAATATAGGCAAAGGCCCAGCAAATATAGTATCATATTTACGCAGCAACAGATAGTGCGGTATCGAGGATACGCTCTTGCGGCCACTAAAATGAATAGTTTATATCACAAACAAAAATATCAGTGCCCGTAGGCCGTAGAAGGTAGGGCTGTGATAAATACAAAACAAGAAGAAGAAACAAGAAGATATTATATACAAGCACCTTTCTCATTACCGTCACTTTTCCAAAAGCGCAAATAATATTACTTTAAGACACATTAGTAGTAGACCCTTTCACATAATATTCAAACGGTACCTTGGTCATAATTCTATTTCAAACAGCCAAACCACAGACACATAACTTAGGATGACGTCATGAATGTACGTACACCGCTCACCACACATCGCCACAAGAGTCCAGCAAACAATGTATTGCAGGCACGTGATGACGTCATTTGCCACTGTTTGCTGTATCGGGATGTAATTGAGAAGTTACTGTGGCAGACGTGGAGATGAAAACTGCATTTCAACTGATACCAGTCTTTGATGTAGCTTCAATAATGTTGCTCTAGTTTTCAACGAGTTCCGAATTAGCAGTTGTATCTACATACATACGAATAAAGATATTCAGCAAAGGAGATCAAAGAATGCTGCAGAGGAAATATCTTATACGTGGAATGATGTCGACTACCTAGGACTCTGATTGTGAATGAAACCGTTCTAAAAAAAACTCCATATTTTGTGAGCTATTCATTCACATTATCTGCTCTCTTATTTTGTAGTTAATTCATACATATTTATTTCATCAGAGATGGTTTCGCTTTATGAGACATTGATTACGTCACAAAAAGGAAAAATCTGTGGCAAAAATCAGGAAAACTCCATCAGAATAAATGATTCCAATCGAAATGATTCACAAAATCTTTGGAGTATCACCCATAAATTAACATCTTTAATGCCATGACTCACAACATAATAGTCTTCTATTCACCGAACGAGCCTTCATAATAACATATTTTCTTAGGAAAATGGGAAATGCCAACCTATTTGTTTGTGACTGTCTGACAATGTAGGTTCATTTCTTTTTTTTTCTGCCTATCCAATAACCTGACAAATAGGCATAGGTTAACGGAATCCTGTTCAGTAATACTTCGTGAACGCTAAAACTCTTTTAATTGGTTAAATATTATATAACAAATAATAATACCAGCCTAAATACGTTCCTCCGCTAGGCAGAGGTCTCTTCCCATACAGGGAAGGTTTGAGCATTGATCACCACGCTAGCGGGTTGGCGATTTCTGATTCCAATATTTGGAATCCAGATTTTCTCACGATGTTTTGTTCCTCTGTTGTGACCCTCACAGTTTGTCAGTTAGGTCTTAGAATAATTAAGAAAGCATATAACTTTGAAAAGTCACATTGGTACTTTACCTGCGATGGGATCTAACCTCCACCTCGTGAATACAAATCCATGCAATCCAAAGCGATAAACCTTGGATGATAAATAATTAAATAGTTGAACATAAAGAAAATTACTTTTATCACTCGAGACAATAAACGGTCAAGGTAAAATGTTAAATGCTTCCCAATCTCAGAATGATTTCAATTTCAGAAGCATGTTTTTCAAATTTTCAATTTCGTTCATATTTCAAGTGAAAAAGGTTTTTCAATAATATAAACGTGATTCTTGAACGTCATTTAGTTAGCAGCTCTTGTAGAAAATTTAACTAGACTTATAGTAAGAAAAGATGGCATGAACGAATGTTTAGGACATATTCGATACTTTAAACTCAATCTCTGTAACATTATATTGGATGTGTATCGTGGTGTGACTTGTCTCGTGTATTTCACGTATGTTGTGGACAGACGCATCCGACGTGCATGTCTCACGATCCGAGAAGAGCTGGCTGATAAAATGACGCTTTAGTAAGAAGCAAGTGGTGCAGTTGTAGCTTACAGATCTGATTGTAAGATAGCACCAAAAGGCGCATTGTTTCGACGGCAAGAACTTAAATGTCTTTATTAATTAAATTATAATTATTTTTTATAAAATTCATAGTTATCAATCAGAAAAAAGGAAAAGGATCATGAATTTTTACTCCAGTGCGCAACATTTTGCAGTCATTTTTCTCTTTTTTTTTTTGGTTACTCGTTGCAGCATTTTAGCGGTTTTCAGTCCGAAACTCACGGTCGGCACGTCGAGTCCGCTGCAATCGAACATCTCCGGAACATTCTGTAGGTTATACTACCGAATAACAGATAACTGCCTGTCCTCAAAGTTACAGAAAATGGAGCCCTATCTCTTTCAGAATAAGGTTTAGAATTCATTAGTTAACGATGGCATTTATCAGGGAGCTTGCAAGGAGAAATGCGTCAGTGCATACTTGTGAATGGACCATCATTTCTGGATATTTCGCGTAAAGATTCTTGTGTTTCCAATACCAGGATGGCAATTCCTTGATTGTTAGGGCCGAGCTAATTAGATGCGATTCAATCGAATATTTATGGGAAAATGCTTGATTGGACTTGGATTCTTGACTAAGAAATAGGCGATTAGTGCTTTCGCATTAACTTGGTTTAGGATGTGGGGTACTATTATATATTATCTTTCTAAAAGGGCACGTTACTGCTTTAGTCTTAGCTTTATACATCGTAGCTGATAGCATGATTTGATTATATTTTACCAGAATTAGACTAAATACGACCTTTTTGGTATTGTGGTACTGCCTTAAGCATCCCATTCAGATTTTCTACTTACTTGGGCGTCGATCTTTCTCAATGGCTGCGACCGATCATGTTTACGACCGAAGTTAAAAAGATAAATTAATAATATTTATTTCAGCCCTCCCTTTTCTTGTCCATCCAAAGGTTATCTGCCGGAGACAAGTACGCCCATTGAATAATTTGTCTCAGACATTTGTCTTCATTCAATAGTAAATTGTTTAAATTATTTTTTCCAACTCACTGTACATCTGAGCTAATACATATTGAATTTTAGTTATGAACTCATTATATTAACATAATTGAACAATGTATGATATATTTTAACATAAACAAATATTGAAATATGCTAACCCTGAAACTTTCTTCTGGTATATGAGAATGTTATAACTATATATAGTTGACTTATATGTACCCTTTAGGTATAGACACAAGTAACCTAAAAATATAAAAACCTACTTAATGTAGTGCTGGTATTTGGCCTGACTTGACAACTGTCTATTTAGTTAGAAGTTTTCACTTACTTCTTTCAATCTTTCTACGCCTTTTCCATCTTTGTTGGTTGTGATTTCAATTTAATTTAAGCACGATTACATATTTTGTTAATTTTAGTTCCTATTTTCAACATTTCAAACTTTCTTATAAAACAACCTACGTTTATGTTTTTGCAATTTCAGAAACATTTTCAGTACAAGTTGTTTTATCACCTATACAAAGAGCGCAAACTTCTATCACCGTTTGGAAAGTGTTATTACAGTAATAGTTTCCCGAAACCGGCGAAACAATTAACTTAATGAATATGTGGGTAGTAGTGCAAACAGTCGCAGTCGGCGCGTCTCGCCTCCATGCAGTTTGTACAAGACTTTGGCAAATTGGCGATGCATTCTGTTAGCTGTTCTGTTTATCACTGCGATTAAGTTCTATATGTAGTTGTGAGCTATTGTGTACCAAATTTTCGTAATTGGAGGTACATTTTAGGTGAGTTTGGCCTCTGAATATTTCAGTCTTGTTTTAGTTGAATTCCGTTTTAGTATTGCTGTGTAGCTTAATTGAAGGTTTGGACAATGTTCTAGACTTCTGTAACATTAAAATCGATCTCAAATATAAAACTTTAAGGTAAGGAATGATAATCTTTTCAGAAACGTCAATGAATTCATTAAGAGATACGATAGAGTTAGGCTTTCAAAAATACAACTTTTCAACGTGTCATTATTAGAGACGCTACTTTAAAGTAATCGTACTAAAAGCACGTATCGTTCGATATTTATAATTTGTTTGTCCTGAATATACTAATTCACTAATTGTACCAATTAAGTTGTGAATACATTTTTGTTTGAGTTCGTGCTATGAGGTGTTTAGGTCTGCCGATTGTATCTGGTTACTTTGAAACATTTAACACTGCATTTTATGTTATTCTTTGTTTTTACAAATAAGAAATAGAAAACAGACGTTGTTTTCTTACCAGCGTTATTATTACTACTCTATTATTCGTTTTTGTCCAAGTTTTTAAACAAAATAAACCAACTATGAAAACATGTGATACGTCGGGGTCTCTACGTGTATTTCATCGTTATCAACGTTCAAAAAGTGCAATTTGGAATTAAAGAATTTTGATTTTGGTGACTTGATTTGATATTATTTCTCTGGAAAAAATACTTAATGCCCTTCTAATAACAGAACACTGTACTCGTATATTAGCATTATTACCTATGCACCTGAACTATGAGTCTACAATACTCTACATTTGCTACACGAACAAATGTCCTAACGCTATATTTCCCAGTATATTATAATTCCTATTCCCATTCCCAATGGCAGTAAATCAATATCCCGGCGTACCAATCACGCATGCCACATAATTGTTTAATTGATTGATTAGTTCCTATTAGATGCGTCCGGTACAATTACTTAATAATACATTTGTGAGTACTTTTGTATCTGTAATTGTGTGCTATCGATACTTTATCGACTATTTAATAATTTAGAGTTTGTTCAATTGTTTTTTATTTTGCATTTGTTATTTTCCCCTTGTTACCCATTTTTGCGACAAAAGCAATTTATTTTTATGTAATTTTGGTGGTAAATAAGGAATAAATAAATAGGTAATGAAGAATAAGTAACGTCAAAATGTTTTTAGACTATAATGCATTTCAGTACTATTTTTTTATCTTTTATGAACCCTAATAGACAGACCACCGTCAATATTGTTATACACATAACTTGAACGCAGTTGATTATTTGTCATCATAATAGTTACCATTAACATGCCATTCGGTATGAACAATCGAACGAATTAATAAGGGTAACAAACTAAAAGTATTAAATTCCATATTTAAGACACATTTTCTTTGAGAGTTATATTCCGGAAAATAAAGCTCTTATGCAAAAATTGTTTAATGAATCGTCCTTAAATCCTGGAAAATGTTGAGTCACATCTATTTTAGGTGTCTAATAATCTTGTTTGTTACTCGTTCTCGGAATCATAGTTAAAAGTAGGTTAGTCATGGTAATAAGGCCATTCTCTTGTGTTTCAGACACCACAATCATTTGGGCGTACAATATGTGTATCTGATTGTGCTAGGACACTTAGGCTTAAAGTTATATTTTTGTTTTTCTTCGGATTTGTTTTAGATGACTGTAGTTTTTCGGATTTACCGATTTATTATAATTTTGCGCAAGGAAATAAAATAATCAGGAAGTGGAAAATTTTAAATGGTAGACAAATTAGAATTTAAGTATATAATAATAAACATATAATTTATTAAAATAACTGGAGATCATTTACTAGCTTGATATGGAGGATAAAAAAAAAGTAATCCCGAATAAATTTAAACTTATGCTCTCAGTCGTCCAGAGATCCTGGGTTTTCATTTTTAAAGCAATACAATTAATATAACTCATCCCTGTCATAAATAAATACATCTTTTAAAAAACTCTTATTTCTGAAGTCCGTTTATGACAGTGGAGTACTTAAATTGTCCCAATTAGTGCGTTTTAAGTGACAAATGTGAGCAGTTAAAGGAACTTTGAACTTGTTTTAGTCATACAATTTGACTAATGGGATGAACCGAAATAGATTTGATTTGTTAGCCGCAGAGCCATGTTTAGTGATCACGATACGTAGACGATACGACTTCAACATACTACATTGATCCATTGAATTGTATGTGCTTTCATAAAGAAATTGAAATATCGTAAAAGATGTTGGCTGTGTATGTTATGTTCTAGATATTAATATCTTTATTTCCAGAAATATATTGCTTATAGATTGTATAAATGATGCGTATTTTAATATTATACATAGGATCTTTTTTTATTATAAGTGGCTGAAATGTGTAACCATCATATCCTGGCACTGTGAATCCATTAAATCCATACAGATTTTATTTTCACAAACGTGTGTAACTTTATTTAACATCATTAACACCAAAAAATGATGATACGAGTATAATTTGCACTAAAAATATCTTCTCAATTATAAACACAATAAAATATAATATGACAGTCGTTTCATATAAATGGCTTCTTCATTTTATTAAAAGTTCTTATCTATGGTTGAAGAGGATTTAAAAATATTTTTAAGTGTTTTGATTATATTGAGTGATCGGACACTGGGAGTGTCTGTTTATTGTTGGTAATAGTCATTCGTCTCCATTTAAAGTGTTGTTCAAGCAGAAATAATAGTTTCGTAAATTATTTGTTTGCACACGCTCATGTGGAACACTGAAACTTTAAAGCATACTTACAAGTCGACCGCCTGTTAGCCCTAAGTCATTGTCACATTGATCGATATTTTTCATATTTTTAAGACAAAGGTTTAAAAAACCACTCCCGAACGAAGGAATTTAATCCTTGTGTCGCGGGGGTTAACAAACATTGAAGTCACATGCACAAAGTCACTCAGTGGATCACACAAACGCTTGTCCTAGTCGAAGATCGAAACTTCTCGCATTATAGTGGGTTTGATGTGCTGATCTCAATCACTCGCTAATCTGTGTAGTCAAAAATATGCAGTTATGCAGTAAATTTCATCCCATTCTGATGATGAGTCATAAGTATTCTTTCAACAACTTACCATAATAATGTATAGCCTTAAATCATCTTGAAAAGTGACAAAATGCACAGAAAGATATAAATTCGTACTAAGCGAAGATTTATTTTCTTGCTACTGTCATTATTAGTTTAGTATTCATTTCTGTCAAGTCTTAAATACAATATTGTTTAATGAGTGGTTAAGAAAAGCCTTTTTGTAATTACACTGTAATTATATTTTACTTAACCTTTTACGCTTATTAATCTCATAAAATTTTCCTCTTCATGCGCTACAACTTACGTAACACTACGGCTATATCTTTTATAGCCTAGCATACATTAGGCATATCCCGCTGAGCCCCATCAGAAAGTAATTAGATGCGGAGAATTAATAACCAGTCATTAAAATAGCTACTGCTGTACACTTTATGGTTCACCACTTACGGTAGTGACGGCATAACCCATTTGAACTTTGTTCTAGTACTTCCTTAATAAGAAAGATTGATAGTAACGAATAAGTAAGTACCCTTACTACAGACTTATTAATAGTCTTAGGTACGTCTATTACTTGTGAATCTTGTTGTAATGAAATCATCCCTTCTCTCCTCCTACCTCAGATCGCCCGTAAATTATTTTTCCTTTCATTTTTATAATATTCCCCTCCTTTTCTAATGGGTTTCATCCTACTATTTTTTTTTTCATTTTTTATTATTTTTCAAGGGATCTACCCTGGTAATTGTCAATAAAAATTATTTAACTATTTCATCAAAGTACAATCAGGTAAATAAAATACAATGGCAATGTTACAAATTAATTTATTTAATATCACAGATTTAAATACAAAATTTACATTAAGTTAGTATCTACATACTTAATAGAGAATAATAATGTATTAAAAGAAAATATTTTAATGGATATCCAGTACCTAATTTCAACAGTTTAATTAAAACCGTTCTTGTAAACCTACTTTGATTTCATTCCTTGTTGTATTTCCAAAATATTTTCTTTAAATACATTTTAATATTTTTAATATCATACATAATTATAAAAAGCCTAATTATAAAACAATCATCGTAAATGCGTATCAAAATGGCAGTTATTTCATTGAATCAATCAGTCTTACAACAAAACGTTATAATATTATCTTCTTACACGATTATAGGTGAAACTGTACTTATAAAGAAACCTACTCTTTCGCACATATATATCAAGCGTTGCCAAAAAAAAATCGAATGTTTTGTTTTATTTCTACAAAATAGGCCTTTGTAACATGCTATCTAGTTATTTCGTATAGACACTAGTTTTTACATAGTATTTTTGATGCTACATTTTCGGCTAAAAAGCTTGTAGCTCCAGTAAAATTTTATTTTTATGTTTATTTTTTTTCTCTGAAATTAAAATCATTTTGACGTCAATTATCTTTAAAAAACCCGAGTATCTACAGAAGATATCAGTATTAAAGGTTAACATTTTTCTTAAACCAAAACTTATTCTAATCTATAAAACAATTTAAAACACAAACGATATAAAAAACGTATTTAATATCCACAAATAAAAAAGAAAATAATAAATAAGGCTAGAGAACGGTTCGATGATAATATATTAGGTCGAATCGATCCTGTTGCTAGGCACGTACTACGGAACTAATGGGATTCTTACCCCGGTCTCTACAACATTTACGTATCTATTCCAGGAAAAGAATGAAAATTTACGTTAGAAAATAGCCAGATTCCATCTGAACTAATTAAAAGGTACAAAAAAGGGTGTAGGAAAAAAAAGAAATTTAGTTAGTCAGCAGTAGGGCAGCGTGTGATTTTTGTCACGACTTTTCGTTTCAGATCGTTTTAATCGATATTTGCTAGTAGACTAAATGTCGCTGAAAATTCAATGAATAAATCGGATAACTTTCGAGTAGAATCTACTTTAGACCGTTTCTACTTATTCCAGATACCCATTAGTTCCAAACAATTACAATTTCCAAATTACTTTACAATAGTCAGACAGATCTTATCTCTATAGCTGGTGTCCAGGTGTCCTGTGGGGAGTGTCACCGCTACATCTACCTTCGACAGTGAGGTAGGGGACGCTGTCACCAGCTCTGCGAGCTGTGATGAACATTCACTTGACCTGGATGTCATTGTTCGAGCTGTAGGGTGGAATAAAGCCGTTATTAACTGGAAAGAGATTTGCTTATAATGGGTGTCTGAGATGTAGTCAAAATGATGTCTCATATCTTTCGAAATCATGTGAGTTTTCATATAAATATATTTTTATGCTTAAATAACCTAGAACTTCTAAGATCACAAATAGAGTCATTAAATATTTTTTTTAAGTACACATCTAATAGAATTATTTGATTGCATTAATTTTTTCATTTTAAACACACGAGGTTTTATATCGGCGGTTAAATACGTATTTCATACTTTAGCTACAATTAAACAATGTTCTATAGTCCGATTTTTAATTCGAGGCAGTAAAATGACATTTCCAGTGTGGCAGGTTTTTAATTCCAAATAAATAGTGATGTGTTAGAATCGACTTATTACAATCAAAAGTTAGTCGAGCTTCCTTTTTTTTATTCAGATATCAAATTAGCTCTGTATAAAAAAAATATATTTACGACAATTAATCAAAAGACATGCACGGTGACTGTTTTTAAATCTAAAAGAAATTAATATAAATTTAAATTTATAAAATTAAAGCCAAATGCGGTGCTGGTATAAGATGAAGCACCTTACCATGCAAGAAAAGTCGAGCGCATCCAACTCCAGACTGGATGAATTCTGACATTGTAATTTGATAATCAATAATTGTAAGTTGATTACTTACAATTATAAAAGCTCAATTAATAGAAATAGTAAATTTTTGATACATAATAAAATAAAGCATGACTAAATGTCATCGTCGTAGTAAGATTTCCAAACATCACTATTGTAGCGGGTCACCCTTTTTTGTATAAATGACAGTTGCAATTGTCATTTTAATGCCTCGAATTAAAAATCGGACTATAATTAAAACTTTTGCTCGAATTTGGTTGATATTTGGTGAAACTAATATTAAATTTATTGATCGAATATCTAGTTTCGAGCAAGTCAAGTAATATATAATCGACAAAAAATGATGCTTGAACAGTTTTGGTCCACTGATTTTCATAAGAGGGGTGTATCGAATTGGATTAGATATCTGCAGCTGTCCTTTTAAAAATATCAAGTTCCACTTATCACTTCCTAAGATATTTATCTGGATGGCTTTTTTTGATGTTACCTGCTAATAGTGTCGTGAGAATTCTAAATAACTAGCGAAATCATGAACACATTACAAATGTCTATGTTTTGCCGTTACGTTTCGAGTGCCATGACGTTTATTTTGAAGTGATACTATTTAAAGCCAAGGGATCTTTTTGATGTCAGTTATACTTACAGTTGGTGTAACAACTGGACGCCGACTCCCCGGAAGGGCTGTAAGGCTTCATCTCGTAATGGTTACTTCCAGCTGACGACTGATGTCTACTCCGGTTCCCAAATGGGGATGAATAGCTAGGGGTGGAAGAATAATGGCGCATAAACCAAATGGATGTGAAAAGTTATTACTATACAAACAGCAATATCTCCTAACATCAGTTTTTATGTTACGAGCTTTTTTTAGGGTTGAAAATGGGCTAAATCGTTATCTGCACTAAAAGTGTTTTCTATAATATTTTTTGCATTCCATTGACTATTTACGAGATTTTTTATATTTTTGTTTGTATGCTGCTTTTACTTGCAGTAAGCAACTCAATTTGGATAACGTTTTAACTGGTCTTTTGACTGGCTAAAAATTAATTCTACACTTCAAAACCATTTTTTAGAAGTTCTCTTATTTTTTACCTGTCTCTGACATGAGGCATGTCATAATGGTTATCAGGTCCGTGCATCCAGTACTCGTTGCAGGTCCGCGTCAGGTCCGGCGCCGCGTTGCCCTTGTCCCTGCCTGAAGCGGGCTTTGGTATACCTAGGTGTTGTGTAAATGGTTCTGCTAAATCGTAGGGATAATAGTCGTGGTGTTACTTTGAATTTAACAGCGAGAGTTACGTGCACTTGACAAGAATGGTAATTTATTCCTCACTTTTCGTGAACCAAAACATGACTAAATGTTTTTCTCCACATTCATTAATAATATCAGTTAATTTATTGGAAAACTTTGATTCTTATAAACCTATTTTATTTATGGGGACGAAACTTGGAACTTTTGGTTGTAATATTTATTTCTTCTATAAGTAAACGCTTACCGATTCTTCCTGCCGAGTACCCAGGCCTGCCTTTATATTTGCACCACACATACATGATGGCGGCGCCAGCGATGAGCATGGCGATGGTGATTCCAATACCAACGTATAATGTGGTGTTGTTTGTGTAGAATCCTGAACATAGGAGAATATTTATAAATCAGAACATTTAGTACCTATAGATATAATGGAAGGTTAAAATCGATGAAAATGAAAGTCTTTTGCTTGTAATATCTTCTGCACTTCAAATTACACCGACGACATTATTCACATCTTCGGATACTTAAGATAGTTTCTTTGGGTTTTAAGTTCGAATACTGTGCGGAACTCGAGAAAATCTTCTTAAAAGGTCAAGTAACAACTTGCAGTCAAAAATCCTCTTACTCATGCCAGTGGTGCACATCCCATCGACGCAGGCAGCGTGCTGTAGTGTGGATCCCTGGCAGTTGTTGCCAGAGCACTGTCTTCTGCGGATCCTAACGCACTCCCCACTGCAGGTAGACCACGAGCCCCATGGTGACCAGGAACCAGCTTCAAAAAATGTTTTTATAACACTCGAAGAATTTACAAGACGAAATTGTGATACACTCAGTTTTATGATGTCTTTAATGGAGCATAGTCAAATTTTGTACCGTCATGTGAAAGGCCAAAAACGTAGGACCACGAAATGACATCTTCATGAGGCCGTTAAATTTTTAAACCGTTGTTATATTCATATTTTGCAGTATGCAACAAAAACTCTATGAATGTTACTTAAAAAACACACTTCTCACCATTTTGACAAGTAACGCAGTCCTCGTCGCTCTGTGAGGAGTGTCCCCTGCAGTGCGCGCCGCCATTGGCGGGGGGTGGCTCGGTACAGCTGCGCACGCGCCGCCGCCCGCTCGTAGCAGAACCGCAGCGGCACGGCGCCCACGGTGACCATTCTGACCAACCGCCATTCACTAATACCAAAAGATCTGTTAAGTACCTAATATATATTTTTTGAAGGAAGTTTTATTATGAATGGCAAAATTTTAGAGTAATTCAATGGGTAGGTAATTTATTGAAGTCTAATTTTGTTATAATGAATAATTATATTTGTTTTCGAAATAACTACAACTTCACCTTAGAAAAATAGCTATAGTTGAAGTGAAACATAGACAGATATAGAAACTACATACATATATTACAAACAATGTCGTCCTCATACAGAGAAATGATATCATAACAGACCACAAATTATATCACCACAATGGCGTCTTTGCCATTCATAATAATGATGAAAGTTATGAAAACTTACCGTAGACAGACAAAACAGCAACGTCGGATTCCCGACGCCCGGCGATGTTTTCCGCCACGCAAGTGTAGTTCGCCATGTCCTGATCAATATTCATTATAAAATACAGGTGTCTTTTTGCTTTATGCATGATAAAACTTATCTAGACATGTTTTTTTTTATTTACCTGAAGGCCAACTTTAGGCAACACAAGAGTTTCAACAGTAGGCTCAATAGTGACTCCATTCCTAGTCCACTTGACGGTAGGCGGCGGTGCTGCCGGCGGAGGAACACATCTAAAGGTCACAGATCTGCCAGATTCCACAGTAGATGATAGGGGTTGCTGCAGGAATTGCTTCTTTATATCTGTTGGATAAAGTTGAAATTCAGTTGAAGAGTTCCTAAGTCTACTTAAGATGTTGCATAAGTAGTGTGTTTATTTTTTTTGTGTTCATATAATTCGCTTTTTAAGTACAGAAAACAATCTTTACGAACAAATGGAGCCAATAACAAGTAAATTAGTCGGCATGAAAATACGGCACTTCATGGACTCTTACGTACAAGTGAAATCAAACAACAAATAGAAAACTGACGAACTACTTTCGTTCGAGACTTTCACTAGAACAAACGGAGATCCACCCTCGTATCACAAATAGAAAGCTAGTGAGCATTCATCAAAGTGCAAAGTGCTCGAGTTAACGAGCGGAAATAATGTTTCCTCCATATAATGGTTCCGTTACTCACCCTCTTAAAAAACGGGGGATGAAAATAAAAACAGTCGTAAAAAAATTTTGGACACATAACTTGAAAAGAACAGCGTTGAAAGGGTAGGAAGTATTTTCATAGTAGAAAATAAAGTGAGAATCATCGTTACCGTCGTGATAAACCTAATTTATCCTTTTATGACGACCTGGAGAACACAATGTCCCTGGTGTAAGAATGGACCCAGTATGGCAAGTTTCTAATAGTAAATCAAAAATGCTTAAAACAAGAGAATTTTTAATGGATATGAGTTTTATTATCATTTATATTATGGTTAACTATGTTCTGGGCGAAATGCAAATAAAATGTTGCCTATTGAACTAGAAAATGTTTAATAAACTACTCGTCCAAAATTAAACGGAAATTCATTTGTCCTATTCTGGCTCCTAAGTTATCCAATCTTTCCTGTTTCTTTTTAAATTAAAGTCACATCGAATTCTATTGAAAAGTAATGAACTTGTTAAAACATTCCACCATTTTCAAATGTCATTTCGTTGATTATTTCTTTCGTTGACATGGCGAGTCGCGGCGTGGGGTGTTTATTTCTAGACAATAGGCGTGCCCCTTAATTGCCGGCACTCCACTTTATTTTCGTCTCCTTCTTATTGTTACAATTTATGCGTTACGTTTCAGAGTTTTGTGTTACGTTTGTTTGTTGTATTTGTTTCATTTTTAAGAATTGTTGACGTTTAATTAAGACGGTATAATTGTTATACTTTTTCTATTTTCCTCTTGATGTCTGCGACTTCTCAGTTAGTGATATTATTATGAAATCTCTATCTTGCCCTCGCGGGCACGAATCATAAACAATTAAAAATTGAATACTGGACTAAAGTATACAATAATAAACGTTAACTAAAAGCCGTAACAAGTATTGCCTTAAATCTAAGCAACTGACACAAAGAAAATAGTAAAATTATCGAATAGTCCAACAAAAACTCACAATGTTACAACTTAAACTGCACAAAATAAACATTCGCAGTAATCACTGAACTAAAATGTTCCACATTAGTGCACGTCAGTGCTACAAAAACCTGTTATGGTCCTAGCAAGCGACGATGCTCGTCCTGCAAACCCAACAAAACACTGTTATGTGAGTTTTCTCTGACATAACTAGTGTGACCACTTACAACAACTCATTGCTTATAAGGATAAGAAGGGCGTAGTAATTGATAAACACAGCGCTGTAAATCCTGCACCAGACATAGAAGAAAATGTTTAAAGGTGTCGGGTGAAGTGTCAGACGAACATACATACATAACGTTAGTCTATTCACACGAGAGTTGAAACAACAAACAAAGTTTTCGTAGTGGTTTCCATTCATAAATCTTGTCGTTTACAGTCTTCGCTTGTGAGGATGTTCCTCCTGAGTTTTTGACAAACAGTCCGTATAAGGTAGTGTATTGAATAATTACTAATGTATCACATGAAGCCATCAACCATAACGAATGCTGGAATATATTTTCATTTATCCCTGTCAATAGAATGTTTGAAGTTTCCTATTATTTCACAAAATGACCACGGTAAATTGATTATGTTATAATTAATGAATAACCGGTCGCTCCATAAAGTTTGATAAATCGCCTCATTAGTATAAACAAAAAAATATTTGATCTCAAAATCGCTCGAAGCTGAACCTCCTTAAATAATAGAAACATTCGAATGTTAATCGCTATCAAATAAGAACATCGTTAAGCAGCGGAAACTACTAAATTGTAGATATAAAATATATTAATGAAAACAAAACTAACCGCGGCATGCGTTTCATTCAAATGCCGATAGTCGTAAAGTTTTTAATTTTACCTGCTGTTCAAGAATATTGATTAGAAAGGGCATTATGGTCCGTTACACAGGTTACATTGAATGTTCAAATTAGGACAACAAAAATGTTTATGAGGCTACCTGGAATCCAACAGCGTAGGAACTTTAAACTATTTAATGCTCTAAAGCCACTAAGTATATTTAGCCATGAAGGAGATGCCGAGAATTTATGTAAATCTTGGATTCATTTCAGGATTAAAAGCATTAATACCATGGAATAATTAATAATGCCAGTATTAGCCAATATCACTGATGATGGAGACATGTACAACTTGTTTTTCTATTTCACCGCTGGCTGAGAGTGGGTGGTTAATAAAACATAAATAATGTCAGCGTATACAGTTTTTGGTAAGACTTAATTATCATCTATCTTGTTATATTAAGATGTTTTATTGCTACAACTGTGTTTTAATTATGGGCTTGTATTTAATTTCTTTATTATAAAATTTTATGCGGGATGGTTTATAACGAAGAATACATTCTCCAAATCTTTCTCGTTTCTTTGTTTTTAAACCCACGCGTTAAACTCAACTTTTTAACTTAGCAGCTTACTCGAATCAGACTTGTTGACGGCGGCAACACTTTATAAAAGTTGTCGCTAAGCAACATTGCGAATGGAGCTTCGAGCCGGTTAGAACTTAGGCCAACTATAACAGGAGCATTCCATATTATGTTAGCTGTGCCGTCATAATCGGATAATGATAATTATAAGTACTACATAAAGATTATATTTGCATGTAGTGCTCAAATTAAAGGTACAAAACACTTACCTGATATGGAAATGAAAGATACGGTACAAGTGATTACGGATATAGTTAATTGAGATGACAGTTATGATGGCTTGATACAAGAAATACTTACATGCATATTCAATGAGGACTCCTTGACTTCTTATCCTGCCTTTACTGTTCCACGCGTAGCACTCACAGCTGTACTTCTTGTTGGACCCATCAAGCTCATTCTTTGTAACATTAAGTTCTGCTTCTACAACCCTGACTCCATTATGAGGGTCAACGTGTTCTAACTGTACAGTCTTATCAATTCTTACGTCATTACATTTGAAGTATACTTCAAGAGCATTAGCTGCTTTACATAGCAAGTTTGCTGGTCTATTTCTAAGGACATAAGAATTCTTAGGTTCTAAAAGGAATATAGGTAGGCCGTCTATCGTTTCATCGTTTTCAGGTAACGGGATGTAATCGTCTTCCTCTTCGCTCTCAGCTTTGAAGTCGGAGAGGTAAGGATCAAAGCTGAGCAAACCATCTGGGTGAATATACTCCGGTCTGGTTTCTTTGGTTGTGTGTTCAGGATCTGAAACAAGGTAAAAGGTATTGTTCATTATTGTATCAGTGTGTTCAATGAGATTTCGATCAATCTTCATTTTGATTTGGTGGCTATTATTAGAAAAGCAGATGCATCCATCTGTTTAATTTTAGGATTGAACTTTACGATTCTGTTATCAATATTCAACCATTACTGTGCTATCAAATAAGTGTCTACAGATCGATGGCTTAAATGAGGTTATGACCGGCAATTTAATTGTAAGTATTTTAATGAATCGTAGTTGATGTTCTTACAAAAATGTAGTTTAAATTTACCTTCGTCGGTGTATCAAAGCAGGCATTTAACCTACATCAGTAGCTGTCTTTTCGTTGATAAATAGTTGAGATTACAGCGAGTAAACCAAGCCGGTGCTACTGCATGTTTTTAACTAAGATCATAAATATTTAAGCGCTCGTATCTGTGCTATGAAAATAGACTAGATAATGGTGTAATCAAGGATGCGTACATGAATCATTCATGTAACATGGAAGAATGAAGTTACGTTGATAAGTTAACTTTACCTAGTTTTTAGGATTCCGTACCCAAAGTGTAAAACCGGAACCCTAACCCTAGGGCCCTTCTGTGCGTCTTTCCGTCCGTCAGTGACAAGGTTTGATAAATACAAAAAGTTATTTTCACAAATATTGTATCTCTGTTGCCCCAGAACAATAAACACGTCTATGACAAATATAAAATTCCTAATTTAACATATTATGTTTTGATTTACCATCTAGCTTACATTACTTTGGTATTTAAAAAAAAACATCATTACGTACGAAGTAGGTATTACTATCTACGTATCGTATTTCATCCTAGTATACTTAACCACCTGTCAATCCCATACGGTCGGTTACATTCGGAAACCAACGATGCGTTACAAGCACAGAATTACCGCAAACAGCTTTAGGGAAACCGTATGGCGAAGTAAGCAAAAATAGTTCTAATATAAGACCGTTTACTTCTTTTAAATGGTCTATAGAAAATAAATGAAACAAGTTGAGTCGTTATACCATGAAACCAAAGAGGCTTTAATTCAATAGCGGATTAAATAACGCTTTTGAATTTATGCGTTTTTTATTGATACCAAATTAATTAATGACTGAGAAATAGCAATTCAATTACTGAGCTTCCGTTTATCTGGTTTAAATTGTTGTGTTGTTACATCTATTAAATTGGCCATATACAAAGGAAACCAATTTAATATACCTTTATTACGTCATTTTTATGGATTAGCTTGTCCGGGGCAACGATTAATTTGTGCAATTCTGTTATTCATACATCTTGTGCAGTCGTTAAAGGTAGTCAGAAGCTAGAAAGTTTGATAACCAGTCTAAGGGGTATCTTGTTGCCAAGGTGGTTGAGAGGTCAGATAGTCGCTCCTTGTAAAACACTGGTACTAATCTGCATCTTGTTAGACTAGAAACCGACCCCAACATAGTTGGGAAATGGCTAGCCTGATGATGATGATGATTACGACATTTTTATTTAAAACCTTTCTGATTATTTTCTTCATTATTTGATTTGTAAAACAGTAAAACAAAAATACGACTTATCAGCAGAAATAATTTTGATATTATAATCATGTAATTTCATACAATCAACTCGTATTACCTATGTAAACTTTAAGCCCATAAACATGGATACTTTACATCGTAAAATAAACCAGCATTTACATATTTGAAAATAAGCCGATGAAATAATCGTTGTTGCGTGTCACTACCCTGTAATTGAAAATAGTCGTCGCAGCGGGCACTCGTACCGCCGTCTTTAAACTTAATTTTAGAATTGTAATTGAAGCATTTATACGATGTATTTTATGATTATCCAATGAACGAGTTGACATTTGTTACAATGTATGTACATTGCTAAGTGACGTCATTGATGTTGCTTTTTAAAGATGCGACTTTACAGTTTTAACATTTTTCTTTAGTTTAGATGACACTCTAGTCGTGGTACTCTTTCCGCTCTTTTGTAGTGCTCTATATCTAAAAGGAACCTCATTGCTAAAGCTCCCACCAGATTGCATTTTAGAATCGTTTTAACTAAACAGTTTTCACAAATGATATACCTATTTATTGTGCTACTATACCAACGAAGAATAGAAATGACCATCGAACTTGAAAATGTCATAAATTTGATGGGTGACCAATTTTTTTTGCGAATTACAGCCTATTTACATAGAACCCTAAGCGTCGCGTGCCCGACCCGCACTTCTAGAATTGTTTTAAACCTTACTCTCATCAGAGTGTTACTGTATTTTTTCCTCTTTTTCATCACCTTCCAAGTTCTGCAGCTAGGTAGGTATGTATTTTCCTTGTCACAATTACCTTCTTCCCCACCAATGAGAGCCGTCCCAGCAACAATAATTTAGCAGATCATTTGCGATGTACGTCCGAAGTTAATCCGAGGATGAAACTCATCCAGTAATTGACGGTATTGAATTAAAGATGCTAACTCGACTTACGCAACATCCTTGAAGCAATATTAACACATAGAAAACAGGATATTATGACAATTTTATTACTTTCGGCTATTCGGGTGTTAATGAGTTGGTCAAAGCGATAGATGCGATTAAATACTTTGAGACCGATAAAGATGTTAGTTACGTAATGTTTGTCTTTCATTAAAATATGTTTCAAAAATTTATCAAGAAAAGAAAAATACAACTACTTGGACAAATTTGCCTGTATAAGTTTTATAATCATGTCTTTAGTTTGATGACAGACGTAGGATACAATCAAGCATGGAGGGAGTCCATGTGTAGATATATTGTGATGATTACATCTATATTATTGATCTAACCCGCAGCGCGTCGTATGTCACCCACTGAGCTGGTGTTTTGTTTTACAACTCCGAATGCAGTTAAATGGAATAACAGTATTGTAGAAATCAAAGCTCATTCATTACTTTAAACTTTTCATCATTTTACACCTATTCTCTGGTATTTTTTTTAAGAGTCATAAAGATTTAATCAGTCGAATAATCAGTATAGCCCGTTTACTTTCGGATCATGAGCTGACGCGGCAGTCACGACTCGCTATTGTAAATCCACATCACGAAACTTATTATAATAATATGTGCCAATTTTGTCCATCGCTTTCGTGCTAACAATTCTGTACATCCTCAAATCCGGGCAGTTCCTAATAAACCAGCGATATGATTCTCGGACATGCGTACATTTGTCCCGATATGAATGGAGTATGGAATGTATCGGTCACTTAATATTCCGCACGAGTGTCCACATCAGAGGAACAGGTTACCCACGTAAGCGATGGTCTGACATCCTGCCGGAATTTGTGATCCACTGCTAAGAGTTGACTTATTAGTGGAAAAGTGATACCTATAAATTATAAGCTTTCGATGAATGGACACCTTACAGTGTTTTAAGCCTTTAAATTTTCAAAGTTTACATTGTTCGGATTATTTTTCTAGTGTTAAGTTAGATGTCATTTTTTTTTTGACGATGTATTTGTCGGACATTCCTTTTTTAATAAAAACGTTTTTCAATAAGGAAAAAAATCAATAAAGTTTTTTTAATCCTTGTGTTGCGGGGCATTAACAAACATACAACTCACATGCACAAAGATACCCAGACTCAGAACAAGCATTCGTAGATCACCAAATGCTTATCCTACGCGGGATCGAACTCGCGACCGGTCGCGCTGACAGGGCTTGGCTTGGTAACCTCAAAAGTTCGGCTATTCTTTTGCGTAACTATGTCTACTCTAGAGTTTCAGTATTACCCTCAGTTTTTTGAAAAGCTTCATTTATAAAAAGCACCATGCCGTTAAACCGGATTAAAGCAACAGTGTACTTCATAGCCTATTATTTTGTTGTTCTTTATGCAGGAACACAATAGGTAATGTACACGTACAGAGACAGGTGGGGTACCTAAGCAGCTGTGAACATTAACAATTGACAGTCGCATACTCCAATTACAAATCCTACTTTACATGGGGTATCGCCCTCCGAATATCTTGATCCTTGACGGGATACTGTTCAAAGCGAAATGAAAGGAAGGCGTGTATATTTGTGATTGCAATTTTTTAATCCTTTTATGGTATTTTTATTTAGTTCCTTTATTTCATCAGCAGTCCCTTCAAACTATTCAAATTCAAGTATGTTTTAGCCATATTTATTTACAAATGGTTGATTTATAACGTATCTTAATAATTTCAACTTTATCCCTAAATTCAAAATAATTCTAAAATACCTAATTTGGCAATTTATAGTGTAAGTGGCCCTAGTTATTACTTTTTCCAACTAAATGTTGAATTTTTGCTCTCCTTTTCCCCTCTCGGACTATCAACATACATAGTTATAGTATCAAAGTATAGAGAACTATGCATGCATATCACCTGATAGTGGCTGAGTGACAGATGAATGCCGTCAATGCGCAATAAAAGTGCAGTCGTTGATGCGGCGCCAGTCTTTTGTTCTCGATAATAAAGCGCACTGGATTCCACAAACGGGAATTCGGTTCTCTCGTATTTATGTGAGCTTGCATTTTTAAAAGTAAACAAGCAAAAGCAACGTTCTTTAGTGCCTATATAATTAAAGTTTAGATTTATTTCCTAATCATTTATCACAGCCTCACTACGGACTAAAAAATATATATTTACAAAAATGTTTTGAGTAAATACAAGTTATTTTCCCATTGTATTTTATAATCCTTTGAAAATTGAATTTCTATTTCCAGTTTCACCAGTTTGTTTTTTATTATTCAAGTACATGCAAAGCTCTTGCTTATGGTTCATTAAAATCTGTATCTCGTTCTTGTGGCCTTACATTTTCTATTAGTAAATCATTTTCTTTCTTGCTTACATTACTGCACCAGCAGTTATCTCGTTATATTTCCAAACGAATCTAGTATTCAATTAAATGTTAATGGCTTGCTATAACTATTATTATAACAAGTTACTAGGTGTGAATCAACGGTTGTTCTATCACGATTATAATTAATGGGTGCTCCATTCTGGCAATTAGAAGTGGGTTCAAGTGGTAATCGATTCAATTAGTGCTCATGTCTTGTGGCTTCTGTTTTCAATGGGCATTGGCCAATGACTTCATACTCGGACACGCATGATTAACTGTATGTCTTGAATTATTAATAACACGTGGATTGTTGAACTTGCAATGGTTATTAAATCTATGGATGTTCATAAATGAGTCAGCCTCTGAAACCCAAGTCTAATCATCAAGCGATTACTGTCATAGAAGCTCATAGAGATTTGTGTGTTACATATGCATCATTGAAAACTATGCCGTCGGCTGTACCAGACTTGTATTGCTTCGGGTAAAAAGGTATTTAATACTAACCTATCAATAACGTTATACAGTAGTAGGAAAGGTAAACACACCGAATGGAAATGCAAACGACATATGCCAATTATTACTCATATCAATCTATTTACTGAGTCATTTTTCTAAAAAGAGGCTTCTTGCACGAATCTTCCTTTCATGTAAACAGCAAATCAATTTTGATTTTTTTTAGCTAGACCTCAAGGCACGTGCGTCAAATATCATTTAATGTTATTGGTGTTCTCTCTATTTTGAAACTAACATTAATTCGAATTGATTTGTTATTACACTTTTCGATTGCAGCGATAGTTGCACTTTTTATATATTTTCTTCATCCTTTCAAGTTATATACCCTTTTGCTACGTTAAGGAGAACCTATAATATTAACATAACTGGTTATTTATAAATACGCGATGTTTTATACGAATTAATGCCTGCATCGCGGTGACTCGACATTCAAAGGGTTACAAAAACGCCCCTTTAAAATATAAACTGACCGTATGTAAGATAATAATCGTTGTAGCTTACCGTTCGTTACACTTCTGACACACATGACAAAAACAAATGAAATCCGCCAGCTCCGTGTCCAAAACATCACTGTTTATTTCACAAAAACTTCATTCACTCAAAACGCGATGTTTTTTGAGAGACTGTTGAACGAGTGAGTGCACGTGCGCGCGACGCGACTCTCCGCGGTATACTGAACTTACCCCATACGTCATGGTGATACATTGTATGGTGCCCATAGGATGTGCAGAGTTGCTCTAATTAATATTAATTACGTTTCATAATGGATTTTGTTTGTCTAATGAGAATAAAAATTGGAACAATTGAAAAGTAAATAATGCATTTAAAAGTACGGGGAGGAAATTAGCGTGTGAAGCTTGCAAGCAACGGACAAATTAGGTCTCATTAGGATTGATTCAAGTTTTAGTACAATTAACTTTATTAAGCACATTTTTTATCATAACTTAAGGAAAAACTGTATTTTGGAATAACGAATCGACTCCTACTAAAAATAAAATACATTTAGATATATTTAATTCTATTCTTCGACAAAAAGTGAAAAACATACGTTATGTATCATATCATACAAAAAAACCTAACTTGGATACAAAACAATCTACATAGAAACCTAAAAACAAACCTCATCGTGAACTAACAATTCACTATCCAATAAAAATAAACAACTGTACTCGCATTTGTGACAGACAACGCCATCTACATTAAAACTTGACTAAAAGCTCCCGCCATACTCTAAAGCTGCGCCAAAGCTCGAAATGCCGTACAAAAAAGCTCCGACAACATGTGAGTTCGGTTTGCAAATTAGTTCGGAATGTACTGTATAGATGTCGCTTTGTAAAGTAGAAGGACTAGTTATTGCCCATAGATGGCACTGTGTCGTTTTATGAAAGCACCATCTATGGGCCTTTATAGTAAATTGTTAGATCTTTACTTCGTCCTTAACTGCCTAGCTTTGTAAAGTATAAGGACTAGTTATCGCCAATAGATGGCACTGTGCCGTTTTATGAAAGCACCATCTATGGACTTTTATAGTCAATTGTTTCATCCCCAATTCGTCCTTAACTCGTAATCCCTACCCTACTCTTTTCAACCTTTGTTTGAAACTGAAATGCCATGTATATTATTGCTTAATCAAATAGATGGCAGTACTAAGCATCCAGAATCGAATACTTAGCTTACATCTTCTTTTACTAGTGGCCAGTAAGTTCTGCGGTGATGCACAACCAGGGGACGTATAAACTTTTGTTTAAACTTGTGGGGAATAAAAATACAATAAGATCGGTTCCGAAAACTATGTACGAAACTCTAGGTTGTCATTAATTTGAAATCTCTTCTTTTCATTAAAAATACCGCATTTTTAATTTACTTACTCCTCAACCAATGATATTCTAATATACTTCTCACCAATACTTTACCTGAGCAGATCATTTAAGTACTTCTAAGGTAATTTATCAAACTTCAATTTATAAATCTTAACTGTTTGATTTAGTTCTCAATTATATTATTATTAGTTTTTTGTATGTTTCGATTTTTTGAAGTAAGGTATTTTTATTTCGCCCATTATCAAAATTAAATCTTGGCTAAGCCCGGACTAGTTTTATCACCATATTGGTTCGCCTGATTTTTACCTATCCGTTTCCTCTCATTTGGGTATCTGAGTATAACCTGTCTCTTAATCATAACCAAATTGCTCTAGATATATTTTTACTTTTGACCCCGAATACATTACTACAACATTTTCACAAGAAACGTCTTCGTTTGAAATTCTAAATGATTGATTTCAAATTCAAACTTGGAAGAGCAGTGTTGCCAACATTGAATATTGATTGCACAAAAGGCGTTTGGTGCCAAAGCGTATTCTCAATTGAAAATTATTCGTGAACCATCGACTCCTTTTGATGGCGCAAAAATATGTAAGTAGCTGAATTCGTCAGTCACATTTTTATTCTGAATAACATTTTCTGTCTCCCTTTCGGCTGTTGAAAGCAGATCTCCCTTCCTTCTCTTAATTTGCGGTACGGAAATTCAAATTTGACGGGTTGGCTCGCCTTTCCGTTGAATTTCGAAGTATAATGAGCCTTTAAAGGTGGAGCAATCAATGGAATATATCAAAGGTTTACTTATTTTTCGGAAATATTTGTTTCTGTCAAATATTACGTAACTACTGAGTTTGTTTCATAGAAAATACTTCAAAAAAAGGTTGTAAAAATAAAAAGCGTATTTTGCTGATATTGTAAAGGTCACTGATAAATTTTTCGAACGTAAACTCAACTAAAAAGGACCGATTACTTAATTATCATTTCTTGTTATAAAAGTGACTGCAACTTACGAATATTTCTATAAACAATAATAACAAATAATGAGTCCATAAATCTATAATCATATTCGATAACAGTTCTATTCTCTTGGAAAAGCTCCCCAGAATAATATCCAAAATGTTCGCCTCTCGAAGCGATTATCATAATAGTTTAGTGAGCAAAGTGGATAAAATGGACAAACTTAAGTAAATCCGTATTTGCGGAGCTGCGGCCGGTTGTTAGAGACACTCGAACCTAGTTCGTACCGAGCCGCTTGAGTGGGCAGTGCTTTTACACTGGACGATTGAGAATTTTAAGGAGAGATAGAGAGAGACCTCACTACAGGCATTTTTCTTTGTTTATGGGTTGATTGAATCGCAAACCACAGTTTTTATTCCCAAATCGTAAAAAAGAAAAATTATTCTTTTTTCTTTCTATTTTCATACTTTACTTCGTTTTAAAAATGAAAATCTTCATTCCTTTGCAAAGGCTTGCATGAAAATATTAAGATTTTTGTCTGTCATTCGATAGGGCAACCTGGAGAGCCAATCCATGACGATTTTCAGGGGTCTAAAGCAAAACATTTCAGACTGCAAATCAAATTCGTCCCGTTTCCGTATCGTACACTCTAAACATCCCTCGCCGGTGTCAACTTCGTACTGCTCCATGTTTTAGCAAGCACGTCACGCGCCACAAACGAATCCGAGACGAGAACGACGCGTCTTCAATTGTTCGAATCTTGGAGCTTAACTCGATCAAGCGGGTTTAGTTGCCAAGTGATAAACCGCTTACAGACCGCACTTTTGCGGCTGATTGGGGATCGATACCGCTGGTCTGTTAGCCTAAATAAAGGTTTAAGTGATTAGGGATGGCTGGATAAATGAATTGAGATAATATCCCTTGAAATGAATTGAGTGGTCCGAGCCTCGCAAATTTTATTTGCTTTTTTATCAGTTGGATATGAAATCTAAATATAATGGAAGCACAGGAGTTACCTGATATACATTCACTATCAGTGGTGCGTAACAATAACATGCTAATTTCAATTATCCATCAAATAGTACTCTCACACTATTCTTAATTTTATGTCCAATCCCTTCTTGTCTTTCACTGTTACCTACGAACTAAAATGTAAAGAGCATAAAATGTATTTTCACAGTCTACAACACCTAAAGCTCTGTTGTTTCATTAAAAAATCACGTTCATAATCCCCTAATCCCCTCCACTTGTGTCATCCCAACTTATTTTATCTTCTGTCTCGCTTGCACACAACTGTCAACATTCCCACAGACTATACGCGAACTTTATTAATTTATTTTTTCTCGTCGAATTAAAACCTTTATCTGATTATCTTTTATCGGTTTTTCGTCGGAGTAATAAATAAAATAAAATAAATTTATTATTTCGGTCGTTCAGTAAGCTGATGTGTTTTCACACTGCAATGGTTTTGTATGAATGTTCCATTCTTTAGCAGTGGTGTTTATTTTGATTTAATATGATGATAATTAATATGAGTTTTTTGCGGACACAGGTGCACGAATATATTGGAACAAGTGTTACTTGTGGGACGACGCTTATTATCTGTTGATAATTTATATTATTATATAGAATCATATTTATTGAGAACGAAACAATTCCGGTTTCTTTTAATGCTGTTTAATATCCTTGAATATTCATGATATTTTCTTTTACAGACTTGTAGATCTACATTATGTAATTATATAAATTGTCTGTTATGGCATATAACGCACAAAATGCTAGATATATTGCTGTTCCTACACTAAAATTATATTAAAGTAATGTGCAACAATCGTAAACTTGAGAGGAATAACTCAGCCAACCGAATTCACCTAACTATAACTGGCCCAATACAAAATAGATTTGAAATCTGAGCTCCGTAAGGCAGTAATCCTGTGGCAGCTAACCGATATAGCATCGCGTTTGAGCTGTGAGCTAGAATATAATCCGCGAACAACCCCGCCCTACCCTTTAACCAATACGTGACCGCAAGCATTATGTGGTGTGAGGCGAGAAGATACTTAGATGTGGTATATTATTAAACATCTTTTATTCTTAGAAGAGGTTTGATATTTTAATTAAGAATAGAATTTGTTTATCGGCTGTTGCCCTCGGTTTTGCCCGCTACTAGCCGAAAATAATCCCATGGCAATATAAAATCAGGATAAAAATTATCCTTTGTGGTTATCCACGTTACAAACTAGGTATCAGTGTACCGTTATTCGTCTAAACCCATTCAGTGGTCTTTGCGTGAAAGAATAACAAACATCCATCCGTACATACAAAGTTTCGCGTTTATTAGTAGAATAATGAGTAATTTTACATCACCTATCATTCAGAAGAGTAATTCCAAATCGCTTTCTATTTATCTGTAAGCACTACACACAAAAATCTATTTCAATTTATTTAAAATAATAAATAAAATTTAAGCAATTCAACTCAACTTATGCAACTATAACAATGACAATAGCACCCTCGCGTCGACGCACTTCAACACTACATACCGCATCCACATCACCCACATCCGTGACACAGCAGGCTTGTCTCTTGTCTCTCACAATCGGCTCAGTGTCCGGCGTACCGTTAAATTGTATTTGACGTTCGCTCGGACGCGGGGTGAGCGGACAAATTAACGCGGCTTAGGAGAATATCGCCGTGTTATGATATTGTGTCGCTCGATCATCGCTTTAAGTATGTTACCGGATTTAAAGGGGTTTTTGACAGTATTTTGGGTGTTTGTTTTCTTGCTGAATAATGAGATTTTGAACCAATTTTAACAATCTTTATTATTGCATGCGTGTAGGCTGGTGTCTTCCAAGTAGGTCTAACACATTTTGAGTTTTTAAGAATGTATAAGTTAATATGATATGTTGAAGTGCTCATGAGACATGAAGCAAACATCCCAGATCAAAACTCTTAAGTTTTACTAGTAAGTTTAATGTTATGCTTCTTATTAGTATACGAGTTTTTTTCGTACAAAAATAAATAATATAATAGTTCCCAGCTCCTATTTCTTTTAATGATAATAATTTTACTCGAGAATGTAATCAGCAAGAAGCATTTGATTCGTCTCGTCCCTCAGGGTTGATACAGGCTGCATATTCGCGGCAGTCTGCAGCCCGCTCCCACGAGGGTTGATAAAAATTGACGCTAAAACGTCTCTCATTCGCTCGGAGTGGGAAAATCATATTCTGTTAAACTCGTTATGTGTCCACGACTCGCCTTGTAGCGCTGACCTAGCAGGGGATGGAATAGTATGGATACGACACTTTTTTGTTAAAAAATATGATTATCAGATAGCGAAACAGATTAGGTTTATTAAGACTATCTAATATTTAATAACTAAAGTGGTCTAGTGGGAATCGGACTATTAACATTGAAAATTCGGTGCAAATAGGCTAAATAAAAAAATGAATGGTTAAATTATCACATACAAAAAAATATGACAGATGTACGTTTAGACGAACAGACAGCAGAGCCTTTTTACCCTTTTGCTACGAAATGAACACTTATTAGACGTTAAGATGCAGTCGGTTAAAAAAATAGTTTCGGTTACGCTGTTACGCTGGGTAGCTTCAATGACACAAAGTAGTTCAAATCAGTAAATATACCTACTACCTACTCGTGTAATAAACCTATGAACTTATGCATATGGATGCACACCGTCATTTGGAAATAGCATCATAGCGCTGTTTGTAGTTAATAACTATTTTATTAAATGTGAAAACGGGCATGTCTATACTAAGTCCAACATAGCTACTTCGCTGTGAAAGCAATACTGTATTGAGTTTTTAGTGTTCGCAGGGCTCAACTGTCGTCCGATAACAGAAAATATTGGGTGCGGAACCTTTTTACCGTCGAATGTGCCCGATGATTGATTTTTTGATTGGACTACTATCGTGGCCCAGTAAGATGGGTGGCTTTCCTCATGTTTGTTTAAGGGTGCCAAAATGGAAAGGTTTGAATGGAAAACTAAAAGTAGCAGTAGTGTGAAGTTGTAGTAGTTAATATGTGTAATAACATTATTAACGGTCGATTGTAAATGAAATTACGTCAGATCATGAACTACACGCATTCTTATTATTTACTAAGGTACGTCGTACTTTATTGATTACTTTCACACAATCTGGCTAAAACTTCTGGTCTGAACATAAAACCCACTCCAACCAATATTCTCACAGGAAAGAACCGACAATGACCATGCATTGGGACATGAACAAATGTCGGGAAAATTAATAAAAAAACAATACAAACTCTCCTGAAACCACTGAGCCGGTATCTCTTACAATTATAGAACATTTTTATTCATTTATTTTGATCAATTCAAGTCAAGCACCTATCGCATTGCACGGGTTGAAAACTCTACAATTTTATTCATCACCCCTATAATAAACTCTACACCCTAATAATATGACGCTAAGGGTTATTTTAAAATTTACGAGGTGCACGAATAAGTTAGTATGGGGAGTGTAAGTGGTTATTGGAAAAATGGCTTTTGAAGAACTCTTAAAATATTGGTCGAGAGGTTTTGGTTGCAAGACGACACGATTTCGGTATTAATTTAGCACAAAAGAGGTATTGTTTAACTCTTGTTGGTGGGAATTATTTATTGGGGTGGATATATACGAAATACACGGTATAATTATAAACTACTGTAGGACAATATATAGTGGTATTTTTGAGGCTATATTTTTATTATAATTTATGTTACTTGAAAAACTACAAGTAAAATCGACACGAGTTTATTTTATGTGTCAGACACACAACTGAAGTACATATATTTTTTTTAAACAAGTTGCTTTCCTGAACCGACTTTACTTAGCACTTTTTGGAACGTTGCATCTCATCTACGATTTCACAATAAAACATTATTTTTCAAAACCTATTACAAATTTCTGAAACATGACTTGATTTTATCATAAGCATCCATACCCGTCGCTCCTCTAGCCATATATTCACACAAGAGATACAATGAAATTAAACGGTAGTTAAGAGTGACGAAATCAATGAAATAGAATAGCTCTTCTGCAAAAACGTAACCATAAGTGTCTCTTTTTTTGGCTAGTACATACATTCAAAGTATATAAGTAGAAAAGCAGTATCAAAACAGTACGGCGTGTAGGAGATATTAATAAGGTATATATTTTACGGCGCTAACATTGGAGGGTGTCGGATTTTGGCGCTATCTCCGCCGGCCGTGGTTTGACCGACATATTCTTAGCGCTCGCCTTACGAACTTCGGAACAGAGGCATGGAGTAGCTTTCTATAGGGTATTTTTGTTACAACGAAAATCTTTATGTGAATAATAAATAGATTTTTGCGGAGACTGACAATGTACAGCATCGTGAGTCTCCGCAAAAATCTCTTCAAAAACCAATAAAAAAATGACAGTCAAAGAATCATTATAACCAATTCTTTAAAAGTCGTTACGGGGACTCAGAAGAAAAGAGTGTAACAACCAGTCTGACAAACAAATACCTTGTTGCCCAGGTTAGGTTTAGCAGGTCATATAGGCTCTTCGTAAAATGCTGGTACCCAAAAATAGTTAGTAGTAGGGAATACTCTACTGGTTAATACGATTATAATGTCAAACAAAGGGACCTTTGATATGAAAAGATTATAAAAAACGTCACTATTTACTGTACCAGCTGTTGATCCCTTTTCAGATGGCACTAGCTAAATGCGTTATAATTTGAAAAATCGTCTGACTATATACTATATATAAACCATATGATCAAAAAATATTTTTGAAAGTGTCGAAGACTCGGAGGTCTTATCTAAGCTGAGAGATTCTATCCTAGTGAAATGAATTCTCATTTTATTGGAATACTAGCTGTTGCCCGCGACTTCGTCCCCATGGGTAGAAGAGATAAGTTATGATTTACATATACCTGCCCTGTTTTTTTTCTCATTTTCCATTGTATCTTCGCTCCTATTAGTCGCAGCGTGATGGTTTATAGCCTAAAGCCTTCCTCGTTGAATAGTCTATTCAACTCAAAAAGATTTTTTCAATTTGGACCAGTAATTCCTGAGATTAGCGCGTTCAAACAAACAAATTCTTCAGCTTTATGTATTAGTATAGATTATGTTCTGACCAGGAGAGGAAAGAATATCTGGTCTCCAGCTGCTCCATACCTTCTATAATCTAAAAGAACGAATATATTTTTACGATTGCCGCGCCATCACGCTCAATCCGATGAGTTAGTGTCGCAGAGCGCGCGCGACATACGCTGTTCTATATTCAAATTGAACGCGCCGAGACCGTCGCCATTTTGTCGTCGTCACCGGCTAAGATGGCCGACGGTAAGGAGCTTATAAGAAATGTGCTCGGTGTGTTTATTGAGGGCTTTTGAACAATATTTTAAATAGATTGTGTAACGACCGAACTTGAAACGTCTTGGTTGAATTAACAACGTTATTTATGGTTGCTGTTAAATAAAGTTGTTAGTTTTTTTGCTGTCTTGTCTTTTTTATTGAAAAAATGGAATGATTATACATTAAACAAATACAATTTGTAATCTGAATCACCTACGATTGTCTCATTTGCATACGCCATACGACTTTAATTTAACATTCACTCTCAAGATATTTTCGCTACTTAGGAACTATACTATATAGGAACTATACTTGGGAACTACTTACGAACTATCTTAGGGTATTACATATTATCTTTTTCTTAGAATCTTAAAACCTTAACTAGGTGTGAGAATGTTATAATACCTAAATCAATAATTTATAACACCTTTTGGTGTCAGAATACATACTTTCTTTGACTTAAACACTTGAAGGCAGTCTCGTATGGCCCAACGTTAATGAGAACGCTACGAAGGGCGCTAAACAATCGCTTTGTTACGGCAATGAAGACGTATTTGAGTTGAGGGCTACCAGCTAATTTATAATTGGCTTTAATTGTACAATTCGTGAGAAAAGATTTTAATATGAGGAATTGTTGATGGATATAGGTAGGTACATAAAACGAACCATTATAATTATTTTAATAGAAAAGTCATTTGGGCATAAATGTCTCAAGACATCTCAAAACGCTCCTTAGTTACACTAAAAATACCTCAAAATCTGTGAATACGCTCGCAAAAATAAACAAGTTTATTGGTACTATTAGTTATTTGTAATACATCTTTGGGACAGCCCTAGCCGTGCGTTCGGCGTGACAATGGCCCGACTGAATAGTTATCTGTTTAAACCTGGATTAGCACTCGATAAACCATGATTAATAGTCCTGCCGACGGACCCTACCGTTTGCAAAATAGCGCTAAATATTTACTGTTCGTTAAAATATATACTTTTTTTAAATAGTTTTTGTATATATTTCTTCTCTATGTCTTCTTCTGTCATAGTTATTCCAGAGCTCCACTAGATTATCTCACTTAAAGTTTTGTAATAATATCGTTTATATTTTTTTGATCTGTCTCAAGATCATGCCCCATCTTTTTCTTAGCCCGCCACATGTGCCCACCATTGCAACTCCTTTATCCTAGATAAACAATGATAACCAACGTAAACCATCTAGCAACTAAGCTCGGTGTGCTACAAGAAAATAATTTAATGTCTTGGCACCCACATACTTGTATATTGCATAGCAGCATAGCATATTGCAGTGCATTCAATATATTTTCAAAACAAGTTGTTCTTTTTGTCATCATGTTACGGACAGCCATCACTACTTCAACTAAAACGATCATCTTTCATCAATTAATTCTTGTTACACGTCGACTCAGCACACAAACACATATAATTTTATTAAATAAAGCATGAATTCTTGTTGATCTGCCGTCGGTACGAGTTGGTGCGTATTCTGCGCGATGCGCGGAAGGTTGCGGCGTGCCGCAAGCAGATAGTGCCGGACCGCCGCAAAACTTGGGATTAGCCGCGCGCGGATAATTTATTGCGGCCGCGGACATGTGCGGATATTCTTTTTGCGGATATTTAATTACAGAAATAAGAAAATAATTACTGTAGCTGTTTACTGTGGGGCAAACTTTGCTAAGAATCAATAACTGATTGAATTGAAATAATTTTTGTAGAAGTAATTTTTGTAGAATTTTTAAAATATGTTTTTGTAGAAGATGTTGAGTTCTGGACAGCAAATAATTTTTAAATACTAAGAAGACTATACTAGACTATAATACCACATTCATAAAAACATCAATAAGTATATAAAATGAAGGAAAACATATTTTTATCAAACATACCAAACTTAATTTTAGACATTTTGCCTGTTCCTTCATTTTCCACTCTTGACGCAAATCTTTACCTGACCGAGTTTAAGTTAGCTAGGTAGGTATATACCTACGAGATTAGCAGTACAATATTCAGTGTTAATCTTAGATTGAATTACAATATCGTGTTGTAGAGGCTTGTAGTCTAAGCCGTCCTTCGCATATGTATGCTGGGATACGGTATGATGTTGTGATAGTTTATGAGTAAATATTGTACATAAAGCGAATTTTCATGGTTTGCCTAAATCTGATATTTTTTCAAACTTAAGCAAAACCTTTAAAGGAATAATACTATATTTTTGTTATGTATGATGATGAGCAGATCTTTTTGGGAAGTTTTTGGTCAAATATTGTGAATATCACAGTTGTACTTTTATAATTTTGATAAAAAAATATTTTGGAGATCTCAGCTCTTTCCTCTAAGTTTCAGAACTTGTGTCGATTTCAAACCCCACCAAATACAGCCTTTTTATCCTACAAAGCTCATTTGCAAGTTTAACGCTTTAAATTTTCAATATCCCATCACATGATTTAGCAGTAACAACATCCTGTATATCCAAGACGCAGCAATACACGGGTTTATGTAAACTCTGTCGGTGGGAGCCACATGTCGGGCCACACCTGACGGTCGGACACACCCTGTATAATCCCAGTCTTAATTAAACATAGTGATAATCTGTTTCTACTGAGATTAGATCGATTGTAATTAATTTAAATTATTGTAAAAGCGCGTAACTGTCCATGGCCGCCAAATAGTGAACCTAGCATGTTTTCTTATTTTCAATATTACGAAAAGCAATTTATTTTTGGAAATTATAGTTCTGATATTAGAAAGTTATTCGAAACTTTCAAAGTTCCAAGTCAACGTATATCTCTACGTATTTTAAATCGATCAATAACGAAGGAACATTAAAATAAAAATTCAATTCAGAAAACACATTACACTGCACCACCAAAAATCACGAGCAATTGAAACCACCATTCATTACAAACCGAGAATCGCGCAAATGTTCTCATATCGATATGAAATCAAATTAAAATCGTTATTGAATTTGTAAATATCGAGTTCGATGTCCAATCGAGCGTAGTTTAATGGTTATATTATACGGAATGTGAGGAACAACTGTTCGGAAGTGATAGGAAATATTGAGGAGTGTGATGTACTCGCAATGGCTTCCCTGATTGGATTGAATCGAGTTCGGGTAGTTGCGATTCAATGGAAAAATAATGTTGGACTAAAGATATTTAATGCGCTCTGAAGAGTAAACAAGCAAGGTAATAAGGATAATTGTTTGACTATCGATGGCTTTTAAATAATTCAGCTTCATCGTGGTTTGTGATTTTGTGGAGTATGCATTGATCCGTTTGTTAAAAGATGTAATTTGTGTCAAATAATTATAACATTTTACAGCTTTTAAATAGGTGTACCTAGTCTATAGTTACCCACTAAAACTTTTGAAATAGCAAGATTAGCAATATAATGAAATATTACACATTTTTTGTAGCTCCATTTGGTTAAATAATCATATAAATGTACTGTGGTCATTAGTTAAATACTTGAATAAAATCTATTTGTACCGAAACAAATCGTTTAAAAAACCCTTTGCCCGAATAAATCATATTTAAAAAAATGCCTATCAGTTCATTTGTACCAGCGCATGCCGCTAAATGCGATCAAATCTAACAAAACATAAATTTAAATTTAGAAACGTAGGGTGTAAACCCTTTGTGTTTCAAAAATCAAGCGGTGTAAGCGACAACAGATCGCCCGACATACTAAAACGACGCTTCCCCTTTTATAGCTCAGATTTTAGTACATTGAAGGCTCACTAAACAAAGTCTGCAGTGTTCCTTAACTCACTGAGCAATGGAATTGTAACAATGAAGTAAGCTCGTGTTTTTGGCTACAATGCCGCATTGTGTTACGTCCAATGTTGGAAAGCTTCAAATATTTTCGAGCAGTGAATTCGCTTCAAGCGCTGTTTTTGCAAAAAGAGTTTAATAGAATTTGGCGTATCTTACTAATGGAACGGTTGGCGTAATGAAATAAGGTATTTCTGCTCGTAATGGAGAATGTTTCAGACGATTTATTAAAAAATCGCCCGTTATTCAATATGCGGCTGCAATTCCAAATCTGTTGCTTTATTTTTGTTCGCATTCGATTTTAGCGGTTCCAATTAAAGAGGAATATCCCTCTACTAATTGCAAAAGTTATGCGTAACTGTTAATTCAAAATGTGGGTGAATTATTTTTGGAACATTAATTTTTGATATTACCTAATGATGCCGAATCAACATTCTGCAAAATTTATGAAATACAGTTTACATAGAAGTATTAAAAAAATTCTAACTAGAAAATATACTTTGTAGAAGCATTTCGTTAAGAATTTTCTTAAACGTTGCACGAAAAGTTTCCTCAAAAATTGTCTAAAAAGAAAAAGAGAACCACCAGCAGCGAATCAGTGAAACAATAAAATTAAGCATTATAAAAACACCTCGACCGAATTATCTTAATCTGCTTCCATATACCAACTGTCAAGTTAAAAAAGAAAAAAAACCTAAAGCTTTATCGCCAATCTCAAGGAACAAAGGGGGGAAGATACTTAGCATAATGAGTGACATTCCACTCACCGTTTAGAGGGAAAGAGATGGTGTTATGCCGATAATAGTGTGACGGACAGAGACGGGTGACGATTTACAGAGAACAATATCGCAATCTTGTTTCTGGACCATTTCCTTTAATTAGTAGAGGACAGCAGGATTGCTGCGGCGCTCTGAGTTACTGCCGGATGTGGTCGCTAAGTGTACGAAGGGTTGAATAAGTGTGTGCTGTTATCACTCATGAGGTATCTTATATTTACCTTTTATCGTTTATGAACCAGCCAAAGTAACAATCTAGTCTTTATCGCCTGCTCAGCAAGAGAGCGATGTGATTCACTTGCTTTTTTGTCCAGTATTACAATTGTCAAATTTGTTTAAAAGCGAGTTAATGGTGGTAAATTTTAACAATCATACCATTTGTTTTTACCTTTCTACTATCAGTACCTTATTGAAAGCAATTCACATTACGTTATTTATCAACATTATCAAGCAGTAGCTAAATTCATTGCCCGTCAAGCATATTATCAGAGTACATTTATACTACATATATATCCTAGCATGTAATATAGAGTATACAAAGCAAGGCACTTCCAGAATGTAACTCATATTTGATTCATGAGATCTAGTTCATTGGAGACAGAGCGCTGATGTGCCAACCGTCTGTGAATGCAAAGCTGTTATCACTTTATTTATGTGATGTAGCCATGTGGATATTATTGAGGATGGTATTCGGCTGTACTACTGTCTTGTGAAAGGTTAGAGTCAGAAAGCCATTTGTGTGATGCAATGAGTAAAAAAAATAAAACCGATCCTCTAACTTTGGATACTCAACATAATTATGAACCTATTCACAATTTTGAAAATTTTATTTAAAGTTTTTTTTATACAAAGAACACCTGAAAATAGAGAAGTTTCAGCTCAAACCGAGTAACTGCGTGAATTTTAGCACGATTTAAATTCGCCATTGTTAAATACACAATCCTATTGTTTCCAACATAATATCTATCACCAACGATATGTCCCATTTTCAACCACCATTAATATTATTAAACAAAGACAACCCGTTTACAACTGCGCGGTTAGCAAGAATCTTTCCATCGAATTAACCCTACAAAACCGACTGTGGGTCGTAACGACCGCACCGAGAGGGCGACGCGGTTGTTACATTAAATTGAGACATTTAACATTGAGAGCCTTTTGTGTTAATGGTTAACACGGTTGACACCGTGATAAATATGGAGCTGTGTCTAAACTGTATGGATGAGAAGGACGAGACAAACATACATATACGGATAGATTACCTTTTGCTGATGACAAGTATGACGGAAGTAGTCGTTACTGCAACCTTAATGTAGGATCCTCAAATAATGGATGATTAAATTATTTAAAGCTCTGTTAATGGCACAGATCTTCCTTTTTAGCAAACAACAATTTAAAAATATTGTACTTCGGAGAAAAAGCTTAAACATTATTTCCAAAGCCACTATTTCTGGTTTCGCTTTAAGTAAACATCATTTTTATAATTCGACTTTTTTTAACTTGGACTATCAACTTACGTCTCCCACACTTATGTTAGAAAAGCCGGTCTTATAAATAATTTCCAAAATATTAAAAATATCATACGTCGCTAACTTGGCAATAACTAAAAAAGTTGGCGCCAAAAACTGCAGAATTAATTAAGTCTGTTCTATCAATATGCTCTCACATTACTTGGCAGAGTTCAGAGCCTCCTCTGGCAATGGGGGGAGAAAATCAACAAAAAATAGTTCATAAATCATAGAGGGCAGACGGGCGGGCCGCAGAATTCTGAATACGTAATGAGCCACCTTTCTCTTGAGGGTTACCGGCCACATTTTTATCGTTCGTACGGATTATTTTTTCCCGTTATTTGTGGATATTATGACGTGTTTTGGCAGTTCTAAGCTGGTCTATTTATTGACGGTGTTTATCAAAGCCGAACGAGGTTATAAGCTTAGGACTTTTATGTAATGAAATCACCGGACTGTAACTCCGCTTGTGCAAATTATTTATATACATGATCGGTACCCAAATAAAAAGTTCCTGAAATCGATATTAAGATGTGAGCAACTGGGTTTTATGTATTTGTGAATCGAGCTGTGAAAACGAACGTAAAAACACTTTTAATTAGTTAATCTCGAGCAGCACTGAAACAGGTAAACATTGCATTACACAATTATTAACAAAAGAATCCTCGGCGATCCCCCCACTTTCCTGTAGAATGGGGGGCACTTATTCACGCAGTGCTTCCTGCCCTGTGTTCACCGGCATTGTATTTTTTCCAGGGAACTTTTTCTCTTCATTTGTTTTCCTTTTTTTAGCTTCAGGATTTCTTGAACCCATATTTCACGTTCATATTGTCCCCAATTTGCATCTAGACTCAGCAAGAGTTTGTTTTTACCTTCAAAGGTAACATTTTAGAAGGTTTTTTGTTGTTCGCCCTCTTTATTATGGGTTCCTTTGTGTTAAGTTCTTTCAAATGATTCTTTGAATGACTATTATGTTTCCGCTGTGTGTACCCATCATAAGTTTACCAACATTATTTGTTTTGATGAAATTTTCTTCATCCCGACATTATGGCTAGTTTGCAATAGTTCTCCACTTATTTTACCGATTTAGTTACGATTGATTCTCGTGTTTTTTGTTACCTGTCAGTTTCTTCTCAGTGATTGTTAGATATTTTATGAAAATTGTTTTAAAGTATTTGAGCCAAAAAGTTCTGTTCTCCCTCAAAACGGAGTGCGACAGCAACTATCCCTAAACACCACATATGCCTAAGTGGGTCGTCATAATTAAAAGCCGACCACTCGACTTGGGGTTACTTAATGCAATTACAGCTGAATTTTTCGCGACATATGGCAGTAGATGTGTTGCGAGGTTAGGGTGGAGTTTTTTGATAAATATCGATAATAAACGAACGAGACAAGAGTATTTTTCTGGTTTTTTTTTGTTTTTTTACATTGATTTTATCTTTATCAGATGAAATGAAAAAATATCTTGCGCCAACCACAACGTTTGGTGGAATATTTATGACGACATCTTTAAAAACATGTCTGATAATGCAAGTTTGCAGTCAATAAATAATCAAAAAAACCACCATGCATCTTACAGCTTTGACGTATTTTTTTGTTTCAAAAATACTGTCCCACGGGTTTTTTGTCTTCGATACTAAAACCTGCATCGAACTATATTTATTGGTCTAAAATGTAGCACGTAGAAAAATTATGGAATTTTTCAAGCACTTATACCACAAATAAGTAAAACGAAAGATGCAACAACAATGGCAACACTACTATCATTTAACAATATTAAAAGCCCTTTTTCATTAGCGTAGGGCGTTGTCCCTTGGGCCTTAAGCCCAAAGGTACATATGGCGTGTAAATGCGAGTCGTATTGAGTATCAGCCCTTCATGAGTTGTCCTAAAGAATATCTGCGGTTGCATAGTGTCGTGCGTTCAGGCAATATTGTTTGAAGTGGGTTTTTGTGGGACCACTTCAAGTTGCGGTTTTCTTTAAGAGTTTCTTTTGCTATTTTGGTCATGTAGATAATTCATAGCTTCAGATGTCATGGAAATGGTTGACTTTGAGACTTGACTATGCGAAATAGTTCCTCTATCATTTTTTATTTTAATATTGACCAAACAAGGATTGATGAGGAGCAGATTATAAGCTTCTTAGATTTGCTTTTGTTTTTATTGCTCTTATTATTATGCTCTTATTATATGTGATTGTCGGTAGGTATGTGATTGTCGACAATATCGGTAGGAACAAGCAATATCAAATACTTCCAAAATGCCATGATTTCTTTTAGAATTACTCATAAAACCGCTTTAAATGGTTTTGCAATACATGTGGTCTTTGGACTACTTCAAACCAGAGCTCTGATTGCAATGATAACTGGCCTTAGGGGATGGCAACCATTATACTTATTGTGATCAAATGGCAGTACACCAGCGCATATGTTGAATGATCGAGACATTTGCAATCAGCTGATAAACGGTCTTGATACTTGAAATAATATTTTTACTAATATTGGTTTGATTAAAAGAACCTGACTAAAAATAGCTCGATATTATGACTTGTAGTATCACACTCTTTACAATGATGTATGTATTTTTTTTAGCTTTTTTTTCGGATTTCATGAACGTTTTATCCCATGAACATAGGCTAGTTTGGTGCGAAACGGCTCGAATGTGACTTGTAGTGGGATGTCATTTTTTGTTTTTTACAAAATAACTGGATGCATAAGCTATGTTATAAATACCGAAATAATTAGTTAATAATCCACCTCACAAGTATGTCAAAAATTCCTGTACAAATCAAATAAAAATAAACTTTTCAGCCGTGGAACTCTACTTTTAGCATTTTAATTTAATATTAATACAAAACATACTACCATAAGTATCAAAATACTACCCTACAAACCCGTCGGTTGCTATTGTCACAGCGCACAATATGCATTATTGCGCCACATTGTCCAAAACAATATTTATTTGCACATGCACAGGATAACATGACAAGTGGAGTCTTGTTATATGTATGTACATGTGTCTGTTGTTGTAATTAATGGATTTCTTCATATTCAATTAATTTATATTTGTCATCCGTGGCAATAATATAAAAACTAAATAGCAAAAAGTATTGATCGAATCTCTCAAGATTTTTTTTGCACTCTATTGTTACTTTGTTTTATCGTAGGACCACATTTATAGAAATTTATCATTAAGTGGAATATGCATGTTTATCATCATCTCTATTCATAATTAAAACGCTCGTACTTCTAGATTTTTGCCGAGCATTGTAAAAAGTACCCCTATAAGTCCTATTACTATAAGTCACCATCCATCATGACCTCATATTTATCGATCGCAAAACTTCTAAGGTCAGCGCTATACGATTCTCTTGAAATACTTGTTTAACGCGACCCATATGGTAATGGGGTACCACCATGGGGGCGTATTGTCCAAGTCGGCTTTTACACCATATGGTACAAAAATTCAAAAACAAGTGTTCACCAAATCCCACTTTAATGCTCTTCGATCACTCATACGTTTGCACTCAAAACTTTTGAATCGCAAATTTGAACTTTAAAGCACTGTACATACAGTTGATAATAATTTCAAAACTAATAGTAATTTGATTAGTCTACGTGATAGTTCTAATATCAACTCTGATTCTATAGAAGTAAGGTTTAAAATAGCTAGAACCAGCATAACTTCAAACACAAAAGTATTCAGCGCAAGTTTTAAACGCGCCAAAACTACCATAAACGAGCTTGTCAATTCGAACACATTAATAAAATTAAATTCTTATGTCCTTGCACATAAAGTTGAACTTGCTTTGAAGCTGTCAATAAAAGAATTTCTACAATTAATAGGGTGAATGATCCAAAGGCCATTGAGAGTACAAAAGGGATGATTACGTAGCAGGGCTGTATTATTGTTGATCAGGACACCATATGGTACGTTGGTATTAGAAGCGCTTTGTATTATAGAGATTAAACTGAGCATATTCCAATAAGCATTACAGGTGATGTTTTGATTCGCGACAATGATGTTTGCATGGTAAAGGGCATGTTACATATTGTATGTAAGCAGGTAAGCTGTGGGATTACAAAAACATACTATTTTTTATCCTTGGTAGGTCTTTAATTCTCTTGATTGCACGTAGAAACGATATTCAGCTAATACACGTGTTACATACAATGAATATTTGTCTATATTTGCAAGTTGACAATTAAAAATGTAGCGTGACACATTCTGACAATTTTTTGGCTAGCGCCGAACTTTAATACAGCTGTTAATATTTCTTAAAATTTTTAAAAAAAAAATTTGTTCAAAAATAAAAAAAAAACAAAATAACAAGTTTTGTCTACATCAACATTTGTAGATCCTATCTCTAGAAAACCAAACGATTTTCCTATTACATCTGGCATTTTCTATACTGAAATGAATTCTATCAAAATATTTTGCTCTCTATACATCCGCAGACATACACCAAACCAGCAAATCAAAGTAAAACAAAGACAATACAGTCACACCTACTTCATCATTGTCTGTATAGAATGGACTCTGTTCCTAAGGGACACGTCACAGGCTCGTCCAATCGGAACAGCATTAGCAGTAGCAGCTAATCTGTCGGGACATGTCCGAGAACGATCGCAATCAAACTTGCACATGTGAACTTTGCTCCAACATCATCCGTCACTGAACTAAGATTAATTTTGTCTGAGTTTTCCTTAACGGGTTGTTTGGCGTCGATCGAAGTGACTTCACTAATATTGTCAAATACATTTTGTCCGGTCTATATTTTTGTTGTTCCGCCTTCAAATGTGGTCCTGTTTGATATACCTAAGGTATTTCATATTTTTTTCTTATCTTTGGATTCTTAAAATGGTTTTTAAATCTAGAAGTTATTAGCCAGCCCATTTTAACACCAGAATATAACTGAACTATCAAAATATATTAGGTATAATAAGCAATAACTACTAACTTATTTTCCGGTGCAAATCTTTAATCAGTAATAAATAAAAAAGAATCCTCTTTCATCTGATTTACAAGCTTATTTGAACCCTACTTATTCAATATTCCAAATAAATAATCTTCTAATCTGTTATTTGGATGGTATAAAGTTGGTGTGAACGATACATTTGAATCCGGTGTTTACCGTTTACCCCATACACGTGCCGTGGACCCGTGGCGTGTGCCAACAATTACTTATCGAGGATCAGAGTCATCGGTGGACACATTGGTAAACGATTTAAGATTAGTAATCATTTACTTTTTATTGGTATTTTGACGTAACAAAGATATACAGTCCATATTCAGTAGGGTAAGGTTCGGCTTATTAGATTAAAGATTTGATCTATCGCCACTTTTCCAATCAGAAATTTATCTATTGGTGTTATTTTACAATATTCTTAGTCCTTAATCTGGTCGTCCGTAAACGTATCTAAGAATAGCACAAATCGTTTTTTCCGTTGAGATCACTTCATCAATCTTTGTGGCAGCAGACCCGCCATTGACATCTTATTACGGATAAACACCAAGAAATGTTGTAGAAACATCAGTGCGAAAAATTCTACTGGAAAGTTGCTTGTAGTAAAGTAATAAAGCATAAAATAAAAAGAAAATCGGATCCTAAGACCTTAGGTTCATGTATTCTAATGCTTGAATAGAATGTTCAGCGGACTAATTAATGGCCAAGATATTAAAGTAATTTCCATTTATCCATATTTTGCAAATATGAAATTAAAAGCAACTACACAATCTAAAAAGTAAAATAAAAAAAAATAATGCAGAGTGAAAAATAAAGAACGTGAAGAAACATATTATTTTCCTAAGAAGATATTCATTTTTTGCTTACACATCACTTTTATTGTGTCGGCGAAGACAAATGACTCTTGAGCCCGCCCCATTTTCTATTTGTCTATTGCAAACACATTTTTTTACAAGTTTGTATGATATATTATGTAAGGATATTTTATTTCATTTGTTCAACAATTATATCACACTAAAATAATTTCAAAAAAGCCTTTTAAATACTTACTTTTTATCCATTCAAACTAAAACATCAATAATTAAAAGTAAAACAATAATTCAATACTGAAATACAAACTTTCTTCATAATCGTCACCCAATCCCAACAGTATTTCTTGAAATTTTCTCATTAACGCGTCGACCAAAATAAATGGAACAGATTTTCATTGAGATCCAACGAATGGCCAAAAAAATGGCAAAAATCTGACAAATGGTTTTCCTTTAACGTCTGCGCCCATCTTATTATCGTTACCCACTACCGAACAGAACTCATTTGGGTCTTCTTTTAACTTGTCTATATATTTGTCATCATTCAAATTTACACCCTGTATCCCAACTTTTATGACCGATTTTACTTTGCCACTTTTTATGGCATTAGCTCTACTCGCAGATATGGGATATACAATTTTATTGCTTTCACGTTTAAGCTCAATTTCGTTCGCAACAGCTTCGAGTATGATATCAATTTGAGGAGAAGCGTCTGTGTTAATAGCATTATTCGCAATCTCATCTATACAGTCGGGGGTTAGGCCGACTATATGAAGTATCATTTTTTATGCGACATATAAAACATATTTATTGCAATCATAATCGTTTCAGTTTCTCTAGTGCCATGTTTGGTTGAGATAAATAGAAGATAATGTTTGGAAAAAACTTTTTTATTGATTAACTTACTTTATTTTTTATTTGATGAGTTTATTATTGTATGAACTTTATTGACTATTATAATGTTAAAACGGGCTCCTTTTTTATCAACGCCAGAAAAAAAATCAGCACTTTATTCAATGATTTTAATTGGTCTATCTGACATTTCAGTACTCCAAAACAAACAAATTATAGGATCTTTAGAAAAATGCAATAGTTTTGCTGACTGTACACGATGAACCTCAAAATAAACCACAGTTTTCAATATCGCACCGCCATTGTCAAGCTGACCCTACCACAACTCAATGCGCTCTCAATTCACAGCAGTTATTATTATCTTGACCTGGTGATTGAGCTCTCCTGCTCTCTATCGTCGTGAGGCGCTCTGATTGGGCGTCCGATTGCTTTCACGCCTCCCGCTTGGCTCCCATTGGCTCGTCTCGCCACGCCTTCACAACTTCGAACGCTCTGTTAAGGGTAGTTCAAAACCCCACTTATATATTTTTCACCCTTATGTTACTCACATTCGTATTGTGGCCGTCGGGTGGTACGCACGCGACTTCATCGTACCGCCGCTTCATACGCCGCGATATAAGTGCGAAAAGTTTCAAGTTTGTGAGTTGTTCATTAAATGAGTAAACGATGACAATGGACGTTCAAAATAGCTATCAAAATTATAAAGAGACTTCTCCTGATAATAAAGAAACGAATTTAAATATTGAAAGTGCAAGAACTTCGCAAGTGAAACCAGAGATGCAGTCGACTGTCCTCAATTCTGGAAAAACGACCAAGAGATCGTTTGATGTTGCTTTCCTGATGATGCCGGATGAGAAGGTACGACCAAAACCACCTGAAAGGCAGTTAAGAGTTTCTAAACAACTTTTTAATAATGAGGAATGGGAGCCGGTGCCGAAACGGATGGCAGAAATATACAAACACAACGAGTACTCAAGTTCAATGGATCTTAAAGACCAAGATGATGATCGAATCTGTGTCAACAACAACATATCGCCGAGTTTCGGTTCTGATATTAATATCGACGTCGGGACAGATGAGTACCCCAGCAAATCTATGTATTGTAGTGACTCGGAAAATTCAGAGCGTTCAAGGAGCCGCCCGAACTCAAATGAAAGTGCCGCGCGTCAGCCAAAGTTCTTACCAGAATATAAGAACAAGATTTTTGATGATCCAACCTTAATAAGCATGCAGTCACGAGCAAGGTATGAGAGATATTCTGATAAATCAGACATGTCACCAAAAAGTGCTTTTACCAAAGTTTCCAACTTTTCTATGAGATCACCGAATCCGTCAGTCAGTCCTGACAGCTTGCACTATCAAAACTCTGTTAGCCCGCCGCTGTCGGCCGCCAGCCCTCCCTCAAGTTCAAGCTCTTTCAACAAAGCGCCAGGTTTTAATAACCTACTTACACCGGCTCATTTAATAAATGGCGGTCACTTTTTCAAAGCGCAAAGCATGCCTCCATCGTCTCCAAATTATCAAGAGACTGCGACTCATCAACGATCTTCAAGTTTCAATAAAGGTTTGGAGTATCAAGATAAACATGATTCTAAAACTCCTCAAATGTCTCCAAATAAGTTGAACTTTTTACCGTTCCGGCCCGAGATACCGTATCTGCAAGCCGGGTCATCGTACCCGTTCGGAGTCCAGAACTTCCAGCCACCGAATCCTGATTTTATGAAGTTTCCTGTACCGCCGAGAGAAAACCCTTTGATTGCTAATCCTGCTGCAGCCATATTAAGCACGCTGTTACCTCCGACTTTGGCCGCATTTTCTTTGCCGTCGCAGAACGTTTGCGCTAAGTGTAGCATCAGCTTTAGAATGACATCTGACTTGGTGTATCATATGCGCACTCACCATAAGAGCGAGACGGCGATCGACCCTCACAGGAGAAAACGAGAAGAGAAATTAAAGTGTCCCGTCTGCAACGAGAGCTTCAGGGAGAGACATCACCTGACTAGACATATGACAGCTCATCAAGACAAAGAAGGTGATCTCGACGAGGTGCCGGCTGGCCAGAGCTATAGTAAGAAGAATAAACAATTTTTCTCACATAACGGTGGTTCTGTTGTTCATAAATGAAACTTGTTGGCTTAGTACCGACAACCAATCGCTGTTAAATTCAAATTAATATCTTTAAACTGAGCAATAAGCGGATCTAATAAAATTGAATGTATTTTAAATTTAGTGTTCAATTTTAAACTGAAATTGCTTCACGACAGTCGTTATGTAAATTATTCTTCGTATGTGTCTAAAGTTTTTTTGGACAATTATAATAACCTAGTACGATTATAAATAGGCAAGGTGTTCTGATCGACTCTGAGCTATTGTTTCGATAATGTTAATTGTTGTTATTATCTAATCTATGTGCAATATTAGTTGTTAAGTATTTATTTTGTAAATATTAGTAATAGTAGCGGATCATTAATTACAGAGATTTAATTAAAATTCATGTAGTTGTTTTTATTTACTCATCCTACCTTTGTAAAAGGTTCTTTAAGATAACACTCAACATTTTTTTTCCTTTTTAGAAATTGGATTACAACGATATACATTTTAAAGTTATCAATAAAACTTTTTTTTTATAATACCTTAAAATCTAAATCAAAGTTCACAAATAGAGAGGCTCTTGAGAACAATCCAACCAATAAAGCAACAAAACTAATTAACTTAACGGCTTTTATAATTGTTCCATCGATTACTAACCCCTGCCAATATTACATATTCCTATATATGAGCTCCACAGCTCTCCCGTTAGCATCAGCCTCGGTAGCAAGGCAGTGACGATGGCACAGCGTACCGAATTTATGCGTGGGGTGACAGATATAGACGTCACAGTACCCCTGTTTTGGCTGATTTGATTTAAAATAATGTCCTATTTTGTTATCTTTATGATTTTATTCCCTTTTAGGGTGAGCAACGTATTGGTGAGAATATTCAGATGTATTTATTTAACGACATTTAAGGACAACTCTTTTTAAATAGTAAGGAATTTTAGTGACTTGCTAATAAATTATTGATGAGTAAAAATAATTTAACCAATCCCTTAATGTTATGCGGTCAGTTAATTTTAAATACAGTCCATATTTAATGTATTAATAATCTTAAACCACATTAATCTTATACAATCTACCTTGTACTGTTGTAAAATTTCCTTTCAAAAACCTAAGTAATTGTATAGTCAAAATTTTTCAAAATTCCAGTGTCAAATTAACAAATTCAATTCAAAAATTCTATTACACCCACAAGCTAATCAATAATTTAATCAGATTCATCATCTCTGCTCTCATAACTCCATTGAAGTCACTTCCCTTGTATTTGCTGCGGAACTAAGGATCCGTGACGAATTTCTTGCGAACGCCGCGATTCCCATGTGTCGCGGACCTTAGCACCGATGTAGATGTAGGTTAGTGCGCGTCGCTGGCGGGCCGGCCGTGGTGAATCGTATGGGAAATTAGGACCAGATTTGATGGTTGTGAGAAGATTTCTACTATGGATAATCTGATTGAGCGTTAATTTTATTTTGCTATTGATTTGGTAAGTGTTGATGATGACCACCTAATTTTTTAATTTGATTTATCTAATAAATTTAAACGCTAAATAGTTTTATGGCATTTTCATTTTGTAAGAAGGCTCACAAAAACTAAACTCCAACCATGCTTCTTGTAAAATATAAAAGAGTTACGCATTTCTTTGATATTACCTTGACAGATGATAAAATTTAAATATACTCACAAGAACACAAAACTAGAACACTACAAGTCCCGTACCGAAGGACCAAACGAACAAAACTCCGTAACTCAACTTTTATTTCGGCCAACGTTCGCATAACAAGGTATTGTAAAACTGAAAACTTGTGACAAACATACCTACGTGCGGTATAACTGTAAGTACATCTGTGAATGTGTAAAGTTCAGGGTGTCTGGTAAGTGCGAAGAGGACAATATTTTTGGTGGTCTGCCGAACCGTGAGTAATTCAATAGACAAATATTCATGCTGGGGTCTTGAACGGCGCCCCAACATGGATTATACAGTATGCTGTTTTTTTATTGTAAAAAAATAAATATAAAACAGGAAATGTCATTTAGTAATTAATCTTAATTAGTAAAGTTACAGTTTTTAATTAAGCAACTTAATTTCATAACTAAGTCAAAGTCAATGGTAGGGTTTAGCCATGAAAGCGTTACATATGGACAAAGTTATAACATTAGTTTAGGGTGTACTGAGTTATAAATCCATTTTTTTCATTCGAATACGAACTTGAATCCTTAACTCAGAAGCTCAAAGTTTAAAAATGAGTCGTGGAAATACATAGCTTCTCAGAGACTATACAGACCCAATACCCAAGTCATTTGTTTTTCTTAACCACCCTGTATAGGCCGGGTAAGCAGACGCCGGCAGTAAGACGGATGTGTCGCGTAACACGCGGCTACATTTGAATGCCCGGGCAGCCGGGTAGCCGGGTACTACCCGAGTAGGTATGGCCCACACTCAAGAAATTCAGCTTACTTCGGACTTGCTCCATATGACTGGCGAACTATCACGACTTCGATCTTTTTAATAACTTTTCTTTCTTCTTTACTTTTAAAATAAATTGATATCTACAAATGTTAGGCAGAACTAGTTGGACACTTTCATTAATAGTATTCACTATTCAATTCACGCATGATGCGTCAATTAACTAGTTGGATACAGCTTGAAAGACAGAATTCTTCATATAAAGTAGATAGACAGTTGTTTATTACTCTCTTCAACCATGATTCACTAAAACTACAAACAGATGGATATGAATGACTAGACATCTAAACGAACCATTCAGAACATTAGACGGTCATGCATAATCAATGTAAAAACAATATTTTCCACTCAAATAGCCACACGGAATACGAAAAATAATAAATATGTATTTTGAGGAACGCATTTACAAAATTACAATATTAGCGAGCAAGTCCTCGCGCAACGAACGCGTCATTACAAATGATAAATAGTCGGCACACTTCGATAATCAAATTCTAATTTCGAATCTGTTCTACCCTCGCGAATATTTTTTTTTGAGGCAAGGGAAAGGCGGTAGGCAGCCTGTTTTGTATTGTGAGAAGATTGTGACTTTATTAACCGTGAACGAATGGTCTCTTTAACCGATTCACCACGGAGGCCACGTGACCCGGAACCGATTATGGTTCCGTACCCGATTTGTATGTATTTGTATGTAAATTGGTGCGTGGGGTGAAGAGATAACCGGGCGTGCTTGATAGGGATCTCTGTTATTGAATTAAGTGTTGGCGTTTAGTGATTGTTTAGATGAATGTGTCTCTTTATTCGAGTCTCTTTATTTCTTTATTGTTTTCATTTATTTAAGTGTGCATAATATTATTCAAGCCTCATTCATTTTTTTAATTTACATAATTCTATTTGTCTGGGAACTCACACCATTTTGTTTTCTAATATGACTTTACAATATTGCAAGCTCAGTGTTCCGGGTATCATTTATACGTGATGTATTCCATAGCAAACTTATTTTAAGACAGTAGTGGCAGATCCAATTATAAGTAAAGAAACCTGCCTGATGACAAGTCTCAAGCAATATGAATTGAAAAGTAGTTTCTTATCAGAAGCTCGCAGCTTAAAACCCACATAAAAACGTTAATAATTCCAATGAGAAATTAACAAATTATCTCTAATTATATTCAAGAGCACAAAGATACCAGGCTACCATAACTAAGAGGAACAATAGCAATGAGCACTTCCTACACAGACATAGGGTGGGCAACAACGCAAGAACAGACGGAAAGCATTGGACACGCTCGCCGGACAAGATACTTGTAATGTAATTGTAACAGGACATTCTAACGCAGTTGTTAAAGCTTCATTATGTTTAGACTGAGATCCAGTTGAGAGTCAGGAGATTGAAGAAGGGAAATAAACGCCAGGACATGGTGAGGTAAACGGATGATAAGTAGGGATTGTTACAGTCACTGAAAACATTGATAGAAAATAAGTGGTAAACTTGTTAGCAAAATTATTGATTAATTTATTGTAAAAAAATATTTTACTTGAAGATGTAAATATTAATTGTAATTGGAATAAGAGTGTTGATCATTAAAGGAGTCTATAGCTAAAGACGTTAATATCAAACTTGTATGTTTTAAACTTCGAAACTAAAGTAGGATCAATGATCGTGTAATTAATGAAGAAAACAGACGGAAGGCTATATTATTAACTGGGAAAGGTATATAAACTAGAGGAAGTATAAATACAACCCAAAAGATCAAAATAATTTATTGTAGAAAATTCTAGATTATATAACCCAACTCAGAAAAAACACAAGTTCACACTAAATACATATTAAATAAATACTTAGAATAAATCGTAAAGGGGTAATTGAAAAATGGTGGTTCCTTTTTGGGTAACTACTCGGACCCCAAAACCCAGAAACCCATACATTGTTCACCTTTAACCGTGCCTTTTAAATAACATTAAGACAATGGGATATCGTAAATAAGAGCAACTTACGCACTTCCCCATCCGTTGTGAAACTAACAATAATACAATAGCTTCATATTTCGGGATCTTCCGTTTTACTTGATTGTAGTTTGGACCTTTATTCAGTAGGCTCATATTTTTATGTACCGCCCTACAATCTTAAACAATACAGGTTTGAAACTAACTACGTATATTTTTTTAATGGAATAAAATTGTTCGTTGTTACTCCACCTACCGGAAAAGCAAGTATTTTATGGGAGAGAATTATTTCTCGAAATCCACCAATTCAACTATAAAGTTTCACTTATACTTGTGATGTTGGTGTTTTAAAAAAAATGTTTCATTAAATAATTAATACATAACCCTGAAATAAATAGTTACTTACGAAATTATACTAGGTAAATTAATTATGAGACACTACTTATTCAGAGAAACTACTTTTTCCTACATTTAAATAACCTTATTGAATAAATAATATTCTATTTCACATTTAATAAATACACGGAATAAATTTAAATCCAAAACAGCGACTGTTTTCACTGAATTAGCAGATGGTTGGCCCCGAGCGTATACAATTCAAAATAAACCTGATTTATAACGCCTTATTTACATTTCGTTGGGACTACATCTTGGGATATGAAAGCATAAATGAATTTAATAATAGTTAATAAGAGTCTGTTTTCAAATAGAATGCAAAAGGATAGAGAATTTTATTTTCAACTGCGTATGGGATCTTTCCAAGCAGACAGTACTAATTTTCCAATCTTTGATGAACTGCATTTAGTAAGTTGATTCCTGAAAAGGAAAGCCATTGTTAACGAGCAAACTTAACTTCACTTCTTTAAGCCGAGGTTTATTTATAAGTCAATGTAAGCCAAGTTATGTTAATGCTGCGAATGTTACAGATTATGTCCGTTATGTGGCGTGGTGTCAATGAGATCTTGGGTTTGCTCGACATACCTTTCAGAAATGCTGTGGAAGGCAGCTGGCTGTATCTGGTAAACAGAATCGCCGACGTCGCACATCACGCCGGCTATCGTGACTCCTCTTATGGCTTTCAATTGTTCTTAAAATAAAAACAAATACGAGAATGGTACCTACAGTTGTCATGGTTACAAGAAAATGTTTTAGATGCTTAAGTATTCTTTGCGATCTTACCGAGTGTAAACGCATGCGGTCGATTCGGTCTTTCGTACCAATGTCTATCTGATACAGCAGACCTTATCAGTTGGTCGGCACACAAACAGTACACAGTGTGAGGGACCTTCCCCCCCGGTACTGGCGTCTCGGACCATAACCCACTCATCAGTTCCACGTCCCTCACATCTTGATAGTTTTGCATGAGACGGTGGATGCGCTGAAAATTATTCATGTTTTATTTCTACAATAACTTCAAGTAGAGGTACACCAGCATTTTCATGAGATTTTTATGATTTCACATGATGATTTAAATTCTTAGCATTTAAAATAACCCGATCAAGATACTTAAAACCATGTTTTAAGTATCGGGAAGCCCTCTGAAAGAGAACGATGCCACTTTACGCTGTGTAGCGGTCCGTTTTGCTATCAGAACTGCGACAGTCTAAGGATAATTATAGTTTTCTGGTAGACACCAATTTTGAAACTATGACTTGTAGTGGGAGATAGGTGCCACAAAAAATAGTCCATGTAATTTACCTCTGCACTTATAACATCTTTCAGGTCCCAGAATGTGTTATACGAGCGCCCGGTACAAAACTTCCTATAGCTGATATAAGATTGGAAGCCTAAGTACCGGCCTTTGGATAAATCACTCGTCGCTACGTCTGACGACATGTGTACTCCACCGAATATATTTTCAGCCATCTACAACATACACACAACATCAGTCAAAATTAATATAGAATGAATCATATTTTTCTTTTAATAAAACTAATTACCAATTTAAAACTTCTAAAGTGAAACTCTATTAAATTTAAAAGCATGGACTAAAGAGAACCTTTAATTTAAATATTTGTAAGGATTTCTATCATTCGGTATTTATTTCAATCGGACAGCAATGAATTTTGGTTAAAAATGGTTTTGGTTAAGGGTTACAATAGTTTTTGTAAACCAAAATATACAGAAAGAAGATATTTTTCAAATCTAAGTATGCTTACAGCTTTTTCTTATAAAATCATTGTTTAGTATCAAACCTATAGTACTCACATCAAAGTCTATCATATGATCATAGGCGCCACTGTATTGTCTGAAGGAGCCTTGAGTAAACTTCTCCAAATTCTCATCGATCGGTAGCCATCCAGTTCGTTTGGACACATTGACCATTGGTACGGAGTTCAAATAATGTCCTTGGTTGTCATATAACCTGTAGAAACAAATGATGTTGAATAAAGTTGTAAACTTCCACTGGATTCATATGGATTTGGAAATAGTCGATTCACTTAATGACAAACTGTATAAACTTTTTATCAAAATGTGCCCATAACCTCTGCACATTATTCAAAATGTGATGCAAAAGCTAAAATCTACGATCACCTCATAAAGCGAGATTGCGTAGTTTTTGAATTAGCAATTTGAAACCTATAGTGATAAGTTAAGGTTACATTAAATTACTATACTTCACAATGATTTAATAAATAACGGTTTACGCACGCGTATTTATCCTAATAATCCTAATAATTCTACGAACTTCTCGCGCTCCCGCATCCGCGGCATTTCATGAATAAGGACTCCGGTTGGGCTCGAAACTAGTGGGCTATCCCGATAAATAAGCTTAAGTAAACCGTAATTAAATAAATAATAATGAATTCCACTCATGAAAGTTACAGTTATAATCATACTTAACGTCTGCCTCCTGAACAGTGTGAAACCACCTCAGCGCGTACACATACTCATCAAACATCTGAGGTAGAACATCGTCATCGTACACATCTCTAAATCCATCAGAATCAGAAATGATTCCATCTCTGATCATGTTCTCTTTGCCTGCAAGTTAAATCAAGTTAACATGTGAACTTAACTTATGGGTGTGCGTTGTCAAGGTATGATGTCGTATTTCAAATTACAATAAAACTATTATTAAGACTTACCTAAAACAATAGGCAGCAGTTCATAGTAATATATTTGTAAAGACACAGCTATATTAATGTCTCGAGCTGTGTAAAACAGTCGCTCGTCATCCCAGCTCGGGTTCAGTCTGTGCAACTCATTGGCTATGTAGTTGTGGTACCTATAAAATAGGATCACGACAAATTGTCCACCGAGTGCCGAATTAAAATCTACAAAAAAACATAAAGTGTTAGTTAATTTAATGAATTCAATGAATAGAAGTGCATTTGTAAGCTTGAGTGTCCTGTGGAAATAAAGATACAACGTGGCAATGCAGCCAGCCTTCTGGGCACGTTTCCTGACTCTGGCAGGGAAGATGTGTCCTTTTTGACGCTTTGTAAATTATGAATATTGTTCATTATGTATTGAAGATTGAAAGTTTTACTACAGAAAATAACAATTGTTTTGTCAGTTTTCTTACGTACAATTTCAATAAACCTCATAACTTACGAAATCGATTGCAACGTGTTTCCCTCGGAGGTTCGTTCAGAAAGCAATTTGACGTGTCATTAGTGGAAGGTGGAAATAACTTCCCATGATCTTCCTCAATTTCTATAAATCCGTTTGAGTACGTTCTTAAATTCTCACGATTCGGCGTTGGAGTGTAAATTTGAGAAAGGTCAAAAACTGGTGTCGCCGTGGTCATCTGAAAACAAAATAAAATACCTAGACTTGACTCTTTTCGGAACGCTTTCATACTAAATTAAATAATTCTAAATGAATCATATAATTATTTTTTCGAAAATGTATGAATTAAAATGTAACAATAATTATAGCCACTCCAGTTTGTTTTTTTTTTACAATGATTAAGGAAAATTATAATAAGTACTTGAGTGTTTTGGAACAGAATTATAGCCATAGTTGGGGATGCACATCGAAAAGAGAGAAAATATTAATAGAATATCATTCTTCTTAATCTTTTACATGGGTGATAGACAACCTTGTAACTGAATTTTAAACCGCCTGCCTGTAGCTTAATACAACCTGAAAAAATCTTAAGTGGTTTCTCCGCGATTTTGCCATTGGCAAGTTGGCTAGTTACTACTATACATACCCTCACGAAGGTAGTTCCATTCTCCAGACACCCGTAAGTCTGGTAGCTCTCGGGCCTGGTGTGGTTCATACATCGAACTCCTGAGTATCGGTGTACGGGGTCGTCCGGTGGGATCATGTTGGGAGTACACATGTAGTCAGTCTCACCTTGTGGCTCACAACAGTGAGGTATGTCCCTTAGGTAATTAACTGAAATAATTAATAGATTAATTTAAAAATTGTTCAGTAATACAGTTTAGGTTAGGTTAGAAATTAAGGCTTCTTCACGTTATTAAAAGGGCATAATTCTACCAACAATTTTACTTAAAGTCTTAGTAATTATGCGTGAACGGGATCGGGAACAATTGACTTATTTCTATTTTTAAATGCAAATATAGAGCTTTTACGAACATTTTGACTGTTCTACCCGTTATTTTTTTTTAATATAATATAATGGCTAACTTACAGGTATCATGAAGTGAGTTGATATCATGGGATGCAAAAAGCATGTAATAGGCGTGAAGTTGTGTGGTCTTCAGGTCGGAAGCTTTGCCTTCAGAAAGGAGGTCGCAGCGGATTCGCCTTGCAAGTGGAAAAGTATATCCATCGACAGTCTTCACGGGCTCGTAATCTGAGAAAAATATTTTTCATTAGGACCTCATTACATGGAAACTCTCGAGAGGTAAAATAACAAAATGAGACAATTTTTCGAAAAACGAGTTCTGTGATCAATCGTGATCTCAAACATAAGACTTTCAATCAGCTACTTTAAACTGGAAATAATGTCGAAGTAAGACTATAAAAAAATAGTAGCTACTCACTCGGATTAAATACTGGTGATAAAATTCTATTTGTTGGAGTTCTCTGTGTACCAACGCTGGGATACTTGAGGTTGTTGCACGATCCATCCAGGCGCTTCCATTCCTCTGGGTCACAAGGTTTTACATCTACTGTGCATACCCTTAAAATTCAATCAAATATATATTTTACAGACAGATCCCCGGGATCATTAATTACATCAGAGCCCACAGAATTTATCATACTGCATTTGGCTATTGATTTATCATCCTTTGATAGAGTTTTGGAGTTATTATTAAAAAACGGCTCTATTGCTAATCTGAGATATTGTTTCATCCTTTTCCGAGGACAGATTACCTTCTTTTCTCCATTTAATTTATAGTCAAGCATAACAACAATGATAATATTTCAAGATAAGAATAAGAAAAAATACTTACTCTACATTGTTCCTCTCTTGATAGTAATCCAACTGAGACTCGGTGGCGGGAGTGAAAGTGATACTATCATAAACCACAGCATGCAACCCACACAACACAGTCAGCAAATAAATAAACCTTAACATCTTAACGCCTACTTCACGTGCCAAGTCGAAACAAAAGAACGCGTTTAGTGAAAAATCGCCTTATTTATAACAAAACAATTAAAACACGTTGTTGGTTTTCAAACTGTAAGTAAATTTGTATAAAAAGTTGGACAAGATAAGCAAAGTGTAAGGCCTGATAATCGTAGAATTCTCACTTAAGTAAGTAAGGACAGAATTCGTAGAAGATATAAAGACTCGCGATATGTTTAAACGATTTCTTTAATTACCCCTGAATCTTCGTATTTTTTTATGTTAAGTCGTGTATACTAATGCATGCCAAATTACATAATAAAGTAGGTACCAAACGGACATTTAAAAACGTGTACTTATCTGACCCTAACGGTGAACGATTCAGAAACTGGGACAAAAAGATAAATAAAATGCAAATTAAATTTTTTGCCGTCTTACATGCGTAGTTTTTTTATGCAAAATTAGAAAGTACAGTAAAAACTTGTTTTATTATCGTCAAATAAAAAACAAAAAACACTCATTACAACCGTAGAAAAGATAGCTTTATAAAGGGTTTTCAAAAACTAGAATAGATCAGTTGCAAGAAAAGAATTAACAAATGCTGTAATAAGTCAAACTGTATCAAATCTACTCTGTAGAATGATTTTTACATAACCTAACACATAACAATAATTTTCAAGAAATAGTGGAGAAAAGTAATAATTAATGAAAGTATCGTGTTATCGTCAACTGCATTCCGAATCTTTCCAAGCAGACACATCCAGTGTTCCAATCTTTGATGAACTGCAACTTGTTATTCGATTTCTGTAAAAAAGTGATATCGATAAAATAATTGTCACTACTATAGCAAACTTTTTTCAAGCGTTGGTTATCATAAATTCAAGTTCCACACTATTCGTCTCATTGTACTCTCAACACTCATTTCAGTCCGGTTAATCCCGTAACTAGTTGGACATCCGAAATCTTTGCATGAGTAATGTCAAGGCGACCTCAATGACTATGCAGTTAGTTAATGATACCTATACTTTGAGGATATTTTTCCGCCTAATTTTAAATTAATAGTTTCGTATTGCTTACAATACTGTAGCTAGATGTAGCGTAGCTATTATAGTCAATATGTATTTTGAGCCTTATTTACTTACGCTTTAGATATGCTTTCGAAGGCAGAAGGTTGTATCTGCGTCACGGAATCGCCCACGTCACACAAAACGCCAGCTACCGTAACCTTACGTACTGATTTTAATTGTTCTGGAAACAAAAATTTGGTTTATAATAAAATTGTTACGCAATAATACTTAGACTTTCTTCTGACAAAAAAAATGTTTTATACACGTACGACAGTAGTTTTTTTTAGTTATCATAAGTAGTTTTTTTTAGGATCTACTAAGATAATTATTCAATTCAATGTGATCCCTTTCTGGTCCAGTCTGGCCAAACACTTTTTACTCTTCCCGTCCCACTCTTGCACAACATTCTGTTCAATATTTTATTTTAGCTAAAAAAACATCTTACCCAATGTAAAAGCATGCGGTCGATCTGCTCGTTCGTACCAATGTCTATCTGAGATGACGGACCGTAACATTTGTTCGGCACACAGACAGTACATGGTGTGAGGGACCATCCCCCCCGGGACAGGCTTCTCCGACCATAACCCACTCATCAGTTCCACGTCCCTCACATCGTGATACATTTGCATGAGACGGTGGATGCGCTGGAAGAAGAATTGAAAATAAATAAGCTAATGGAAATTCATTCCTTCTAATTAATTGAGAGAAAAGACGATGCTTGATGCGACTGCTATGATATAAAGTCAAGTTACTACTATAATACTTTTCTTTTTTCTTGGTTTTATGGCAGGTTGTTCGAGATCATCCAGGCAGAATACAATAGAATATTTTTAATATACTTAATTTATCACAGTGTAAGAGGACAATGGCGGTCTTATCAGTAATAGCGTTCCAGACAAGCTTAAAATAGGCATCTACCCTTTCAAATACATACATATCTAGGATAACAACTCATCATTTTATAGTCTAAAACTACTTAGATTCAAATAAATACAATAAATAAATTTAATTTGTATAAGTAAATTTTAATTTAATATAAATTCATGTAAGAAAAACCTTAGTACACCTATAATATAAATGCTGTGTGTACCTATAATAGGCATGCATACGAGACACTATGTTACTTAATTTCTAATTTGTTAAATATGTATGTTATGCTGTTGGTATACCTAATAAATAAATAAATAAATCACCAGATGTCAAACAATATCTGAAAGTATTACCTCCGTGCTTATAGCATCTTTCAGGTGCCAGAACGTGGTATATGAGCGACCGGTACAATGTTGTCTGTAGTTGACGTAAGGCTGCAGCCCGAAGTACCGACCCTTAGACAAGTCGCTCGTCGATACATCCGACGATACACTGATCCCGCCTAAAACTCTTTCGGACATCTAAAAAATAATTAAAACATAATCGCACTTAAATAAAATGAAGACTTACTCAAAATAGCTAGATAAACTCAATTTTTTTTTTGGGTTTCTGGTCGGAGGAGATCGTTTTCTAAAGTCATAACGACATTATGTTCTGAACCCCCCGTATGTACTTAAGTTGGAGATTGTCTGTAAGTGTAATGAAAAACCTTTATTGTTCTTACATCGAAATCAATGATATGGTCATATGCGCCGCTGAACTGCCTGAAGCTGCCTTGAGTAAACTTTTCCATGTTGTAATCGAGCGGTAGCCACCCAGTTCGCAGAGACACATTAATCATCGGTACAGTGTTCAAATAATATCCATCGCCGTCATACAACCTGTCCGAAAAAACAGAGTTCTAATATTTAAAAAAATGCAAAAATTACAACTGTTTTTCTTTCATAGCTCCTAAGATACCGCTCTGTGACGGACGAACGGACAGCCTGCAGAGTCTCAGTAATAGGGTTCCGGGTTTACCCGTTGGATAAGGGAACATTAATAAAAAGACGCAGCATGTATTCTACGGGTTCCCATAGCAGAGGTTTCAACTTATAGATGAATTCGATAAACGTAGGCGAAAACTCTGATTTGACGTTACAGGATTGTCTTCAGAAACCACACAGGTACTTTCCAAAACACAATGTTCTAAAATTTATGGCCTCATTGAACAGGCCTTCGAACATTATAATATAAAAAACACGTACTTGACGTCAGCCTCTTGTATAGTATGAAGCCACCTCAGAGAGTAAGGAAACTCGTCCGACATCTGCGGCAGAACATCTTCATCGTACCAGTCTCTGAACCCGTCATGATCAAGTATTATTCCATCTCTGATCATGTTCTCTCTACCTGCAATTAATTGAAACATCAGTCACTGTTGTTTATAAATACTATTAAACTGATTGTCTAAGAAAATACACCTTAGACCATACGTATATTTAATGCTCTTCTGAGAGCAAAATAAATCCCTCACAGTCTCGAGGAATTTGACTTACCCATAAGAATAGGCATTACTTCATAGTACAATATCTGCATCGATATAGCTATGTTGATGTCTCGAGCCGTGTAGTATAATCGATCATCATCCCAGCACGGATTTAGTGCGTGTAATTCATTAGCTATGAAATTGTGGTACCTATAAAATATGATCGCAAAGAAAACTGGACCGATGGCTGTATTAAAATCTGAAACAAAATCCGGGATCTATTATATTAAATGTATTATGTGTTAACCACCACACTGAAAAATCAATAAGAGAAAAACTATTCAATTTAAAACGAGTTTCGAATTCGCTTCGTCGAAGGAAACGCAAAAAAATGTAAGAAAGGGAATCGAAACATAGCTACAGTTGATAACAAGTTTAAAAATAAAATAGGCTTGATTAAATAATTTTATAACGACTAACTAAACCCCATTTACATAATTATCTATTAATAAATAGAATATATTTAAAGCCGTTTTTCATGTTTCCATGTTTCGAACATTTAAATAAAATTGTAAAAACACACTAACGAGCTCGATTGCATCGTGTCTCTCTCGGAGGTTCGTTTAGAAAGCAGTTTCCACTATCATTAGTAGAAGGAGGAAATAATTTCCCGTGATCTATTTCCATTTTGACCAAACCGTTCTTATAGACCCTCAGATCTTCGGAAGTTGTCATTGCGTTGTACACTTGAGAGAGGTCGAATACTGGGGTTGCGGTGGTCATCTGAAACGAAAGAGTCAACTTAATTAAACTTTTTTCCTTCTTTTTGAATTTCGGCTCCGTCCAAATTCCAGTTTATGAAAATGCTCAATTCAATACGTTTCGGAGTATTATTTCTTTTCTTTTTCCCGGGGACTTAAGCATCAAAAAATCTCATAACTATAGTATCGTTATTTTTTTATGTTGTACAATAAAACTTGGTACGTACTCTGACAAACGTAGTTCCATTCTCAAGACAGCCGTGTGTCTGGAAGCTCTCCGGCCTGGTGAGGTTCATACATCTTATTCCTGAGTACCGGTGCACGGGGTCGTCTTTCGGGATCTTGTTTGGTGTACACATGTAGTCAAACTTCCCCTTTTCCTCACAACAGTACAGTATGTACTGCATATAGTTAACTGGAAGTAAGGGATGGTTCAATTCTCAGTCTTTTCATTTTTAAATCGATTTGTAAACAAAATCTTACTAATGGTTCGTAAAACTTGAATGGTCGCCGTGAGTAAGGAATAGGAATGTTGGCTTGAATATTTTTAATGGCAGTAAGAACTTAACTTTAATGTTAAAGCCGACTTTTTATGCCATACAATCATTGATGGCGATGTCAAGACTGAGAACAAAATGCCTGTCTTCTCACTTTCTTCAAAGCACGCCTTAATGCAATGTAAAAGAAAAAAGGCATTTCTCTATGTGGTGTGTATATCCAAAAAAGAAATACGTAAACATTGTACTCACAAACATCATGAAGTGAATTAATATCAGCAGATGCGAATAGCGTGTAGTATGAAACGAGTTGGGTGGTCGTCAAATCAGAAGCTTTGCCTTCAGACAGGAGCTCGCAACGAACTCTCCTGGCGAGTGGAAAGGGCTTGCCATCAACTGTATCCACGGGATTGTAATCTACAAACACAATTAGTTTCATAAGAATTTCATTATAAGGAAACTAGCTCAGTAACATTTTAAAAGTATGAACATCAAGTGATGACTCAAAAGACAATTACGCATCAAAAGCAACAACATCTAAGCATGTTACGAAGATACTTACTTGGACCTAATATTGGTGGTAGAATTCTGGTTGTTGGAGTCCTCTGCGTACCAACACTAGGATATTTGAGGTTGTTGCAGGATCCATCCAAACGCTTCCACTCATTTTTATCACAGGGTTTTATATTAACTGTACATATCCTTAAAAGCCAAAAAAAGGTACGATAAAAGTAAGTGGCAATGATAGTCCACACATTTCGTAGGATTTTTGGGTTACATTTAAATGAACAACAGTGAAGGGTTTTATGTATAAAACTATTAAAATGACGAATAAATGCAACATGCAGTTTCAAAACAAAAGACTTACGACATTCAAATTAACTGTGGACTGAAGTCCGCAATTAATTTTCATTTCCACCGAAATTATGTCTTTTAAATAAAATAAAAAAATCCCTATCGATTTTTCAGGAGTGCCTAATATCTGATTTTACTACGATTAGGAATAAGACTTACTCCAGATTGTTTCGTTCCCGATAGTAATTCAACTGAGCCTCGGTAGCAGGTTCTCCAGTTATACTGTCATAAACTACAGCATGCACTCCACATAACAACCAACAAAAATTAAACAAATAAATAAACTTTAACATTATAACCGCCTTCCTATCTTGCTGAGGCAAGACATACGAAAGGAACGCGCTGAACATTCTTTTTTATAACAATTCATCCTGTTTCTGATTGATTAAAAACGAGTTTATGCAAATGATACAAACTCATTAATTGGCATTATTTATAAACGTCTGGTATGATAATAACAAAGTATAGAATATTAAACGTCCTGATAACAATAATACCTGCGAAACTAACTTGTAAATGATAACATACATTTATTATCTGGTCACGACTGTTGAAATTCATATATATTCGTGACACATAATGTTATTACTGAACATTTTATTAACTTTTCTCCGCTTATCGTGGCAAAAAGTAGTCAACCTCGTATTGGAGTTTCATCAACACGTTTTCCAAATATAATCCCATATTAAGGCCGTCATAATCTTCCTCAAAATCTGCAGTATTTGTATATAAAGGATCAAAACAAAAATGAGTGGGAAAAAGGCTTACTACCAGCAGGGGATACAATCGACTTAAGAATTACTATTTATTAACCAAATCTTATGATATGACGTTCTCCAAAAAAAAAACAGTACCTAGTAAACATTTAACCCTCAATTTATAAATTATCGCTATGGAACACGAAAACAATAAAGTTGGTAGCGAAATAGCGAACGGTTGACAAAACACCGCATCTATTTAGCATATGAATTAAATACAGTGAAATATGGTTTAAATTAATATGGATATATGCCGGCGGAGAGTGGTGATGGTGCTGTTCGCTTTGTACCTTCATGTTGAACATATTCTTTCTTTTAAATTTTACTGGATAAATAGGAATCTAATATCTTGTTATTCAAATTCAACGTGATTAATGTTGAAACGACAACAGGACGTATTATTCAATACTAGTTCTTGTTCGCGGCTTCATCAACCTGGATGTCGATTACGATTAGACGACGACCAATACCGTTTTTGACGACAAGTCGAGTACCTATGTCTAAATCGAAAGTGTCAGTATCGTGCAGTGGTATACCTCCATAATATATCTAGTTTCATAGAAATAGCTTCAACCCTTTGAGCGAGAAGATGTAAGAGATCTGTCTCTAAAAACATAAAAATGGTACAATAAAGTCGATTTGACGACTTTTCATAAGCAAAAATATAGGTATATCTCTACTCTCTAGCGACATCAATATTATTTCGTTAGTTATATTTTCAGCTACTAATTAAAACAGGAACAAACCTCATGGTACAAAGTGAAGCCCATTAGAAAGTAAGTCGAAAGTAATAAGCTGCCTCTCGCGACAATATTCACTGAATATATTATATTTTGTCTTGCTGTTCTCGTGGCATGCTCGGGTGACTACCAACTCTTAGATCATGTGTCTTAAATACATTCATGAATAGGTATGTGTAGGTCTTGCCGTATGGTTAAGTATCTTCGTAAAGAGTTTTCATGCTTATTATAGTTTACTTCGAGAGACACTGATGAGATTATCAGTTTTTTTTATGGTTAGTTAAGATATAAATAAGTATGGAAAAATTATTTGCTCCACTTATTCTGTTATTCCAAAAGAAATGTTCAGTGCGATAACGAGCGATTAAATAATTAAAAATATGTTATTGATCTAAACATAAGGATTCATGTAAAAGGTGTACTCTTGATCTTATTCTAAATTTAAAAACAAAGTATTTTTTAAATCAGACAATCTTCTTAATAGTCGCCAGCAGGGATGGGCTACAAATTCGTTCTTCACCTATAAAATTGAATCGAGCGTGATCCATTAAGGTTCGATTTGATCGTAAATCGGATATCACATTAGCTTGATGTATTAAGTTATGTGGATACTTATATGGTGTTAAGGCGACTGTTCATATTGCAGTCATTTCTATTTTACTAGGAATTAGTGAAATAGTGTAATTTTGTGATAAAATATTTAGGTTTGTAATCATACTTTGAGTCATGGTTTGTTTTTGAGCTCAATTTTTTATTAAAGTTACAAGTGATTAAATAAAAATCAAGATAAACACTTTTTCTAGTAGCTTCGATGCGTAATAATAGGCAATTGGAGACTTACAACGTTCTTGTTTACATTAATTACAGGAAGACATTAACAACACTCAAACTTGATGATTTAAATAAACATTGTAGAAATTCAGAACCATTTAAACAAACGATTGTAAGTATCACTTCCATCCCTTTGCCAAAGAACAAAATACGCTCATCTTTTTGCTCCCCTAAAAACGAACTGAGCCTTAAATAAAAATATGATTACTAGTTGTCAAACGTTCGCGATGTCTCCGAAGCCTGATTTATAGATTAGTGAGAATGTGCTCAAGTTGATTGTGTCTGTGATAGAGCACTCGGCAGCGCTAATATATGGCCTCAGGAAATAATTGCCAAACGTTTTAGACATTTTTCTTACTAAACTTTGGTGCTAGTTACTCATAAAACATGGGCAGGAAGGAATGAAATATGAAATAGTTTTTATTTGTTTTTGTTAGGGTATTTAGCGATAAGACCGCCTATCGTGGCACCGTGTAACTATTTATTTGTACCCAATCCTGTATTTATGTGGTGTGCAATAAAAAATATCATGTCTATCTATTAATTATTTATTGAATTCTTTTGTCTTATGCATACAATTATGTTTATTCACTACATTGTCAATCTATTGCATTGATAGCCTCATTACCTCGAGGTTACATCAATTAAAAGTATTTTGTTCAAATTATAACTAACTTTTAGAATTACGATGCACTAGCTCTATATTCTGATAACTAACTAGACAAGTCTCGAATGTCACAACTTTATAAAATTATTCCAAGACACAATTTGACGTAAACAGCGACTGATTCAAGAATAACAAAGGAATGGAACACACGGCACTAATACTTCTGTGAACACACATTATAGTGCTGGAGACACATAAAACCACCGCACCGTCACGATAGCGGTGTAAAATATTGACAGCCTCCATGCAAATATTGCGTGTATAACATAAAACGATATGAAACGAATATCGGAGTGTTTTTGTTCAGCAGTAGTTTGGATGTGCTCGACAGAGGCGAAGAGGGAGAGTTCTTGGTTTAAAATGATTTCTTTTGTATTAACCTAAATTTAAAGTCAATTTTGTATTGAAGTTGGAATACAAAAAATAGTAGTGTACTTTTTATAAATAAAAAATAACTTTATTCTGCCATTAAATACTTACACAGTAAGTGATTTTGAATACGTCTCGTACCTTATTTTTGTCAGTGAATAAAACATAATGCTTAAAGTGACAAAATAACAAATTAAAAAAAACAAGTTCAAATTAAACACAAAATCTGATACAGGCTGTAAAATAAACAAAAGCCTATCCATTACTCTTATACAAAAATGTGCATTGCATTGGTGAAAGCTTTTTTCAGAATTCAGGCGACAGTTGGCGGAAACACACGAACGTTATGTGTATGATGGTTTGTGGGTGATGAGTGCTATCTCTGTCTTTCATAAACTGCGAGAGTAGGATAGCGAAAATTTTAAAGCGCAAATTGAGAGCGGCATCGTTTTCGGTGGCCGTACAGGAAACAATACTCGATTTGGTGAATTAATGACTGAGCAGGGGTGTGTAGGTTGGTGGTGTCATTTATTTATGATACTTTCAAGGAAGTAATAGACTTTCTTAAATGAAGAGCAACTCAAAGCGCGTACTGATTCTAGTTTTCATACATCGACAATTATTATTTTAAATGCATCTTTGGTTGGCATTGAAAACTAACTTACATATGCTACATCTATAGTGCAGGTACGTAAAGTTTCTGGGTAACGTATGCCGGCTTTAAAACAATTGTAGATTCGAAGATCATAAAGTAAATATTTAGCCTATTCCCTATTATACAAATATAAATCTTACCTGTATGTTGCGTACCCCTGCCGCGCAATATTTCAGTGGAACAATGGCGGTTGTTCCAGGGTGAACGATACTGGGCTCTTTCTGATCAGCCTGCGGATGTTCCGTGTACGATCGGAAGATACGACCAGTACCGACTGAGGGTCAGTTCGATTACTGACTTAATTGACTAGCCAAGAAGGACTTCTATTAAAGATTAAGTTAAGTGGAACTGTTTTCTATCTTCAGAACTTCTCTTTAAATTGAAGTTGCATACTCCTCATTCCATTTTATTTTATAATAGACATACACAACGCCTTTTTTTGACAATATATTTTTATTTCCCTTTGCGTTTTTTATTTGTTGTGTTATCATGTTAAATTAATTTAACTATAATTAAGTGTTGATCATTGTACTGCGACAAAAACCATTTAAACAGTGTAATCCCATTTATTGTTGTTTATTTGATGACGAGATAAGTTCTTCTACACGTATACATATTAAATATTGGTCTATGACAAGAAACACAGTTGTATAATCAAGCCATTAACAATTACAATCACTAATACAACTATAGATCAATTTCGTCACATATTTATTCTAGTAATTGTAAACAGCAACATCTGGAAAAAACACGTTTTGTCATAATTTTGAAGGGTAAGTAGTTGAACCGGTAGAAAATATTGCTTTTCAACGATATTTCGAATCATATCAACACTTCTTTCTTTCTTCAGGCTGGTTCTATTTAATGTATGTTTCAAAAACAGTTAAAAAAATGATTAAACAAAACAAACAAGATGCAAAAGAGTGAAGCTACATTCGCGATTACCGTCGCCCGTTCCGGCGCGCGTCCGGCACGATCGGAATTAGAATGGAGCGCAGAGCCGTTCCGATCATTACGCGTTCCGGTTCACCGTGCCCCGGACACACCGCCTAATTGTGATACCTTTTGTTTAGACCCAATACATTATGAGCATTAGATTACGATTGTATTCCACACTCAATTGTTTTTGGCATTGTTCTATTTATTGGTTTGTATTCTAATGTAAATCTGGACAATAATTTTGGTGAATTGTCGTACAAAATTGTGTTAATACTTTTATGTGTAATTTTCGCCGTAAGCTTGTTAAAAATCTTTGTTATCTAGGCGTGAAACTGTTATAATTTCAAATATACTATTTTCTATGCATCGATGAGAGAATTTTTTAGGGAATTCAAACAACATGCGTTTTCCAAATGTATACTTCTTACATAACATTAAAGACACATACACAAAGATATCCAGACATCGAATGAGCATTCGTGCTCGGCTTGCTTACGCTATACTACTCGGCTATCCGTACAGTCGAATTATTGAAAATGTGGAAAGGAGACGCCCTTAGCAACATCTTTAACCTCAACGACAATTAAGGCCCTGTCACAATAACAACAATATTACTTTAAAACTATCTTGTATAGATTAACTATCGCATTAATGCTTGAGTCAGTTTCAGTATCTTCTGACCGATCGCTACACCAATATCTGCATAGTTTTAAACAAAGAAGCTTATTTAATTAACGTAACGAAAGTTAATCATTCCGAACTCAATGTAAACTTTCCAAACAGAATCGCATTACCCACAAATCACGGGAACTCGTAACTAGATAAAAACATCATTGGGAACAAAACCCGGAACTTTTGCCGCGCTAATAACTGCTGAGAGAGTTAATGACTTATGCCGGTGGAGTGTGAACACACTTTCAATGTTTTTGAATGTCGCTACCCCTTTAATTTTGGGCTAGTTGATGAAGTTGAAAAGTATGGCTTGTTTTTGTTAGCAAAACTTGCGGGTCAAATGTTTGATATGATTAAAACAACAAACCTACTCAAGTATGCCGTCAATTCCTAAAAATGTTATAAGATTATAAGGTATAAGTATTATTCTTGTGGGAATATAGTACCCTCCATGTCTTGTCAAGAACATCCAAACATAAAAAATATTATTTGTAATTGAATACCCAAAATCAAAACGCAACAACACCGCCAAACCATTTAAATGAAACTGGATAGATCCGGAGATCATTTGGCCCTTACCAAGTAACATAAACATTACCGAAATATCGAAATAAAACAACAAATCGGCAAAGGAAACAAATGAAAACATTATGTACTTAAATCCCGTGGAACTATCGCGGTAGGCGGCACTCCGGCCATTATCTTATCGAACGCGCAACGAATCAGTGAGCACGCGAGTTACGGCCGACGCCGAACGAGGCCGAACTTTGCCGAGAAACGTTTCAAAATTCGAATTCTAAAAACTGTTGTTAAGGGGTATTGTATTGTTTTAATTTATTAATACATTTTATTTAAAAATGTCCCCATGTGATTTTAATAAAATGGTTTATTAAATCTCTTGATAAGTAGGTTAAGAGCAACATACAAAATTACTGATAATACTGACCAATAACCATGTGTACTTCCCAGTAACTTTATGTGATTTGAAACTTTATTGAAATTCATATTAATTTTCTACACGTAGGTACTTTGCTTTTAAAATTCCGCTACAAATTCAAAATCCATAGAAAATTATTTTCATATCATCCATACCTCCTAATACTGGAAACATAGTAAACTACTTTGAAATTGCAGGTTTTCATTACCAACCAAGTGGTAGACACCAAAAAGTATTCTTCAAATCCGTTGTTGAGGAATACTTTACCATTGCAGTAAGTCTACATTGAGAAGCTGCCCCTTAACCCAGCTCACCTGCTAATCGACACGCAACAGTGTCCTACAGTCGCGCACGTCGGGTGTGTCGGCGCGTTAAACCAGATATCGTAATGACTCAGACAAATGGCACGGAACGATGCGAGCCTTTTATTTTAATGTCATCCTGATGAGATTTGTTTTCGAATTGCTTGTGTGTTTAAAACTAGGTACTGAGGTAGCCGGCTCAGAGTCGTGTTGTTCTAGTGAAGGTTAGTGGAGATCACTGAAAATATAGGGAAATGCTGTCATGCTTTTTGAGCTGTCATGATTCTTTAGCATATCTTTGACCTGTCAATCTGATAGAACCTTATGATAGAACAAAACATATCATTAATTCAACAATTACATGTAGTCTATTTAAGCTAGATATCTAATAAGACTCTAAATAGAGCCTAAAGTGTATATCACAGCCAGACAGTTTCGTTAAATTATATGAACTAAGTTCATCTAAACTTTTCGTTAGTTTACAAATTGTTTACTCTAAATCGCTACAAGTCACGTATACTCACGATTAACACATATTCTGTGTCCGCGCTGAAAAAAATCGCGGAAATCTGATTTTATATTGAAAACAATTTATAATTATTTAATAAAATAACAAATAATTCTACCAGTTTTTTGTTAAACCTGTACTGTTGTTTGTTAAACCTGGATTTAAATCAGCAGTATTTAATAAAAACTAAAATTATTTCCATTTGTTCAATCGATTACAGAATATTTTTGCAAAAAACTTTAAATCAGTAGCGTACTGCCAATCTCATTGACAATTTGACAGTCTATCAAAAAGGTCGACTTAACCCAGACAGAGTATGAGGGTATTACATACTGCAAAAAACGTTAAATTAGCCACAAATATGAGCGCAGTAGCAACAGGGTTGAACGGTGTCTGTTTAATATTTATGAGTTTCGCAAAACGCATCAGCGTGCGGTTTGTTTAATAGCGTTGTTTTTAAACGACTATTTGACGGGGAGAGAAACCCTTTAGGCTATAACTGGGGAGCGGTAGGGTTGGCACTTCATGTGGGTTGCACTCTGCAGTAAGCAAACATATTTTTTTTACCAAGGGTGTTTTAAACTATGATACACCTAAGGAGTCGACCATACGAAACGAAGAATGAGAAGAAGCCCTGTAGCAATAATACCGTCTAGTATTAATTTACTGAAAAGTAATAGAAGGCAGGTGAATATAGATCAAAGTTCAAATCGCAGTCAATGTCATTTTGATCTGGGATTTATTTTAGATTTTCTTTACCTGGCACAAAAACCTGCAGCGTCGTGAGTCTTATTCGAACTTTACCGATGTTTTATTTAATGACCTAATAATTAATACGGTAACAAGCAAGTAACTTGTGCCAATGTCACGTACAACACGAAATTAAACAACAAAGAAAATCTTAACTAGAATTTAAATGATCAATACTTGATAAATATTTCATAACAACTCGGTCCATACAGTACTAAGATTTTTCTTTAATGAAAAGTCTCGTATCTGCCAACCCTAGAGCTGGTGGTTGCGGCCGCTAAACGGTAGCGTACCCGCTGAAACCGCGTTACACTGTCATCTTCCAACACAATCTTCGCTAACCGATTTATATGGGAATTGATAATAACAATAGCTCACATTTTTACAAGCGATTTTTTGGACACAAAATAATATAAATTCCGAAAATGTATTTAGAGGTAGAGTCCTATCAGCATGATATTTTTCTCAATCATCATAGCTTTTTAGTTTTGCTTACAAGGGTTATCCAGTCAATTTGCGTAAAAATCATCGAAGTAAAAATAGATTTTATATTTTAACGGACTTAAAAGAAACAATTCTTACGATTTGTTTATTTATTTCCAAAAACATGTTTCAAAAACGCGTTATCCTTATTTTATATCGTGAGCACTTCCATTATCCAGTATAACACGTTAAATAACATCACAACAGTTGTCTAAGTTAAAACGGATCTGGTATTTGCATATTCCAATCTCGTAGAGCCCGCGGCTACGCGCTACGTAGACCTCAGCTACGCGCTACGAAGAGACCCGCAAAAATCGTTTAGCAGAAGTTTAGTATCACTAGATATTCTTCAAAACATACATTGTGAGTATTTTATATAAATTATTTTATTTGGTGTTCAAAAAAACAAATCACTAAAATCCTTAACGTTCTAACAAACAATAATATCATTTAGAACATCTGCTCATTCATCCATATATTACGTTTTAAACAAGGATATGCGGATATCCGTGACACATACAAATCAAAGCCAACGTAATGTTTTACATAGCGTGCACAAAATAAAACGCCTATAACGTTAACGTCAGCCCGCCCGCCGCTTGGGCGCCGCCCTAACTTTCCGTTTCAAGCCATTAACGGAAGGGTTTGCCAATTAAACAGTTTTACATGGCTTTAGCTCGATTTTATTGTGGTTGAAATTTGCATGAAAATAAGCTGAAATGGGAAGAGATTTTGTTTTGTTCTCGCACGATTAACGGACCTTACTTTGAATATTAAAATTATGTTTATTAGTATTTACGTATGTTGCATGGTAGAGTCTGTTTTGGATGTAAGCTATCATACAAAATATATAGCTGGATTTGATCCTCAGAATTTAAATTCAATTACCAGTTAAAAGAAAATGCATTTTTGCATTCTTCTGCCATAATTTTTTCAAGGTTGCTCTGATAATAAAATATTTCTTTATTTATAGACCTATAACATTAAGTCAACTTTTAAAACTGCGTTATAACAGCAAGACCGTGCAAAACGCACTTTTGCACGTAAGCACGTATTGCATACCAGCCGAATTCCGTATATTAGCATGCATACATGTGTTTGAATAAGATGAGTTAACAATATTCACTTGCAATCACTTAACCAATAAGTTGTGCAACAATAAATCAAATCCAATCAAACCGTGTGTGCTAGTGTCACTAGCTAAACGTCTTTACTGGCTCAGGGGCTCGGGGTGTTCAGGGGTAACACTGAATCATATTTAGTTGTGTAATCAAATGCGGAACGCACCCTTAGTTGTAGACGCACTAGGAAGCTAAAATGTGAGCGTTAAGATCAATACTATTGTAGAATTAATGTGAAAAGTAAGTAATTTAACGATGAATTTAGTCAACAGTGTTATGATTAATGTTCAGTGCTCTTTTTTACTTGAAACATTATGTACAACTAGTTCAGTCACTAAAATTGGTCGTGTGTGGATCAGTAATAAGTGGACGACACAAAATGCCAGAGGATAACTGTTCAAGCTTTTAATGATTTTGTGACTTTTTTAAAATAATATAACCTTTGTGATCTTAATATTATTTTTAAATGCTGTTATATTTACAACATGTAAATGTACAAAATTCACTTTCAAATGATTGAATTTGAATCAAAACTCTAACCCGTTTCCTTGGCGCGTTCGAACCGCAGCGGCTTCCAGCCTAGTGCGTCCAGCCATTAGTGAATGACATTACTAGCGAATCAATCATACGCGGCCAATTCATTACCTCCACTCGGTGCAGATTGCCCGAGAGCTGCTAATATGTACCACTGACCATTACTATTCGCCGTTTAACTTTTACATATGAACTGGGGTTATGTACGCATTTTACATAATACATTTTGGTATAGTAAATTTAAAAGAGTTGAGGAGATGATCGAAAAAGCGATCGATTGCATGCATGAATAGCCGTTTTAGTTATCTAAGAGTTTGATACGGAAACAAGCGGAAATAAAATGTTATTTCAAAAAACAAGTAGTGCCTTCTTCATTGTTCACCGTCATTGTATTTCATTGACCAATTAAAATATATGATAAGTTACAAAATTAAATAAAATTACTATGGGGACTTACTAACTCACATCAAACCAAGATTCTCTTAATTTAGCTCTACAATATGAAGGAGTATTAATTATAATTATTGCCAATAGTTTTTCATCTGCTCTGCAAGCCTAGTTTCTTTTACCAAACACCAATTCATAAATATTGACACTACACTGACGCTACCAATATTTCGGTCGCGAGATCGATCATGCTGGACCTGACAGGCTGTTCATATTGAGACGACAACTTTGTCTGCCACCACATATGTGAAGACTCTGACGTCACAATGCAATCTAGTAAATGGTTACATTGAGCTACTAAGAGTGTTTTCAATAGAAATACCATTGTGAACTCTTTGTGTGATCAGATCATATTTCTCTCTCTCCAAGACATATATTATTTAGATGAAGGATGAATAGGACGTAGGCGTTTCTGAAGAATGAAAAAGAAAAACAATTTTGTTTAAAAATAAATGATGGTTTAATGTAAAGATCGTCTAAGACTGACCTGGGTTCAGGTTATCTCTACATCTCATCCTGTCCTTTATACCAGCGCAGATATGTTACCAACAACGGTGAAGCTAAATTAAATAAATTGGATTGAAGTATTAGATCAATTACATCTGCACGTGTTTACATAGACCTTTATCCTTGTAGACCATTGTCTTTACTTCTAATTTATAACATTTGACTGCCGATTGGTTATATACTGTTATGTTAAGCATATAATTTGATAAATATATATGAACAAAGCAGATGAACATCTGGTGTCAACACGTAATATTTTTTTAGCTTTGACAATATTGTCTTATTGATACCACATCCAATCCAGCCCACTCTACCCGTCAAACCATCAGACAGGTCCACTGCGTCCCGTTGTCCAATTTAATGATATTTGTCGGGTCGCCGGCCATTTTTAATATTTCTTCACATGTCCTGACGCATACGTACTGTGGAACGGTTGCCAAAAGTTATATCTGCTTTTATGACAGCATTTTCAAGCTGGACTATTTTCATGATCATATTTTCTTTTGTCGTTTTGAATCACACCAAAAACTAGACTTTTTTATTATTTAACTACTTATATAATAGGAACACAGTGTTTTTATTTTGATTATTCTTAATGGCCAGGTCAAGTAACAGTAGCTTGTATCTCAAAATTCACAGAAGGAAATCAACATTTTCTTCAATACGCCTCCTAAATCATGTCGTAACACTAAAACAATACGTTGACTACAATACAGGGCCATTTAATCACGAAGTAGCTTATTGTAACGTTATTACGACGCCCTCTGCCCTCCGTGCTGCAGTAAATTTCAATCAAAATGATGGTTACTGCCGGACGGACTGGCGGACTGATTCTGTTGTGTGGATGCTGAAACTGTGACGTAGGAGCTATATACTGCTATCTAAACTATGTAGATTTCGTAATTCATATTTTTATTAACAATTCTAAAGTCATAAGTTCACACAAACACTAGGTAGGTAAGTGGAAAAGGCTGCATAGAGGTTAATTGTTTAATAAAAAATGGACTCATATTGTCAAGTGTATAAAATATTAAGTTATATTCATGTTCGTTTACTTTTTACGGGAATTAAGGGAAATTATGTGGTTTACATACTAGTGCTGCAAACCTAGCTGCAAGGACTTTGAACAACTTTATAAACTCTAAACTTGGTTATGTTGTCAGAATAACAATATTTATAAATGATACCTAAATACAATATCATCATAACAGAATCTGCCGTCCGGGCGCCGACGGGTGCATGAAATATGCGAGCCGTGTCGGCCGGCGTGTACACGACACGACACTTTAAAATATTAACATCGCACACAATAAACGAATAAATGGATTATCTGTTTAGACCAGTTTCATACAAAATGTACAAGCTTTGATTTAGAGGTCATTGTATGAATTGTAATTTACGAATTGATATTTATTAGTGATATGTTTTATATCACCTCCGGTGACTATAATATGAACTGTTTTGTGAAAAATGGAGGGTTTCGTATGTTTTAAATGAAGTTCTAATATTATGTATTAAAATATCTAAATAATTTGAATGCATACTGTCCGTATTGTGTGAATCTCATAAATAGATTTATTTTTATTTTGAAAATACTTTGAAGCATCCACGAAGAAATACTGAAATTCATTCTGTACTACATCTTCATACTCAAACAGCTTTTCAGGGAAATATTCTTAGGCAATAATATGTCAAAAGCACACCTATCCTATGCAATAGTCTAGCAGATACTACTTACTTTGTCCGGATAAATCAAGTACCTTATCTAACATGCAACTAACACATTTATTTTAGGTGAAGTATCTTTCCAACAAAATCGGCGAATAAACAAAAATAAGAGCAGATTTGTCGGCCAGCAATAATGGGGAACAGTTTGTCGCTAGCGTCAACTAAAACATGGGCAATAACTTTAAGAGTTTTCGCTATAAAATACGCGGCAGGCGACAATACGTATGAACTCAGATGTACGTTCTTATAGAGCTGACAATTCATTTCTGTGATACAAATTTTGGTCGAGTTAAAGTGAAGTTGGTTTCGAAAATTTCGTTGTTAAAGAACATGTAACATTGTAACCCTAATGAATTAACTTCCACAGACACATAACTGACACATAATATGACGTGTTTAATTGTAACTACGCGTACAGTTGTTGTCACATTCAAGGCATCATTAAACTTTTGCTTATTTATTATATATTAAACGACTTCCGCAGCAAAGAATTTTTCCTTGTATCACGGCAGGATGCACGTCACATGCTCCAAGACATCCAGACTCAGAACAAGCATTTGTGTTATCCACGAAAGCTTGTCCTACCCGAGCATTGACATAAAGCGCACAGACGACTTGGCGTGATGACCTCAACCACTCGACTATCCGTGTTTGATGATGAAAATGATTTCTAAAATGGTATGATAAAAATATTAAGGTTTTTAACAGGTACGTTTGTCGCACCCGGTTTAAGCATTAGTATTAGAAACAGATTTTCGTACATCGTTGGTATCTTTGGCAACAATATGCGAGAACAATTCTACGTAAAAGCCTCTCCGTATGCTCGCATATGTACATAAGAATGCCGGTCCGAGGCATAACGACGCGTTTCTTATGGTTAAGTAATTGAATGGAGATGTGAATATAAAGTATTCAGAGGATTTGTCGTAGCGGTGAAGAAATAAAGGATGTAGGAAGATTTAGCCCTACGATGAACCAATAACAGCTGCCTGTAGGTTGATACAGTAAGGAAACTATTTAGACCTGCAAGACAAATTTTACAGAGCTGACTGTTAACCTTTGACTGTCCAAGAACGATTTGCGAAGAATACGCTGAAAGCGGTTAAAATGGTGGTCTACGTGTAAATTGATTATTCAAATCAATAATCTTGATCTGTCTCGGTGCACTGTCTTGTAATAAATTCGTCATTTAGCTACCTCAATTAGCTTTGGTCGGGGTGCAAATAGATTTTAAATATCATAAGCGTAGTTTTTTTTTCACCCTTTAAGAAATGATTACACCTCAGGCTAAGCAGCTATAACTACGGATATATTATGTCATTCAAATAATATTTGACAACCAACTTCTCATATTACGCAAGCATATCAATACTTCATATACCTATCAAAGTTCTATATACAAAAGCTCTCAATAAACAAGTGTACCTGTGTCATCCATAAAGCACGTGCCGATCCGAGTTCCGTTCCGCCCCCGCATCCGGCGTGCGGGCCGGCGCGGGCCGGAGCGGGCCGGGGCTTGCCGGAGCGCCGCGCGCCCCGTATGTAAATGTAACGACTAGTAGATACCGACTTGTTTATGTGATTCAATGCCAACTTCGTTTCAACGGCTACGAATTGTTTATTACTTACTATATGTACGTTTTAATTTTTATGTGAAAAGTTTCTTCTTGAGTTTTCTTGGTTTCATGATTTGTATAGTGGTTGATCTTCGTGGTGAGATTTAAAAAAGTACTTAATGCTGTCAGCTACAATGCTAGTTGCAAAATTAAGAAGAGTTTCAAAATAGGCAAGTAAACATGTAGGATCACTAGCGACGAAATATCCATCATAATATTTTGCGCTAGCTTTATACCTACATACATATCTTATCAAAGATATTCGCTAGATCGAGTAGGTACAGGAAAATACCTGCATTGCACTCAAGTACTTCACCTATACAATACATTTCCTGTTCTACGCAGGTTTTCCAACAGAACAGGGATCTGAAATATGTTATTATCATATTCAAGTCGCAAAGAATGAAGTCCGTAGTGCAGTTTTACGCCCCGAACCCGCCTTCCTATTACCTTACTGCCCGGGGCTCTGCGATAACTAGGAAACAAAACGTGGATATTGAAGAAACTAAAATCGACAACATTTTAAACAAGTATAAGGTATATTAATATTTGATTTCGCTTTTCATTCACAGAATAACGTAAACGAAGGTTCCCGTGCATGATTAAAAACGTGTACGGTGACACAGGTCCAAAGTGTATGGTTAAAATCTTAAGATCAATATTATATAGATGTTTTTTTTCAATGACACAACTCTATTAAATGAAGGCTTGATAATTGATAGAAAAAAGATTATTTATGTTTATCAATAATGTTCACTTTCATGGTTCTCAATGCCCTAATCAGTATATTGCTGTCGCCATCACCACAAATGGCATTAAGGAGAAAGACTGAGTATTATATTAAACCTTTCACCTTAGAACGAATCTAGTTCTTCGGGTTCCTTGTAACCCCGGTGAAAACGATAAAAAATAGGAAGAGGTCCAGCGTAAAATATGTAAGATACATATTGGTTGCGGAGGAGAGGCCATATTGAGGGAGCGGTCTATTGATGGGCTTGCTCTCCATAGCCAGGTACCATTAGATACATACAGAAACGTATTATTAAAATGGAGGATGAAAAAAGTAATAACGCAATATGATGTCATGATATATACTAACTTATCTAGTACTTTGTGCAGGAAACTAAATATTACCAAGCTGATGTTAAACAATGATGGAAAAATGAATATTTTAGATGTCCTACGTGGAAGTTTCTTTTGCCAAAAATATTTTGTCCTTCTTTATTTAAAGTTCGTCTGAATCTAAAAACTTCATTTTACATATAAAAAAATACTTTTCTATTTCACATTTTGTTCAGTTACCAAGTTCTACCCTATTATCAATCTCAGATTTGAAACAAGTATAAAAGAATAGCCCAGTAAAGATGAGGCAATAGAGCAACAATGTGCTCCCCGGCGGGTCAGGGCAGAGGGGTCAGTGCGGATTCAATTTATGCACAATCTTACCTTCCCTACGGTGGCGAAATGTTTTTGTTGGAACCAAATATAATTGTCTTAAGGGATACACACTTTGGACGATTCTTCATACATCAGTTTTGTATTTGAGTTTCTTATGTTCAAATGGATCGGGATAAAAGCTTCTTAAACAAATATTTGAGTTATAATCGAAATTTTCAAGTGTTTAAGGTACCAATAATCTTAAACAAACCAACCATGGTAATTGAAGAACAGAAAGACAGCCAGTACAACCAAATGTGAATATGGGGTTTTTATTTTATTTTTGTAAACTTCATACTTTCAGATCATATACTAAGAAAAGAGGCAAACAATCATAACGAACCTGTAACTAACAATGTATGTATAATTCGTGGCTCACCCCAGATACCTATAAATTATAAGAGCGGTATATCATAAGGAATATGCATAATAATATATGGAATATGAGCTCCGTACAAACAAACAGTTGTTCTAGCGAGAGTTAGTCAGGAAGTGTGCTACCGCACACAATGTCTTATGTTCAACCGACTGGATGTGGACGGAGCTGCGAATGGAGTAGATGAGGCACTTTATATTATAAGATGTACAGTCTTGAGACATGCTCATAAGTAATGATAAAGACGAGAATTTTTTATTTCCAAACAAATAGTAATAGTTTTGGACTTGCTTTGAGTATTACAAGTCAGATAATGGCAGTAAGGTATAAATCGATAAATCTGTTTCATACATCATAAGAAAATCTCGAGGAGCTCGTGGCTAAGCTATAACCGCATAAGTGATTCGATCACAGGCTTAGCTATGCTTGACGCGGTTGGTCCGTAGATGGGTAACCATCTTTGTCACAACGAGTTCCTCCGTGTTTCGGAAGGCACGTTAAATTGTGGGTCCCGGCTGTTATTCCTACATCTTCGACAGTCTTTACAGGTAGTCAGAAGCTTGAAAAGTCTGATAGGCAGTCGCTCCTTGTAAAACACTGGTACTTAGCTGAAACCGGTTGGACTGGTAGCCGACCCCAACATAGTTGGGAAAAGGCTAGGCCGATGATGACATCATACTCTGTGAGTAGACTGGTTGTGCTCAATAGCAGGAGAGTTTTTACTTAAAATATGGCCATTAGTGAATGATATATTTAGTGATACAAGAATTATAAAAATAATACAACTACATCAAAATTGGTCCAGTCATTCAAGAATGTGTTATTAACAAAAAACCTAAAAGATAATGGGGAAAATAATATTGGGACGCAATCGAATTCCACTTTTAGATATAATGAATTGATATTTACATACCCTAGTGTTCCAGCGGTGCTCACTCATTACCACATCCGCAGTGCTGACATGAGCACATCCCGGCGCGCGCCCCACCGCCGCCACTCACATCGGGAGTTATGCAGATTCACTCGGTATTTATCGTGAAACTTCAACAGATACGGACCGACACCGCGAATCTGATTCCGTTTGTACTATCAACCAGATTTATTGACTGTAATAATGTTATGGGACGTTTGTTTTCTGGCGTACTTTTTCGTGATAAACAATAGGTAGGTACATTCGGCATATATCAGATTTTGGGGAGAATATTTCGACGTATGTAGATTTTAGAGATATCTACGCAATACGATTTTTTTTATTTATTCCGATGCGAGGCTCCGTTTGGAATATTTTTTTGAAAGGGGCGATAGGAAAACTGAATCTCTTGTATAACATTTTCTATCGCCATGTTTTGGACAAAGAAAACATTTACGAAAGTTTCTGATATTGACACAAACCATTCGCAATTCTTTTCTTTTGAACCTAAATAATTTGGAAAGAGCCATGTTTTTTGACAAAAAATCGTGTTCGGGAACGCAAAAATAATAAAAATAAAATGTTGATCAATATTGAAATTTTACCTAGCTATTGCCTCAAAGCCCGTCGTAGCTATACAACTTACATTCATTCCTCGTTTCACCTCTAACCTATAATATTTAAGTTCTCTTAAAATCGTGACTAAAAAACTTCCCCTTATCAGTAAGAGTGATATTTTACTCCAGTACGTACCTTCATCCGCTCTCGTATTCAGAAGGTGTTGCCAGTCATTACTCGCGGCAATATAGATGTTTAAGTGAGCATTTAATATTTTATTAGCAAGATTCGCGGTGAACGCGTTCGCTCTAGGGTTGGCGAAGAATTTTGTAGAATTCTAAGGTTCCTCGTTTTGAGTGTCTAAACCAAAAGCTAGGAAAGCTGACTGATGTGCGATTTGGCCGTTTATCTTAGGGCTTCAATCAACTCAGTTAAATGTGTTGTACGGAAGGTTAAATTGTAACTAAATTGAATCCGCTAAGACTGAAAGCCGACCTCAACATAGCTTGGAAAATAATAAGATTTTTAAATTCAGACACTGGTTTCAAGGTATAAAGCTTTTTCTTATTTTTTGTTATTTAGAAACGACTCCTTACACAGAAATTTAATCTTTGTGCAGCAATTTGAGCAGTCTTGGATATAACAAAACAAACGCTTCTCCGGCGCGTGGATCGAACCCGCGGTACGTCGCGCAAACTAGGTAGAGCGTGGTGACCTCAACCACCCAGCTCGTCTTAGTGTATACAATGTCGTGGCACCCCTGCAGCACAAGAAGCGTTCTCTACTGTTATCTTGATCACGTAACGCGGATCGGGCTCGCGCCTTGCATATTCCTCGCCTTAAAACCTTATCGTTTTATATAAATTAATTGCGCGGAACAGAGATTTTCGTGGTTACAGCGCTCCATGTACTTACGACTGAGGCCACGCAAACGACGATTTGATTTGCACAGAAACCATTGGCCCAGAAGTCCATGTTACTCTATTGGTTGACCAAATGCATGTCTAATAAATGAAGCAGCTTCATAGCCAAAAGTCCTAAACATAACAGAACCAAGTTGCGTTTTGAGCTCTAACGTACGTTGTGAAAACAATAAACCATGAAAACTTACATAAAAATCTGGCAACTATCCACCCAGTACATGAGAAGTTATTATTTAATGCTTTTTTTTAATTGAATGCTTTATGATAATCATTAGCTTCCTAACTCATTTGGACTGAAGTATTTTTAATGAATGAGGCCTTCCGCCTGAAATAACATACTAGATAGTTAATATTTACCAAATTAGCATGTTGAAGTTATAATATCTTAAACATAACATTTTTATCTCTGAAAACCGCTTGCTTTAAGTCCCCACATTATTTCTCAGTTATCTAGCTTGTTGGTTAATTGAAATTATTTTACGTTGATTCGGAGATATCATAAAATTCGGTATCTACTCTTTCGAAATTGACTACCACGGTAATAGTTATCAAAAATATATTGCTGAGCCTTCGATTTAATTAAATATTATTAAATTATTACCTACAGCTCCTCGAATGGTGCAAGAAATTGAAACTGTAGGTAAAGCTTAATTGATTTTAATTCGTACTGATATTTTAGATCTGCAATTTTCAATTGATGTAGGTATGTGTAATTGTGGCATTTTCACTAGATAACGTTCTTTTTTATGTCAATAGCATTAATATATCTCTAATAAGGCAAGGGATTTCTTTTTACGTGTAATAACTGTCTCCTGTAAATAAGTAGGTAAATAAATTTTCATTATTTTCACGCGTCTCTACAATTTTAATTTTAATTCCTAGCTTTTGAGAACTAAACTTTATCTATACAATAATACCAATCTTAAAAACTTTAATCGAAGCAAAACAAGTGACAAAAGTAAAACAAATAGCGACAAAAAATAATAAGCAGTAAGCGATGAAAACACGGCGTCACCCCATCTGAGGCAATATCGCGTTTATAGTTAGAGAACAGTCCCCCGGGGCATTATAACTAGCCAATGATTATTTTGTTTCGCTATCGAGGGGTAGATTCTGGTTACAATCACATTTAAAACTGCAGTATTTTTTGTTTCTAATGTTTTTTTCATTGCTGTGTTTTTACAACAATTATTAGGAATATTAAAAATGTTCTTTTTTAAAAATGTTGAGTTATCTTAAGTAATAAGTAGCCACTTTTGTTACTAGCTTGTTAAGTAGGTCATATTATTATTTCAATTTAGTATCTTCGTGAATTCTTTTAGAATAATATTATTATGATTGATGTCTCCGAACAAGTTTAAGTATTTGGAATTACAGTCAATTTTATATAATTAAATTATACTTTGATACATTCTTCTTCTTCTATGTCATAAAAGACTCTATCTGATCCCCTAGTTCCTTTACTGTTAAATTTAAAAACTTCACGAAGATGGAACAAACACTCATCACCGCATTTTCTCTCAACAACAGCGTCTTCAGATTTCAGAAGGTAGTTCAAAATCGAACAATATTAATTTCAGCATACACAGAATAGGCCGCGCGTCCCTCCCTGCGCCCCTCTTAAGATGCTCATAAACATGTTTTTGTCGCAATAAAAATGATAAATCATCCGGTTTTTTATATGGTCAATCAGTAGATACAGTGTTTTCCCCATTGACGGGTAATATCTATGGAGTCACAGTTTTTCTTTAATGGAGGAAAACTTGACAGAGTAATAAGAAGCCCGATCATGATTGATGATATTATTATAAGGGGTAGTCTTTTTATTTGTAAACATCTTTTGCGATTTCTGATTCGCTTTCGACAGGTTCTCAGCTCATTAATTTGGGAAAACTAAGTTTCCTTAGCCTTTAATAAGCTGGAATTCGATATTTTCTCTTTTTTGCCCATCTAGGGTTTTAATAATAGGATAAGTATTTTTTTATAGTAAAGTCGTTGATTACATACAGCAATATTTTGTAGACAACAAAAAAATGTTTGATCTTAAATAAAATATAATTAGTCTAAATATAATATATGTATACTTGAGTGGTTAACGACTACCTTGTGATACTGCGTTCTCTTTTCAAACATGTTATTTTTATGTTAGTAATAAGAAGTAATAGATAACCTACTTACAATGATTATAAATTATGGGGCTATTCTGCAAGCAAAGCTTACGTTATGCCTTATTGAGTATGCGACGAAAACAATCGATGAATTATTGCAGAATACGACCGCAAATAAGCATTATATCATGTTTTCTATAATAATGTTACCAAAGATTATACATAGACTCTACTTTGTTTTTACGCAATCTTCGCGAAATAAAAAGACAGCGTAAGTATATCTTCTTTGTATCTAAAATGTAACTTTTTATGTATAAAAAGTAAGTATAAATTCAAGGTTTCAACCTATACCGATCGAATTAATGTAGATACCGACTAAAAAAGGTAAACAATGTTGATGCGTCTTTTCATGCAAACACATAGGTTTTTAATAATTAAACGGCTGGTAAGTACTTGATTTGGTTGGCTTTTAAGTCCCGCTTTATTTTAAATAGTTTATTAGTTAAAAATACGCACATCGATTTTAGATGTTTTTCAGGTAGGTATGTACCTTAACATTTGACACATGCCCTTCACTCTATCGTATCATAAGTATCCGAGTTAAGACTTCACCTAAAGTACTCGGGACAATCAAATCAAGTTGTTATGTTTACCACGACTATAAAAAAAACAGTTTTTCGACAACACTCAAATATATTTTCGTCAACAAAACTAGTTAAACAAAACGACACAATAAGTCTCAACAATAAACAGATAACAAAAATTAACTTTACAACTAGTATACAAACATTTCATTCCTTATTATTCATCCCCTGTATAGTTTTCCAACAGACGACACTGTGTTTCTCTGTGTCCTTAATTTGAGAGGGATGGACCGGCACTGTGTTTAAAAATGTTGGTGTGCTTGTCAACAGGAACAGTTTACATTATGGTGTTGGAATCGGCGCCAAGTTTTGATGATCATGGTTTTATTAACCAATATTGGTTGACGGTATTTGGTAGTGGATGGCACCGTCGGGGATCGTTAATCGTCGGTTGTCGAATTACCCAAGTAAGGTCTGTAAATATTATATTTATGTCTGTTTTATATATTAAATTTATTGGGACACTAAGTTCTCTCCTTCAACCTCTATTTATGATATTTTCAGGTCAATATTAATAGTCACCTACCAACTTAGCTGCAGACCTTTTTTAATTTGCTATGCTAAACTATCTCGAACTTATTTTAACAGCTGGTCTAGTCGTTACAATATCAGACCCAATTTAAAGAAACTTTGACTTTGAGACTCAATTTAATCATTGCTGAATAACTTTCGTTTTGACAGCCGCCTGCAAAGGTGTATTCTAAAATTACATTTCCTGCCATGTTGTTATGGTTCTTACTTAAGTAGATAGAGTACATAAGTTCTTACAGTCTTAAGTTTTTCGAATTTTAATCTCCGCTTTAAAATGAACCAAGCGCATTGTAACTGGTCGCCACCATACTCCCAAGAGATCTGCAGTTAGTCGCGGCGTCGCCTCTTGATTGGGCTCGTCGTAAACCGCTCCTCGCCAACTATGCTCCTAGGGATTCACTTTAAGATATCGATAGAGGTATTTTCAATTGTATTTAGAGCCTAAAATAAGCCTCTCCCCTTCTTTGTAACGTTTGTCAACGCATCATTTTCCTGGGTATCCGCCAAGGTTCGTGTCAAGAGCTGTGGTCAGTAGGTGAGAATTTTCATTAACTAGTCCCAATCTTTAGAATGACAACCAATTAAGTAACGGCCATTTGAAATATCGGGGCTTAGTAGGTAAGTAGGATTCAACAATGTTCAAATATTGCTTTGAGTCAAAAATATAATATAATTTTTTACAATTATAATAACTTTTGTGACACGGATTTGTAATTTATTATTTCTTGAATAACTGTTTCTAGTATCAGTTCAACTCGCGGCCCCGCCGATCTTTCATGCCTCTTTATCTAGAGTAAATCTAGAATTGGGTCATAATTATTATTATAATTTTCTGCCGAGTGTAGTAGTACTTTGCTGTAAACATTTTTTACTAATTTTGGTAGCATCGTTTATATTATTCGTCGTGTAGGCATCTATTAACATCGACTTAGTTCACAACACTATTCACAGCTTTCAAGTTGTAGAGTTTCGTGAGTTTAAACTCAACGATTCCTTGTCCAAAATTTTACTAGCAATATGTTACGCTAAAATAAGAGTTTTGTGTAGAATGTATTCTGCTGCTATTGCTGTAGGATATTTTGAACATTCAGATACCTACTTACTACTACTGTTAAGCCATAGCTCTATTAAATAAAATTACTCCAAACTGATAAATTTCTCTAGATGGATACGTAACGTACTCGCTGTGCATATAAAAATTCTTACAAACCACCAATTACTACGCCAAAAGGATTGCAGGAAACCAGCATGGAGAGGAAGAGTTCAATCATGACGACGCATTGGTTTGTAAAGAACCTGTAGAGTCGTTTCACTTATCTTGCTTTGGTCACACAATAAATTTGTCTGCGAGATTGCGAACGGCGTTGTCACCTTTGTTAGATATCCGCGCAAGTGCCAAAATCAGAAAAACTGACAAGGATCCTGTTTCAACCATCCATCATAGATGTTGCCTTGGTCAGCACAGATCTGGTGGAAATGGCATCACCCTGTACAAGAAAGAGCTATCCCCGCACCGCACATTAGTGCCCATTTCCACAGCACAGCTAGGCATCCTCGGATGTCAGATTTCCCTCCAGCATCTCTGCTCAGTAATTTTACCCGACGCATGCACGAGTGTGGGTGAGTGTTCCGCTGCCAAAAATTTCTATCATTCAATCAATTCAGCCTGTCGAGGTCCACTGTTTAGGCCATCGGTCCATCGCAAAATTACATGGTACCTAGACGTAGGCCATTCGACGTCGTGGATGACACACAACAAAAGGAAATGAAAAACTTACCAGTACCTAGATGTGTTAATTTCTCACCCAACACTAACACAAATCATGTGGGTTAGTGTTATAGTCAGAAGGTACCTAATTACCTAGATTTAACTATTTTCAGCAGGTAGATGATAACTTTCGTTCCACAACGTATCCGTGTCGTGCCCAACTATAGTGAAGAACCTCAAAGCAAATTCGCAGCCCGTGAATATTCAGAGCAAACCAATGTGTTTTGTTTGACAACTTATTGGCGCAGAAACTGTTGTTTTTCGCATTATTTGTAGCTCTTGTTTTGTTTCCCAGTAAACGATTATGACCTTTGTTTTGTTGCGAGGATAGGTAAACAAGTTTGCGTTAATTTTAAATGGAGCACATTACAGATTTATGGTATATGAATCGATTTGCATGTTGGTGGTTTTATTAGAAAAATAGAAAATAATCAGAAAAAAGTGTGTGAGTGTATGCATGGGAGCCGAATAATGTTTTAGGCACATTTTTATGGGTCATGAAAAAGAATGAGAATGCGGGAATATAGAATTGAAGAATCCAAAAAAAAATATGTAGTAGCGTTGGCTTACCCTTACATAAACTGAATAATTAGCCAATAACATCGTTTGAAATTTAATAAAAACTACAACTCGTAAGGAAAGTTTGCAGAACAGACCCAGTAACTCCCTCTTCTGTCTAACAACAGAAACAAAAGTGGTGGTCTTACTGCCATCTATGAAATTGATTTTAGCCCAGTGGCTTGTCAGGTTGGGTAACAATAACTTGTGAGCTTCTTAAACTTGTAATGTCAACACTAGATGGCGCTTTGTGAGATGTTCCTTTTATTTGTGTGATTTTTATTTATAGACACAGACCTTACACATAAAGGTATTTCTAGTTTACTTTCAAAAAGGCCGATTTTTCGTTATCAGATTAACAATGCTATAATAACGAGTCAGGAAAAATGAAACAAACAAAATGGGTTTCTAACATTTAATAAATTTCTCCAATATCCTAACATATTGACACATAAGTTCTACACAGTTATTCAAAATAACACATTTGTTCACATTGCTTAGTTTATCTAAAGATACCTTTATACTCTCTAATTTATCTTTGACCATTGGTGAAATAATATCATTCAAATTATTATCATGGGAGCAAATGGCTGCAGAGTATATCAACCTACTTACATCAGAACTTTGATCATAGTAGTACTTAACAACTAATAACAGCCCATAGAAGTTGTAACTTAGGCCTTTACAATCAATGTACAATTCCTTATTCAAACCATGACTGTTGATAAAAGAAATCTGATCCTGTGATAATTTAAGTGAATTTGTTCTTAAAAATAATGAAACCTCTTCAAATGTAAATGAGACATAATCCAAGTCATTGGCCGGCAAGAAAAATCCATATTCTGTTATCAATTTCAAATTATGACTATCTCCATAACATATAAATACTTGTGTATATGGTTCAAAATCACTCTTAGTGTATATTGAAAAATGTATATTAGAAAATAAATCCTCTTTTAAATTACTAATGTTAATATTCTGTATATCTTTGCTCACCAGCAACTTGGTTTCGTTTCTTGCATTTGGACTATGGTTTATCATATCTAAATATGGACACAATGATATTTTGGTATTATCACATATTAGGTTAATAATTGAATTCTCAACATTCTTTAAATCAATCACTTTTGTTAAATCCATAAACACACATCTTGTGTTTACTGTAAAATAGGCCCATTCATATGATGACAAAGAAAAGGACTTTTTGAAATCTTTGATTATGTTGTCTGTACTTAAGTTAGTTAATAAAATATTTACAAAAACATTATAAGATGTGTCAATTATATCTTTTTGCTTTGAAATCACAGACTGGATATCGTTACCAACACTAAGTTTTATTTCATTTGGCAAAAAGTAAGGAACAGTGTATTCTTTTGGCAAACTTTCTAAGTAAATGTGCCACTTTGTTTTGTCACTCTGGAACTTTAAAAATGCAAGATAAAATGCCATCAAGGACTGAAACGACACAGATTGCTTATATTCTACTAAACACAGTTTGGAATTCTCTAAAAATATTCTACAAAATAAGTTATCCATCAAAATCGTAGTTACGTTGATAGTCAAGTTTAGCGGCAGATTCATCAGTTCCTCTCCGCATTGTACTTTCTTCTTTGTAAGCACACCCCTGCCAGTATCGTCGAATATTGCTAGAACTAGCTTATTATTTCTTTGCATAGAATTTTTCGCGAGCCAAGTGTTCAATAACACGATCTCTTCTTGGTCGTCACATGCACAGAAGGCGCGCGCTTTTTTTAGGCTTCTTTTCCGCCGCGTGCGGCCCATAGCTGAGTACGAAATCTAGCTCATTGTTTAGTACTACAAAAAATCACACAAACTTAATTCATATGATGTTTTAGTACAGACTAACTTCATCTAAATAATTAATCGAATTTGTTTGTTGTCATGACAGTTGGTCGTACACATGACATGTTTTTTATATAGCGTTTTATTATCTTTCAGAGCATAAGCTACATTACCAGTTCTATAGCGACTATTCAGATGAAGGATGTCATACATTTTTATATATGATTTATTTATATAATTTATTTATTTATTTTCAGTACTGCAATTTTAAAACAGCCAGTGAAGTGAACAAAGAACGGTAATAAAACAAAACGTGAAATCAATACATTTTTCGTTCATCAATTTGAATGAAAACATATAAAGTTATAATAAATTGAAATATCATTTTTATTTACATCGTTGAGTACAAAATCTAAAAAAAATCTTGAATTATTAAGGTCATTCAGTTTAGGATTGTATTATTTGCCACTTTTAACATTTTCATTTAAATTACCTATATTGAATCGTTTAGAAACGATTAACGACACTCGTGCATTTAAATAAACAGTCAAAAACTCAAAACTCAAAAGACGAACGAACGGTTATCGCGTGTAACACTGTACTAACTTTTGTTACTGGTTAATTTGGATTTTAACTTATCAGGGTGACCTTTTATGATCCAATAAAGAACACGATTGAGCTGTTACAAAATGTCTCAACAACAAACCAAGAACTGCATCACTTTACGAGGATCTGCGCAAATCCTTTGTGAATACCTTAGTAAGTAATAAATACGATTGTGTTTCAAAAATTTTAATAACAGACGTACCTTATTTTATCCCAATTTTAACTCTTTTACAGAGTTCGCAATAAATTCAGTTTTGTTTCAAAGAGGTTTATATCCACCGGAAAGTTTTAAAGCTGAACAACAATACGGCATAACGTTGCTAATATCCGAGGACCCACAAATTAAGGACTTTTTGAATAATTTGCTTACACAGAGTGAAGGTAAGATAATAACTTTAAAACTTTAATTTTACTCAGGTGATTATAAGTTAAGTATAAATGCTACAAACATAGGAAACTATTAAAATCCCTTTGCTTGATTTTTTTTTTTATTTATTCAGCCAGTTAAATTTCAGGTAACTTGAAAGGGAGGTGAAAAGTTGATTTTCAATTGTTTTTGTGAATGAAAGTTTGAAACAAAATATTATTTTAATGTTGTTCATTTGTTAATTCAGTTGATCATGTAAGCACAGTTTTTGTTATTATTATTGCAGTGAGCAATAACAATAATTAATAATACCATTTATTTTTTCTTTTACAGAATGGATTATCAAGAAGAAAATAAACAAACTGTCCTTAATAATTCTCAATGTAGCAAACAAAGAAATTCTAGAATGTTGGGATTTCAATGTTCAATATGAAGATGGTGATATCGCTCTATCTAAGGAGAAAAATGAGACCGTCGGCAGTAAGGACATTAAGAAAATACAACAAGAGATACGAGACGTCATGTTGCAGGTAGCCGCAACAATATCATACTTACCATTCTTAGACTGTAGATGTTCCTTTGACGTACTTGTACACGCTAAAACTGATTGCGATGTACCAGACAAATGGGCTGAAGCAGAGCCCGTCTCAATAGCAAATGCACAAAATGTACAGTTGAAATCATTTACCACTAGTGTTCATAAAATGGAAACTGTTGTAAGTTATAAATTTGTAGATTAGTTTAAATGTAAAATTAGTTGTATTTTAGTATTGTAATGTCAATGAAATAGCTACTAGTTACTAAGCTGTATGCTTTTCATGAGATCTTAAAGCAGGTTGCCAATGTGAAAAAGAGAAGCAGCTACATGACCTATTCTGCTGTGGTATAACTAAAATGCCATTATCCAACATCTGGTAAATTTTCAACTTTTGATGCTACATCAATGAGAAAACAAAAATCTATCAATCTGTGTTTGCAAATTTTCAATATCTTGAATAGTTTTGGAAATTCACAAACACAGATCAGAATTTAATTTATACCACAGCAGTATAATTGCTCTGTCTCGTTTCTACAGAGGCAACAGTTCTGCCTTAAGAACTTATAGTACAGGCATGGATCATGTTTTACAAACAGTATTAAATAGTAATTTTGGAATTGATTTTACCAAAGTTCGTTTTTAATACATTATTTTTTAGTTTAATTTTATTATGACATCTGTTTTAATGAAATTTTGCAGCTTAATATGCAGGGCCCCAATTTCGCTATTTAGTATGCGGTGGAACATTTAATTTCGATACAACAATTTTCAATTTTTATGTTAGGAAAATGTCAATGTCATTTTAATTGAATGTCCATTCACTCCTCAATGATTGCAAATAGAAGAATTGTGGCCCAGTTTTAGAACTTATCTGATGTATAAATTTTATGTTTATAAACTAGGTTATTATTTTTTAAACATTGCATCATTAAAACAGCTTCTGCAGAGCTATGTATTATAGGAAACCTGCTTATTATTTAATACTCTCATTGCTTGTCTTAGCTATACATACAAAAAACTACTTTTAAATTTTGTAAATAGTATTTAAGAGCCAAGTCTTAACTTGTTTTTAAATGAAATGATACATTTCTGCTTTTAAACTTGTCTATTTTAAACCAACTTCAAAAAAACGAGGAGGTCTTTGAGTTTGTTACCTCAGAACTTTGGACTGGATAATCTGATTTTGATAATTCTTATTTCATTTAAAAGAATAGCTGTCATTTGATCCCTTGAAAATCATCAAGTTTGGCTCAGTAGTATTATTTTGAAGTCACTTGTATGTTTTTGTTGTTTATAAAAGATTATGTTCAGTACATCTTTTCTAACAATTAAATCTTAGGTATGGTTATGCTGAATTAGAATTCTCAAATTGGTTTTATTTTATAGTTTCAATATCAACACCATTTCTTAACTAAACTATTTTCACTTGCATAGTTTATTTTTTTTAATTATGTACCTACTTACTATTTTAAACGAAATTTTGGTGTTTGATGTGCTCATGTTGAATGTTTCTAGCTAAGTATCCGATAGCGAATTAGTGTATAGAACATTGTTATAGTGTACCTACTTTTTGTATTTCTTTTTTTCATTCATAAAATTTGGACTGAAATATGCATTTTTTTTAATGCAAACCAGTAACACTTAAATTACCATCTCTTATTCACGGGCTCGTCGTTTTTCACTCGATTCTGTGTCCTTATTTATTTTAATTTGTGTCTAATCTTCTGCACGGCATGAAAGTCTAATATATTGAATAGATGTACGATTTATTAATATGTGCAATAATCTAATGAAGTTCTTAGCTTGTTATGAATACACAAAGACTGCTTGCTAGGGTTTTCATACCAACAGGACAAAAACCTAACTCTATTGCTGTGTTTCTGTGTCTGTTCGTCCGTTACCAGGCTGTATCTCATGAACCACAAATTATGCATTTCTGTTGCCGCTATAGCAACAAATACTATATGTAGATCAAGGTTAAGTATTGGTTGCTAACTTGTTACTGTCATAGATTTGTTTATCTTTAGCCTACCTAGACGGAACCTTCAGGGTCGCGAGTCCGACTCCCACTTGATCGTTTTTTAAATGTTATGCGCTTGAGATAGAGATTGAGAGGTCCAATAATGTTACCATGCATACATTTACATAACCATGCTTGCCTATGCCTTGCCTCCTTAAGGCTTATACATGCCTCTCTAAGCTGCAATTGCTGCCAACCACTATGACACGCAAGGATCAAAGCAAAAGAAAACAGTCACTTAGGAATGAAAAACATCACACAATATTCACATTTCGTTTATTACATAACAAAGCACTTATAGTTAGCAGTTACAGGCTACAATAAATAACACCTAATCAGCAAATAATACTGTACATGACTGTTAATATAACTTAACAATTTCATTTATATTGAACTAAACACTAAAACGTACCTAAACAGCAAAAATAGATTGGCTGATGATGAGAAAAACAAACAAAAGAGTAAGTAATCATAGTTCTAACATTCTAGAACATATTCAAATTAAGTAATTGTAGCACAAAGTGGCCAGTGTCAAAAATATTAAATCCTCTTTACAGTCGTATAAAAATATGTTTACATTGAATTGCTGAAAATATTTTAAGGCACGCCATTAATATCTAAGTACTGCGGTTTTCTCTACTATGTAACATTCACCTAATAATAATCTTGCCGCTATGTAAACAAGGATACCTAGGTATGTAAACGACTTTGCCCAAAAGTAAATCACGATCATTGGGCCTACCGCAACGTCTTAAAAGTAATAGGTATTACTTGATCTGACAAATCCAAGGAGCTCTTGAATTTGCATGTGAAAATGTTATTTGTAGTAAGAAGCAAACTTATCTATGCCGTCTCGATTTGTTTTCGTAAATCAAATGAGAGGTTGCTATAGTTTATTTTCAATATAATTAAAAGCATAGCGGTCTGTGTCCATTTAAATATTTAATACAAAAAATGTATAACAATATCGTTTAAATTGCGATAATTTTCAAAACTAACTTTGATGTTTTGGACAAAATTAACTATGCGCTTTTTGACTTAATAACTAAGTGTACCGTTCAAATAGTAGGAACATAGTGGAATTAATTTCGTTAACTCACAATTTCTCAAGCACCACGTTACTTATATCTAGGTATCATACAAGTTATGTCTATTTTAAAGCACGTATTATATTTATTAGGTGTATATTTGGAAGTCATTTTTCACGCTTGTTTAATTTAAATTATATATTTAGACTTTAAGGCCAGTAATTATAGTAGAAATTTAAGCAGGTTTTTTTTTATTTATTTTGATCGTGTAAAGTTACAAGTTAAGCAAATTCAACAAGTCACTTAAAACTAATAAAAGATAAAAAAGAAATCCTCAAATATACACCTTGAACTCATCCATACAAAGTACAATAGTTCTTATTATTCCGTTTTAGCAAATTTTAGTACAGTTTTTACAATTTTCATTTAAAAGTTAAGGAATTTCCACTTTCAGCTAGAATTGAAATTCACTAGCGCACAAGCAGTTCTTAATAAATATACATTGGCAGTGAGATTCTTACTTAAACCAAAGCAAAAAAATATTAACAATTTGCGAATACCTTCATCCAATAACATTTAAATGCAGGAATGCTTCTTTCTTATGAATATGAATATAAAAATGCCAAAACATTTTGCTACAATCGTACCGCTTCGTTGTCTTCACCACAGTGGTTCGCCTTTGTCTGTGTAAACAAAAAACATGTTAGTTATAAAGTAAACAATTAATCGCATGCAATGTTATGCCTACGAATTATTGTTATCTCACAACAAATAGTAAGTGAAGAAGTTTTAGAGTAAGAAACATGCGTTCCGCATGCATCCCTTATTAGTACCCACGAACATAAAAAGCATTAGTCTGCAGGATAACAAAATGAAAAACTGTAAAGTTCAAATGACCAAATTTATGTTACAGTTTTCCATTTCTAGAAAATGAGTGCGGATGGTTAGACGAGTGCACGACATAAAATAAATTTCGAATAAATACATACCATTTCTGATTGTTCGATTTTCGATGTTCGTTCCGTCACGTTATTTAGGGTTAAAGGAAAATGCAAATGAAAATAAAAACAGAACGTTGTCGCCTTTCTGTTAATTCCAACACTCATTCTTTTATTGTGATTTTGGTATATCCATTACATAGACTTGACATGATGTTCGCGCCTTAATATTTGTTGTGAGAATACAATGCTCAAGTTTGAAAATGTAATGACGTCATTCTGAGAAAATACGAATACAAATTGCTTCACTAGCGCAGTGTAACAATTATTTTAATTAAAAGCTTTAAGTACTTGACCTTTGCAACATTACTCAAACTGAATATTTACCAAAGAGTTCGGAATTTTCACGAACGACGCCATTCCATCTTAGACGTATAAATGCCCTAAAATCCTCAAAATTTTATTAAAAATAAATAGTCAGTTTTCTACTTTAATTACAAAATATAAATAGTGAACTTAAATTCGTAAGAACTTTATACAAAATGAAATCAACAAGGATTGTATAACTATTGTGCAAGTTTCGGTCCCATATAGCGAGTTAGAGAGAAACAGTGAAATAAAAAAATGTTATCGCTATATCCACAACCATACGTCCAATTAGACACACTCGTAAAATTATATATAAATTAATTCATTTATTTCTACCTAGCTATAGTTAAAACTGGTATCTGACTAGGTGATGTAACGGACCGGTGAAAATGTGGGAATTGCCTTTTTTACTACATTGTGGCTGCACTTGCTATGCTTAGTGTTCACTTAATGTGTAAGCATTATCAAGTTAGTTACTGATTTATAAAATGATAAGAGCGTTTCGTTGTTATATAAATCGGCAGTCTCAAGAATTAGGAAGCTAGACTGCTCATATCCAATAGCTTTGTTAATTTGGTCTTACAAACTCTTATTCACTTCAGCCTTTAATAATTAATAAGTATTTAATTTACATAGCAAGCTCGCCATTCTATTTTTATAATTGTATTTTTGTAAAAACCCTTACCCTAATAGATATGTACATAAGTTGCAAAGTCTCTTTATCATAATATTACATACTACTAGTTATCAAACCTTACAGTTAATAATAACAATAATAAATTGCAAATATTACAAATATGATTAAAATATTTACATCTTCAATTATAGAAGAACAAATGGATTGCAAAAGTTATCGCTTCATAGTATAAGTAAAGGAAATAGCACTTTTTGCAATGCATATAAAAATGAAGTCTTAAATAGGACTTATTTCGGTTATCACCAAAGAGAAATCGATAAAACTCCTGAAATGTTAAGAAATCAGTTCAATTATAATTATAGTTAATATAATTGTTGGAACTGTTAAATGGAAATATACTTAAAAGTTTATAATCTCACTGGGCTATTAGTATAAATAATTTAATAATAATTTAAAGCTCCTTGAAGTTAAAATGTTACCGAATATAAATGAATGTACCTACATAAAAGCGATAGATATTAACGACTAAAAATCAATAAGTTAGAATCTACGTCATCGATTTTTAGGCTCGAGATTCATAGTTAAAAAATCTTTTATTTACAATAGCCTAGCGCACGGCTGGCAACTAAAACGATTCCTAAGTAGTCAGCATAAACACTGTCGCAACATTTGCTACAGCTCGTATTTGCATCATTCTCGTATTTTTCCTATAAACCTTCGCGATGGAATCACTAGGCTCAAGGGCTGTGAAAACTACGTTAACAGTCACATAAAACAAATAGTGGAATAACTTTCAAAATGTAGCAGCATTAGCATAAATTAAAAAACAAATAAAAACATATTTAACATTGATAATGTTAAGAAATATGAATGTAAATCTACAAATAGATGCAAATATCTGTCTCGTAAAACGTAAAAGTTTTCACAGTCCAGCCGAGTGCGTCGGAAAGTCGCGAGCTAAAAATTTTAAATTTAAAATTGGAACGAGGTGGGTTATGCGCCTGCGCTTCGCTGGCTAACAGTAGTACGTAATCGAGAGGCCCAGTTTACATGTGTAGGAATGGGACATACTGCTTCTGTTCGATATATCCTTGTTCTCGCAACGCTGCCCGTTGAAGCCTTCCGGACATCTGGAAAGATACAAATATTATATTTAGGGCTCGTTTTCGCAAAATGTGATCGATTTTTTAATTTTTGTGTGTGGAACTTACTTGCAAGCTTGTTCCTGAACAATTTCGAAGAACAAGCATGTGCCTCCATTGAGGCAGTAGGACGACGGGTCGGGCATCGGACACGGCGAGCCCAACGTAGCTGTAAAACAAAGTATTTAAATTAAATCAACTATCAAAATATGATCTGATGGTTAAATTGTTCCATCAAATTGTTTCCGAAAAACCAACATAATTCAATAAAATATTTAGATTATACCCATCTTTGTTTACAAATAGTAATAATTGATTATGCCAAGAATGCGTGAACTGATCATCTCAGTAATCAATTGATTCGTCGATAACAGATCGGAGCCATAAAAAGCGCGTGATACAACAAACTTATTAGGTATACAATGTAACCGATCACCCTATTGGCCTGTATACAGACATTGTTTGAGCGACATTCGCGGAACAAGCAGTAAGTTTCACAAGCGTTCCCAGTACAACGGTATGAGCATCAGTAAACAATGTGACATGGTTTGTTGTGTTCGTTTGTTAGGCATTGATACTGTTTTATAGGGGTATCGAGTTCGTTAATTAAGTATCTTCTGATTGGATAGGAATGAAGATACTTGTGTTCTGTAGTTTGATGCTGTTCACCCAGGCGGTTGTTAATAAAAATGCGTTTATTATTTGGTGATTCAAAAGCCGTATCGTCGTGCTTATTCTTCCGGTCTTCATCAATTACTACAATGTAGACTAACGGTCTGAATAGTGCACCTTGTAGGAGAAGATCGGCATTGTAGGTTTCTTTACACCCTGAAATGTGTGGCGATTGACTGTCTAGATAGGAATCAAACTCAACTGCATACTTACTCGAGTCATCAGGCGCAGCTGTGACAGGGGGTAGAACGCTGACGTTAGCGCTGGCGATGGCCGGTGGGCCTACCGCTCCTTGCGCCCTGCATTCATACATCGCTGAGTCTTCACTGCGCGCATGCCTTATCACTAACACTGAGCGCCTCCTGAAATACGTTTCACATAATATTGGTTTTTTGAATTACTGTTGTTAATTTATTAAAACAAAAGTTGATTAACTTGGTATGTTAGAAATTGATCTGATAGTGCGCTGGCGAGCAAGCCAGTCTACATAGAAAAGACCCTCAATTAAGTGCTCAAAAGCAATCCCAAGCTATTCGTAGATATTTGATTCATTTGGCATACAACAATCTTGTCCAGAATATCTAAATCATCATGAAAATAATCAACGACCCATGAAATTGTTCGCGACGCTCAATCATAATTACTCCATAGTCCATTTTAATCTCTAAAAATGTTGCTAACATTTCTATCACTCTGTCTTAAGGTTTAATGTTGTCTAAATAGGCGGCAAATATATCTGGGCTTGCACTTCCAGGCAATTTCAGGTCGGTCAATGACAGCCGTCTGCAGTTGCGATTAGTGCGTTGCAATTTAATGATAGCACCATATGAGTGCATGGCTCATTTGTTTAGAGACAACATTGTAACTATTGACTTAAGTCGGTACTTATCTAGTACACAAACATGATCCAGTTTTGGATCAAGATCAACATTGGAAATCAACTGGGTCATAACAGTAGCTAGCATTAGATGATAGATACTTATAATGATAGGTTTAATACGCGTTTATTTATTATTAATGATCGTCATTACGACTGTAGTAAGCATAATATTTACTCATCCATCTTTGAATGTAGCTCTGTCGTGTATCGTGCTATACGAATTGAATTTGATGTTCTAATCTAGAATATCTGGGAGACGAATTGTGCATACATAGGTAGTATACATCAAACTGAAGTAAATATTGGACTGTTTCAAACTCTCTCACCGTTTGATGTAAAATATTGCATTGAATGTAAAAGAAAGACTTAATTGCTGTAACGGTCATCAGAATAGGTAATATTTAATAAAAGGTCAAGTGGATACTGTTTTTATTTCCTTACCTGAAGTTTTGCACCCGAAATCTTCTTAACGCGATATCAGCGACAGGCTTTCCATCCTTATACCACGATATACGCGGGGGCGGCCGTGCGCTAGCTTTGCACTCCAGTCGCACCCTGTTGCCTCGTGTCGTCCTCACCGACTGCATTGGTTCCACTCGCGCTGGGCTACCTGGGGGTACGGAAGAATTAATAATAAAAATTAAGCATTCGAATTCAAACTTTGATGGTTATTCGGAAACGGAATATTTTGTTATTCTATTTTGATTGAGGTAATTAAACTGTAATCGAAATTATTTCGGTATATTTGCACTCGCATATAGACTATTCGCGATATGACGCAGGAAACTATGTGCATGCCCTGCGCCAATCAGGTCAGGTCAGGTAGCACCACATAAACACTTAACAAGTCGCCTTCAAAAGTCCCGAACTAAAAATAAGCCGCTGTCATTAGGGCAATGGCCTTATTATTTTGTGTGACGAGTAACATATGTAAGAACCGAAATAAACTTGTATTATCTAAACGGGACTCACTCGTTCGGACAACATCCCATCCACGGGCGACGGAAAAAAAATTGGCTTCGTTTCAGTGTGTAAAGTAAAAAATACGAAAGCGTTAGTAGTAAATCATTAACTATTTCTTTAGGACGTGTCATCCTTAATGTCTGGTTGGAATAGATGGGATTGCGAAAGCTTGAACGCATTTTATGTTAGACTTATACATATTTTTATATTAATTCTACTTCCAGGCGCCCGATGAAATCTTTATAAGAAGATATTATTGTAAATTTTGACCAAACATTAACAAAATTTGGCACTGCGCCGTGTTACGTGGAGTTTTGTAATAGCTGCATGCGTGAGTTCTTACACAATCCACTATTGAATTAATTCTAGGTTGTCGTAAAAGAACTATTGTTACTCTTCCGATGACTTTAATTGACAGGGAGAAATTTTCTCGAATATTTTAATAGAGACGTAGCCACGCTTTTAAAATATTTTTTTCAATAATTTATTACATTGGCCAAAAAAGTCGTTTCGAGCTCAAAACGCTAAGATTCCCTATTGTCACGTGCTTCCGCAAATATTAGCTCACACTAAGCAACCAGAATTCGGCGTTAGGCGATCTCTGACGTCACACCTACCACCTACGTCCCTTAATACAGTAGTATCATCGTACACCCTCATCATGTCCCATGAGCTCACCACAATGACGTCACTCATTCAATCTCACGCCCACTTGCTATTTCATTCATAACTTTGACGTGATATATGTCGGCGAATCTTTGAACGCTCTTTTATCGAAATCGTTTTGCGATAGTTTGTTGTTGAAATGTTTATGTGAAGTGTTATGTTCTGGGAATACATTATATTCTCCTTTGTATTAAATAGGAAGACGCCATTAGGGTAGGTACTTAGAGTATAGTGAGATTAAAGCTGTTTTCATTAAAGGTTTCACCTGTGTACTCGATCGGGTAGATATCGACGAATATATTTATTTATTATTCCAATCGGAGTTCTTTTTGATGTTACTGATTACAATTTTGTGAGTTTTGTGATGTTCATTCAGTATTTCGCTAATAGCCTTAACCGACACGCTACAATACGCTCACGTCCTTCTTTGTGAATGGAACGCCATAATAGCATATGAATGGAGTACCATTGGCATTCGTGCCAATCCCATCGCCCACGCGTCTAGCGTGACCTGACGTCACAGGCTCAGCCTGTCATATTTGGGGGCTTCCAAAATAGGACTTTTATCACACACAAATTAATGAAGCTATGACATCAAACAGAAATAATTCATCCAGGCGAATCGCAATGTCGCAAATTTCTGAATTAATTAAAAAACAACAAGGCTATCTCTGCAGAAAAAAATGTCTGAAATTATACCAAATTTATCTCAAGATCGATCACCTCGTCGGGTTCCGATTACCTTACTCCTCAACAAGACACCTACTAAATATCAGTCTGCGATCGTAGACAGTAGCTAATCAGATATATCGTCACCTCATATAAATAGTCGGGGAGCTAGGGACCACATCCTGAACGGAAACTGAATTGGAACATCACAGGTGAAGTGAACTGGCTCCCATCCAAGTGACTCAGCACGGTATCGTTGGAGGCGAACGAATGACAAACAATTGAAGAGGCGAAGGTCGGAGATTCATTACCTGTTGCGACTTTGGTACTGTTAATCGGTATTGCTAAGCTGAAAGCTATTGGACATTACGGGAAGATGGATGTACTTAATTGTTCTGAAGAATCAGAAACTCACTGAGTTTTAAATGGTTTCTTGGCAAGAGTGAATTTCGTGGCTGGTGGATTATGCGGTTGAATGCGTCTCGTGATTAATATTCTAAATGTTCTTTGTGTTAATCGAAATTAATCTATATGAGAAAATATATATTGCATTCGTAATATTGTACCTATTATTTGGTAAAAAGTATTTTTTTTAGTTTTTTATTATAAAGTAACAAATCTTACAAATGTATCAGTAATGCTTTGCATTTCATAGTATTAAAGGCAATTTTAGTAAATATGCCTTTGTAGCTATTGATATTTTTGAGAGACTTACAACTTTGCTCGGCAAATAGGCGACAGATGGCGCTAGTAATTCCGCGTTACTTATAACGGACGGCAACATGTTGCAAAACAAAGTACCAGCTGAATAATAATCACAGATTGATATGTTATCCAAATCAAAAGAAACTATAAAACAAATTGTTTATTCAGCAATGAAATTAAGGAGCGTTAGTGTGCATGGCTGATATAAATATCCAGTGGTAATTAAAGACAGCGCAGACGAGCCGACAGTTTCGAAATAAACTGCTATTTATTTTTAACTCCGTAGCCACAATAGATGCAGTTTGAGTGCTACGTACGTTATTTGTTGATTTATCTATTAACATTTGTTATCGGTCTTTTAAGTATACCGTAGAAACTATTGAGATAAAAATAAAGCGTTAGCCCCTTAAAGTCATCTTATAGGTATGTGATAAAGTAGGTATATATATATATATATAAATCAAATATCCCACCTACGAATTAGCTACGGCTAAGATATTTGTTTTAAGTTGGCATCAGGAAGTTACCGTGCCTCGCGTCACTATATTTATATGTTAAAAAAATATTATAAACTTCTTTACATTTTTCACATCACGTCAAACTTACTTAAACAACATCTTAAATGAAGTCATTAAAGGGTTTATTAAGATTAACTTTCAAAACATTCCTTACAAACGATCTTCATATGCACTTGTTCATTTTTTATCCCACATAATATAATATCGACAGCAATTTATATTTTACTACGGATCAGAAGTAATCTCCAGTAACTGTGGTGGCATCGTGTGTGTTCCCGGCAAGGAATTGCGTTGCAATCGCCATAAAAACATGTTTATATCTTCATCGGGACGATGGGTTGAGAGCTCTCTTTATTGCTAATTCACAGTTTTAGAATAGTATGTTATATTTATCCTGTAAGTAAAAATATGTAGGTTTATATCGATAAATTGAATAGCCTACTAATCTCCCTGTAAAGATTTTTAATAACTTGCAAAACGAAAAGCCTCTTAAATAATAGGAAAATAAGTTCCAGGCGTTACAGCCGCTTTTCCGCTTAATTCTATTTCCACAAAGAAAGTGTGTATTTTCCTTAAAACCTTAAATATTGAAGAGAGAAGTGATATTTTATGCTAATATATGATGTAATCTTACATAAATTTTGGGGGTTATAAATGTTTTAAACTTGGTTTTCGTACATAAAATTCCACGTCGGAAATTGTTCTCCACCATAGACACAGGTTGCTTAAAAGCGTCGGTGGTCGATCGGGAGGAATCGTAAAATTTTTAGTGCTACAGTCATAATTTCATAATAAAAAGAACCATTCAATCATGGGGTTGGTTTCGAATATATTTATATTAAGCTTTTAATGAAATGAAAAATGGCCTCTTAAATTCAGATAGTAATTACTTAAGGCGTTATTTATTGAGCTTGCTCAGATCTATTAAGTTTATTATTAACTCAGATAAGTTTCATCAATAAAAGTCAACAGTGGGTTCGATGGCTACAAACTTGAAATGTCCTAGAACAATGCATTTTTTGCGACCTATTTCACGTTTTCCGCAAGGGAGATTTGATGTGAGATTTCCGTCTGGTGTGTTAATCTCACCAAAAAACCTTATCGGGGTAACACGGTAACATCTAAATTCATAATTTATGCTATTTCGCTTAAAAGATAATATACCAAAATAAGTTATCCCTCGTTTTAAATCCGTGGAATCGCAAAAGACAATTTCGAAAACTTTGTAATAAATACACTCTCTCTTCGAAACGAGCGTGATTACAGTGACTGATTGCCGAACGAGTGGCGTTCCAATTTTTAAAATTTAAAATAGTTCACCCACTATAGGTAGAAGCTTTGAAATGACATCGTACAGTCGTATGCGTAAATATAAACGTAACGATCTCAACAACAAAATACGTTACGCTGAGTCACAGGTTTTCCTTGAAATGCGTCGATACATGCTGTAATTTTCTCGGACTGAATGAGACAGATTTTCCTGAGATTTCTTTCTTATATCACACTACATAAGTGAGGAGCGCAAAATGTGATCAAAGAAACATTTTGGTCTGAAATATTTTGATACCCGTTTTATCCCTAAGTATAGTTTTTCTTTGTAAATAATGAGTATATTCAGACATTCATTAGATAAGGGATTAAATCGACATCAAAAACAAATTATTTAGCTACACTAGCCATCGTAAGGTATTTATCGCTGTCATCGTAAGAAATTAGTTGTATTTACCAAAATCTTTTAAAGCTTAAAGGTCAATGCGCTTTCACACCCACTATAAAAAATGTCAACAAGTCTTAAAACCGTTTAAAAAGTTGGCAAATTCGCAGCCCTATTAATTTTGCGAATGACCACTGGCTTCGATGACCGCTGACATTTATTAGTGAAAGGGCAAATTGTCGAAGTACAAAACGTTTAATTTTATTTGATTGAAACCGTAAACATATATTTTATGTGCCATAACCATGTAGGCAACAGCTTTTTGACATTTAAGCGTTGTGTCATGTTTTTCGCGAGCTTATTGAAATTCAAAGTGAAAGAAAAAAAACTGGCAAAGAACTCCATGTGTATACCTAGTTAATGCAATGCGATATTAGAGATGTTTATGGCTACCGATAAATATAACCCGTAAACCTATCAAAACAATATCAAACTTCAAATATCTAATTTAAACTAAACAAATAATAAAGCCCCAATACTGCTGTTAGAATTTTACATAAGGATGTTTAAAGAACTTCTTCAAATATTATGTCCATTATTAGGAACTAATTTGCAAACAAAACATTCAAAAATTTCATCCAACTTTCATTTCCAAACTAATCTCAAAAATTTGAACAAAAACCTACAAACCACACGACAAACGCAGTTGCGATCGGTTTGTTTACGCTGCGCCGGCGCAGGCGAAAAAAGCACGTAGTACGCATGTGCGACGCGCGGAGAGGGGAGGCATTCTACTACGCTACGGCGGCGATGACTTCGTTTTTTACCACAATCGGGTTTCCTTTTGACTTGAGCGCCTGGTTTTTTCGTTAGCGCCCAGTTTGGCGTAGCAACTCCATATACAGTTACACCGGAGAGGCAACCCCGCAGAATTGTTTTTAAATGACGACTGCTTGCGCAGACGACGCGACGCGCGTTGCATTGTAGTGCGTCCTTAGAAGTATTTGTCGTTTAATATGATGATTTTCAGGTTTTGTCCTGATATCATCTAATATGATGTCTTAGACTAACTGATCGAAAACTATTACAGATATGACAAACATCTGGAAAAAAATATTGTTTAAAGTTCAGAGAGTACAATATATTCAAAGATGTAGATGTATAATTGTTATTACTATTGTTTAATTTCTAAGAAACACAAATATTGTTTCGTATGTGTACATAATTGCATCTTAAGTTTAGGGAGCACATAATTAGTGTAAATGCTTAAATCTTAGAAGTACATAATGTATGTTTTCTTGCCTTTACCACTAACGACGAATCGCCTACAGTAAACTTTGAAACTCACAGGTATTATTAAGCTATTCGTATTTCAACATCAAAGTTCATATTTTACACAATATTAAATGTTTCAAATTATGAAATATCTAAAGACTGTTTTTAGATGCGATAAACTGCAGAATTTTCACGAACGCACTAGTATTTCTCGCGTGTACTGTAGTCGGCAAATAAATACAATCTTTTGTTCATCCCCACATGGTCCGGAGTTACGATAAGCAAGTCCATATCCCATCCCGGCCGAGGACAGTAAAAGTATCCATTTATTGTCGTTTTTTATTTATTTTTACTTGCGTTTTTCCTTATTTTTATGACGATACAATTTTTGATCTTCTAGTCTCTAATATCAAAAATTGGAATTCTACAAAAATAATTTAGTTAAAAGAACAGAATAACAAGAGTAGTCATTTTTGTTGAGTTCTCTACTCAAATTTACTTCTCAAGCAGGTATAAACATTTGAAGAAGGCATCGTAGATTTATATAATTTAAATCAAAAAGTTAAACATAAGTAAAAAATACTTCAAAAATTCCGATCCGATAAAACACGCTTTTACCGATTATACCTATATTTAACATTCACTTGAAAGTAAAACGCACAAGCTTTTAACAAATTATCACCATTATAACCGTATAAAATTTCGTACGAAATCATCAGGTCATCGGAATACTTTAAATTCACGGACAATACCCACCTTCAGGCATTTTACCATTTAAATATTTATAGGGCACGCGTGGTAGCGAATTTTCGTATAATTTTTGTGGATTCCAGCAATTTTATTGTGGATAGATTGCGATCGCGTGATATTTTATGTAGAGCGACCAAAAATTTGTGTAATCCAGGAATCTAACAAGCTGTTGCTATGCCTTTTTGCAGCAGTTATCAATACCTCTTTTTATTGTAAAGCTTTTCGCTGACGTCAAATTCAAAATCTTCTAGTCCTATAAATACATCCGTAAACAAAAGTGTTACGTAGGTACTGTGTATTGACAACGTTTCACTTTTTTCCAACGGATAAGTTAAAAACAAATTACTTAAATTTTCGCAAACATCTCTTCACTACAGAATAGCATTAGTAACTATATCCATTTTTACAAAATTATCATGGTTATTTAAGAGGCAGATCATTCGCACCCTAGTAATTGGCAACCCTGTCGGGACGTTCACCATTTTAGGAAATATTTTAAAGGTTCGATGACTTTAGTTTAGAGGTCGACGATAGGTTGCCATGCAGAATACAGGATGAGAGCAATTTTAGTGATAGCATGACACAGCTGCCTTTCTCCGACTAATGACCAGATGATTTCCATGTAGTAGTCTAAAATAATTTAGGGACGACATGAATTTGTAATGGGTGCATATTTGACTGTTATAATTTAGGTATGGACATGATATATAATGTTTAATAGCATTCTCAGTCTATAAAGTTGGCCATACACGTTACCATAAATCTGTCCTGCTATATTATAGGACTGAGTTTACCTGTGCAGGAAACTACATAGTTAAGTCCAGATTGTATAAGCAGTATATTAGTAAAGTTGTACCAAACACTCAATTGAGCAATGTTAAGGATGATTAATCGATATTTAGTAACGTTATGTTTATTTTTTATAAGATAAAGTAATAAACGAAGTCAGTCAACATTGTTAAAAATCGTGGTTACGAAGAAAAGTTCTAGTCGATTTTCCCTTCAAAGAAATTACTTGCATACATTAAGCTTGACTAAGGAGACATGAAAATTCATTTTTAATAAAACCACTGTTCATGGACTTCAGGAGTTAAAAAGGAATACAGAGGGTGCCACACACGCTCCGGCGTTCCTGTAACGTGTAGCTTTGGTAATGTAGTAAAAAATATATATATTAATAATTTCTTTTAATTTAATAGTTTGTTCAAATCAGAAAAAAATATTGTGCATAATTTTTATGGCGTTTTATACACTAGAATAACGACTATCAAGATCTAAATAAATTAATGAGATTCCACTTAAGTGGTCATGGATCACAAACGTGACTGTGATGTTTATAAATGGCTAAATTATTGTATCGATTGAATATTTGAATTGTTGAAGATATACTCACACCAAACACCATTAACATTTTGGAAGCTACGTCTGTCTTATAAATAACATGATTTAGTTTAACAACGTGTCCTAATTTACGCGAATTAGATGCTGCGCGGATGTAAATATAAATAATTTGCGTAAAATAATTGTTTTTAAGATAAAGCCAAGTTAATAGTTAGGAATCGGGTGAAAACAAATAAAATTTGTAATAAATGTAAAACTTCTGCTGTATTGTAAAAACAAACAATTGCATTAAACCTCTAATGAGGCTTCATCATAAACATTATCCATAAGTATTTTGTTTTGGGTCAAAAATATTCTGAATTTACTATTAATATACTCGTAAACATATTAACACAGACGTCACTATTTTAGGAATGCACAGCAACCAATTGAACAAATATATAAAATGCTAAGTAGAGAACCTTAAATAAATGTACCGGCAAACATAATAAGGAGGCGGCATTAATTAAAAAACCAAAACATTCCCAAAACAAACATCGAACAATAGTTACAGAAAACCTTCACATAGTGTTGTTTGAACAAAATTTGATGACAATACTAAACCTACTGTGTTTGTTTTCCATATGGATTGGGCATATTATAAAGAAAGAGATAGTTAAACAAAATTTGTTAAAGAAGAAAAAGGAAAGAATATAGAAAGACTTGAGACCACAGCGGTTTGTGATGAAAGGACGGACAGAATACAAATGAGAGTTGGTGACAATGCATTGGAATCCAGAGTCGGCAACAAGTAGGTTAAAAGGTGAACATGGCAGCTATTACTGTAATTAGAGGTGTGTTGGCATAGTGATGCAAATGACGAGGCGATGTGGACTTGTGGCTTAAGCTCGCCTGGAGTTTTTTAAACGTACACCTGATTACAGGGAAGCTTCGAATCTATAGGAAGTATCTTGTCGAGCAAAACCAGACACCTGATTCTTTTTATGAAAACTATTAATTTATAAACTTTTAGGAACTCTATTTCTTGAAATACGCCAGGTTCCGAAATATATTTAGCATATAACCAGCGAGGCAACAATCCTATGAACACGGCGCCACTTAATGATCAATAGTAACGTGTATGGTTTACAAATTACAATTTTGCATAAGTAAGGTTGATGCTGCACGCTTATGTGCGACTTAGTCTTATGGATCAGGATTAGTGCCGATTATGCAAGTACTGAGCGTATTATGCAAGAACGTGTGACGCGCTGATGAGAATACAAATTCTAATTCAGTTATTGCTATCTAAGATGCACTATATAAGTACCTACTTCAAAACGTATCAATAGCTTATCAGTTAAAGTCAACAAAAAACTTTCAATTACGATGTAAAATATTAAAAGTTAGCCCTTACATGTTACAACATCTGAGCTACTAAACTTTAATCCTTAGTTTCTTATTCGAATGCATTTGAGGACACAGAAGTGGTCTAATTAAACAGTTTCGTGAACTTTTTACTGGGGAACCCATAATCGGCCTTAATCGGCCGGTAATTAAGGCGATTGCTATCGATTCGGCCGTGGGAGATGCCGGCACGACGAAACTGTCTGTGAGGCCGATTTTTTGAACTTTCCATGAGTAAAACACATTAGCAAATTACAGAAACTAAGGAATAATGGAATTTCGCCTTTTTGTTGGAGAACGGTAAATGGTTATGTCTGCTTTTAACAAGAAAAGTATTTCGAACTAAATGAGTTTCACTTTCGTTAGTCGGTAGGAACTTTTTTTGTATTGAACAGGTTGTGTTTTACCATAAGGATAACTTTGACCACGTAAATTAAAGCCAAGATGTTAAAATGTAATTGTCCAAATTATTTATTAGTCGAACCTATTTATGACCGGAAAGTTTTATGACCAACATTTGGAGACGATTAAATTCTAAATAATAATTTTTACTGACACTTAATACGAGTATATTGTCTTTCCAAATTAAGAAAGAGACTTGGCAACATTTCCAGCCGGAAGTCACTGGGAAAGCAGACGAAATCTAATAAAATAATCTATTTTTATCTATAGCAGACACAATTTGAAACTTTTTGGCAGTATGCGATATTATTTAGAATATAATTTGCCTACTGAGGCTCGTGTTTTGGAATATTTTATAAGTTGAACATGTCGAGATTTAGGTAATAGCGGGTAGTAAATAAGGCGATGATGAGTCTGTTAAAAGCAGCCCGTCATTACGTTGGTTGTAAAATTTCTGCATTTAACATTTACTAGCACATTTAGGTTGTGGTGGCGTTGTATTTGTGTTGTTACTGAACCATTCTGCGTGTTTTGTGTTTGTGGATAGGTACCTTTATCTGCGAATGTTTTTTAAGCATTAATTACCTCAACAAACTCATATTTATTGAAGAAAATAATTATAGGTAGGTGATCCTATGTACATATTTTGTAATATGAATATTTAATAGTAAATTTCGTGAGGATGATTCATTGTTGAGTGGTGCAATGATTTACTCACGTATATCGTATCGAGATTGCCCGACTAGTTTCAAGCCCATCCAAAGGCCTAAATCATAAGGTGACGCGACAGCTGATCGGGCAACCCCGATAACTAGGCGTGAGTAAACCTTTGCATCGTGTAATATTTAAAAATTAAAGTTTTTAATTTACACTTTTTTTAAATGCCTAGATAATAATGACGTGCTTAAAGTATGAACATAAAAAAAATGTTCAAATAACAAAGCTCCAATATTGTTTTAACGATAAACACATCAAACTCATCAGAAACATTCAACCAAAACGCAGTTAGTGGTTGCAAGAAATCATACGAAACACTACGATAAACATTATAAAGCTGAAGTTATTGCATAAGAACGGAAAGTGGTGAAAACAAACTAACATGCTATAAATATATCTCATTCAAAATACTGTCGTGTGGCCTAAATACTGGATTGATGACGATACCAAGAGTGTGGAGACCTTGACAATTATCTTGCATTGTATAAATTTTAAGCTTAAAAAAAGGTTCAGCATTTTAAGGGGATTAGTTTTATAATTTTTTTGACCGGTTTTATCATAATGCTACATGAATTTCCCTCGATTAGAATAAACTAGACATTGTCTGAAAAAAAAAACTATTTATGTACACATTTAATTAGGAACTTAATCGATAAAAAACTACCCACCATCAATCTTTATCTTATCTCATTTACACGTGCCTTAAAAGCTCCTTTTATTTATCGCTGCCAAAATAATTGAAACCCTTCAATATTTATACGAAAAGGTAAATCACATCATTATCTTTATAGAGACATACTGCTTTCGCATCCAATTATTGACACTAAATGCGTCGAAAAAATAATAAAAACGAACAATAAAACTTTTATCTTTATCGCTGAATCCCTAACTCAAAGACCGGGATCAAACTTCAGACAAAATAAAACGAAGAAAAAGCACTGGATAAAATTGAGATACTGTTAGTTGAGCAAAAAGCATTCCGTTAGTCCTTGCCGGAGGCGCCTGACCACAAAATTCGCAAAACTAAAAGATGAGAGTGATATTTTTTAGCAAAGGGATATTGTTTTAAAATAATATTGAAACTTTATGACTAATGTCATAAAACTTGATTTTAATTTTTTAGTTAATTCAGTGCTTAATGTAAGAACTTGAACACTTGCAGTAGGTATTTCAAACAGACAATAAATATAGTAAATATTTAATAAGTCTACTATTAAATATTTAAGTGCTTTGATTGGTTTGAGATTAAGACATTTAAAAAGCACTTGCCAGGTAAAGTCAAAGGAACATTAAGTACTCGATGACATCACAGACCAAGTGCGAAAGCGTCACAACCCGAAAAAGCGAACTTTCCCCTCCCACGGTTTTTTGCCAGCTCACATTGTTTTTGGACGATGGTTGCTGGCATTTTCGGAATTCAGCCATTTACATAAATACCAAGGAGTCTTTGTTGAGCCGCTAAGGCGCCGCAGAGGGAACGGGTTGCGTCGTAGTTGCGTACGCGCAGTTGTTCGTAAATGGCGAATGCTGTTGTTTGTTTTCTGTTTTTGCCAGACTTAAGTTGCGACATTTGCTTGTTAATCTTTGCTTGAAAGCTTAAAAATGAATTGATGCCGTTTCTAATATCCCAAAGATCTATTTTTGTCGTAGCTCATTGATTTTGTAAGAAATTTGTATTATTAATGATGTTGAAACGAGATACTAGTGTGCGAGCTACTTGGGGTAATTTAGATGGTTGTCAAAGTTAGGGCTGTTAATATGTAAATATTATAAGATTTTATTTATCAGTCATACATAATACAAAATGCTATTAATATTATAGTTCATTAAAACTTCATGGTGTCCTAAGCTATAAAATTGAGACATAACAATCGAAATTATAATTAGTTTTCAATATATTCAACTCAGGAGTCGAACCGAAACAGGTCATCAATCTTAAAGAGCCGTGGCGCCGTCTTTTCACTGACCCCAACACCCCATTTTGGTATAAAAAATAAAAAAGCAAACCACCGACGCTACTATAAAGAATGGGCAGCAAAAACCATAATATTCTTCACAAAATTAAAGAAAGATGGATAAACTAAAAGAAGCTTTATGTTTTACTCGTAAAGGCGAGGTTTAAAGCATTATGAAATCCTAAGTTTGGTAATTAGATTCTGACAGTTTGAAATCGGCAAAGAGGCCGACTGTCAAAAAGTCGGCGCCAGAATCAGCGTGTTGTAAATAAAACATTGCAATTCTAAATTTACGATTTTTAGGTTTGGCACGTTCTGTTTTCGGCGCAGGGCATTAGGCGTATATATTACATTTATATTCACAGTCATTGTTTTTATAAGATAAAAACAAGGGAAAGTGGGAGATAAGATTGACACAATTGGCACTGAACTACATGCAAAAATATGCATGGTATATTCAAGTCTAATTTATAATCCTATTGAATAAAATTTACGACTTCTTTAGCATTCTTTGATGAATCATTGACTACATAATATTAAACCGGTGAATTGCTTCCAACGTTTTAGGCGAACGTAGTGGGATAGCATATAAACAAAATTTATATTTTTTAGCTATAGCATCTAAGCCTATAAAGTATGCTGGATGCAGGAGCCTAGTAAATTATTATAAGATCCATGAGAAGCTGATTTTAATAAATAATAACCTAAGTGCTCATACGTTGCCAATAGTTTTATGTGATATTTTGTCTATTATTACCCGAATTGATTCATCTAGTGCGGAACCGCAGTAATGCCCAGCATTTATAGCTTATGTGAATTTTAATATTACTCACGAAATTTTTTTTTTTTGCTGATGCCAGAATTCAAAAAGATTTGTTTTTGTAAATCGTTTTGAAATTTATATCGTTCAGATTTAGTGAGGACTAATGTCATATTATTTGTAAGTTGAGTAATATAATATTTGTGATGATAATAAAGTTGACTTGTGAGACTTGCATAAACTATTTACGTTTACTATAACAAACTGAAGGGATGGATTCTTAAGGAAAAGCTTTGTAATACCTTAGCATGCCTCAATTTGTATAAGTTGGACCGTTAATCAAACTGTTGGCATCAAATCTAAAACAAATCGGCTATTAAGCTTCTTATTTCATATATATTACAGGGTATGTATATATGAAAATGCATTATTGTACACATAAATCAAAAGCATATATTTTTCGAAAAACGTAATAGTAGATTTTCTTCAGTAATAAAAAAAAAATACAGATGTTGCACGAGTTATGATGAAAATATATAAAATGTACAATGTGTTCTGTGTACTTAGATGATTTAATTTAAAAATACATGATTGTAAATATATGAAAAATACCTACCACGAATGAAAGTAAAAGTTATTTAAACACCTTACAGAGTTCGATTATAAAACCAACAAAAGATAAATGCTTAATAAAAACAAAACTCCGTCTCTCAGCTCCAAATCCATAAAACAAAGAACACCGCACAATACACAACAGGCATCTGTACTATAAAAACTAACATTAAAATTAACAATAAAATAAAACACAATTAAATTACTAGAGGCTCGTATCTTGAAATTTATCGGTCCTGCTAATGAATAAGATAACGCAGATGCACCTGCCCACGGTAACTATGATGTTACCGTTAAACGTGTCATTTACCATAACATGTTTTAGTTACAGGTGGTAAATGTACCCCATGAGCCTTGAGGGTAAACAAGTTTAAAACTATCGTTAATTGTGATGACGTTGATCGCGAAATCTATAATAGCCAAATTGACACTTGCTTAGTTCAATTCGATGTTATGCAGCTTCCGTAGAGATTTGACTCATTGATAGTTTTACACTGGTATGAGTAATACGCTGGTGTAGTCTACTTTCCCAGTAAAATAATAAGTTTGGAAAATATTAAGAGAATCTCAAATCGCTGGGTAAGTTTTTGAATACGTAAAAAGTTATATTACTCCGACTACAATGTTTTTTCTACGACGTATAGTGCGATCGTCGCTACATGATTAAGTGAATAATAAATATAAACAGTTTTATCTCCAGAACAGCCAAACAGGTGGCAATTATTGTAATATAGTTTCATATTTATTGGAGCATAGTATTTGCGATATGAATTATAGTAGATAATATTTAAATGTGTCGCTTTGTGACTCAGACGCAATAAAACTCCAGAAAAAATGTTGCGTAAGTTCGAAGCTAGATAGTGATCTTGCTAGAAATAAAGAATTGGGCTTGACTGGCTGAAACATAATCGGACCATATTAAGTAGGATTTAACCACGAACCTCATCAGTGATTAATCACTGGTGACCACTGAGTTCCGTATAATACTGACTCAGATTGACAATCCGGACTATGAGAAGTTGTTTACCACCTCACCTCTATTTAGACTTACTAGGAATTGGAAATTATGATTAATATTTAGTTTTAGATTTCGACTGTTACTATTTCTCATCCTGTGTGTCAAAGCACCAGTGTAATATTTGTAAACTGAGACTACTAACTTTTGTACTAAAGAAGCAGATCAGTCTTAAACGGCTCTATTAAATGAATCACACACAAATCTTTTTTTAAATAAACACTTGCATAAGAACAATATATTTTCATTCATAAACTATTCAGCTGCAGTTCATATTCCGTTAAACGCTCGCTCTCTCGCCCAGACGTATTATATTTAGACGAAGTGACTTTTTTCGTCGCGTCAAGTATTTTGGTTGCAAAATACCGTTTCGACTCAAAGTCAGAATGCCAACAGTATAATTTATAATGTCATAACTATGTTCCTAAATTAATGTATTATACAAAAAAATAATAAAGTAGATGCTTTAGTTTTCTTTTGCAACAATTCGTGTATCAATGTACATCATCATTTAACTTTACCTAAATATATTACGAGTTATAAATTCAAAGCAATTTATTTTACGACATCAGTGATTTCAGGTTTTAAGCAAAACATATTGGTATTTACAAAAAATCAGTGCTGACAGGTGGTAAAAGGCTTATGTCAGTTCCACGCAATCGTCGAGTGCGACACTTTTAACGCGTATCACGTGTTTTCCCCACCGTATAATGTGACCTGGATTTTTCAGATTAATTTGGCGAAGATGGCGAATTTTCTGGAAAATCAATGACGTATTCGTTGAGTTATTAAGTTGCCAAATATATCACGTATACACACATAATTAAGAGGCCTTAATCATGTCATATCCAGATGAAATATTCCTCTTCGTATTTGTAATTTAGAAATGAGGAACACTAACAACCCATTTGGTGTGTTGAGTACAAGAATTATTGTTGATCTTGTTTTATTTTCACACTTTATTCTGACATCCATATGATGTTAATGTTTTGACAAACAACATCTAACTGCTATCAATAATCCGAATGATACATGCTGAAGTTAACATACCGACGTCTATCAAAAAGGTTTTTTATTGGAACTTAGTTATGTTAAGTTGCAAGAAATAAGTGCACATTTTCTTTGACAGAAATAGTATTTGCACATTGATTTAAATGAACTTATGCACGCATGCTTCAGCCACACATAGACTTTTCGAAAACTCTATGCTTGTTAAGTGCTAAACTTAGTTCAAACAACTTAGTAAATCATAACTAAAGTAGTATTTACATAAGAAATCGCCCTCAAATACGAGTGTTATGATTGCAATGATACGTAATGGAGGGTATTTATGAAAACTCGGCGTAAGGGGACACCCACTAGCTAACGTTTGTATGAAAGCGCGTAATGTCTCAATTTGAATGTGCACTATGGGGAAAAGAAAGAAGTTCGGTAGAGATAGGAAAAAAGTAAGAAAAGTTTCGGCGATTATTTATTTTTAATAAGCAGATAGATAAAGCAACATGAAAAGTACGTGGCGGAATACAAGCTCTATTTGTTTTGGTGTTTTATACTTCGTTTTCTTAATTTACAAAGTGTTGACATTATGTTGTTAAAATTGTGCTTAAGGATAATTAAATTTTATCAGCTAAAATATGTAAGAAATATTTTTAGTAATATCACTACATTCACTACAGAAACATTCAACAAAACGATCAAAGATACAATTAGTTTGTGCCATTCTGACTGCTATTCTTCCGCACGTCTCTTACATGTATAAATTATCTTAGAATGAACAGGTGTTTTAACAAACATTCATGTATTCCTGCCCTTTCAGTTTATTTGTATTGTTTATGAAACATGACTTCTTCCATATAGGGCAGGCCTAATAAGGAAGAAATATAAATACCCGCGACATTTCCAAACGTTTCCACAGTTTTCCTTGCAGACGGTATCGTCCGACGCGCCGTCTCGACCGCGCTATTTCGGTCCTCGCCCGCCCAGCCAAGTTTATTGACACGACTTAACTCGCTATACTATGCCGGGATTTAACTGCTAATGCCTCACACCAAAGTGCTGCTAGTGCCGTGCTAATATGTGGTAAGGAGTTTTGAGTTGAGCCCCTTAAATTTTAGAACAATTTGAACTAAGTTTCAGCTGTGAATTTAAAAGTTGTAAGTTAGAAAATCAAAGCGCAAGAAGACAAATTGTGTTGTGGTTCTTATTCGAAAAGTCTCTTTAAAGAAAAAGAGCCTATACCATTAAGCGATTCCAGTAGCGAAGATACTGCGTTTTTGGAGTTAACAACTTGCTCCCCTAATATTGGAAAACTTTTCAGTTCTAGCCACATGTGTTCGTTAAAATAATACTATGCCTAATGGTCTTCTCTACTTATTTTTAATATTTCTTGTTCTTAAACAAGCAGGAATTGTTTATATATTTGAGGGGAGTTCTTATTACTCGTAAATGCACGTATAAGCTTTTGCCTCTTAATACCCTAACCCTAAGATCTTTATCCTTCCCAGCTTAGTTGAGCAATACTGTATGGATGTACAATCGGTCTACTTCGAATTAAGACTATATCAGTAGCTTATTGATTCCGAAAGCTTCCATTACAAATTTTAAGTTACGAAAAAAATTAGTTAAGTGCAACTACTGTACTGTACTGTAACTATATGAGTTACAGTTAAACCAGGTTTTACACTCGTTTGTGTTGTGTTAAATTGTTTTTTTTTATAAATACAATAAATGAGTCTTAAATATCTTTTAAAATAAAACAATTCAATACGCATAAACACCTATATGATAAAGGCGCTACCGAACTTTTTTCTTGTTTTTTTCGATACAAGTGGTCGCGTGCACACGGCAGATGTTGAAGCAGCTGCGCACGCGCCGCCTCGCGAAATGTAACGAGATCGCGTCAACGATGCCGCGATGACGTCATAATTATGTTATTATGACCGTTATTCTGCTTGTCTCTGAAGTTTTAATGAATGGATTATTATGTTACATATTAGAATTTTGCCATTATTTTGCATGAAGCTTTCATTGTAGAATATTTTCTTACGGATTGACAACTTAAACTTATGAACTTTAGCTAAATTAGCAAAAGGTGTTAGCATAAAATTCTACATTTGCCTATATTACAAACTGGTCTTCCTCATAGTTAAGTAGAGATCCAGGCAGCATCGTTTACGCTTCAGGAAATGTGACATTAGTTAACGGTCAGTGGCAATAATTTAAGGGAGAGAACTATTAACATTTGAGTCTCACTTTGCTAAAATTAGCAACCCACTAAGTCTTAAGGAAATAAATGTATTAATATTATAGGTAAAAAGCTAAAACTAGCTGCTGACTGTATTCATTTGTCATAATTTCAATTCAATGGGCTGATAATAATAAAATTGCGGTTTAAGCATAAAGAGTTCAAATTCTGATGTAGAATAATTAATTACTGCCTCTAAACACAGATCCCTCTAAACAAAAACAACATAAACTAAATAACACTTCCGACTTCAAACAAGCTTAGCCCAACGAATCAACGTCTGTAGTCAAGCAAGTACCGCCAGGTGGCGCAGGTGCGGCCACGCCCCCCGGCGCCTGCGCCTCTATTACTAACGTAAACGATTAACTTTACGCAAATCGTTATGCTGCTATACACCGTTGATAGGATCAGAATTATGGTTTGTTTAGGTTTTTTTATAAACCTACCCGATATGAGAAAATTCTCCCCATACCCCAGACCCAAACATAGCCCGGGATTGAAACTGATATTCTTATCAGGGCATACATAATTTATAAGGTACGAGATCTGGATGTCAAAAAAAAGCAAGAATTAGAAACAGTATATAAGATATAAGACTTTAAAAAGATTCATTTCCGTGCATGTTATTTTGCTTCAGCATAACACAATACCGCTCTCATTGCCATGAATTTTCAAGTTCAATAGAACCATCTCCGGTCATGAGATCTTGCAATTAACAGAAATCTTCCTAGAATATATTTAAATGATAAAGGAACTATAAAAAAAGATAATAATATGTATGTAAGTACGTATGTGTTGCTACGGGTCGTGGGAATATAGAGCCGTTGGCACAATGGTGGTAAAAACTGCTTTGCACCGGTTAGTGCTAATTAACTCGGTTTGTAGTTTGCTGGGGTCGATTTACACGATAGCGCGATAGTGTTGGATTTGAATGCGTTTTATAGATGCGGTTCATAGTTTGAAGTTAACCGACAGTAGCTGCTGCTTTGTAATAGTGAAAAAGACAAGCGGTACGACAGGTTAGTTGATAATAGGCGAGTTTGTGAATCCTACTTAATACAAAAATCTAAATTCAAACGTCTATTTAATAGTCCTTATAAAAAGAACCTAAATGTTCACTCTCCGCAACGGATTCTCATTTACCATTGTCTTTTTACTACCTTGTCTATTTTTACACGATTTTACTAAATCATTCACAATTTAGACATTAGATGCCCACGCATTGCTAATATATTCTACCTCCTCTGTAACTATAATCCAAGCTCTTAAATGTATAAGCGTCCTTTTCTCCTAAAAGATAAAAGAAAGAGACGATAGTATAAGTAACACGATACACGGACAGCAGAAACAAATCGTTTCCACGTATTCCATTGAACAGTATTCAGTGTATTTAGGTAACATTGCCAATAGTAATTAGTCGTTAGATAGGTCAAGGTTGAATTATATCGTTTCGCCAACGTTTTGTTTATTTCATGTATTTTCGGTACATTTGTATTATTTTTTAGTTATTTTTAAAGGTTATATTATTTAAGTGTAATGTATTCCAATCTTTTGAATAAAGATGCGTTTAAATTTTAACTAACATTACCACTAGAATCTGTCAATTTAGTTCACTTTTCCATACTCAAACTATTTTTTTTTAATATAGCTTATAGTTGTTTAGTCATCGCTATGTGAATAGTGCATTAAGAGGCCTATCCTTTTAACATAAACATGAAATAATTTATTCCGTATCTTAATTTCACGGGTACTTACCGATGTACAATACCAGTAAAACACGTGTTTGTGTGTGTTTACGTGTATGTGTGTATGCCGTCTAGACTACCGACAGACAGGAAATCACAGTGTGTCTTACAAACCATTTATTTTGTTAATATGATACCTCGCCACAGTACAAAGTTATCAGTATTCTAATGTAAATTACTTGAGCCCTACATTCGGTCAATGTCTTTCAAATTAGCAGTCTGAAATCAACTTCATTTTTGTTTCAGTCAATTATTGATTCATTTTTGTATTTCAGATTTATGCAAGTAATGAATTACTGCATTTTTAATTCCTACTTGGATAGGTTTACTGCTTTAAAACACAAATAAAAACAATGTAAATCATAACTCATTTTTTTTCGTTGGTTTTTGTTCTATCTGCATGCCATGTTTTACTAATTAAATCTGTGTTCCGACATTTAAATGGTCAGTTGTCATTTGTCATACTGTTTAGCTTACTCTGTAGCAACATCAATGGACACACGATATGCATTCTTCGCTTTTGTTTATAATCTTTATCGTGTTCCGGAAATTTTGCTTATGTAAGAAATTTTAAATGCATAGGTATACATGTACACGGATGTAATTGGTTTTATGGACATTCTTTTAAGGGATCTAAGGCAAAGATTTAGAGCCCGTGAACAGATCGCGATACTAAAAACATTTTGCACATTATTTGTTGGTGAACAAGAGATCTAAAGAAGGGTGTTCAATAACTAAGTAAAAATAGTCTGTTGTCTCATAAACCGTGTATTTATTTGTAATAATTTAAATAATTTTCCTTTTTTATATTACAATGATATTTTAGCAATGGCTTACTCTTAGCTTCTCCCTTAACACTCAATTATTTATTTTTGACACAAATCTTGCGTCTGTTTAATTAAAGCAGTAATTTGTCTTTGAGAAGCCTCAAACAAATAAGATGGTCAATTCAAATCGAAACTGAAACCAAGTTCATTATCTGAAAAGTCAGATAATGTACTTGTTTCAGTTTTGATTTTTCTAACAGTTAAAACTGAGAACGTAACTATCTACCGTCTAGCGGAAACGAATGTATCTCGCAATATATATAGTATTTACACTAAACTTGTTTATAATATCTGACGTTTACTATTATAAATCGAAAGAAATTCACATCTCATGATAGTTTTAGTGGTACTGAAAAACTGAAATATTTACGAGTGGTTGCGCTACGTATTAACTGTATACAAATTTGAGTGCTGGTAAATAATAGTTTTCTGAATGTAAGTATATGTATCCTATTGTATATTTTTGTTGATAATGTATAAAGCTAAAAACCAAACCGGTAAAGACCGAGGTGGATTCGAGACGCTAAGGTTTCTGTAAAATTAGACAAAGAATAAAATGGTCACCTACCACATTTATCATCGTAACAACCGTAGCTCAACCCCGATTTTTATGTTTATTCTAAATTTTTATAACCGTCTAGCGTCGCTATTCATGAGATACAGCCTAGTGATAGTTGGATGGCCAGACAGGTTATTTTTAGAACTCATTTATTTGTGTCTAGTTTTTCATTTTTCGCTTACTGAAGATAATGTACATAAAACGAAAAAACACGCAATAACTATCAAAAATTATCTTTTTCCGTATTTACAACACCAGAAATATTATGAAAGCATCGCATTATTAGCCATAATCCCGTTTACCTAACTACTAAACTATCTTTTCATGTGAGTTCACCGAACTCTCGCTACTTTAGTGCCTAACACAAACGCGCCTCAGCGATGAAAAGCACATTAACAGCCAGCGGGGAAGTATTTTTGTTTGTTGTTGTCCAATTGTGTAAATCTTTACTTTTGTAACGAGTTTACCTAATGGGAGAGTCTTTTGATCCGTCTAATCTGTTTGTACATCATTAATTGATGGTTTCCTTTATACGTTTAGTTAGGTTACAGGGGTTAGGGTAAACCAGTTGCCTAGTGAAGTTAAATCATATAAGAAAGTAGAGAGACATCAGTTATATCAGTACGTTTTCGACGTACATAATTTGACATTGTTTTGTAATGTTGCCGTAATGTCTATGTAAAATTATAAAACCATGTCTGCACAAAGATCTTTCATAATATCATATTTGTAGCGAAGAAAACTTGATGGTGGTAACAGAAATGACCACAAAAACATACGATTTAGCAGACTACAAACAAAAAACACGGTTTTCTTGAAACTAGCTATAACCCGCACTGACCATATTGAGCGCCATTCTCATCACCTACTTGGTCAACTGCGTTCACTTCGACTACCTCAATAAAAGCATCCCCACGTTCAACACAATTTCACGTTGCTATAAACCCTTTTACGTACAAACATTTGATAATAGCACTAAAGATTGAAACACGCGTCATCTGGCGTACAAAGATGTTATTACCTAATTTACGATCTCCCTTACATTATTAAGTTATTATCCACTCTTTCTGTATGCTTGCGATGTTTAATGGTTAATAATAATTTTATGTTGTGATCAATCAGATATTATATGTATTTCATAAAGTGTTTATAGGCAGTAACCAATTTATAATTCATATTGATGCTTAGTCTGCGGTCCAGTTTATGGTGTGCACGAATTGCGGTTTGTTTGGCTGATAGATATCAATATTTATAGACTTCAGCCGTTATCTCTCCGACATTCCTACCGTTACTTTATACCCTTACAGTTTTTCGTAATGACGCTGCCATTCGATGGACTCACTTCGTGCTATAAGAAGGACTACTTAGTTTTACCTTAACCTAAGCTTAGTCAGGTTTTATTCGCATTTTGACATCTAAGTTGGTCACAACACCATCAGCGCAAAGATAAAGACTTCACAAATGATGTGCCTACAAAGACCCCATATTGTATTTATTACTGCGTACTCGATTCCTGATACACTATTCTATTCTAGGGATATCCCTACATTCATCGTTCATCCAGTTCAGCGCATGATTCATTTCTCAAGTACGTGTCGGCTACTGATCTGTTATTAGCGGACTAGTGATGTGCTATCTAAAATCAATTGTCGATACTCGATGGGCGATGGTCGGATCTCGAGTGCATTGCGTTGAATGGCCTTATCGAGATTAAAGCGTGCCAGATTGTTAGTATCGATTTGTGAAGCTTTGCGTATTTGTTTAACATGATTGTCTTGATACTCAGTTGGCGGAGTAACTGACTTGGATAGATGTTTCTTATAGTGTGTGATATACGTAAGTGGTTTGATGATACCAATCTGACCACAAACTAACATTAGTAGAATATGATAATGTTTGTAAGTATTTATATTGAATTCAAAGCTTACTTCAAGTACCTAACTAACTATTCAAAATGGTAGAGATTTAAGTAAACCTTAATAATATCTATGTATTATATGTATACCCAAACCTAGTACTGTAAGTACCAAAACAAAAAATAACTATTAATTAGCAAGAACCATTAGTGGTTTTTATAAACAAGGCGTTGCTATTCATTAATATTAGTTATCAAACAGACAGACACTGTTTGTGTTGCTAGTTGCAAAAACTCTACAAAAAAGTATAAACAAGCTTCATGAATGTATTCCATTACATTTGGTTCCCGAGTCTTAAGTGTGAGAATTATTTGAACCAGTCGTGAGTACCTACTGTTATAATATTACTTACGTGGGTAATTAAGTTTAGTTAAGGTTTAATGAAATAACAAGATTGCTTAATGACTGTATTATAGACCAATGATTTAATTTTGTAAGTTTATAATTATTAAAACTGCTTTTTGTGGAAGACTTCGACAGCGTGGACCCTGGGAAATAGTGAATTATCCTGAGGATTATAAATTTATATTTTTGTTTAGATACATTGAAACTAGTAACAGTATTATTGAATTAGTAAAAATTTAATTATTTTTATATGGCATCCTTTATCTTTAAGATTAACTTCGTAATTTGCTTCATAATATAACGCCGTATAAATCATAATTCGATTTTGTTCCAAACAATACCGAATACAAAAAAAAAACATATTAATAAAATAAGTTATTAAAAGTTATTATACATCCTTTAAAATATATTTATGAATGACACCAAAACTACTACAGAGACTCATTAACAGAATCAAATCAAAACCAAATCTGTACCTTGGAGTGAATATAATTCACAAGAGGCTGGTCAATTAAAATCATAATCATTAACGTAGCGCCACCCGGGCAGGCAGTCATTTGTGCCGACCGACTGGCTCGGTAGTCAACGACTAGTCACGGTCGTTTCCGTCGAAAAAACACGTCACAACAATATCGTATCGCCAGACGAATTGATGTAATCTTTCTCATTTTTTTATAGTCTGTTTCTTGAATATGCTGGAGATGTATTTTAACTTGTTATCCTCTGTAAGATTATGTCATTTGTAATTTCTATAGATAATTGAAAAGAGTAACATTGAAATAACTTCGAATCATTCTCAAATGATTCGGGACATTTTGTCTTTATCTTCGAATTTAATTAAATTTACAATGATACGGTAACTGACACTGCCGTTTATCTAATGACAGCTATTTTATTACGAATAAAACTGATTAATGCTTACTGAAATATTATTCTAGAAGCTAAAGCAAATAGTTGTAAAAAATAGGATCTATTGTTTAGCACAAAATTCTGCTCAACTTTTTTCTTAGGAACATAATTAGTTTAGGCGGTGTGAACGAAATCGATAGTCGATGCAGCGGAGCGTAGCAACACTTTTTTGCTGTTGCTCTAATGCAAGGCACAGGCGAAAGCGACTTATGATGGTTGCTTGTACAGGAACTCCTACCAAACGACATTTTTAGTTGTTTAAAATCTTAACGCATTTATCTTACAGGCACATGTGATAAAACCATATTTACTTCATTTTGATTAGCGTTTTGTAAAAAGAAGTGCCATTTTTTAAAGACCACCGTGCTGCTATTTGTCAGATACATAACATAAATAAGCATACTCATTAATGGTAGTTGTAGTGTAGATTTGGTCCTAAAATAGATTTTTTTGGTGTCTGTCACCTACAGTTCTCGAAATTCGCCTACAATTGTACCAAAACCTGCCAATTAGTAACATAACTACCATACTTAACCGTTTTTGTTTCAACAAAATCAACTTAGACATTTCATAAAAAAAAATCTTGTTACCGCGAAAATCTGCATTCAAATACTTAAATATAGAACTTCGACTTTTTTTACCGACTCGTTGTTTGCACGAGAACAAGAAGTTTATTTTGCTTGATGATGCTTTTGTAACACCATTAGCTTACAACAATACCTAATTAGGTAAACTTGCATTTAAGACTTAAACTGCTGGGATGCGCTTTAAAAGACTGCATTGTGCTGTTTGCGGTGCTAATAACTTATGTTGTAAATACATAGAACATTTTTTTTTTCAAGTAATTTTACTTTTCAGACAACAGGAATAAATCAATGTTGCTCATCAGTCAAGTAATAGCTAAAACAAAAGTATATAAGAAGTTTATCGACTCAAGCACGTGGTTTTCATGAGGTGAGGAATTTGCAGTTACGCGCCTTACGCACACCGCGCTAGCTTCGGATCCATCGTCAGAACATAACTCAGGCGGTGGGCGGGAGTTAGCGTGCTCTACCTAAATGTGCTCTCTGTTCAGATAATACGTATTAACTGTTTGTGTAGTTCCCAGCAGAGAATAGACTAGTTCCTCACGTGGGAGATGTACATTTCTATGGATAGCTGCAATTTCCCGTCTGCTAACGTTGAATTGCTATCTGATGTGGCTGTGAAATAATATTGAATACTTTCGTTATTTCTTTTGGGTGTTCATTAGCAAATGATAACATCTATTTTATCTGTAGTAAATTTTATTTAAGTTGCCTTAACATGACAACTAATAATTTTATTTATTGAGTGTTAAAGTTATTCAGAAGATTCGGGATGAACTCGAAAATCAATGATTACTCAATCTAATAATTCATCACTTTAGCCATAGGATTCCAGGAACCCGAAACTTAGAGAATGAAGAATAAAGAATTTAAGACCTCTTTTTTTTCAAAAGACTTTATATTTTTAGATATTTTGCGCATTATGTCAATTCCGGAGTCGATGCACTCGTACTCTGATATAACCATGAGATGTTTTACGTAAATTCTCAAGAAATTCCTGATACCTACTAGATTCTATTGAACACCTGAGTAGGTGTCAGACTAAATAAAACGAGTACGCATGTTTTGTATGAAAAATAACACTTTATAGGCTTTCCGCTCAGAGCTGAGAAACTAAAATTTTAACAACCTCCGGTGTATTTAATTTAGTGTAATATCTCGTTCATGTGTTTGTTATGTCAATAATATTATAACGTACATATTTTCAGATTCAAAGTGCCAGTGCTGATGTAAAGCTTTACTGACTATAAAATTACATCACTTGTCGAGTGACTGTTGAAATAGATTGGTTTCTAAAAACAATATCTAGGGTAGAACAACCAATAACGTTTGGATTATCATTTCTGTTACCACATAGGCTGGTATCGACTCCGTCGTGGTAAGCGCTATAGCGAACGTCTAAACCAACATTCTTAGCTAAAAATACACGAACGCATTTAAAGCTACTACTGACTGAATCTAATAATAATTCTAACAAGTCATTCGCGAAGCTGAGTAACTCATCTATTGTTGAATTTGCACTTGCCAATGCTTTAGTTTTTCATTTGTTTTGGCGACTCCGTGACTAATATCATTGATCACAGTACCTTCGGCTTGATCAAAATTTACTTTCCTATTTCGAAAGCTTGATTGGAAAAGTGCCAGTCGATTCTTTATCTCTAGCCTCAAGTCCATGTTCAGTTAAAGAAATAGGTACATGCTGCGGCGATATGCCTGAAGTAACTGTAGACTTTCCGTAGGATTCTTTAAAAGCTTTTCATAATCGATTAATTTTCTTTAGAAAAATCAGAGTATGTTAAAGTATGTTAAAAAAACAAGGTTATATATTCCAGGATTCATTCATTCTACTACTTTTATAAGCAATAAGAATAATATATGAATATGCATTTGAAGTAACAATGCATTCATTCTTCATACTTACATTTTCGATGTCAAATAGGTCTGGCAGGTTGCCAAATATAAAAAAGTGTCTGGAGTTTCTTTTAGCTGACAATTTGTGTGAGATATTCTCTTCACCGTCTGGATGATCTATCTTTCTTATATCTTTGTATTTTGTACAGAGCTTATTCATCCAAGTTTCTCAGTATTTACTAAAAGTTTATAGATTAAACTTTTAACGTGTGGTCGTTTATCACAGAGCGCTTACTACCAATGAGGGCGCGGATAGCCGAGTGGTAAAGGTCCAAAGTTCTACCACGCCAAACCTACTTGCGTGACGTGTCGTGGGTTTGATCCCCGCGTAGGACTGTCGATTTTTATGACCCTAAATTTTGTTAAACACCACGCAACACAAGGAAAGTATCAAAAATATTTTTTTTTATATACTAGTACATTTACAGAAAATACAAGTACATTTACGCCTTTGGCTAATTTGTTTTAAAAATCTTCGTGATCAGCGGTTGGTTTTTCAATATAAAATCTACTCATCTCCAAATCTCTCTCATTCAAAAGATTGTGTACCTTTATTAAATGAATATTTATTTGTAATCCAGTTCGATCAACTGTCTTCCTAAATCGGGTTAAAGGTTAGTTCATAATCAAAATGAGAGCTATGTATTAAGATATCAAAAAGCACTGTATTTGTCGCGAAGATTAATTCAAGACCATTTTTATTACTCAAAAACACTCTACCTACGTATTGTTATACTCTCCAAGCTTCCAATATTATTCATACTTGAATGATCTTGGATATTGACTCTTTAACCTTTAGCACCGTTACCTTCGCCTACTTCAAGCCGCGTAATACATCACACATCAAAATTACCCTGTATTATCTTGTTAACGTGATATTAAATCATTTATCTTTTTGATTTGTATAAGATCGTTATCAGTGAAAAATTGTTGTGGCCGTTGTTTAAACTCCGTCTGTGTCATCACGATCAAACGAGCGTTTATCATCATTTACTTAGAACCATTGGATTATTTGTACTCAGATGTTGATGATTGATGTCGATAATTCAGTTTCATATCTTAGCTATCAAATCTTAGAATTGTTATTGGGGACCATGATTGAATCATCATCAATTGCTCGTCAATATTACTAGAAAATATGATGTCTTCATTTTCTTAAACAATATTAACTAATTGACAAGGATCAATTTGCTGCATAAACCGTATAGCTGTCACCTCTTCAAATATTACGTCAACCATGCAAATGTCTTGCAAACGTCTTTATAATAAACATAAATAGACAATCAACGGAATGATTTATTTCCTTTGTTTCACGGTGCGATGAAAAATAATGACCTTATAAACGGCTCCTACAATAGTAAGGTATTGTGCGTAATAGTGGATGCCTATATACAGGTATATGGTCATAAGTATGTGGTTACATTGCATGGTTTGCTATGTGTATGGTCCTGACACATTTTTTTTATTATATTCCCACGGCTTCTGGGTAGAAAAAAATAAAATGTCGCATTGTGCAAGCAAATTGACATTTGCAAAATTTTTGATTTTGGCAAAAAGTACTTCTGGAAATTTTACTTGAAGATTATCTCGGTAACATATACATATAACCAGCCATGGAAAGTTGTCGCTTTAATCCAATTTTATAAAGCAATTTCTGATTAAATTCTTTAGACTTGCTAATTATAGACGTATAATAAAATATCTTACTGAATACCGCAAGTGTGGTTTCAATGTTGATAAGAGTCTAAATAAATGTTCTTTGTTATGTTGACAAAACATTTCAAGCTATTTCTTGAATACTTCTAGAATGAAAGTGCACACAACACAAACAAATATTTTTTCATACCGATTTCCATTGAGGTGTCTTAATGAGGTAAAAATAATTTAAAACAAAAATGCATTTGGTATCAAAACAATTTATCCGATCGATCGATCTGTAAACATAACGTGTAAAAAGTTTGTTTACGGTATAAAACAAAATTGCAATGATATGTTTTGGCAGAAAAGATTAAAGCCTCAGTCATGAGTTGTTATGACAATATCAATAAAGAATTTAAAATCTTGACTACTCGGTCTTTCATTTAAATGGAGAAGGAATGCAATTCTATTTGTAATTTCTTTGTTGCGTTTACTATGCGTTAGGAGGTTGTGAACAGAACATAAGTAGGTACATCCACGTAAGAGTACCTAATTTGTTCATAATTTATGACTTTTTGTCATATTTGTTTTAAACTATATCTTACCACATTATTAATCAAATAACTTTCCAGAAAGCATCTGTATTTGTAGGAATCCTTTAACTCTATCTCCCACAAAACTCCATGACATTATTACATAAAACCAGTTCACCTAAATCTATAGTCTAGACGTGTAAAAGTAGGTATATAACTACAAAGTTTTATAAAAATGGGTCTGATCTGGTTAAATGTAAACAACCGGGTCAACGTATTGTAGCCTGTTGGATTCCGCGAATACTAAATCACACGATCAATGTGCTTCTATTCGGCTTCGATCAAGGCAACGAAACATTTTTGCATTGCTTCGTCATTTCATGTGACGTAACTTTGGGTAAGACTGTGTTGGGATTACTTTTACTAATAAACTTCTACTTTCCATGAGATCTCTTCTTTTTTTTCGACCTATGTTTCTGATTGATTTACGACGCTATATTGCTGTTAGTCATAAATGTGGTCCATACGTTGCAATTGAGTTTTATAGAATTTCCTTCCTCACTGATTGGGGATGCGTATCACGTAGGCACAAAGTCAATTAAATTTCCTTCCTGACACCTATCTTGCATCTTATCTAGACTGACAGTACTTCCTAGATCTTCCTTAAAGCCCTACTTATCTCGCTACTTGTAAGCTTGCCACTTTGTTTAAACATCTGATGGATCCAAAACAAAGCGATGCTCGCTTGTTTACGCCTCGATATACTAAACTTATAATAATTGATACGGTTGGTAATGTTCTGGGAAGCTTGGCTCGTTGGCGCCAATGTTCTGCCTAGCGAAATAAACAAGTGAATGGGTTGAAGATTCGGCAGAGTTAAAAGGTGGGTGAAGATTTAGAAACATGTTTAAAGTTGTGTTAAGTTTAAGAACGAAAAGATCTTCGTTGGTGGAGGGAAAGCTAAAAATTTCAGTAATAAATATTCCGTCGCCCATAATAGCGGCCATATAAAGTTTGTTATAAGACCATGTACTAAAACAACTATTTGACATAGTATCTGCTTTTAATTAGGAACAGCTAGAAAGATTAATGAGAACCGCATACCACGCGTACCTAACTAAAAATGTTGGAAGTATTCCCTTCACTGTTTACGCGTGCTCAGACGTTGCAAAGTTCATCTGTTTAGTCTAGGGGTTCATTCCCGTATCTTTATTTAGATTATGAATGTCAAATATCTGTTATCGTTTGAAGTTATATGCAGCAATATTAACGTAACCAAAATAAAGATTAAATTTTGTCTTTGGCTAATGAAAATCATTCATAACCTTATAGCGATGGCGTTGTCAGCTTACCTAAAGGACATGCTTCAAAACAAAGTAGAATAGATTCGTGTCGTAATATAATATTGTTCGTAAAACTCCTGAAAACCTCTCCAGCTATAACACTGCTGTAATATGTGAGCTTCTTAGAAATAGTCTATATTCACTTACACAAATTTACGAGTAAATGACTCATGTATATGATACACGGTAAATAGATGCCAAAATATGAAGGCGCCGCGGTAGCTAGAAGCGTTGTGGTTTATTTATTGATTTCTCATATAGATCGACCCTTGGAAGCTATCCCAGTGTTCCTTTAGACTCAATGTTGCTAATGTTTTCTCACCACCATCTACGTAGAAACAAAGAATAAGAATGTTGCTGGTTTCATCAGAAAGTATTCTAAAGATGACTTCTGTTTTATCAACTTGTATTCTAAAACCTTACAACTGCTGGAGTAATCGTGTCTTACATTTTTGTTCTCAGTATGCAAAACTGAAAACGGAATGAAAATAGTTGATCCACTCAATCTTAGAATCTGAGCAATTATTTATAACGATGTGATCGTGGTTTGGAAGGAATTCGGAGTATGTAGGTATTATCTGCTTACTGTTTGACGTCGACAGAAAATGGGTTGCAGTAATAAATTGCCAAATTAATGGCGTCACTGCGAGAATTATTGATTGTATATATTTAGAATGATATAAATCATAATCTGTATTTAAATCAATAGGTGCTGCTAACAGCTTACATAGACCAAAATTTAAGCCGCGTAAAGAAAATGAAGGCATTTAAGTAGATTTAAAGATATTCATCAGAAATAACACTTAGCACCGAAAAGCTTATTCATAATGCTTACATGATAAATACTTTACTGATGGCTCAACAGTCCAGTGGCTCAATTGAGCCATTGACATAAAGCATTCAATGATCTAAGAGCTCAATCTATCCAAATAATATTTACTGTCAATCAATGAAAAATAAATACACGTCATAACGCCGGTAAGATCAGTCAGCAATGACAAATAAACGGTACTCATTTATATATAAGATTAATGTGTTAATGCCAGCTTGTAACTCTATAAACGATAGATTGATTAGGACGGCTGGCTGTGGTCTAAGTGAAGGGGTCTAGCGTGGTCTAATTTATGACTTGATGAATTTGTAGACAAGATTCGCAAAGCTTAAGTCTGAATAAATTTAAAAGTTTACTGGCAAGTTCGAAAAAATATTTTTAGTTTTTCAATAACTGACATAAGTTAATCCACTGCATGTAGGTACCTACACTGAATGTAAATTAACCATTCTAAAATTTTCTAAATTATTATCTAGTTTGATACTTAATTCAGGTACCTATATTAGATGTGGATTTTATATGTATAAAATTAAAACAAATGCCACACCACATCGCCATCAACTCGCACCACAGCAGCAGGCGACCGAGGTCGACCATACATATTAGGCGGTGGCCAGACTATGTGACGCGCGTTAGCAACGAGCCCTCGTCTAACACTGGACCTACTACTTACCGTGTACACTACTCCCAATGTGCATTTACGTACTTGAAGTTTCCTAAGAAGTTTGCGGCTTAATGTTACCGCACTCGTTTGATCTGTGAGGTTTATTGTAGCTAGTGTTTCTGATTGACTAACGAGCATGCTTTATTTATGTTCGGTTTAGTGATGGATGTCAATCATATGAAGCTGACTTCTCGTTCTGAATAGGCACTATATTTAACGAGCACCTAAATCTAACACCTAAGATTAATCACATTTATCAATGTGTGCTTTACTAGTCAGGTTTGTGGCATAAATTGTTCGGAACTTTTTACAATTTATTCCAAGAAAATTCTAATACTGCAATTACCTTAGAATCGGTCGATATAAAAGGGCAAAAAGAATTCTATTAAATGTAATCCGATCGGCAAAAACAAGGCAACTCAATTAGGTGGCAATATTTCAAATTAATCTCCTGTCTGTTATCATTGAAGTAAAGCCTTTAAATGGGCATTTATATCAAATAGCCTAGTTGCTTGAGTGATACCAGATGGAATGATAACACCACGTTTTAATGGAGTAATTAAATATGTATCATATTTAAACGAGGTATCTGAAACCGGTCGATTACGATTAAGACAAATGCCCTGACTAATTATAATGTTGTTTGACGTTTTGTTACTTTAGTTGTGTCAGTTGTTATAGATCCCATTGCTCGGTTACGGTGCCATGCATTATTACCTTGGTAGAATCAAATTATGGGTACATACTAGCTGACCTTACTGTTTTGCATCATATAATTTCATCAAACTAAAAATGTTCTTTTTTCGAATCCCTTTGTAATGTCAATCGGCAAATATCGACTTAATGTTATGGTTTACCTACGTCGGGTCTATTTTAACTTTCAAGTACCCCCTAATTACAAAAAGATTGCACTTTCGTCGACATTTTATCATTTCGGTCGACATTTTCACCAGTTCGGCGCGCCCTGCAATTAATTCTAAATGTCATATGATTCGACCACTTTAATTTTAAATTTAAGTTATGTGCCGATGGCGTTTAACCTGGGAAGATTAATTTGTTTATTTTCATTTGTACGTTATTCTCCACCAGCAGAACATAGATCTGGTCCTTCCTGTCACTCTAAAGGAAAATGGTAGGTTGTTAAACCACTACTAACTTGAATTTAATATTATCCATTTTCTTTTTATCAAAGTTAATTAATTAGTCAATATATCAGTAGCCCGGACTGTTTATATTTTTAGACCCTTAACGTGCATTACTAACACGCTATTTGAAGAATACCACATCCTTCAATAAAATTTTCTTTTATCATGATAAAGTGTACCGCTTTCTGCTTACACCTTGTAGTCACTACAATTGCCCTCGACATTTGCACGTGGTAAATTTTACCGAAACGAGCTACAACCCGGTCAGCGATTACGCAATATGTCGAGTATAAGATCGTTCGACATCATTATAAAGAAAAAGTGCACCCGATTTATTATGGACGTTTCAATTTCCCATAAATTTGATGCAAGTGCTTACAAAACGGTCTGCTAGAAGATTTATTCCTTTTCTTCATTGCACAATTTTACATTAAACAGAGTTGCACGCTGGATGTGTTTTATTTATTTTAGTTAGTCTTATTCTAATTTCTGGTTTGTTGATTATCGCAATTACACTTGAATAGAATAAAAGAGTTTTTTTTTTATCAGGTAAGGTATCTTTTTCTTCACGCTTGCTGGCAAAGTGCACTAAAAACCAAAAATACGATTATATCTAATGATATTTCTTTTCATTTGAAAGTAAAGAAATTGTTGAAAACGAATAAAAATATTAAAATATGTAAGCTAAACAGAACTGTGAAATAAAAGTCAAACTGAATCAACACCTCCACGTTCATCTCTCAAACATAAGTTGTCAAAAAGCCTAAAATAAATGCAAGGAAAGAGACGGCGACATCGGTATAATAAATGACATAATAACTAAACACGACGCTACCCGATGTTTACCGAAGTCGATTACGTGCGCGTACAGGTGCGCGGGCGCTCATTATTGTACGCGGGTGGCCACTGATGTCCGCCGTATTACTGTACCCCTTGAATTTAACTGGACACGATGTATGGACGTACGAATAATATCAAGAGTTTTATGTGCTTCAAATTAACGTCTGTTTCCAGGTCTAGATTCCTTTTTATATTTTTGAATGTCTGATAGTTCCACTAAAAGGATGATTATTTATTTAAATAAAGCACTAAAAATCTTTATTTTAATTTCTAAATTAAACTTCAAATCAAAAAGTAATTTAATAGTTATTGGTTATTGTATAAGCTGCAGATTTTGACCCTTAATCAAAAATTGACGTTCCGTTAAAATAGCGCATAAATAAATAACAAATAGTGCCTTTTATGTAACATAAGCCATGTATTCTATGTTACAACTAAGGTGAAGACATTAATTTTCGAATCGTTAGAAAAACCCTGGTCCCGTTAAGGTATGGCGCCCGTCTGATCTTACGATCTGTCTGTACGTGAGTCGCTTGTTTATATATTATTGAATATGGATATTTGCGGAAACTAATTGTGTTTACAATACTGAATTTGGATTGAAAGAAAAAATCTAGCGCATACTTAAGCTACGGCTATCCTTAATGGAAATTATTACCGCACTACACCCCATATTTCTAAAGTAGGACTCAGACAAGTGTAAGTGACACTTAAATAAATGTATAGCAAAGAACGAATGCTTAAACTCATACGGCATGCAGGATTTAGTTTTGAATCCCTTTTTATAACAAGAGATGAATAAGACTAGGTAGGTTTGTAATATTTTTTATCAATTTACGATCGACATGTAAATATCAATCATTATGTGTTCTGAGTCTTGTGAGTTACTTGTTGAAGTATGACTACAGATACACAATAGCCATTGCTACTAGTTATCTACTACAATACTATTATGCTTATCTTTATGACCAAATGAAAATAATTTTGCAGTGACTCCATGGTTTGCTGCCGACCATTTGTCTGAAAATTTATTTGAAGGGATCTTTCCAAATTCGAAGTACTACAATTCTTTCAATATCTCCTATTTAAGGCCCACCTTAAAGATAAATGATCAAACGGTCGATTCGCGTTAACTTTGCCTTAAAACTTCGTCCTAGCTTTAATTATAACGCGTGTTGCGTAACATGTGAGTGGTTCGAAGTGAATATTATTTTAGGAGTTCAGAGACCGTGCTCTCGCTACCACGTGTGCTGCAATACCGACCTTCTTCACTAAATCATAAAGATAATTTTTCTTTACAATGTACTACGATATTTATGTCCTTTAGGTTATAGTGGGCCGTCACATGTCGCATATCACTCAACGGCTCGCTTCCTTTTCGACAATAAGGAAAAAAAATAGATGCGTCGATTTGGTGGCGTTATAATGAAATTAAAAGGTGATAGATGATAACAAGGATCTCAAATATAGCAGACAACTAAAGCATAGGTCTTCCTAAAGAGATTCTTAATATTTAGAATATTAGTAGGTACGGAAGTGTAGGAAGCTTCTTAGTCTAATCTTTAAGTGACTTGAAAATAGACTTTTGTTATATCAACTAATATGATTTTGATCTTATTTGTTTTTCTTGCAAAATAACCATTGTAAGATAAATATAAATCAGTGATTTAATCTTAGAAAACAAATATCATCTCTTCGTATACAGTTACACTTGGACCAATAAAAAAACTGGCCTAAAAACACAGTTCTTTTTAAAAACAATAAACAAAATCAAGCGCCCAAACCGCCCACCCTCCTCCGCTTCCTACTGCTACTGCCAGAAGAATCGACTTTAAAATGCCATAGCAACACGTCTGTCAAAAAATTATGTCATTGGACACATTACTATCGACTCATCCCAATTCTATTTAATTCATGTTGATCAAGATTTTAAGTACGTACTGAGTCATGCCATTGAAAATAAATAAACGCAATCTAAGATTATAGTCGCGAATGATTTGTTGCCACGCTCTCTGCAATATTTCGAGGTAGATTAGGCATGTGCAATTATCCCACCTAATTATAGTTTTATAGGGCGCTCTGATTAATTGATGAAATTATCCTAGATCAAAGAAAATCCAATTAATCATATTCACTCAGTAACACTCTTAGAAAACCCCACTTAACCTCATCTATCCAGAATTTCGTACGCCTGTTCAATATAAAATAATAAGCACATGAAAGTGTCTGTTTTGGTAACATAAAGGTGAATTCAATGTATACATCACCAGCTCCGTACAATCCTATTGACCTCGTTAATCGCGTCTTATTTATTTAAGGAACATCTATTTTGGAGTGTTGTAAGGTACTCGTCTAGATAAAGTTGCGTTTTCGTCTAATTGCAATGCGATTGAGATATCTATCAAACAAGCCGATACTTCGGTTACTTTTCACACCATGCATTAATACATGTAGATGCCGTTTACATGCTTATTTTTATGATTTACTTGTAAAGTTAAGCTTATTGTCTGGTTTTTTTCTGTCAATTTTCGGAAAGGACCATCCATTTTTAAACGGCGGGCGACGAGTTGCGAAATTAAAAAATAAGCGACGCCCTAAGTAATATTTCTTGTGTCGCAGTGGGCTTCACAATCATTCAATATAGAAGACACAATTAAAAAAATTAACGGTTTCAATATTCTAAATCTTAAATCAAGTCGATTTTTTTATAGACAAATTCCTCAACGAAAGTGTTTGGTATTAGACATCGCTTAGGAATTTCTATGTTTACAACGATTAAGAATGCCCAACTCATAAAGTCTAAAAAAATTCATTCCACTCTGTCAATCAAGCACAAAATTGAATAATCTGTTTGGATTTTTAATCTAATCAAACTTTTGTTAGCATTCCGATCAAGAGTAGGAAAAGCTTCTCTTGTCGCAAACATTGTTTGGTTTGAAAATGTTATGAATTTTTGTTTACGCGTGCAAAACTGTGTTGCTAACAGTGTGGACCATGTTTACATAAACAGAAATCCGACATGAGGAGAAAATTGTAGGAAAATTTCATTGGTTCTCTAATTAGTTCTTAGTGCCAACAGCATTGATATAAAATTCTTTGCGTATTCCGATAGACCAGTTAATTTTATAACAATAAGTCTAGTACAGAAATTTCAGTATCAAGGAATCGCTTTGTTAATTCAATGTGTACGTTAGCGTTTTCCTCAGATGGTGTTTACTGGCAAGTGGACAATGGCCCGGAGCCTATACCAAATCGGTAGTTTGTGGCAACAATCTTAGAATATATGGCGTCATGGTAAATCAGAAGATAGGTTTTAAACAGAAGATTGTAGTTATCTCCACGTTTGTTGAAAGATTCTTACGATGTTGACATTGAAAAAACCGCATTATAAATTAATTGTTATTTTATAACCTACACAAATACAGGAACCTTTGCCATATATTGAAATGTATATCAACGCAATATCGTGTCGTATCTGCGAGCAAGTGAATCCGGGGTACAATCCTATAGCAGCAGAAAGCGAGCAGTAACGGGCCTCGACCGCGCCAGTATGTGTGGCAGACGAGCTTGGCAAAAAGCGGGCTCGGCAATGTCGCCTTATTCGATGATAACGATTATTATGCGGCCAGGCGAGCGTTATCAAATGTTCACTGGACTTGATGGACTGATTCCTTAGGTTTGTTGAGGAAAATGTAACTTCAAGCTATATTGGGTTTTATAAACGTGACTCAAGAAAGTACTCTACATTAATCCACAACGTATTCTCTGAATCAACAGATCCCGAATTAAATGCACTTTTAAATTCAGGATATGTAAGGAACACCTTTTTTCCCCGACCCCACGATTTCCATGACCAAAAGATATTAATTTCAATCTTATAGGATACTACTTAATTTGATTCCAGTTTATCAATTAAAATCATTTTACTAGACTGTAGACTGAAGTCACAAATGAATTTCTAAGGCAAGCATTTAATTTGTAAATAATGTACATTATATTGATCTTACAAGATTACAATACTTAAATGTAATTTTAATAAAACTTCATCATTATCTCTTCTACCCATTGCGTTACATTTCAGGATTGCCTAACTTTTAGCAGACAGAATTGAGACATAGATAATAAATACCACAGTTAGACCTGTCAATTGAAGTTAATGGGTAAATTGGACGAAAAAACGTCTCCCAGGACAATTATTCAGTTGTCTTACTAAGCCTGGTATGCGAGGACCAGTGACCTAAACAAAACTATTTGTATTGCACTTTATGTAATTTATAAAACAAAATTGCTGAATACTTGTATATCAGAAATAATCATCAAAAGCACTTACGAAATGGGTGATTATGCAGTCAATAATTCGATAAAAAAGGCTATTTAGCTATATTTCACTATACCAGCTATATTCTAATGCAATGCATTAAAATTGTCATTTGGCAATAAGAGATTTATAGGAATTGTCTTCAGGATACTAAGTTCTGTGTTCACCAATAATATTTTATTACCGACTCCTAATTTCAAATTGCAGCTGTCATGATTCAATGTTAGGTTGTACGCATGTCAGTCAATTCCATTAAGCCCTATTGGTATTAGGCACCAATATAGTTATTGTATAGTCTGCGCCAAAAATTTGGTTGAATAGATAAAGCCTTCAATAAACAAAACCTGATAAAAACTTTTCAACCTGCTACGACTTATCTGTGTGCTCATACCTGTAAGTGTTATCCAAATTGCCCTAAGAAAAGTATAGAATTTTCAATAGTTAAACAAGACACTAAATAAACAGCAATGAAGCCAGTAAATAAACAAGTCAACTGTTCTCCATGTTTAATAACAATATTTTAAACTTTACAAATACGACTATCTCTGAGCTGTGTCGAGCAGCTGTTCACATAATCAACCATCGCAGGTACTATTTATTACATTTTGCAATTCAACTGTTCTTAATATATTGACCTCTTAAAAGCGGACGTCACACACGAGTCTTAAAAACAAAATAGAAGCGGCAAGCAGCCGCAGACGACGCGCCGTCTAATTGGAACCACAGAAATACCTAAGCGACGTAACGTGACATATAAAAATTCCACAATTTGGATATATCGGTCTGGTTTCACAAAATACTAAAGCGAATGAATATTTTCTTGTCTTTCATCTCTTGTCCGTAGGGATATAAAACGTGATTGCATTTTAAAAATAAATGGTTCGTTTTCGATGGGAAGTAGAGACGCCGTGTTTCGGGATAACTAGTGCATAGCAGTAGTATAAAACTTTTAAATTCGGCCCCTTACTTTTAAGAAACGAATCTAATAACACTATGGTTTTAAATACCTTCATTGTTATATAAAGTTTTACCATAAGAAAGTAATAAATACTGCTCTGTACTATTCTCAGGCGAAATGAAAAATCGTTTACATTAATGATTTTTTAGATAATTTTGACAAATATCATTAGCCCAAGGCATCAGACTAACATATGGTGGATGTCTTATCATCCACTAACTTCACAGCGGACCAACATTGATGGCTTCAGTAAACGGTATGGTAATGGCAAGAAGGGTAATATCGCTTAACATATAGTGTCTGGAGAAACTTCTGGAACAGGCATGTCTTTCTGTACAAAGAAAACGAACATTACCTGCTTGAAGTCATAAGAGTCGGCTGAAACAAATTGATTACGGGTATGCGAAATCTTAGGGCCGACAACCCCGCGGCATTCGCAACGGGTGCTAAAACCGACTTGTTATTACTCACATAGCTTTGACAAGGCGCCTTAAACTATTTAATATTCCTCCAACGTTAGGCTAGTTAAAGTTAATGAAAATACGAGAATTTCGCTTTCCGTTTCTCTTTAAAATTTTGTAGTTCATATTGGACTTACGGTGAAAATATAGTAACGTCTTACCTGTGGTAAAGCTATATCGTGATGGCTTAAATTGTTACCAATATCACTTTAAAGTCAAGTTCTGCAAAATAAAACATTCAAAAGCGAACACATGAAGACTTCACTTACTACGAGTTAAAAAAGTTGTCTTCAAGTGTAGTATGTAAACAGTATCAACTATGTAATTAAAAACCAGTAGTTCCGATAAACTAAGAGTTAATTTCAACTAAATTCAATGACTGCATTAATTCGTTCGTTATAGTCGAGTGGACAGCGTGCAAACCAATCGACCTTTTCAAAAATGACTTTACGATCGCACCTCGTTACGATTACATTATGTTCGCTTGGACTTCTCAACTTTATCGTATCTGATGCATTTTCATTACAGTTGTTCATTACGTGGGTTTAGCAACCAATGACACACAATTAATGTGACCGGCCGGTAGGGATGCCAGCTATTCGTGCTTCAATGGATTTTGTCCTGTGTTTTTGTTGCAGTTTTTAAAATTTATGTTGAAATCACCATTTATATCTCCCTCAATTTCAAAGTATAAATATCAAAAAATCACCTTTAACGTCACTAATTATACAAACTTTTATCTGTTATCTATTTAGTAAATTTAAGCAAAATAACATTATCAAAGTCAAATTAATTAACTGAATAAACTAAGTGGTTAATTAAAAGAAACCTATTAGGCTATCTTTCGCACGATCAAAAACGTTTAATACCTAACAACATTTAAATATAAAAACAAACAGCTACAAGCAACGTGGTTAAGTTAAAGTTACGTAATTTTTTGGAATTTATTTTATTTTATTTAAATTTTGGTGGTAGCCCTAGGCCAATAGGGCGGGTACGGATATACGCGTTAATTGCGAGGCCACCGTGCCCATAGATCGATCGACACCATTGTCAATGCGGCTCTCGTGTCATGGGGCCCATCCACTAAAATCCACTATTGTTGATACAATCTTTGCAGTTTTTGATAGGAATTAATGTAATGATTAACGACATACCCAAAAAAAACATAAAAGTTTTAATTGAAATTAATTACTTTCATAAATGATAAAGTTATATTAAATACTATTTTTACTTAATTCATAATACTTAAATAAAATAAATTCAGACTGCAAAGCACTTAATAAAATAAATGCATACATTTTGGGTCATTAAGAATATGATTTAAGATAATTTTAGTGCTTCAAAAATTAATGTACAAATGTTGCTATTAAGATATAATGTTGAATAAAACGAATATCCTAGCTTTTCTGTAATTATTGTGGTCACCCTATAAGTACGAGTATCGATATTTAGCACAGTTAATGGATTGATCGGTGCAGTAATCTGTATTCTAGCTATCTAAACTTTTTAGATGGTTTGTAAGCGTTTAATCACATTAGACAAGATTGATGTCAGCGAACAAATAGCCAAATACGCGTAGTTGCAGCAACCTCCAACGAGTATTATCACATCTTGTTTTTATTCACTTTTGTAGTATCTGTAAGTAAACTATTTTGTATGTGTAAAATTAGTAAATAGTTAATTTATTTATTTTTGAATAATTGAACGCACAACTATAGGTACTTTTATATTTTCACTAGCTGTTGCCCGCGACTTTGTCTGCGTGATTTTCAAGATGTGAACAACTATGAAGTTTAATAATAACGATCATCATAAAAATGTAATGCAATATTGAAAATGAAACACTTCTTTTTACATTTTAAGCTTGCTTTTTTTCCTAAATTATAATGAATCTTGAGCGGCCCAAAGACTATCAAATGTTTGAATCAAACACATTTCATCGTTTACGATACTATCCTGGTGTCAAATATTTCACAGCTGTTTTAATGACTTTTTCTTAATTAATCCCAAAAAGAGGGGCTTATAACTTTGACATATCTGCCTGCCTGTCTGTCTGTCTGCGACATCATAGCTTCCGAACGAATTGTACAATTTTAATTTAAACGTAAATTATGTGCGAGTTTTCGTTAAGACATGTTTGACAAATCGAGCCGTTTAAAAATGGGGGGGGGGGGGGATGCAAGTATGAAAAAATAACAGAAGGTTATTTTTTCATACTTGCATCAGTCTTAGCACTTCTGCTAAAAATGTTTTACTTTTGGGTAAAGTTGAGGGTTTCCATTTTCTAATTGGTTATGATTTTCGAGCACGTCTGTTATTGGGACGGCCTACACCTGAAATTGCTAGACGGATTATGACAGTGATTATGAGGTAGCATAAAATTATTATTGTACTGTAACCAAAGAGGTAAACCAGAACCATATTACTGAGGCCCCGGTGTCCGTTCGTCTGTCTGTCACCTGCCTGTTTCTCAGGAACAGTGATAGCCAGACAGTTGTTATTTTCACACACGATGTTTTCTGACGATATAAATAAGATGTCAAATTATTTTTGTGGACGGAGCTGGTGAAGTGAGAGTCGGGCTCGGTAACTGTGGATGTTAGTTACATAGTGTCATAAGATATAAGATTTTGCAAAATTGCGCCCAGATAAACGCTTTCCTGAAACACGTTATGTTTGATTGTCCTCTTAATATTAAAACTGATCTTCCTCACAAGCATTTGGAATATTTCCAAAATAAAAAAGTTGGTAAACGTGTTATCTTGGCCCCCTGGTGTTTTGATCATGATTTGCCTTTAAATTGCTGATAAATAAATAGCGTGAAAAAAATATATCAGACACCCCTTTTTTAAAATTGACAATGACAAAAATCTAAAGTATAGGATATGTCTAATTTGTGATGTTATGACAAAGCAAAATATGAACATAAAAGTGACTTCATGCGCATGAGTTCTATTTACTGTACCAATTTACAAAGAAAAAATACGTATTTTATTCGTTAACCTACCTGACGATCATTGAAGTAAAATACCGTCATCCCTACTGCATAAATGGAATTTAAATAAAGACTACATGAGGTTGGTTATGAGGTTACACTGTCGATACCGACAGCCAACATGAATTTTCCAGACATTGTGTGACGGATGTAAGTGCTGATAGCTACACGCTATTATCAGCCTTATTGGAGAAATTTCCAAAAATATGTTCCTAATCCTCGTCGGCTTAGCTTTGGGATCTCAGAAACTCATTCAGTCTCGTTCCTTCCCCTGTTTTTACCAGGCTACGAAAGAAGAAAATTTTAAATAAGTAGAGATTACAATAAATTGTTAAAGGAATCTTTGGAAGGGCCACGTGTGCGGTCTCTGTAATGGCGGATGTAGACCAATCAAATCGTTAAAATATTGAAAAATCCCAGTAATCAGTAGACATTACTCTATTCATTGATAGCTTTGGTCGTACAGATCTTTCACATTGCATACCTATTATGAAGTTTTTATGCAAGTTTTCTGGGCTTTTCTATCCGAAATACTTTTGGCCTATGTAATGTAAAACGCAAATTTAAGAAAACATTATTTCATTGTTTGAAAGGCTTTTTTTTGTTTGAAAGTTTATATTTTTGTTGCTAGTTGTTACAGATGAACCAAGGTAATATAATTAACTGTGTCGTTCAGTAATTTATTGTTATGCACAATTATAGATGAGATCAATGTGAACTACATGCAACTTTGAGTTGAGTGTCACTACGAATTCTTTTATCTTGAGGTAGCATCGCCAACATTACCGAGCTAGCATAGGTAGATACACCTATCGTAAATAAACACAAAATCATATTACGCCATTCCACATTTGAACTTGAGTAATTTTAGTACACCAATAAAAATAAAAATAATTTAAGTTCCTTTGTTTCAAGAATGTACCGATTACGAAGTAACATTTGCATCAAAATAATAATAATAAAAGTATTAATAGTTTATTTTTCTTTTATTTTAATTATTGTCGCGCTAGGTCTACATTAGACTTGAAAGAGAATAAAATGACTGATTTTGTGACAATGATTTACTTTCGAAAAAATATATTATTGCTCTGCCAAAAGTCTTAAGATAAATAGCGTGATGTTTTTGAGTAAATTGATGACCGTGCTGCCTACTACTCAATGGGGTGAAAATACACCTCATAATTGTATTACACGATGTTACGGGTGAGTCCAAAAATTTAAAACTTTACTGCTCATGCCCCCTGCATAGTAGCGTTATGGTTTTTGTATATTTGTTGTATCATGTGTACGATAAGGTTTATGCAAAATTTGAACGAAATATATTCAGTAGTTTATGAGATAATTTGATATTTGTGTATAGATATAAAAGGCTCCTGCTCACCCCCTGTAACGAAAAGCGAGATAATAAGTAAAAAGTATGTTGACCGGACCTCTTGTTGATATTCTCTGAAAATATGAATCAAATCTATCCAGTACTTTCCGAGATCTTTCCGGACATACATACAGACAAACAGACAAACAGACAAAAATTCTAAAAATCATATTTTCGGCATCGGAATCGTTCGCAGACCACCCTGCAATTATTCTTTTTTAAAAATATTCAATGTACAGTTTTCACTTTTCTACAATTTTATTATATGTATAGATACGATAGAATATTGCCGGGTCAGTAAATAGAAAAAGTCAAAACAAATCGATCAACAGTTATTTTTACTAAACGTTTAATGAATATAGGCACTATTGTATAAATTCCCTTCAATCATTAAAAAAGCACGAACGCACACGCAGACAAACCGGTATTGTTTTAAAGACAATTATTGATCGATGTCACGTGTCAAGCTCAATTTCTTATCTCCATTTTAAAGGTTAAAGAGTTGCAGCAGGCTTACCCTTAATTATGCACTTAGGGTCAGCGCGCGGCGGAAACTGATAGCTTAGTAATTTCGGAGGTAAGTTGTAAGCGACGCACGCGATAGAGTTGTGTCTGACCTCACATAAACTCTACTTTTCTTTGATATTTAAAGGTGAGTTAAATGGAAGTCATATTTTGTTCATGTGTTATGAAATTCGAGCTGTGGAGGTACATAGATGTGGTTGAAGAATGTATGTATTTGAAGGAATTTTAGAATAAGCGATTAACAATTTTTTTAAATTAATTTAAAATATGCAGCGCACCATAAATTACCTGTATTTTCCAGGTTAATATGCTTTTCTTTTTAATTTTCATCGCAATATCTTTTCTTAAAAAAAATATGTTTATGTACTTAGTGATTAAATATGAATATCTTATTACATAATAACCATTCGGCGATTTTATTGTAACGTTGAGCTTAAACGTTCTTAACGAATGCACAAGTAAAAAAATGAGCATCAAATACCAACAAGTACTTACACAAAAGTTTAACCACATTATGCAATGACGGACTTCGAATTAAAAATAATGTTTATGTAATTAATTTTAATTTGACTTTTTGCTCAAATGACGTCTTATCAGGCTCAATGTATGAGAAAATACTTTTAGCTCAGAACAAAGTATTATCATAGTTTTTAGAAATTGATTAATAATTATGGGAAAGTTTATAGGGTCCATTGTGATTTAAATAAATATTATATGTGTGCCTATAAAAGATGGCCCTTTTTCGATCAAAATGACGATACAAAGATGATCCAAATGCAAGCTTTAACAAATCGGGACTTTATTTAAACATTTTTTTATAAAGTAAATAATCTTCAGAGAAATGTATGCAGTTAGTATCTACGTTAAATATATCCATTAAACATGCACAATAACCCCATAATATCACTAACGAGTACACAGTCTTATAAAGATAGCGTACATCATAAAATATAATAATTTTACGTATGTTAATATATAATAGGACAGTAAAGCCAGCGGAGTGAGACGCGGTAATAGAGGTGTGGCAGGGCGGAACGGCATGTTAACAGTGCTAGTACTAAGACCAAAAAGTTTTAGCGTTAATTTGACTGTATTTACACTGGTTTACATGTTTGATTTCTCATTGCTTCGGTAGAAAGCTACTGAATTATTTTTTTCTCAACCTCGTGTACCAAAGGACCAAAAGTTTGATAGCGAAGCGTCTAAAGTTAAAATAGTTTAGAGACTGAAGATTATTTAGACAAGAAGATATACAGAGCTTTCATTTGTGACTTAGCTGTATCGCATGCTGGTTTTAAGCATTCCTATAAGATGCAGATGTATATTTGACATTCTAATAACAAAGGTAGTGAATATGTCTAATTGGCACGAGCCTAGTAAGAACGTTAAAAAAAACTACAAAAGATAAACCTATTTCGAAAATAAAACAACCTATTTCAGTGCCTACGTCACTCTCATCATTCAAACTACACGAATATTCACGTAAACCAGACACGTTGCGCGTATAGACCAGTAGACAACATCTCAAACACTTGCCGTAAAGATTTACAATCGCACCCGAAATTAACAAAGGAAAAAAACGAAGGATCCACGAAAGGTAAACATTTTGGCTAAACAACGTGCGGACGAGTAAACAGTAACCACGTTTTACGTTCAAGAGTAAAGGTGAAGTCTGGTGTTATGATATTGAGGAGTACTAATGAGGATACTGATGTTCAGACATGTCCGGTAAGCGTGGAATAGTAGTGAGGCTCGCATGCACTTACGGATGGAAGGACCAAAAATCTTGAGCACTTCATCGGATGAGTGTAGAGTAAACGTAGAGTTTGCCATAACTACTGATAGAATTATATCCCAGAATGAAACAAGTACTGACTCAAAACTATGGGCATTAATATTTTTTAATAACAGTTTTTTGAAAATAATTAAAAGATTGATGAATCGTTGACTTTGACATATTACGTGTATTTGCCATAGGTCGCTTAAAATAAATTACTTTCCGATAAGCCCAGATTAAAGAACCTTTGCTTAATTTTATGAAGTTTAAATTCAATTATCGTCGCGATATTCTTTTACGATACAAATGTGTGTCATTTGTTTGCGAGGAGACAGGTGCAATTTGCCAAAATAATTATGGGCGTGGTTTAATTTATTTTACGGAATGTGAACTTAAAGACCGTCGTAATGCAAGCCGAAGTAACGATATCACAAACTTTTGGTAAAATTGAATAATACCCAGATAAGCTTTGAAAGTGATCCTACTCAGTAGATAATCATAATTAATCGAGTTTTATTTAATCTTTATATTTTTTTTGCAGTTTGCATACGATGACAAAGATTTTTTTATAATAGCTTTTTTAACCCCTTGCTGTAAAGTTTCATAAACGTTATTTGTAAATAGTCTTTTGATTTAAGCTCTTTTAGATTAGTAGAGTCGATAAGGAAATAAGTCTTCCGTTTGTACTTCTTATGGAATACTGTAGACAATATTATAGAATATGAGAAGTCTGCTTATTTTTGACATGAACCAGGTGTGAACCCAATGTTTTGACAGTTCAGTAGCCAAGAGTTCACGTAAGATATCGCAACTGGCAACGACATGTTCGAACTAGAGCGTGCGATGACGTCACCCATTGAGTCGCGCGCAACAGATCATCACTTTATCATTATTGGATTTATATCTTTACGGTCTTTTTACACTACCGTGTAAGCAGACTGTTTTGTGTCATTATCAGTCTGAGATAAAAGGACCATATTTTCCAGGGTAGAGTCCTTGGGTTCGCAAAAATATTTACAACAACCTATTTAATGAATGGCAATATTGTAACCCAATTTAAAGTGTAAATACGTTATCAGTTGACTTACTTATTACATTTTCCTACTAGATTATTATAACATTCACATCATTTATTTATTTGTTTTTTTTTTAATGGTAAGGTTACGAGATAAGAATAAATGGATTAATGTTATAACTTGCATTGTTAGAATAAGACCAATTAATTTGGCAATATTTGTTATCATAAATTGCGTAGTTTAGAGAGTAGTTTAGAGTAAAGATTTTTTATTTAAATATGTACCTATCACATTGCTCACACCACGTGGATAAGCTAATTAATTCAAATTTAACATAAATCTACCAAATGAGGCCAATTATTACATTGCTGACAGTTAAATTGAAGATTTTCTGGAACCTATTAATTGACAGTCGGTGCGAAAAGATGCGAATGATGAAAATGCAACGCAAGAGACACGTCCTCATACGATAACATTGCAAGACTTGTGAGCGATATAGGTGTACCTATTATTTACTTTTGTTTAATGATGTTTTGAATTTTTAATCTCTGATCGGACTATTTACCTAAATGACCGCTTTACTGCTCTATTTTAAAATTAATTGCACTTCCATTTCGTAATTTCTTCAAACTTTTTATTTTTCTTTTTTAATTTCATAAACAAAATGTGTCAAGGATTAGTCAAGAAAACAATTTTATTATGAACTGGAAGATAGTGTTTCACAATATTTTTTTGTTTCTATATTAATGATGTGAGTTGTGTTTAAATTTAGCTCGTATTATCTGTTTCCTATCCACCTGACCGTTTATGAAGGGTGCATAAATGAGGTCCGGCTTTGTACGAGTAAGAGGCATGCGCTTAGTATGTTTTGCAGCGGACTAGCCGACCACTATTCACTACGGAGCCAAAAATGGACTCATAATGGCTACTTGTTTGTACGATACACCTGCTGTCATCGCATATTTGCTGGCCGTATTATTTGTATAAAGTTCTATGTGAAGCTAATTATATTTTCTATCGATACGACTTATGACTAAAGCATGCATGATCACATGGAATTTGACAGAACGTTTAATCAAACATGTAGTTATAAATTGTTTTCAGTGATACCTTACGTACGTGTCCTCAAGTTCCATGTGACCGCGGCTCGCATCACACCACGTCCTAAAAAAACACTGTTCACTCACTGTAACCAGGCTTGTAGACGGCACGAATCCTCTTAACCAACTTGGCGGTCCTCTTGATGGGAGGGCCGAGAGCGACGGCGGAGTGGCCCCGTCTCTCGGCGAACACGATATAGTTGTGGCGGTTCTTGAGCGGCACCTCGAAGCGGCCGGAGCAGTCGAGGTGGTCGGGCGGCAGCTTGAGGCGCAGCACGGCGTTCTCATGCGGCCAGTGGCCCTGGTGGCGGAAGACGCGGCGGATCTGCACGGTGGCGGCGTCGCGGGCGAGCGACTGGACGCGCGCCTCGAAGGCGGCCGGCGCGCGGTAGGCCCGCCAGGCGACGTCGGCGCGGTCGCAGTAGAGGCGGCGCGGCGCGGCGAGGACGGCACAGCACAGGCACAGCAGAGCCCACAACGCCGCGCGCCTGTCTGTCTTCATCGCGCCATCGCAACAGCGCTCGGTGACTCCCTGCTCGACGCTCGTACGCGGTGCGCCTATGTTCTCCCGTGAGCGGTCGGCGCGCGACTGGCCCGAACTGAATCATTCCCCGCCCACACCGAAATAGTCGCGGTACGGACCGAGCACGCGTCGCTAATTTATCTCGTCTGATGATTAATTTGCGCTTGTTATATGTAATTAGTGGGTACCATGTCGATTGTTTGATTGGCGGGTGATTGGGGTGCGTTTGTTTTGGGTCATGTGAAAGTTCAAACCTTATAACTTACAGTTTTATTATGAATAATTTGCTAAACTCAGATATTATACTTTTAAAAATGAAATGTTTCTCTCAATAAATGAACTTATCAAAAGTTATCGTGTAAAATTTTCTTCGTTTGGGAAATGAGTGTGGATGTTTGTAAAACATATTATCTAGTGAGAGGTTGTTACCTACTGTAGCAGAGATTTTCAACTAACGACTTTCGCTTCGTAGCGACGTCTACGGAGACGTTGTAGCGCGTAGACATTTCGTAGCTTTGACCTCAGCCGTAGACCTTGCGTCCTTGTGGTGGATGTTAAAAATATTAATAATTTGTAAGTTTAACACATCTTTTATCAATATGTAAGAAGGTTAGAGTTACTGGATCAAACACTCTATTAGGTATAAACAATTTTATCATTTGGTACCCTTAATCTGAAAAGCCTCAGTTAGGTAATCTTTACAACCTTAGTTTATCAGTTTATAATGTCTTGGGAAATGAGTTTTACAACGCATTTATAACTTAAATTATTTTTATAAACATTCTATTCAGACACATATTTTAGTGTTCAATAATTTTAATAAAAATTGTTTGCATCATAATAAGCATTGAGGATTGCTTACCGTTACATTCTCGGCTACTTTTACTTATTTTTCCTTATTTCATGCGACTTGGAGGAATCTATGTGCTCCTTCGGCATATCGTGTTTAACAGCATCTGCCGATTGCAGAGTGAATGAAACTAGCCTAACTAGCTAGAATGTTAATTACTTTCCAAGTACTACACATACAACACATTTTATGAAACCAAAAAAAAGGTACTTTTAATCATGAGTCATGTCGTCAATAGATCACAGAAATCATATCAAACGGTTGCCACTAGTAGCACATCAGTTTGCGCCTGGTAATATCAAAGTTGTAAAGTTGTCGGACAGTTGCTATGACTCCAACATAATTGTATCCGAAGGCCGAATGTCTCTTCCTCAATACCTGGAATGAGTTGTCTCGTTTCCCACAGGAATGAATGATTGAGACCTAACGGTGTTTGAGACCAATTGCCTCACATCCGGTAAAAAAGGTAAACAGTGTGAAGGCGGTGTTTCGGCACCGTACTCTCAGGTAGACCGTTCATTCATAATGGTTATGAATGACCGATCTGTGTGGGGTTCCCTCACGAGCTAAGGGAGCTACAAGAAAAAAAAGGGACAAAAAATGCAACTTTTGCTTCATTTACGTTCAAATTTGTTTAGCTATTGAATTTAAGTAAAGGTACCAATTTTATAGGATCTTAACATCATGTACCGTAGATTTTCAGGGATATTTAAACTGTTTTTTTTTAACGAAAAACAATTAGATGAGGACAAACATAAAAATACGGTATTACACAAACATTCTGCAAGAACGCCGTTTCAAAAAGAATTTCAAATCACTAGCTGAAAGCTTATCTATTCGAAAGGGAACGGAACCACTATTCAAAACGGTCTGATTTTTTACACCGTACACAAAAACGGCGGGCGCTGCGGCCGGAACTTACCTTTTGTCGTCTACCATTGATACAAGCACGTGCGTTACGGTGTGAAGGCGGCCGGCCAATTGTAAACGTATTACATAATTACTATCGGCTAATAGCTTCCCATCAGAGAAGATTTTGTTCGAGATTTTTCGATTTAAATCATTTATGAATTTTTCAACATTTACAAAGGTAAAACTATTTAGAAATCACTCTAAAAATTTAAAAAAATAGGCGTTAATAGTTAACATTACTTTCGTGTTTTCGACCTTCTAAAGTATTTGGATGTGATAAATCTTATAATTTGTTATGAAATTGACCATTACCATACACAGTATTAAACTTAAGACTTGTTAATAGGCAGCTTGCTCTTACCACTCTACAGTAAATAAGGTGTCATAGATAGCCCAGGTAAACTTTATCACTTCACCAGAATTACAAACTATACGGTACCAGTAATCAAACAAAATCCGAAACACATGTTTGCCAACGATTTAGAACAATATCAATTGACTGTAATCTGCAGTAATAACAAACAGGTGGGAATTTGGTACTATTTGTACCTTTGAAAGAAATGCTCGTAAATAGGGCTAAGGTGTATCGTTGTTTGGCAACACGTGTTTGCGATTAGGCGGCCCTTTTGTCTGCGAGCTCCAAAAACAATTGTGTAGGAAACCGTTTTGTTATAAAGCCTATTGTCTTATATTATTGTATTGTTTGATAAAAGTTTTCGTTTTCGAAGGATTGGTATCCTGTGAATTATTCGGTCTATTTACCGGCATGAAATTTTAGTAGGTGAGTATTTCTGTTTGCGTTGCCACATGTAAGAAGAAGGCCTGTTTTTCCTAACCTACTGTGTCCCACAGCTGGGCAAAGGCCTCCCCCAAATCCTTCCACGACTCTCTATTCTGGGCCTCATGGAACCAGCCTGGTTGGTAAGCTTTGAGAGGTAAAAAAACTTAATAGTGACGAAAACAATTTGACGGAATGGATAGCCGAGTTCAGGCCACCACGCCAAACCCACTGTGCGCAATAAGTCGCGAATTTGGACCCGCGTAGGACAAGCACTTGTCTGATTCACGAAAGCTTGTTCTAAATAAGAGCTTCTTTGGGTACTCCCACCGACACAAGGACTAAATTTAAAAAAATACTCTCTCTTCTTTTTTCTGGCATCTTTAGTACTTAACAAAACAACACTTTATAGTCTGTAAATTGAAGCTCCCTCTTTGCTACACATTCTCACAGTTTTACTCGAGCAACTTCAAAAAATCGCAAGTTCATATAAAAGTGTCCAGATGGTCGAATATCGTGATGTCTTCATTACAGCCTGCCCGCGGTTGTAAGTCATCTTAATGCAAAAATGACAAAATAAATTATAATGTTGGTGCCCGCGCGAAACGCTAACATTTTGCGAGTTGGTATGGAACGAATATGGCTCTACATAAAATACTTTTAACGTATGACATTTCTATTTAGGTAGGTACAAATAAACTATTTTATATTTAGTTTGCATCCTATAACAAAAAATATTGTAAGCGCAAGGCTTTTCCACACATATTTTTGTAAGCCTTTTCAATTGAATAATTAACGTTACATAAGTTAACAGGACTTTCGACAATGCAATTAAAACGTATATTTAAAATACTAACCAAATAAGTATTTCAGGAATTTGACCTAGACTTTAAGTATAAACTGATTAAAATAACAAAGATATTAAACCTAAATATGTAAGTTAATTACGAAATAACTTCTACATAGTGTTATTTGTCTAGCTTTACAATTATTACCTTGTGTATTATGCAGGTTACTATTTTGGTTATTTACTCAAGCGACTAGATTTCTGTTTTACCGGTTTGAGCTCAGGTAAAGATACCCGAAATTTATTTCAGTAATTATGAGCCTTTAATAGAAAAAGTATATTATTTATAGGATTAAGTGTATTTCAGGAAGTCATAACTATAAGCTTATTTTCATCTAGGTAGCGTAACATGCATCAGCTAAGTAGAGCCACATTCCGTGGTTCACATCTCGAAGGGCCACCCTCAGTGACGTTCATTTCTCGTTAACCGTATAATTGTTTAAATTGTCATAATTTCGCCCGCATAATGTTGCCACATAAATATTTATTTATCGACCAACTACTGATAACGAAATTGCTGATGACCACCGCTTTTCACATGATTTAAGAGCTTCGTAACCATCTTATTTTGTCTCCCCGTTTTTTGAGATGTGGGTTACTTATTTGATAGTTTCCTACAGCTCTACTCTCAGGGCTTTTGTTGAATTATTGTCAAAGAACGGTGTAATGATACACTTTAGTGTGTTCTGATGTAATACGGATGTAATATTTTCTGTACGAACCTTTAGCTCTAAGATTATGAGATATACGTTTTCAACTTCAATATTTGTCTGAGAAAAGGGTAATGCAACGGTTATTGAATTGAGGGTGGCATGTACTAAGTTTAGGTTAACATTAATTAAAAAGTTTAAGCGAATCGTGCTTTAAAATTTACCATATTTTTCTAGAACATCCGCGCCACGTGTTCCGATATCCATCAATATAATATTTCTATGCCCAATGGTAGCCCAATGCCTACAATGATTTTATTACTTTATTATATTTCCTTCTAAGGTGCATGCAGTGAGAGGAAAGTTAAAATTAAAACAAACTTTATTTAAACTTTTGAGTTTCGTTGATTTCCATTCAGTCTTGCAGGCATTTCTTGGAGCCAGTGTTCTATTCCACCTGAATATTAGAAGGAAGTATTAGAATAGTGGGCATAGAAACAGAGCGGTATCACCGCTAGTACAAATCCGTGAGCAGAGCACTTACATCGGCCGCCAAAGTATCCATTCGGTAGGTCGCGAGTGGTTTATTTCTCTCGCGCCCCGGAGTAAATATAACTCGCATGTTACGGGTGTTAGCTACCACGTGTCCTAGCACTCGAAGCGAACTCACGCGGTGATGAGTGATGTTTTTGTGAAGATGGGCAGCAGCGATATTGTTCAATGAAGAAGAATTAGTGAGTGACGTATAAATAATACTTTTACGAATGGCTTGATATGGGTTAAGTAGCTGTATTTAGATGATGATACAGCAGATGTAAGTTTTATTTTTTATGAAGGACAGAGTAACGGTCTTGTAGAGTAAAGGGTCATAGAAGAAATCTATGAAATCTCTTACTTTTCATATGTACATACATATGAATATTTATATATTTTATTGAAACCTACAAAATCTCAAACGTTAAAATTTTTTTTTTCAGGTATTTAATGAAGGTCCATGGTCCAAACCGATCTATTCACTTTATCTGCTAGCAGTTTACTAGCGAGTTTGAGGCCCATGGTAGAGTCCTTGCTCTCACCTTAACCACGTGACTCAGTGACGTATATTTTCTCTACATTTGTTAACCATATCTGGGTATTAGAGTATTTAGAAGCTACTTTTAATTTGTATACGTCTATATCGGCATTCAAAAAGTATAATTCAGCTCTTTTAATCAATATTAAGAGACTGTTATTACGTCTTTAAAAAGTCAACCTTATCCTGCTGTACCTAAGTTGCAAAAGCAACCATTTTAAGAAATCTTAGTGCTTAGCCTTTATATGTATATACTTTACTTGTTCATCAGTGAATATATAGTTTTTGCAAGTGTAATAATTTAGGAGCGTATCTTTCAGTTAGAAAAGTATATTTATCGGGAAATAAAATTAACATTGACACAAGCATTACCGATACAAAAAAAACCCTTCCGTAAGAATATTAGGAATATTATTACCTTTATCTGTATCTTTATTAAACTATCTTTATTGTGAGAATACTTCACGACCCAAGAACATGAACAATCATTAAATCATTTGTATCGTTTAGTACTCTAGTGGCTTTGCAATACAGAAATATCGTTTTAAAAAATCGTTCGAAGTCCCAGACTGGAGTTTAATTAAAAAATAAACACCGTAAGGGCGTCCACAGACGGGCGGCGCAGTGCGACGGCGCATCTGCGGTCGGTCGCGTGTCGCACTCGCCCGCCGACTTAATTAGATACGATTATATGAAAGCTATGGAGCTGCAAGTAAGTAAAGAATGTCGTTTGTGACTGAGTGAGTGAGCAAGAGTGTCTTTATGTTTTTGGGTTGTAAATTATCTATAATTTTGCTAGACGGTGTCACCTTTTTTGGAATACTGACATTGTAACAACTATGCAAGATTATATACAAATATGCAAAAAAATATATCATTATACATAATATATAATTTTACTTAATAAATAGCATTGTCCTCCTCTCTCCTACTTTTGCTGTGCCCGACAGGGTCCATAATGAGCTGTGAACCTAGTTATAATTTACAAACTATGTAACATTATGGTACCTATGCAATCAAGATTTGATTTGATTTGATTTATGCTTTAATATCTGAGTAAAATTAAAAACCTTTTATTGTGAAACTTAGTTCAATTTTTTAGTCCATAATAAATTCATAGCAAAGTCACGTCAATTTAAAAGCGCCCAGAGGTAAAATGATATAAAGAAGCTATGCTTACAATCTTTCATCAACTCCATGTATTTCATTTGTCCAAACGGTCCTCGTACACCTGTACATTGAATGATGACGAGTTTAGTCGCGGAATGTGTTCGTTTATAATATGCGACGATATTTTCATGAGTCTTATAGAATTCCGTAAGACCATCCCGAATAATTACAAATAATTAACTAAGCATTTTTCTACTAGTATCTCCTCACATTTGAATGAGCCTTCTAAACTTTAAGACTATTTCAATAATGCCAGGTTGCAATCGTTTTGATGTAAGAAATCTTATTTTGATCATCTTTACCGCTTTCTCTGTCCTAAAACATTACTATACACCTGTACATTACACGATAAAGGCTCGGAATGCACAAACTAATAATATGCGACTTTATTTTCATAAATTCAACGGAGTGTGGTACTTCTGCCGCAGGCCAATCGTGTTTAGGAATTGGTGTTTCAAAAGCTAAGCCACAGAGATTTATTTCCAAAACGAGTTTGAGTTTTAAATAATTCCTGGTTCAAAGTAGGTAATACGTTTTAACCTAATATGTCTTTCTATAATAAGTACAACAATAATTATGGGTATCTTGCACTTTGGACGATGTACCACATTGAAAATGCCTAAATGAAAATGCTTTTCATTCTTTAAACCTCAAGTCGGTACAATATGCCTCGACCAATTAAAATTTTGATAGTAACTATCGTGAGAATGATTCATTATTAAATGATGTAACGGTTTACCCACGCGTATTTATCGGGGTTCCCCGGCTAGTTTCGGACCCAACCTGAGTATCATGACCTGACGCGGCGGCTCAGCGCGTTTTTATCCCGCGATAAATACGCGTGAGGAAACCGTTACATGACTTAGCAATTAAAATTTTAAAACAATAGATAAAACCTCAAAATATATATATCGCCTATAGCTTTCGGTGCAGCACATCCTAAAACTTTGGGAGGTCATCATTACTTTAGATAATAATCGCACCGCACCGATCAATTCGAATCGATATTTAAAATTGTAAAATCCTTATCACGAAAACGTATCGATACTCGAATTTCGCATCGATTTAAGGTGCCACGGTGAATTCCGCTCTCAATAACATGAGGTGGGCCAAAGAAGTTTTGGGTTTTAAATGATATCAACATTGGGATTTATTTATATTGACCGCACACGTCATCAATGAATTAGCAATAAATATGATGATTTTTTTTGTCCTGTCCTTTACTTACTTTTGTGATAAAAAGCCTTAAACATGCTGAAGCATAGAAAAATGAAATGAGGATTTCAGTAAGATAATTAAAAAACGTGACATAAGTTAAAGTAAGGGTTCTCTCAAAATAAAAATATTATACAGATCTGAAACTGCATTCGCGACACGGAACAAAGCTGGTATGGGGGGCATTGCAAAACCAAAAAAATGCAATTAAAAATAGTTTGTTGGCTAAAACCCATGTCAGACTGACACTAGGCACTAATTAAAATACTTCTTTGTTGCTAAGAAATATATCTTGAGGATGTTAACGTAGGAATCCCAAAAAGTACATAAACCTCACCACTTCGGTGGCAATGAGTTTTTTTATCAGTATTTTTTTATTCAAAGTTAGAACGGTATCACATTGCACATTCCATAACGGACTTTTTATTTTTATCAGCCAGTTATTTTATAATTAGGTCAAAGAGTCTTTGATCTTTAAATTGCAACTTAAAAGAGGTAGAGGCTGCGAACTATTGTGCACAAAGCTTATTTCTAGAGCTAGTCAACGTATTATGACGCAGAAATAAATCGATCGCCTAAAAAAGGGAGATGCGCGCGCGCATGGAATGCGTACAAAATGAATTTAACAGCGGCGTGCACAGGTGCAAATCAATTATCTTCAGTGTAAAAGGTGTCTTAGCTATGTAATGGAAGTTCAATATACCTACGTTTTTGTTGGAAGTCGTGACCTAAAGGTTTGCGGAAACTATTAATATATTATGCGTGAAGGTCTTATTTAAAGCCTGGATGGTGTCTCCTATCTTTAGTCATAACTATCATCTTAGAGAATTATGTAACTGATATAATTTGTAGAATTTTCCTTTATGGTTTAAAGACTTTTTGACGTGGGAAACATGCGTAGGCGTAGCGTAGGGAGATACGTCCAGCTTTGGATTATTAAAAGACTATGAGACTAGAATATTTCCAAAGGCAATATTAGGGACTATTTCCAAAGTAGATCGCTGGTTAAAATGTATTATTAGATAGGATTTCAATATACTTATAAAATAAACTGCCGTATGTTCGTATAAATTAGTTTAATTACAAATCCCTCACGTGGAGGCATTCCAGGAATACTATTTGGAATTAGGGTTAATTTAAAACAAAAACTAGGTTTCAATATTGAGTGATAAATCTTCCCCTTTTTTACTTTTTTCTTACATGCACGTCAGTAGCTGTTAAGGCGAAGTTTTCTGGCAAGGACTAAATATTTTTACCGATTATTCCTTATGGTTCCATCCTTTTCTTTGATTACGATCTATATGAACTAGAAATTTTACTGAGAAGTCGAGTGGGCACAAGAGCATATCATATACTATTTTTTAAGACTGATCAAGGTTAAAAAAATAGTTAATTCTTTATATTCTTGTAATAAATCATCGTAACAATCAACATTTTGTGGCTTCATTCGTGTTCACAAAAGTAGTAATTTGCTACGAAAGAAAACTTAAGAATAATACATTAAATTCAATGCCGATAAAAAATACAGATCAAGGATATTCCCCTTAACGACAAAAGCTTGGATTAAAGAACAAAATGCATATAAAATGGATAAAAATAAAATTTGGCAAAATACGAAGAGAATGCGTGGGAGTAGGATTGATGCCGTTTTCTGACTCATTTGATCGGGATACTCAAATAAGATATTTATTTAGGAGAGGATCAACACTTTTAATTATATACTTATTGTTTTATTTTTATAGAGGCTTGGTGGTTTAAAGAAGTGGGCATGTGTGCATTTGATTGCCGTTCGAACTTCTCTGAACATAAAAAAATCGTTTGATATTGTTGTCGAATAAATAAGATGGGGTTTTTTTGTTGCAATTGTCTAATTATTGCAATTGTCACTTTATTTAAATTAAATTACAAAAATATTTTTTAAACCTTTATTTGGAACTATTATTTTACCTCTATAATAAAAAAATAGCAATAAAAACATTCGCATAGCAACAGTTGTCCGTCATTAGCCGTAGGTATAGGTACTGGACGCATAACTAGAATATTGTTAAAACAAACAACAATTACAAAACGATTAGAATGATCGGCGTCAGATGTGCCGTCTTAGTCTGCTGACCACGTGGGGTAGATTTGCAATAGAGATAACCCGCACAATGGAACAATTGGGGTTGGGGGCTTTCACTGCAAGCCCTGGAAACAAGTTCACAGGAACACTGGATGTAGGTACATGTAGCTTATTCCTTTTCAAAATTTACAATCTCGCAGGTCTCTTAATTCGTTTGATGTATACTTGAATTCAGTCCAAGTTTGAAGCTCTATTTATATAACTATCATATTCTATTGCTCCTCCTTACCGTCACGTTCGTAGATTTGCAAAAGTATGTAGGGATATTATTTTGATCTTCTTACAATTTTTCTAGTATTTATTTTGCCTTGACTTTGACGCAATCCACCCATCATTTTTTGGTCCTTAATTACTTGGATTGAAAACCACACCAATGAAGCAAAATATGTCGAAATGTCAAACTTGTCTAAAATCTATTTTTTATATCGCGTCGGATAACTCAAGATTATTTGACAGAGAAAGATAAAGCTATAGAAATAGATGATGCCATCTTTGTTCCTTAGCTATCACTTCATTCAGGTCCAATACTAGCTTGGAGTGTACGCTGACCGGCGACCCCGCCACGCATCGCGGCGCTCGGCGCTTCGCCCCCAGACAAACTAATTACAGCGCGATAACATCCACGCAGGATGCAGTCACCGTGACGGGCATCTTGATCGCATGTGAAAGTGCCTCCCGATTCAAGCTTTTTATAGGCTTTGTTAATATTGTGTGATTTGGATTGGGAAATATTTTTTTGGAATCCTGGACTTTTCCCTGGTTATGTAAAAATGTGGTCAGAACTGGAACAGAATATCAGAAGTAGAGCAAGTATTTGAGGACATGTGGGATATCATAGTTTTCGCTTTAGAATGAGTCATACCACATATTGAAGTCACAGTCAATTTGAAGACATTTAAAATATGCTAGTTTTTTTTTTATTTTTTATTCATATCACTGGTGATCGGGAAGTTGAAACTAAAAAAAAATCGTTTATCTTCTTTAGTCACCATCTGTTGCTATTACATTTTTTTTGCACCATTTTAATGCATCTATAAAACTATGTACTACCTAAGAGCTGGCGTCTCGTGACATATGATATAGTTATTGCATAGCAAGTAACTAGCTCAACCTTCATCGTAATAGCGCCTAATAGGTCTCAATTTCAACTAGATTCGCATCGAATAAATTACGGACGATTATTTGGTACAATGATTACCGCTTTGTTAAGATAAGTAGCCTTGATCAATTGTTACCAAATGCCAGGGGTATCTGACCGCATGTATTAACTGTTTCAGTAGGTAAATATTATGTAGGGGTTCCTATTTCATTATTTAGTATATAAAAACCAGAAAAAGTAAGTATTACTGACCACTGACCAGACCTTACGATAAAATCTGGCAAAAATATTCATAGGTATTCATTATTTCTTGTATTCCAAATTATCCTTAAAAGGTTAACCGGGTAAATACCGAATCGCTTATCCACTTAGCTTCCAATTTTGGTTATCAATAGCTTAACGCTCATTTAAAATTTACGAGATTTCTTGACGTCATCATGTTCAAAGTTACTAATGTTACGAATCTAAGATTTTAAAAGGATAGATCAGCCTCCACTTATAATTTTACATTATTATTTCAATGAACCTGTCATAGTTGCACAGATCTATTAAAAAGTTACTTAAATAAAAATAACAGTCACAGGACTTTGTCGGATAAGTTTTAGATCGAAAATTAAGGAACGAAATATGACGAACCTGCTCTACAGTTATCTTTGTAACATGACTCATCTTTTCAATAATAACGAAATTAGTGTTATAACTTAAAGCTTTACTCACCCTATGCAATAAACAGACAGAGGGTAGGTTCAGACAGCGCGCTAGCCTTGCCGGCGCCAAACGTTGCCTAGCAACCAGGCGCCATCGAGACGCGACTGCCACGGATCTGTCACCAGACTACTGGAAGAGCCTTTACAGGGGTCTTAACCCTGATAAGATTCTATAAATAAGGAACTTTAAAGTCACACTGCGAGCAAGTTTTTTAGAATTAAACTATTGGTATAATAATAAATGAAATTGTTGATCAAAAGGTAATATTTTCATTAACGGCCGTATCTAGGCGTCTGAGTTCTGTGGTTATGATCCAAGGACTATTATTATAGTAGATATCTTTTATAACTACTCATTCTGGCGTGTAGTCTACGGTGTAGGCACCGTGGTTTAACGACAGCTGACTAGAGTTTAACGACACGATCGTTATGTGTGATCGTTATTATTTTGACATCTAAACACGGATTTTATTGTTCACACACAACTATATTATTGTTTAAAGTAGGTATGGTTGTATGATGATACCTAGTCCAATAGTCCAAACTTATTCACATAAAAGATGATTTTTCAAAAGACCACTGATTACCTAATAGTTACTGCGAAGATAAGATTGAGTTTTAAGCATATGAAGACATGTTTTTGGTGTCTCTAAGCCTGCCCAGCCTGGGCAGGGTAGGCGTTTGTCTGTTAGCAGGTAATATCTCTTCCATCGTGAAGTACAAGTGATGGCGATCAAGATCGAGGTTAAATAAGTTGGTGCAGTATATGATATAGGTGAACAATCTTTATTGAAATTTATTTTCTTTGTTCGAAATCTTTATCGTCACGTCTCCGGGGTTCTGAATAGCACCTAACTTTAACCGAACTTTGCCAAGCAATGTTCTACGTGCAAAATAAATTAATATGACGAATATCCTAATAATTGAAATATTGTTGTTTGAATTCATTCTTATACTCATTACCAACGTACACCTATGAGGTTATACAGCTATTCTTTGCATTCGTAAAACAATAGTAATAAAGAGAACAATATTCTTTAGAACAAACAAACACTTTTTATTTAATAATGAGCTATTGTTAACGCGGTGTCAGGAGTCGGTCCTCCCTTTCATAAACGCATCCTCTCACTCACTCGAATTCTATACATGCAAAGTATATTTAATTAAGTATGATAAATGATCTACATTGAGGTATTAAGGCAGTTTTGATTGTAGTGAAAGATATAACAGTTTTTGATGTTGATGTATTCCAGTAGCTGCAAAAAATCTCCAGTAAATTACTTTTGGACCTAGTAGACAATATTTTAAACTATTCCTTGGAATCGATCGTGGATATAAGAATAAAGGGTGACTAATTCCTGAGTTAGTTTGCAATTTACAAACAAATATGAATGAAATAAAAAGGTATCACCAATATTTTGATCGAAATATTTAAAGGAACATATTTAAATAAAACTTAAACTTTCCCACATGTATGTATACGTATGTAGCAGTGAAACGCTCAAATTGGGCAAAGCTGGAAACGACCGGGTCTCGACCACCCAACGCCATTGTCCGGTGTCGGTCGACCAAGCAATTTACACTTGTGTGCGTACACTTATTGGCGGGCTACCGGGTGCGCGAGCGCAAGTCGATAGCGATTTTATATCGATTATTTTACGTTAAGCAATCATTGGATACATTTATAAGAAATGGTCGAAAATAATTTATGCCATAACGTACTAAAGTATTCATTTAAAACTCAACCTATTCTTAAACGAATCACACTAAAAAGGATGTTACTTTGATATTAGGTAAACGAAGCATTGTATTAACAATTAATTGGTTTCATTGTTCACCTCTTTGATTTTTAACAACGGTCCTGACCATGCAAAATAGTGACTCAGGATTATAATAAATATTCGCTATCGAATCGAAAGTCGTCAGCTCACTACAGGCGTCGCCGGCGACCGTGGGAACTTGCAGATTCCGCAAGATTAATCCATCGGTCGATGCTTCCCGCCACTTTGCATACTTTATTTATGTCTTTGAGCTGTTTTAGATTATATTCAGAATGTCGCATGCTTTGAGATCATTAAGATTATCGATTTGGTGGGAGAGATTATTGCTTAATTATTTTTGTGCAATAATTGACCTGGTGGCCAAACTCATTAGTCCGGTGATATTTTTTTGTTTTCCGCGTTTAAAGATCGATGAAAAATACTTTGATCTATGATCTTAAGCCTGGAAAACAATCAGTCGCTTCAAAATAACATTTAAGTAATAAGATATTATTGTGATACACGAACAGGGCTCCTTAGATGGATATTCTATGCAATAATATAATTTCTTTATCTTGACAAGCTGGCTTATTACGTGTTGTCTCTCCTACTCCTCTGATTGAACGCAATTACATCATAATTATTGCAAGATTATGTTCTTAACAGGATTTACAATAAGAAATAGATCTGTATTAGGCAAGTTAAGTATAGAGATTCATCTTCCATTCTCCATTTGGTTGTTAACTCCTAATTCGACACGTAGGTAATAAGTGTCATTATGTGCCTGTAAGTGTCAATAATGACATTGTCGGTACTTAATAACACAATCATTATAATTGGTGGAAAAATATTATCATTATGAGTTATGGTTTCTATTTATTATGGAAGAATTCCAGAGGAACTCAAAGCCAATATTTTTTTAAACCCATGGCTATTCAAAGCTGGTGCGAAATACGGAGATAATTTTTCAGAAATCTATTATTTTTAATAACTTTTTTATTGATTCTAATCACAGTAGCTGGACACATTCTCCCGCAGTACAATTCCAATACGCACGTCGCGTCTAATGCCATGACACACAAGGCAATAATCCTAGCATAGCCATAAAATTAACAGTCTCGGAACATAACACATCAAACCTCAATGATCGAAGTGAACAAATATGTGGCCAGCTACTATCGACATAATTACTGCGTTTTAAATCTGTTCACACACAAGTACGTAGCACTGTACGATACCATAATCCTTCACTCGTCCGCGACGCTATTTAAAGTCGGCCCTTACACCGTAGAAGCGAATATTGCATTCTTTGCATACCTGTGTGCTTGGTGGAAGTTGTACACTTCCAGCGAGTATTAGACGGACGAAACATTTAAAGGAATTTAAATGTTCACAAAGCTAATTTGTTATTTCAGCTTTCAAGCTCAGAGGATACTTCTTTCGATAGACTTGTGAATAGATCAGCGAGTCAGTTGTTTCATTTTAGTCGAAATTTTTCAGCTTTCATGTTTGACATGTGTGAGAAATACAATAATCCTAGGATCACCTGATGGAAGATGGCGGAATATCTACAATATCGGTGTTCAATATACATTCTACCCTCTAGTATTATATAAACAGCCAATAATTGAACTTAGAAACTTCAAATCCGAACTCCTACCCAGAATGTAACCTTATTGTACAAAATTATTTTCATTATATTATAATGTACTATGTATATTTCTGTGTCTTGGACTGCACCATAAAACGGCCGATGTGAGAATTTGCATCGAATGGAGTAGGGACGCGACACAGCCTCTGCCGGGACACAGTGCGTGTGTATTGTGTGTCGTTTTATTATCTCTGATACGCACCTAGATGTTCCACGGATATTGGTAATGTGCTTTACTATTCTTTTTAGGTAGTTATTGTTTTTGAATTGTTTGGTCGAAGTGTAGTTAGGATATTTCGTTTAATTAGTTTAGCTTAAGCATCATTGAAGTGTTAAGACATTATCTCATTTTGGATAATAGTAATCTAGGTACATTAAATGATAGTAGGTAAACGCAAACGTCAGTATTCTGTGTAGGTACAGGTTTTTATATGCAGCGATTTACATTTGTACTGGTTTCAGATGTTATTTTATAAATCTAAAATCTATAAGAAAATATTAAATTATCATCCATTTCACTCACGAAAAAATGTACTGCAAAGTAATACTTTTAAAGTAGGTATATACATCCCTTTCCAATAAGCACTAGATGCTATATTTCACAGGATCCTTTAAAAATAATTAGGTGTTATAAAAAGGGAGCCGCGCAGAAGCTACGTGCGCCCCTGTCACAGTCGGGAACGTGTCTCTAAACACCTCGGAGGGATTAAAAAATAAAATTGAGCCCAGTACCGGGAACCACCCCGGCTCGAATAATAGCTTTCGCATTAAACCCCGACGGGAACACGTTTGTATCGCGCTGTCATTGATGATCATTTTTTTGGGCGTTACTCTGTTTGTCGGAAGTCACGAATTGACGGCGACTTAATGTGGGAATCGTAGCGAAAGTTACGATATTTTTATTTTTGTTGAGGACTTTTTGACCGCTCGCTGGTTTGCGTTTGACAGTTGCTCGCTGTGGAATTCGGTCGGATTGTTTGAAGTTTTGTATTGGATACGTATTAATGTATCTGTATATGTAATAGGTATTTCTCTAAGGGAAGGCAGAATTTAGACTTTAGCCTGACAACATACCTGCATACATAACTACGTAGCTAAGCTGGTTGATCAAAAGCGACGGTATCAATCATAAGAATTACGTACCTTTCTGTACATTTTATGAGTTTCTATGACTTAATCACTGTTTTGTACATCTTCGAAGTGAAGTCATTATTGTAGTTTAAAGTGCTTGAAAAGCAGCGTACAGGAAAAAATAACTTGATTTTGATCCATGAATAAAATCCCTTCTGTTTCAAATAATGACCCAATTAACAGAAACTTTTTTTGGAATGTCTTATATCCAAATGCCGTCCGTGTTGCTGTCAAAAAGTGGCATTTATATCAAAACAAATGACACACAAAATCAAAGTTAATACGACTATACCCCTTAATAAGTCGAGACGCGTCCGCCAAATTAATCGGAGTTGAGTAGTAGATCTTGTTAGGTGCGAGGCGACGGGCGGGGGACCACCACTGCGCACGCGCAGGTTGTGCGAACGTGGGTGTTACTGGACCTTTAGCGATTTGTGGGGTTTTTTACCCAAAAGATCTTTTGTACTGAAATGTATTTATAAAGTGGATATCTTGTGATAAAAATAGTGAATGGTAGAAGACACAAGCATTTTCAGGGAACCAAAATTTCAAATCATCTACTTTAGTGGTGGCTCATCCCTTGATATTAATACGATAAGTATGTCTAAGCTTTTCTTTCTCGCTTTATTTAGCAACCGACTTAAAATTGTCGTCGTGTTAAAGTCGTCGGTAAACAGCCTAGCTATGTAAATCCAAGACACATTCAATTTATCACACATTAGTTACCTCTCTTTAACCAATCGGAGGCTCATTGCCTTATTTAACAGTTTTTACATTAGAACAGTAAACAAGAGCCCGGCAAATTAATCGGCGTCGTAGTGGGTGTCGTCAGGTGAGCGGGGGGAGACCACCGCTGCGCCCGCGACCACTGTAATATGAACGTCAGGCAACGCGTGGACTTTGTTGCTGTGCTTATAATTTTTAAGGGGATTGTTAAGTATGTTTAGTATTTTTAAGCCCAATCGGTACTCCATTTAAGTCGATTAAATAATACACTTTTATATTGTCAGATAGCGAAATTTGGAATAGATATTCTTGAGAAGATCGTAGTTGCAACTAGTTATCAAGACATGGCTAAGAGCTGAGTTGGCGTTTTCGCAGTGATGTGATTAAATAACGAATATGTACCTATTTTTTTTTGCCTTTTCAGTTGGCCGTGCAAAGGCTTAAGGCGTTTGCTCATCCAGACTTAAAAAATGTATGCTCTTTTCAAGCTTTTTTGTGCAGAAAACAAAATGAATTGTAAGTAGTGATTAAGCCCATCCAAGCACCTACTAAAATAAATAAAAATACGAGCCAAAAATTCAAATTTCCATTCCCGTTCCTTAGCACACGAATAAAGACCCTTGAAACTTTTTTTTGAACTTTATTTCCATCGCGTTGTGCCTCCAAAATTGAGTTGTACGGCTTTCGCGGACTTTTTGTGCTTTTTTTAACTTTTTGCAACTCTCCGGCGGTCGTCGGTAATCACTTGTATGTTTATTTATTTATTAACCGACTTTGCGGACGGGTTGAAATGATTTTTGCGGTGTTTTGATGTTGTAATGTATGTTTTGATAAAACGATTCTTTATCGTTGTCTCAAATTGCCCTTTATTTCATTTTCTCCATTAACTTAGGAATTAACTCAGACCTTTGTATTCTAATCATCAATCCTCATTAAGCAGGCGTTGGATAAATGCTTTAAGACGAGGTAAAATGTAGAGTTTTACTTTTCTCTACTATAAAGAGATTTTCAACCTCTATTAACAATATCTAAAATTTTAATAACGACCTTTACAACTGTCAAAATTCAAAATCAAATTTGAATATCGAAACAAATCGGCACAACGTTTCTCTACGTGTAGCAGTTTGAAAAAAGAAAATCAGTTCACGAGACAGTTCCCGTCAAGGATAACGGCAAAGCTAAATTATATCGATGCAGATAAAAAAAATACACAGACTTATCACCGTAGCAGTACCACGATGTTGGTGGCATTCCCGGCTTTTTTTTTCTCCCAAACATATGTACAGGTTTGCACAAAACTCTTAATGAACGTTTAGTATTAAGTAGATATGTAACACTGAGCACCAGCTATCAGAAATTGAAGGGGTTTTTAAGTAAGTATAAATTATCATTCTAAATTTAGACATGTATTAGACATTGCGCCTAAAGAGGGGTAATTTTTATTATTGTAGGATGAATCCGCAACTTTTACGAGATAGTTTTTTTTCTATAAATAAATCAATCTCCATATTTTTTTACAATTGGTTTAATACTTTGCTAACATCCTTGATAACCACTGCCACTGTTCTCAAAAAAACTTAGTAATTTTTGCGAAAACTTTTGTGCGCACCAGTCCACTATCGGTAAGGTAAAAAGTGGCGGGTAGACATCGCCCCCTCCCCGCACTAAGGCAATAAATCATATGTGTAGTTAATTATTTTGATTAAAAGAGAGGGCGCAGTGAAATTGTACCGCCCGATATCTGGGCCACATGCCTCACACAAATATTTTAAGGGCAAGGCTTTTAGTTGAGGCTTTAAACTCGTGTTATTTGCACGAAAGAATAACTATAGATGATATTCTTTAAGTTTATAGTGTGACGTTGACTCTCTTTCCTATTTAAAGAATTCTAAGAGTGTATAATGCATGGTAAGTCCCACACTACTACTACTAATGCACAGACGTGCGAAGACTGCACGGATAGAAGAGTGGTATAGGTAACCACGATAAACTGTGCGCAATGTGTCGCTGGTTCGATCCCCGTGTAGGACAAGCATTTGGATCACAAGTCTGAGCTGTTGTGAAACCTATCATGTCACAAGGATTAAATCTCTTAATTTGGGAGTGATTTTATTAAATAGTTAGAAAAGTAAAGGTTTTTCTAAGCTTCTTTCATATTTTTTAGACCCTGTATCCAGTTTATTAGCCTCATTAAAATTTTAACTGCCCCGAATGTGCTACAAAACCATATTTATTTTACTTATATTATAAGAAAATAACAAAAAAAGAAGTATTTTACATTATGACGACAGCTGATATTTTACCATAGCCCATTTGGTTATAGCCCATTGAATTAAGAAATACAAGTAGACATTCCATGATCAAAGAACCAAGTACACACACAGCCATAAACTTAAGCCAGCATGTTTGCAAAGCTCTGAAGTACCCACCTACCCATCTTATGATATAGGTGTTATCCATACACCCAATTATTACTTTCATAACAAAAACACGAGGCGATAAAACACGAAAATAGCGTCGGTATACCACTATAATGCATCGTTAACTCGCCGGTGACCCGATTCGCTATCCCAACGCAGTAGGTGAGGCAGAAATAGCTTGTCCACCTGTACCGACTTCGAAATATGCTCTTTTAAAGCCTTGCTTTTGTTTTCAAACTGTTCCTAAAAGGGGAATATGGTTGAAGGATTTGAAGTACCTACCTAAGCTCACATGCCTGGAATGGAAACAACTTATTCTATGGTTTAGGCATCAGACAATGAACCTAATAAGCGAGATTTATGAAGCTGTCGAGGTAAAAGTAAAAATGTTCATGCCTATGACAAATAATTGAAAACTGAAATACATGACGTCTAGGTAGCTGAGAGCCACTCTGTATTACTTAATGGCAAGTGAAATCAGTTCCTTATGAACATGTACAGGGTCCTTGTGAAAATACTTACCAAATACAGATTAATAACAACATAGGTATTTAGGGAAATATCTTTGCGTCGCACGCGAGTATAAATACTGTTTGTAAGGAACCACGCTTGCGAATCGTCAAGTCAGTCCTCTTTGGCAGCCGAACACGAAATAAGGAATAAGTATCATAAGTTTTAGTTTTAAAAATATCAGTTCTGCGTACAGACGCGGCGCTTAGAGCAGCACACTAACCTGACGATAGGCTGACTAATATAACATGTCTCAAAAATCTAGGACACCATCTAAATATAACACTAACGATCAAAGGGTATTACGCGGATGCGGAAGACTATTGCATATAGATATTTTATCGACTCGACAACGTAACGGGCCATTAGTGTTTTGGGGTTCAGTTCGTAGGATGAAGGATCTTCTTTTTTTTGGTTTGATGTAATGTAGGCATTCGATTTCGTTGTCTTGAAATTTGATTAACGCCTGCATAAAAATCATTATTTACAATTCATCGTTAACAATGGATTGATGGACAAGTTCTGATTACACCTTCTAAGCATAGCTTTACGGCACCTACCTAATTTATCATTTGAAAATTCACTTTGTTGTTCACCATGTTCTGTAGGTAGGGTTTACGCTTGACCATTTCCGATATTGTTCCCATTACACCTATGTTTGTAAGTAAATATTATGATAGCGGGAGTAACTGTAAGAAAATGGTTTAAAAGGATTTAGTGATTTTTTTTAAATCTTTATTTGTTGTTCATATGTGCGCCTTTAGAGTATGCTTTACAGTATAATCGAGACTTCAAATAATTAATTAGGTGTGACATATTAAAACACGAAAAGTAATGAAAGGTCTGAATTACTGGTTATCAATCGGCCTATTTACAGTATTATGATTAAAAATCATGATACTGCCATAATTAAGAATAATCAGTTATTGAATAAGAAGTAGCAAAAGAATCCCCAGTATAGTTTAATTTTATTTTTGTTATGTTTAAACTTTAAATTATCAATATTTTTGATCCAGTTGGACGTCGAAGTATAATTTGGAATACTCTACAATGGTGAAATAAAACGTTTTGGTATCGCGGCACGGTTTACCTTATGTCATTGTCAAAGTCAAATTGTTTTGCTGTCACCAGCTTGTTCAAGCTGTCAGTTTGCCACCATGGCGGCCTTGCTGCTGTCACGAAAGAAATTACCGAAATTAATTCGAAATAATATTAAATTCACAAAATCTTACTCGAGTACGATATCTAAAGTTATTATTAATGGGCCACAGTTAAATTTAGGATGGCGACATTGTGCAGTAGCGATCAATCACAGAGTAATATTTTATTTTCCTAACATTTTAGTTTGGTTATTTTTTTGGATTTCTAGAACATTTTTCTTGAAGGTATGTTGTTCAACTTTGTTTTGTTTTCGTTCTAGGATTATTCCTCAAAACCCAATGCCTCTACTGGGTCAGACACGGCGAAAAATGTGTTGGCAGCCGTGTTGGCAAACAAACCAAAAACTGGAAAAATACCTGTTGGTAAGTGGAAAAATACATATTTATCACACTGTAAAGCCTACGAATGTTCGTATAAGTGAAATATATTTGATTAAAATTATTGCGGAAGTTGTAGGTGCAGTTTCAGTTACATAATTTTGATAATGACCTTGTATGGTCTGGTATTCAACAATCTGAGTAAGCAGTAGTAAGCATATTTACTTGTTCACTGATAACCCGAATATAATAACTAATACTTCAGTCTAATGATTGGAAGCAGACTGATATGAATTCTTGATAAGAAAGTAATAAAAACGCCAACTAAATACCTACACAGTATTTTGGATATTAGGCACAAATACCTACCTACCTCATGATTTAATATGTTGTCTGTAACTTGTAAATTAGCTACATGAACGAGTTATGTTTAACTTATTCATTATGATGTACGTCAAACACATGCTAATGTGACAATTGTTATTTTATTGATGGCATAAATTATTATCAATGCTTTTATAATGAACTTATCTATAAGAAGTGCAACTCCGTTGTCATGAATTAAAATGTTGCCTCAAGGGTATTTTAAATTATTCTAAAAAAGTTTAATTGCATGGTTTAATTGTGATAGAAATATGATTAATGTATTTTGGGTTGAATATTTTTGTATATCATTTAAAGTTTCTTTAATGAATCTGATAAGACCCTTGTCTGCCTGTCTAGGTTTTTTATTATTCTTCTAATTTTTCAATCTCAAGATAACTTATTTGACGAATAAGTTTGATGTTTTGACAGATTTTGTATAGAAAATATGTCAAACGGCCATATTTATTCCTCAGATAAAAGTTATCTGACGATTGATAAATCGGGCCTAAATAATATAATGTGTTGCAATAACACCTTCAAGCTTTAACAAAATCATATGAAAGTAATAAAATTTTCCATAAAAAATTACTTTCTGTACGGAATGTTCTTTCAAGTAAAGTGCTTTAGTTATCATTTTTATGTATATCATATTGTAATGTTTATCTTAAGTATCTGCTCTGTCATTTTGTAGTCATGACTTGACACTTTGCTGTTATCCTCTTGTAATGATGTCTACAATTTCTGCACATTTTTGTTGTTTATTTATGTAAACATTTGTAAATAACAAATTCATTTTACTCATTTGATATGCACTTGACTATTTAAGTATATAGTCTAGGATTTTCATTTTTCCAAATGCAGTTTTGCTAATTATCTTTTTTAGAATAGTACCAAATGTATTGCTATCTTATTTTTGTGTATTTTTTGTTACTAATACTTGGTTGGAACGCAGCTCTTTGTTTATCCCCTCATATCCCGAATCCCGCATGATCCCTGCCCTGCTTGCAGTGTACTTCCTTGACCCTCACATAGCCTGTCCTTTTACGATATCCTGAAGAGTTTTCCCTCCCTCTAGGTATCCAAAAAAGAGACTGCTTTCACCCAGGTGCATCTGTTTTGTCTCGTGAAGATATAAACCTGGGAGATGCAAAGCCGGTGACAGGGGTGGATATGATCCGAGGCATGATGGAATATGTGTGGCCTAAGGTAAGACTTGCGAACTCTTAATTAAAACTGATGGTATGGACTTTGGAGCAACTGAGTAAATATTGCCAGCCTTGAATATTGATGTATATAGTGATATAGACTAATGATAGTACATTCATTTTGGTTTATCATTAATCATACTAGTCTCTACTACCTAAAAGGGTTACCAAAGTAAGCATCGAAATCGATCCATTTTTTGTGAATACCAAGTTCAGTGCATGCATGCCCTTGCATCACTGTGGTCACTGAATTTCTAATTCTTACTGCAATATTCACAATCTCCATCGGCATTGTCTTTGAAGTGTGTTACCAGTGCCGTATTATCCATAAGGCACTTTAGGCCAGTGCCTAGGGGCCCACTCTGAACAGGGGCCCACCACCAAAGTAGGCATCTAAAAAAAGCGCGAAAATTTTTTCACTGAATGAAAATAACTTGAACCAAGGCGGCCCCCACTCCTTTGTTGCCTCGAGGCCTCGGGGCCCCTGGGCCCCTAGATCCGGCCCTGTGTGATACTACTACTGTCTGTGTTACTTTGAAGTGGCATACATTTTTAGACATCACTAACTATTTTTGTGCATATGGTTAAAATTCAAATGATTTAACCCAATTAGAATAAAAATGCATTTGTAAACGAAACATTTAATTTAGTTTATATGTTTTACTTATTTTCAAATACATGTTTTAATGTAGTCCTTATACAAGCAATTTCTCCTTATCTATCATACAGTCTCCACTTACACTTAGCAAGTTTAGTACCCATAATTATATGTAGTTAATTATGGGTACTAAACTGAGTTTCCAACCTTTTTTTTTACAATTTATTCTTAACATTCCAGGAGAACCTTGCTATCCGGGCCCGCGTCATGTTATCGCTGAGCTTACTGTTCGGCGCGAAGATGATGAACGTGACGGTCCCGTTCCTGTTCAAGTACGCCATCGACGAGGTGAACACCGTGAGCACCGCGCCCGGCGCCGACGCGCTGCTGGGCATGGCCACCGTCCCGCAGGCGGTCGGGACCACCGCCTTCAGCTTGCTGCTTGGGTGTCAGTGTTATATGACTATAGAATAAAGAAATGTTATGAGATACTTTTATGTAACTTTTCGTTGTCTATCAGCTCCATAAATAGATAAGAAGACAAAAGCGTCTCATTCGCACAAAATAAGTCCTTTTTCTCTTCTTTTGCTTAAAAGGTATTTAAAGATGGGAGTGGCTTGTGCCCAGTAGTACAATGAATGGTTCACAATGCCATTTTATTTTTAAAATTTTTGGACTAGACATAAATGTCTCTCATTTCATCTTTGATTAAGTATTGTTCAGTTAATTAACTTTACAGTACTTCCTAAATAATTCAACAGTGTGATGTTACAATTATCGTGTGTATATTATTTATAAGTTTATTCTGAATATAGTAATTTCCAATATAATTTGCCCCCCGTGTCCGGCAGACGGTATCGCGCGCGCGACGGCGGCGGGCTTCAACGAGTTGCGCAACGCGGTGTTCGCGCGCGTGGCGCAGCACTCCATCCGCAAGCTGGCCTGCAACGTGTTCACCCACCTGCACAACCTCGACCTCACCTTCCACCTCGGCAGGCAGACCGGCGCGCTCTCCAAGGTCTACACTTACTTCTAACATAAATCCCCGCGGATGTTTTACCACCGTGACACACTTATCAAATCATTATCGGTCACTGTTTTGAGTGAATCAAGAAGTGATAACGCTTTTTCATAGGTTGCTTGCCTAGTCTTGCAATCTTTAAGCGAAACCGAAGTTCTAACTTGACTACATGCTTGATTTCGTAGATATGCAATAATAAATTATAAACTTCGAAATTACTTTTATGTTGATGAATAATGAGTCAACCAATGTTTCTTAAAACCCCATTTATTGGCACTTTCCCATGGGAAAATCTTATGGAATTGAGTTGCCGCAGCCATTTCGATATGAGTGCATTTTTTATAAAAAAAAATAGTACTTTTGGACAGGCGAAACATAAAATTTACACATTTCAGCTGCTTAGTAATAAATTGAGTTTTAATAATAAGTATATTTCCTTCCCCAGACGATAGACCGCGGCTCCCGCGCTATCAACTTCGTGTTGTCGGCGATGGTGTTCAACATCGTGCCGACCATCTTCGAGTTGACGCTCGTCTCCACCATACTGGGGTTAAAAGGAGGAATAGCTTTTGCAGGTCAGTGGGGATAACAGAAATTATTAATTAAGTCACTCAACGACACACTCATAGAGTTCAAGTTAATAATTGTAATCGTTTGGATAGATCTTAAATGTGTCAATCCGTTTTGAATACACATTGTTATACCGCATGTAATCCAGTAAGTACTCTAAAGCAGGTCTGTTGCCGACATGGGAGCGAGACCACGGATAGCTGAGTGGTTGAGGTCTCCAAGCCAAACAACTGAACGCGACATGTCTCGGGTTCGATCCCCACGTAGGACAAGCGTTTGTGTGATCTACGAATGCTTGTCTTGAGTTTGGGTGTTTTTATGCATATGCCTTGTATATTTCATATTGCGCGAGTAGATGAAAAGATGTGTTGTCGCCTACTGTCTTGTATTCTTTGAAGAGTTATGCTAAGCGAAGGCCTTAGGCTGTAAGCACCCCCAGTTAGAATTGAAAATGCTTTAAAAGCGGTTTCCAGTCGGTATCTAGCTGGCCTACCACTTTCTCCGTTGTGCAAGCAAAATGCGACTACGATTCATCCCCCACCTCGCTTCTTCAAGTGCACCTATAGCAGTATCGCCCTCCCCCGCAGGCATAGCCTGGTGTTGCGTGGGCGTGTACTCGGCCTTCACGCTGGCCATCACGCAGTGGCGCACCAAGTTCCGCGTGTACATGAACAAGGCCGAGAACGAGGCCGGCAACAAGGCCATCGACTCGCTCATCAACTACGAGACTGTTAAAGTAAGCACCATACACTAATATGCTCACACAAGTAATCAGGATCCCTTAACTAACGATACTATTGCCTTTAGAGAGGACCTGGATCAAAGGGACGGTTGTTCCTAGTGCACAACATTGGACTAGCACTCCAGTAGGAGAGCCTTAACGCCACAATGAACAACAAAAAGCTGCTTGTAGTAGACCCACTTATTGCAGCTGGAGGAAATAAAAAAAATGCCTTTAGAATTAGAACAGCAGCATGAAGTTGTCTCTCTCTCACTCTTTAAATTAATTCAAAGCCAAAGATCAAGCCATGCTTTAAAACTATTTCAATCCTGAATTACTTTTTTGGTTACCGAAAATTTCTAAGTTCCTTCAAATTGAATAGTAACAATTGTAGATCTTGTCGGCGATAAAATAGTAAAACCCAATTAATATAATGTGGTTACCACTAGTATTTCAACAACGAAAAGTACGAGCTCCGGAAATACGATGACAGCCTGAAGAAATACGAGGAGGCGTCTCTGAAGACGGCGTCCAGTCTCGCCGTACTGAACTTCGGACAACACGCCATCTTCAGCGGGGGACTCAGCATCATCATGATTATGGCTGCCAACCAGATTGCTAAGGGTAGGCTTTACTTTGTCAATATTTTAAGGTCACAAAGTGTAGAGTATGCATATTAGACGTTTTGCCAGTAGCTTGGTCGTTAGTATTTTTTAGACTCCATTTACTAGAATATGGCTATATTATTATGTTGCTATCTGACTGTCACACATTGACACAGTGTAAATATACAAATTAGAAATAAATGGCTTTTAAACGAAATGTTCGGCGAGGATTTTACATAACATAACTGAACCACTTCGGAATTGATAGATGTTGCAGCGAAATCTAAGAGTAAGGTAGCGATAATGTACTTTAACATCTTTAAGATCCAGACAGACTTTATACAATGAAATGAAACTACTATTACGGATTTTATCGCGGTTTAATTTTAGATTTTAGTTCCCGACGTTACTCTAACGTACGTAACCTTAATTTTGTTTCGTTCAGGCCAGATGACGGTGGGCGACCTGGTGATGGTGAACGGCCTGCTGTTCCAGCTGTCCATCCCGCTGGGCTTCCTGGGCTCCGTGTACCGCGAGGTCCGCCAGGCCCTCATCGACATGCAGACCATGTTCACACTCATGACTGTGCAGTCCAGGATAAAGGTATATATGTAATACGATAGTTACTTAATCATTGAAACAAAAAACCAAGTTGTTGCTCTGTAATAAAAGAAATTTATTTCTGGTTATAAAATCATAATTACAAGTGAGATAAATACTTCAAAATCCATGTTTAGCTACACGGTACACATAAATTAATAACATTTACTAACCTGTAATAAAAGAAACAACGTTAAATGCTATTGCTTCAATTAATATTTTATTTTACAATGCTGCGCCTTTAGTTGCACAAGCTAGAGAGAAACCATATTAAGAGCCGTGCTGTCACCATTAAAAACTATCCTTTGACAAAACGTCAAAGATGAACGCGCGCGTATTTAAAGGAAGAGCAAAAAGGTCTTACTTTACATCTCCCCCCCATTAAGTCGTTACTGGTATAAGCTTAGTGATGTGAAACAAGTTTGATTCAAACTTTTTGTATCCTGTATCTATCCTGTAAATTGAGTCTGATAGTTTTTCTAAAATTTTGTATGGCCCAATCTTTAATTCATCTATTTTCTTTCTGTTTAATCTATTACCATTCTCTACATACACAAAATCTCCTACTTTTAATTTAATGTCTTTTCTGTTCTTGTCAAATTGTTTCTTATTATAATTATGTGATTTTATTGTTCTTTCCAATGCTATCCTCCTATCTTCTAAAAGATCATTTTGTGTTTTTTGTTCTTTCAATTCGTCTGGTAAGATATTATTAACTTTCCCTTCCATTAAATAAGCCGGGGAAAATCCGGTCACAGTGTGTTCTGTTTCATTATAACAATTGATACACTCATGAGCGACAGTTGTCCATGCTCTTTTACCATCATTCTCATTAAATTTACACCTAATCTTGTTAACCAATGTTTGATTCAACCGTTCATTCAATCCATTTGAAAAAGCTGAATTCACTGCCGTGAATATAATTGGAATATTTTCTTTTTTTAAAAAATCTTTGAATTCCTTTGAGTTTATACCCGGGTATTGATCAGATAGAATTGTTCCAATTTTGTTTTCAGGAATTACTTTTCTTATAAGTTTTATAAAATCAGCTGCATTTTGTGTTTTTGATGTTAAAATATAGGCATATCTGGTGAAGTGGTCTACCAAAAGATGTAAATATGTCTTTGTAGAGCGGGACCCACCAAAGCCACCAATTTTGTCTATTGAGACTATTTCAAAAGGGTAAGTAGCGGGACCCAAATGGGACAGCAGTCCATAATTCAATTTAGTTCTTGATTTATTTTTTATGCATATTTCACAACTGTTACAAATCTCTTTTATATTTTGCATTAAATTTTTTGATGTATAGTGCGGTCTTATTTTGTTTTCTATATGTTTTATTCCTATATGGCAGTATGTATAATGTATATTCTTTATGATTCTCTTACAAAATTCTTCAGTTAGTATAATTTTGTTTTTCTTTTTTATCCTTTTGTAGTATATTTTATCCTTTAATATTAGTTTATTTTTGTGTAGTTTTATATATTTATTTTTTTCTTGGTCTTCTTGAATATCTTCTAGTTTAATGAAATTGACAATTTTTAAAATTTCCTCTTGATTTACATGTGATTCTAATACGGGATTTCTACTTAAACTGTCTGCTTCCAAGTTATCTTTCCCTGGTGAATATATAACTTCAAAATTAAATTGTGACAGGTAATATGTGAGGTCCCCTAGTTCTTCATCTGTCCTTGCCTTAATATTTAGTTTTTCTAGAGGTTTATGGTCTGTAAATACTTTAAATTGTTTCCCTATGAGCCAATGCTGCCAATATTTAACCGCTTCTTTTATAGCCAAACATTCTAAGTATATAGCCTTTTTGCGTTTTCGACTTTCATTTAATTTTCTCGAAAAATATGCACATGGCTTTTCTTCTCCGTTTTCTTGAGGTTGTTTCAAAATAGCTCCTATACCCAGTATACTGGCGTCAGTGTAAATATGAATTGGTAATTCGGGATTTTTTGTCCAAGTAAATGTTTGGTCTTTCCTTAACAAATTGTGCAAAGGATCTAATAACACTGCTATATTTGGTATATATTTTCCATAGAAGTTTATTTTACCTAAAAATTGTCGAACATTTTTTTTTGTTTTAGGAACGGGAAATTCTTTTATAGCTATTAAATTATCCTTTAATGGAGTCACCGTATTATTTTGTATAATGTGACCTAGGTATTTCACTGAGTCTTGTGCAAAGTTACACTTAGTGAATTTCAATCTGAAGCCCTCTTTTGAAATTGCTTCCAATAGTAACGATAAGTGTTTTATATGTTCTTCAAATGTTTTAGAATACACTAAAATGTCGTCAATGAAATTTACTGTAAAGTCCGATAATTTGTGTTTTCTAATAATACTTGTTAGTATTCTTTGGAAAATTGCTGGAGATGTTTTTAAACCAAACGGTAGACAGGTCCATTGAAAATGGTTTTCCTGTGTTACAAATGCAGTTTTTTTCCTGTCGTCTACTTTTAAAGGTATGGACCAGAAAGCGGAATTTATGTCTAATGTCGAAAATAATTTACAATTTCGTGTCTTAATCATTAAATCCTCTATAAGTGGAAATGGTTGCGACTGTGGTACCACAATTTTATTTAAATCACGAAAATCAATACACAGTCGACATTTTCTACCTTCTTCCTTCTTATATGCTAATGTAACCGGAGCTGCAAAAGGACTGTAAGACTCTTCAATTAATTTTCTTTCTAACAATTTTGAAACTTGTTCTTCTATCTCTTTCTTATCTTGATAATTGCACCTATATGGTCTTTTGCTGCAATATGTATCTACTAGTAGATCTATATGTGCTTCATAGCCCTTCACTGTACCCACATCATACTTATCTTTTGCAAATAATGATTTGTATTTACATACTAATTCATCTATTTTGGATTGTTGTTGAATATCTAAATGATTGACTGAAATGTTGAAGTTTGTTACTTCTATGTGTTCATTGAAGTTAACTTTACAATTATCATTATTATTATTAATGTAATTTTGTTTGTTTTGTATTTTGTCACCTGTAAAGCCAGGAATATTTTCATTATTTTGTTTTTTTTCTTTCTTTTGTTTTTGAGTGATTGTTAAGTCTTCATTCTGAATAAGCTGAAAGGATTTTATGCAATCCAACCCAATCAAAAAATCGTAATCAAAGTTTTGTTCATCTATGACAAAAACATTGGCATTTTCTTCAATATCTAAAATCTTAATCTTAAGAGTGACAATCCCTATTGACTTTTTTACACCATTAATCGTTTTTAATTTTGCGTTATTGTTATTGTCGCCGGGGTGGTATTTTAAGGACAATAATCTTGAATTAATCAAACTTACATTAGATCCTGAATCATAAACCCCCAGCGTCTCTATGGAATCATTTATTTTTAATTTAATTTTGATTAATGGTGGTACTACTAGTTTTTTGGATCTATTTCATTTAAACTCATTTCTAATTCGGAATTATTTACACTTCGAATGGACTCTTTTTTAAAACGATCATCATCTCTGTTTTTAAACCAACATACAGATTCTGGGTGATATCGAGTACCTTTTTTTTCCTTTTCACAGATTCTGCATGCCTTTTCCTTTTTATTTTCCTTAATCTTAGTTTCTACCCCCTCTAACATTCCCTTTTTCTCCACAATCCTTTTATTCATTAAATGTTCTAAACCGCGTATACTATTAAATAAATCTTCTGTATTTTTTAATTTGTTTCTATCTATTTCATCAGCTATAAAATGTGGTAACCCAGTTGCAATTAGATCAATTAAAGTGGGTTTATCTATGCATTTATTCACCTCTAACAGAAGCCTCTCTTTCTTTAAAGCGTAATCCAGTAACGAGCCCTGCCTGTATTTAAATAAAATAGCATACCTTATGGGTGTCCAGCCCTTGCTTGCATATGTCTCACAAAAGCTTGTTTTCCACGTACACCATTCAGAATCAATTGTATACTTAATAAGCATAGAATTATACCAATCTTGACAAGAATCATCTAAAAATAAACGAAACACCTGAATTTTTTGAATGTCCTCACCAATACCTATACGAACACATTCAGTTTCAAAGATGGCCATCCACTGTGTAACGCTTGTTGTTTTCTTTGTGAACTTTTCTAGTACAAACTTTTCAGATAATTTCTTCAAATTGAATTGTTTGGATTCCTTCTTCAATTCTGCAAAATTTTCCAAGATTTTTGTCAAAGCTTCTGTAGACATTTCACTCGTAGGAACTCGCTCTTGCATTTTTTGTGTAGCCTCTTCCAATAAATATCCTCTAAATTGCATATTCCCATCATCATCCATATAAGTGTCACGTAACTCTTCCGTTAATGAAATCCAAACTTGTCTTTTTTCATGTCTCCTTTGTAGAGTAGTTTTGACCTTCAAAAAAGCCTGGGTTCTCATTACAACATCATGCAATTTGACTGGTTGTAATTGTTCCGGAATAATAAACACGTTTTTTTCGACGTCCGTGATTGAGGTTATGCATAAAATGTTTGACTTCGGGTCTTCATTTTGTTTCACCATGAATTCAAATTTTAGCTTTTCCATGGTCAACAGCTATAATTAACGTTGTTTTGTAATACGATAGTTACTTAATCATTGAAACAAAAAACCAAGTTGTTGCTCTGTAATAAAAGAAATTTATTTCTGGTTATAAAATCATAATTACAAGTGAGATAAATACTTCAAAATCCATGTTTAGCTACACGGTACACATAAATTAATAACATTTACTAACCTGTAATAAAAGAAACAACGTTAAATGCTATTGCTTCAATTAATATTTTATTTTACAATGCTGCGCCTTTAGTTGCACAAGCTAGAGAGAAACCATATTAAGAGCCGTGCTGTCACCATTAAAAACTATCCTTTGACAAAACGTCAAAGATGAACGCGCGCGTATTTAAAGGAAGAGCAAAAAGGTCTTACTTTACATATATATACACATTGTTAGCTGTATTCTGCCTTTTATGTTTAGTGTTCCTGTATGTTGGTCCTCTGATGGCTTCAATACTCAATATTTTTATTGCACTCCACATGTAGAAAAGGTGTTCCGTAATATTAGTATAGTACACTATGAATCCTGTAGGGCATGGCAATGTAGAGGAGAGGAGGATGCTTCATGAAAGTACTTGTACTCAAATGTGACTGTAGTTTTTATAGTTAGGTTGATCGGTCTTTTTAAACCCTATGATCTTGTCAAATTCTGCATTTGACAACATCATTTACAGCAATTTAGGATTCATATCTATTAATGTCTGTCTAACATACCTGTTCCACCTCCAGGAGAAAGCCACAGCGAAGCCCCTGGAGGTGAACGCGCAGACAGCCACCATCGACTTCAAAGACGTGAGCTTCAAGTACATCAACGGGAAGCCCATCTTCAACAACCTCACCTTCAGCATCCCCGCCGGGAAGAAGATCGGGATCGTCGGAGGATCCGGCAGCGGGTAACACATACAACACATGCCATAATGGAAGCTGTACTCATATACAGGGATAAGGGGGGGGGGAGTTGTTGTCATTTTAGGAAGTAATGCTTCACGAAATAGGCAGATTTGATTGATTGATATTAATATAGTTAAGCTGATTAATTTGATTGTGAACTCGAAGGCCTCGAATGTAGATTTTGTTGTTCGATACGATATTTTTTGTCATAGTTTAAACAGACTATTTACTCTAGAACTATGACAAATAGGAGAAAGGTAAATATATGTATCAGTTAGTTGGCAGAAAAGGATGTATGTAGGCTCTTGTCAATTAATACAGCAAATCGAGGACTGACGGATTATCAGAGAAAAAAAACCCATCTCAAATTTCTCAGTATGTCTGCGTTACGAGAAATACAAGTGTATCTTCCTCTCCAGTAAATCAACAATGGTCCGCCTGCTATTCCGGTTCTTCGAGCCCCAGTCGGGCAACATCATGATCGCAGGACAGAACATCAAGGACGTCGACCTCCACAGCCTGAGGAAAGCCATCGCTGTCGTGCCACAGGTACACACTACAATATTGTACAGCTGGAAAGCAAGGGCAAGGGCATTTTATTATTTTCTATGGAAGTAGTTTCGCAACTTGCATAAGCAGTGCGTTGTAATGGTCCTGATGTGAACAAAGAGTGGAACTTGACTCGGTAGGACCGAATAGACAAGTTAAATTTATTCGAGCGCTCACGAATCGTCTCTATGTATTGAATCACGTCACTTTGAAAATATATTTCATGACGTTAATTTATAGATTCTATTCGTTTCCTATTCTACTGCGATGTAACAAAGGCATCATGTTTGAGGAAATATAATTAATATGGGCAAAGTGTGATAGATATTTGTGACGGGAGCAAGAAGTCACAACAAATATTCGGTTGTATTTGCTGGGGCATGGAAGAAAGACGTCCTATGTTGTGTGCTATCAAGCTTCCACAAAGATAATTAATGTTGGTGACCACCCTCTGTTCATAAAAAAGTTCTCAGCACTTTTAAATTTGTCATCTTTATTTTTTATTTTTTGTGTTGAGATACACAATAATAACAATGTTTCATCCTGTGCTATGTCCGCAGGACTGCGTACTGTTCCACGACACGATATTCCACAACCTGCACTACGGGGACCTCAGCAAGTCCGAGGAGCAGGTGTACCAGGCCAGCAGGATGGCAGAACTGCACGACAACGTGAAGACCTGGCCTAAGGTAAGGACTAGCGCGAATATACATTCAAACTGCGAGAAATTACTGATATTCCTATTTTGCAATAGAGAGTGGTATAAGAAGTCTTTTTTTGTTTGATGGCAATCTGTCATTTGTTTTACTTTTAAACGTAAAGAAGGCGGTCTAGCGTATCTTATGTCACATTATTAAGCTCTCAATAAAGGTTATGAAATGGTTATAATTCTTTGTCCTTATCACTTGTCTTATAAATATTGTCGCATTTACTTCATATTGAAAATATTTCATATTACTTAATTTGTATTACATTCTATACTGTCAGCTTGGTTATACTGCGGGGTTAGCTGCGCTATTTTTTCTTTACAGCCAGAGCATGATATAAGCGATAAATATAGCAATAAGCGGCCGTTATACAATACTATTTTAAAGATGTCGTTCAAATAGTGCTACTTAGTAGCTTGAATAAATGGATTTTGATCTCCAATAGAAAAATCCATTGACGGCGGCTAAACTCGGCCGACCGCGCTTTCGAGCAGTCGTTGTTGGAAAGATAAGAGCACCTTTCCAACAGCGACTGTTACAGTGTGTTAATTGCCTTATTGTAATAACAGAAAATGCAGTGATAATACTAAGTACTAAGTACTACTGAGTTGGATTTTTCTTGACTTATTAACAATTTAAGGCCTATGTCCAGCAGTGGACTGCGATAGGCTGATGATGATGATGATGATGATGATTAACAATTTTATTTTACATGATAGCAAATGAATAGCAGTCTGTATACTGTCCGCCAGGGCTACGAGACCCAGGTGGGTGAGCGCGGCCTGAAGCTGTCGGGCGGCGAGAAGCAGCGCGTGGCCATCGCGCGCGCCATCCTCAAGGACTCGCCCATCATCGTGTTCGACGAGGCCACCTCCAGCCTCGACTCGCTCACCGAACATGTACGTATATACTGCTAGTTGCCGCCCGCCCGCTACAAATCGAAAATGATCTCATGGGAACGTGAAATCAGGATGAAAATTATCCTGTGTTAATTTAATACTGGTTATAAGTTATCCGTGTATCAAGTCAGTCTAAATCCGTTCAGTGGTTTTTGCATGAAAAAGGAACTAATGTTCATACATACAAACTTTCGCGTTTATGATATTAGTGATAAATAAAAGACGTGCGTTGAGTACAAGCGTATATTGTAATTGCATCACGAATACAAGTGCGCGCTTACCAGCTAAACCTACCCTCTAATATATTATAATATGTAACACCTCCACCCCTAATTTCTACTATACTATACATAAAAAAACATAACTTATACCAAATAATTATTTTCAGACTGTTACAATTATGTACCTAAACTAAATTAGTAAATAACAATCAATGTCCCTAACAATCTAAAATAAACGTGTATGACATTTTATCTTCCCTTCCCTCATAATAATCATTTGTAACAGTCGTATAAACCAAATCGTCTCACAGATTTACGTACACGGCAAATATTACGCGATTCATCAGTTACATTGTTGTTTGGGCCATGATTGTCTGTTTCCCGCACATTGGGCACGCTAGACGTTGGCGGGGTTGCCGTTCATACGGTGTCAGTATCGTCGGTTGGTTTTGGCGATGCGCGTTCGGCTACCATCGGGCCGGCGGCGACCGGTGCGTCGGACTGTTTCTCGTTGTTTACCGGGAACATTCGCGAAGGGCGGAATCGTTTTACAGGTTTTACGGGTTCGTTTTACGGGAACATTCACCCTGTACGCGAAAGATCGCGTACAGGGTGAATGTCACAATTATTATGTGTTAAGTTCACTATATTAATTACATCTTTTGACAGTCTTAGCTTTAGTTGGTCGACATGTCTGTGTTCCTCGGTTCCATTGATAGATTTGACTTTGTAATCCGTACTACCTTTTCTCTCTATTATTGTCCCTGCCGTCCACTTATCAGGGCTACGATAGTCTCTAAACCAGACCTTATCACCCGCCGTAAATTGTCTAATAGTCCCCCTCATTGACATTTCTGTTCGCTTCTGGCGAGCCTTTACACAAATTCTTTCTGGTCAGGTTTTAAGCAATCTAGACGCAAGCGCAAATTGCGCCCTAAGCACACTTTTGCTGGACTTTCTATAAGTGTATTTCTATAGGTGTATTTCTATAAGCTAATAGGAATCTACACAAGAAAGCGCGTATATCTGTTTTAGACTTAATAGTTTTTTTTTGTATTACGTTTACAAATTTATCGGCGTTTTCCGCCGCTCCATTCGAAGCCGCTGGGGCTGAAAAAAATTGTTCAATCCCATTGATACTTAAAAATTGTTTGAACTCGGTACTGAAAAATGGGGGACCGTTATCACTAACTACTTGCTTCGGCAAATCGAATCTCGCCCACATTTCCCGCAACTCTTTTATTACAGCTTTCGCTGTAGTGTTATTCATTTTAATTGCCTCTATCCACTTTGAATGAGCATCAACGACAATAAGGTAAGTTTGCCCCGCTAAAGGTCCCAAAAACTCTAAGTGTATCCTGGTCCATGGGCGGCCCGGCCATGGCCAGACGCGCGGCGCGTGCGCTGGAGGGCGCCAGCCCCCGCGGCTCCCCCGCCTCCTCGGCCGCGCCTCTCCGCGGCCACCACACATAGCTCCGAGCCAGCGCTTTTGTTTTGACTACCCCCATATGACCCTCGTGGAGCTCTGTAATCACTTTATCTCTGCAAGAGTTTGGAATAAGCACCCTATGTCCTTATTCCAAACTCATTTTTCTATTAACATATGGTTTTAATTCTCTAATTTCGATATCGTCTGGCCAACCGTCATTAATACACGGTGATTTTTTAGTCGTCATACAAAAGCAGCCCAGATCATGCATCCGACTTAAAATACGCGTTTTTTTTTTATCATCAACTAAGATAATAAGTACGATGAAGAGTTAAACAAGAGAAATCTGAAAATACTCTTAAAAATTATCAAAACGCCGCCGTCCGCGCCCCTCACCATTGTTACAAGGCTCGGACTGCTCTCGCAACAGATCTGTATTTCTAAAAAACTACGAAATGCATCATAATATTGAATAAAAATTACATTTTTTTAAATTTATTCAAATCTCATAAATACCAAATTTTTTATCATGTACGTGTTCTAGTCATTGGTTACATGAACTGGGCTGCTTTTGTAAGACGACTAAAAAATCACGGTGTATATCTTGCTACTCTGCTTAATATACTATCCGAAGCCGTTTCTTTTTCAATTTATGATAATCTAAGAGTAACGCTTCTGAACCAAAATGTAAACATGTTTGCTCTGGAGTGTCTAATTCTTCTTTATAAGCACCTTCCTTATGTTTACTAATCAACCTAGATAAAACATCTGCTGTATTCTTGTCCGTGCGATTGTACTCTATATTGAAGTTATAAGCTGATAATTTAATAGCCCATCTTTGTAGTCGACTAGCCGCCGTGTTAGGAATACTCGCCTCCGGTTTATGATCCGTATGTAACGTGAACTTTCTACCAAAAAAATATTGATGGAATTTGTCCCATAGCAAATATTATCGCGAGGGCTTCTTTATGAACCTGACTATAGTGTTGCTCGGCGGAGGAGAGCGCGCGACGCGTGCGCCGCCCCTCGCTGGCCGCCGCCCGGCGCGCGCCGCCAGCACCGCCCCGAGCCCACGCGAGCTCGCGTCGCACGTTACTATGCTCTCCAACGACATATCAAAATATTTCAAGACTTCCGCACTACACAAAAGTTTTTTAATTGTATTAAAAGTCTTTGTATGTGATATTGTCCATTTCCAATGTTTACCCCTTTTCAGTAAGTCATAAAGAGGAGTAATATGAGTGCTTAAATTTTTTATAAATTTTCCGTAAAAATTAACCATGCCCAAAAACGATTTTAATTCCAAGATATTGGTTGGATGAGGCATACCTAATATGGGTTTTAACTTTTTTGGGTTGACTCGAACTCCCTTTTTATCTATTATGAATCCTAAATACTTTACTTGGTCAGCCATAAACTCACATTTTTCTTTTTTAATTTTAAACCATTACTTTGTACAATATTAAATACTTGTTCTACGCTTTTTAAATGTAAGTTCCGATTTACTTTTTATTAGAATGTCATCATAAAACACTACTACATCCGGAATATTTTTAAAGAGATGTGTCATTATTTTTTGAAAAATTCCAGGACTAGAAGCGAGACCGTACACTAGGCGATTGTATTTAAATAGATCTCTATGTGTATTAATGACGGTTTAGTTCCTAGACGTTTTATTTAAAACCAGCTGGTTATAAGCTTGAGATAGATGTAACTTGGTAATGATTACCACTCAAGCCATTATATAAATCTTCTACTTTTTTAACCGGGTACCTATCAACCAACAAAGCTTTGTTCAGTGTCTCCTTACAATCTACGCAGAGTCGTATTCCGCCGTCCGCCGGCCGTCCGAGCGGGCGACCGGCTCGATGACGCCGGCGCGCAGCATTGCATCCAATTCTGCGTCCACCCGAAGACCTCTTCCCCCGTATACTTGCCCAATGTATCGTCAAATAAACTCTCAGGCCTAGAGATAATATCATTGAGCAAGTTACTTTTACATTGTACCATATTATGTATTTCTGTACACTTACTTAGCATAGGTATTTCTATACACAATTCAGACAGCCAGTCTCCCTAATAAACTAGTACTACCATTATTTATTATAAATCCAACTTTTTTACCTTATTTTTATACCTTACATTTGTTTCTAAGTACCCTATCGGATAAACAGTTGAACCGTTGTAAAATTTTAACTTTAATTTACACGTTTTTAAAGGCAAATCTTTAAACAATTCAATGTATGTTGAATAGCTTGTACAAGATAACGCCGACCCTGTATCGACTTCCATTTTTATAGGTTTACTATTTATGATAATGTTCATACACACCGGTCTATACTTCGCTAAAGACATCTGGTACATTGGCTCCTCGCCATCATCAGACGCGTTCTGCTCCTCGCCGGAGGAGTCGCCCGTGGCCGGCTCTCCCGGCCAGTGCGGCGGCGCGGGCTGGGCCGGGCGGCCCGCGCGGCGCGGCTGCGGCCCCGCTGCGCTGCGCGGCTGCTTCTCGCCGTCCGCGCTGTGGCCGCTCGGTCCGAGCGCGCGACCTCTGCGTGACCGTCCCCGCGCACCGTTTGAATTGTCCGATGTCATACGTCGATCGAATTCCGTCTTCATGCATACTCTTCGCAAATGGCCCATTTTTCCACAATAACTGCATTCAAAATCTTTATACCTGCAGTTTTGTGAGCTATGTCCGTTGCCACCGCACGCTGAACAATTTTTGCTTCCTAATCTATGTATCTTCCGCGTCCCTCTCGGCTGCCTCCAGGGTAATAGCTAACTGTAGCGCTTTGTTATAATTTAGATCTTGTTCCGCAAATAACCTCTGTCGAATAAAATCGCTCCGCAGACCGCACACAAACTGATCTCGTAAATTTTCTTCTAAGTTAGTTTTAAATTCACATTATATAGCCATCTTTTTCAAGTCAGCCACGTAATCCGCTATCGATTGCCTGTCACTTGCCGTCTTTGACGAAATCTATATCGTTCTGCCAGGATTGACGGTGTCGGTTGCACATGTGCACGCAGTAAGTCCACCGCGAACGCATATGATAAGCTTGAAGCTTCTTAGGACTCTCTAATGTAGTCAACAATTGGTATGTCTGTTTACCGATTAGCGCGATTAAGGTCGGTAACTTCAAATCGTCCGTTATTTTGTTAACCACAAAATACGTTTCCAGTCGATCCACATATGCTGACCAATTACCGGTTTTCACATCAAAGTCTTTGATTTTGCCCACAGACATTGTAATTACTGTCCCCGACATGATTAAAATAAAATATTCTGCACCGAACAAAGTTTTATCCTCGTCGCCACTGATAAATAAAAGACGTGCGTTGAGTACAAGCGTATATTGTAACTGCATCACGAATACAAGTGCGCGCTTATCAGCTAAACCTACCCTCTAATATATTATAATAATATGTAACAATTAGTAGGATATATAACTCTTATAAACCGTTTTTATTGTTTTTCATATAATTTTTAGCAGATTTTGAGGGTAAGATTTGAGTAAATTGGTTTTTGTTTGGGTGGAAGTCGGAATTTATTTAGGGCCGATTTTTCAATCGCTGGATAGCTTTTATTCGTCGAATATGTTTGACGTTTTGACAGCTTTTGTATAGAGAATATGTCAAACGGCCATATTTATTCCTCAGATAGAAGTTAACTGGTGATTGAAAAATCGGCCCTTACAGGATAAACTAAACTTGTCAATGATTCACGATAACATACGCTCAATAAGAACGTTTAAATATCATATAGTTCTTGGTAATTATTTGTTAATGGAAATAATAGGGTATTTGATTAAGGCCCAATTTTCAATCGACAGATAACTTTTATTTGAGGAATAAATATGGCCGTTTGACATATTTTCTATACAAAAGCTGTCAAAACGTCAAACATATTCGTCGAATAAAAGTTATCTGGTGATTGAAAAATCGGCCCTAAGTCTTATAATATAAATCAGTTTAGTCTGGCAGATAGATTTACAAAAACTATAAATGCTATAGAGTATAATATTAGTAATATCATTAGCTACTATAAAGCGTATTGGCAAGTGACGCCTAACGAGTTTTTAAATAAAATAAAATAAAAACAGGTAATCAATATGTTTTGGGAATTTATTTGACGGATTCTAGAGATATTGTTGTCAAATAATCTATGATGACCGTTAATGGTAGTACATGATTATCATAAGAGCATAAGTAACGCGTCGCTGGTCCCGCAGGCCATCCTGCACGCGCTGAAGGCGGCCACGGTGGGGCGCACGTCCATCTGCATCGCGCACCGCCTCAGCACGGTGGCGGACGCGGACGAGATCCTCGTGCTGGAGCGCGGCGCCGTCTCCGAGCGCGGCACGCACCAGCAGCTCCTCGCCGACCCGCACTCGCTGTACTCGCGTCTGTGGCAGAAGCAGAACAAGGACGCAGGTGCGACCCCACACACACCCGCCGACTAGGACCACACCAGCTACAGCTGAGCTATGTACCTTGTATAGATGTTTCTTTCAAAGCGTTACTCCTAGAGAGACTTAAGTCAAGACGCCTCTCAGTGGAATCTAAGCCTTTAGTCTTTGAAATAGATGTCTTTTAGTAATACCACTGACATACACCTAATAATTTTATATCATGATCCGTTGAATGAAAGATGTAGTGAAGAGTCTATGAGACGATAAAGAATCTAATGAAAATATATTAAAAATAGAATAATGATTCTTTAATTCACTCGTCCCTCATTTAACTATTCAGGGTTATAGTGTTACAAAGTTGTGCAACGATGTAACGAAACTAGTCAATGGTTTCTACGCTACTGACGATTGATTTGATTTTATTGACATTGCAATACTTTTTTCATTAACTGAATTGTGGACCCAATATCAAAACAATTGGAATTTAAATATTTTGTCGATCAACCCTTCTTTTGCTTTTTTGTGATAACATTAAGAATTCACGATTTTAGACCTTAATTAAAATGAAGAAACGATGCCTTCACTTTTTGTTAAGTTTTTACTAATGTGAAATTTTAGTATTGATTATATTAATATGCAATTTTTTTTTGGTATTCAATACATAGCATAAATTCTACCCCCTACGGGTATACAAGTTAAAGACAGAGTGGCAAATATTTTTTGAATATTTATTTGTTTATATTATTTTGTGATTTGTCTATTGTATTGTTTGTTTTGTAATAAAAGCTAGTTTGTGTCTTGTTGCCTCGTTAGTTTGTTATTGTAAAATCGTGGGCCAGTAACATGGTGTTCATCACAAGTTTCTCAAATGTGGGTAGTCAGAGAAATTAAACGTAACCTGCTTCAAATATGTTGTACCCACACACTTGCGCTCACACGCCCACAAGTGAAATTGATGTCGTGTAATAATGCATATTAAGTCGCAAGCAGGGCTCATTGTGTTATTAGCCAAAATTATGGTATAGCAGCTAATGCACACATGAGGTTAAAGTTTAGAGAAAATGGTCTTCTTACCAAAAATGGTCCTGTGTCCACAGTTAGAGATCTAAATTTAACGTTTTTCTTTAAATCTCTTCTCGGAGAGTTATACTAGTTGGTGTTGGTTTCTATAGCAGCATCACTCACACTTGTTCTATAAAGGATTTTCTCAATTAGAACACACTAGAGGCATTCGTTTATAGAATTATTTTTTTACGATTTCAAGTCGGCCAATAGCCTTTTAAAAGAATCTCCAATTTTCTCATTTGTGTTGTCATGTAATGTCTTGTGTTTGTTTATTTTGAGAATGGAGTGTTAATCACGCTGCTCATAGACCACGCACTCTTAAACTGTGACATAAGGCCAATGTAAACCATTATGACCATGTTCTGAGGCCAATCACGGCGCAAGGCAAGTGAATAAATGTTGAGTTTTGTGAAATGTGTATGTAAATAAAAAGTTGATAAAATGTACTATGTACAGTAAGTAACTTGTTAAGTATATTATTTTGGTTACATAATTCGTGTTTTATTTCAATAACAAAAACCCACTAAGTTTAAATATTTAAGTTAAACGTGGGGGTGAAATGGCGAATGCTCTTTAACGGGTTACTCTTTATCGACTTTAGTCTGACTGCTTTGCTTTGCTTTTATATGTGCTTGATACAGAAATTAGCCAATCAGATTCACTGATACTTAGGTAAAAGTTACCTCGTTGCACCTCTTTGTTTTCATTATCTGTTAATTGTCTCTACTGTTGTATCCCATTTCACCTCCCACCAAAGATTATATCAAACATTGGCAAAGAACTATGAAATGTAACACTCTCATATACTGTAAAAACGGTCAGTTCAAACAAGACCTAGCAAATCTCAAGCAAAATGAAGCCTAAAATACAGATGTGTAAAGTCCAAATTTGAACATGTTAGCACATTATAATCAATTTGTATATACCATTCACAGGCGAATATTTAACGACAAAAATATAACAGTTCTACAAGTATAAAGTTTCAACGAAAAGAAACTAAAAATAGAAAACTGAAAATCACGTCGTTAGAGTATAAGTTATCTATTACTATGAAAAATGGATACCAAAGAAAAATGAGTCAGGTAATGTAAAGAAACATGTAGTAAGTATCACTAAATTTTATTTAGCTATATGGACGCCATTTTGGACACCGAATTAAAGAAAATCAACTGACGAAATCAAATTTCTATTTTCTCAAACACTGACCTGTAAATAAGGTTTAGTCGCAGGCAGAGGTAAAAGACAATAGCATAAAACTAAGGCAGATCTTTTTCCTACCGTGGGTTAATTTATGACTGACTTTGATGATGATTGTCACAGACTTACGCTATTGTAAAAAAGAATACACCCCTTTTTCAGACTTTATTTATTTCACCATAGATTCAAAAATTTCAGGAAGCGTGAACTTATTTTGATGTATATTTATAATTGAATCGTATTTAGTCAAAATTTACCCACATCAAGATTTCTATGTGCTCGTCTTATTTTTCTCTACTAATTGTTAGCTGGCACAGATTACAACTGCGATAAAAACTTGTTCGATTCCCTATATTTCCCTATATCCCTCGAGTCACAGAATATAACTGTTCTACCATTCTGTTTGCAGGTGTAAAAAAATGTAAGTGCAGCAACTATAATCCAGTGTACCCAAATACCAAACATCTGTCTAACAGTGTGATACGTTGGTTCGTCCTGTCTTCACAGTATTTTAGTTAAGTGTAGGTATATATGTAGGTATGTATAGTTAGCGAGCGGTTGGGATTTAAGTATATTCATATTTCTCTGAAAGCAGCAGTTTTCTGGTTATGTAATTGGTCGGACCGTAAGTAATAGTCTAATCGTGGATGGCAGACCTGACGGCTCCAGGTTATGAAAGGCTGATGAATTGACCTCTCCAGCCGAATCTTAACTGATAGTATAGTATTTTTCGACGTTATTGCATTGTTATCTATTTATTAATTGAATAATAAAAATATCAAATGTTTTTATTTGTTTTATTTAAGGTACTTTATAAATTTAAGGATTCCTAGGCAGGCCGGTAAAAATGAAACCAATGACATCAAGGTTATACATATAGCTACAGTTGCAGGTTCGATCTCTACAATACATTTTAAAATACTTATTTTTGTCGCATACTGAAATAGTGTTTCCGTCATTTAGGAAACAGATAACAACTTAAAGACTAGTAACAAAAGAAAAGTAATTGTTAAATATAATGATCTGAAAAATGAATAAATGACTAAAAACTAGAATTTCTTGTAAATTACAATTTATGGCTCATGGACCCATAGACAGGCCTAGACCCGCCTCGAAACGGTATTTAAAACTTTTTGCCACCGACCATAAAGTTCTGGTGACTAGTGTTATTGCTACTCTAACCACAATTAATAAGGGACACCAATTCGCGACGTCGCGAACTATATACGTGGCAACTATTTCACACAGTCTGAGTCATCGACACAAGCACTACAGATTATAGAGATCCGATGTCGTAACCAAGCCAGTTACATTACAAATTTCGAATCTATTGATTGACATATTATCCGTTGCCATAGCAACTTATGTAACAACACTGGCCTGTCGACTTGAGTTATTTTCAACAATAAATATCTTGCTCGCTTTTCGAGCGTACCTATTTTGTATAAAAATGGTGCTTTGTATGTGAAACGAAGAATGTCAGTGCTGAGTTTGATTCCCGAGGATAAACGTAAAGACCAAAGGTAGGTTTCACTTTTGCTTACTTTTTTCTCTTTCCTCGTACTGCTTGCGTTTCTAGGTGACTTTTTGACAATATTCTTGTGCCATCTAGAATGTGTCTACTGCTTACCTCGTTTCATTCGGGGGAAAATATTCTTTGGGAAGAGAAGTGGTCCTTTTAAAAGGCGTATGCGATGACACGGGTCCAACATGCAGAAGCATTGTTCAGAATTTAAAAAAGGGCCATCTACGATCAGCCACCTTCCTATTCTATTCTATTGCTTTTCATCATTCTTGTTTATTAGTTTCTCAGATTTCCTGTAATAGTTTAGGAAGTACCTAGTGATTCTGTTAGTTTACTACAAAGCGTAAGGGTTCAGACGATGATGCTGGCAGTTAATGTGAATGAGTTATAAACAAAATCAGTTTGTATCCAGATCCAAAGCACCGGGGACCATGGATGAAGTAAAATAGTACCTATAATAATGATGATATAAGACCTGCGATAAGCTGATCTGAGCATGTACCAATTCAGTTACATATACCTTTTACTGCATACAGGTAGCAACAAACAGGTGGCTATGTTTACCGCAGTGCCTGCAACCTGTTTATTAATCAGCAATAGATTTTTTGTGGATATTTATTTAAGTAATTAAAGAGGAATTTTCCTTCCTCTAGGTAGGTACGTATTTACTTAGCGAGCAGTAACACAGGTTTTGTAGGATATTCACAATATCATTAAGGTACATAGGTACCGACTAAGTTTTACTCCTTTGGGACATGAAATACAAGGTGGTGCAATCAATGAAAATACGATATTATGTAATTCCAATTAAGTAGATATACCTACTTTATTTATTCACCTTGCACCGAACGAATACAATGACCGTAACGGACCGAGAAAGAAACAAAACACGGCGCCATCAGTTGCATAAAACATCGACAATAATTGGGTTGCCTTCACAAATAGCTAATAATTACTCACACATACATAAATTAAAGGTTTGTTTACCTTGCCATGCCTTAAATAACGTAGGTAGATGAGTATCAGTTGAAGTAGTTTCTTATGTTCCGGGTAATCTTATAAATTGAAAATGGCAATAATCGTTCTTCATCTTATGAAAATGGCTGAACTTGGTATGGGTATACATTAGAATTTATACGGGCTATGGAATAACAACCTTGATATGGAATGTGGGAAAGCGTTAAAACTTCACTCCATCTATTTACCTAGCTTTGTATCTTTTTATTTAATGCTAGATATATTATTGGTCGTTGCGTAGTATTTTTGTCCAACTATTATGAATCTAAAGCTTGATAAAAAAGGATCCCTAACAAGTTATTTGTCCGTACTAACGATAAGCATATTCTAATGGGGTATAAAAATAATAGACACGTATTTTAAGTTTATCTAAACAGTAAAAAGATTAATTGTTTTTATTAAAGTTTAGTATACGTAACGCCTTGAAAAAAAATATACAGAGAACTTAACGCGTAGGTTCCATTCACATGTAAATAATATTTGATCAATTTATGTTTGCTGAAAAAAGAAGAAATTGGTATCTATTACTTATGCATCAAACTGTATGAAATAAAGAGAACGTATATAGTCAGTTTCGGCATGAACGTATTATGCAACGCGATTCTAACATAGCATACCAACGTACAAGCAAATATTCCTGAATCGCGTGATTCCTACATCAGAATCTCGACAACTGTGAGGAATTCGTAATAGCTATCGTGTGTAGATACTTACGGTTAAACCTACCTATTGAATGTTATTCTGTTACAATTGGTAACAAACAGCTATGTAGGTACGTAGATACTTAAGTAACCTGTGGTTTGTCCCAAATACTTGTACCTATCTAAATGTCTAATTGTGATAGTTTCAGATAAACCTAAGCTGATGTTAATCCGATGGTAAAATGATACGATTTATCTTAATAATTGTAACTTTATCATAGAGAGCTTAGGTGATAGTTGGAGTTAGTTCTAGTGTTGTATTGATTACTGTCTAGCAATTTGTATCTACTAACCTATTTATGTATTAAGTTAGTTTCAAGAACTTCCAACAAACCTTAGGTACGTAGGTACTTAGTATAACGATGTTACCTATACCGTTTTATGACGATATCTATAGAATATATAGATATTTATAGCGTAGGTACGACCCTAGATCGCACACGCGATTTAATTTTATTGTCTTTTCACTAAGACCCTAACCTGAATATTTATCATAGCCTACGTTCGGGTACAAATGAATGTTACTCGAGTATTTATACCCTTTGAAAGTACTCGATAGTGTCCTAATGGGACCCTGAATAATGTAGCATGATAATACTGAGTGGTCACAATATCCAGGCCGGTTAGAAAAGGTTTTACAGCGCAGCCTTATCTAAGAACATCAATAATTCAATTTTAGATGTGATAGCGCCGGCCGTTTTTTGATACCTTGGTCTAGTAACTTGTAGGTGATAGAATTTTCCTTTATTATTAGTGTTCGATAGGTAACTACAATGGGTTTAACGATTTTTTAAATATAATCACAGTCCAGCATTTAATTGAAATTGGCCTTGAGTTAATTACCCATGAAAATTTAATGAAACTGGAAATCTATGAATTTAATAATGGATGTACCTATACCTAGAAAAGTCATACTTATGTGCTAATTAGATATATACTACATATTAGGTAAGTAACTGTAAAATTCAAAATGTATACAAAAACTTTGCTTCAACGTAATTCCTTCATTGATGACCTCTACCTAAGCAAGCTCTCAGGAATTAGTTAATAACCTAGAACTATAGACCTTTACGTGAATGGCCTTAAGAATAGAGAGTCGTTTACCACGCAAACTATTAGGTTGTTCAAGTAATATCTGTTAATAGGCAATAGACCTTGGTATCCTTGTATCCATACCTACCTAGTCAACTAAATTCAATGCCATCGGGTCACAGTATTGCGTTTGATATCGTACGAACGGTTGTATCTTGTTATTTCTCCCTTCGATAAATTTCCAATGATTGCCTAGGATGCGAAATAGAAAATAGCTTGATTTTGTCTGTAAAAGCCAATTCTGTGTATTCACATTTTTGTTGCGATTCGGAAAGTTATTTTATGCATCGATAGGCTATTGTAAGTAAGAAATTGCGTTTGTGGGTATATTATATTGCTTTTAGGTTTTGCGTTTTTATTAAACATAATTGTGGGAAAGGTTTTCGAAATATTCATTTTATCATGCAGCTTTTTTTACTTATGTAATGCCTAATGATTTCAGAAAAGAATCTCTAGAGAGCGTGTACAGCAGCAACTCCCGTTTGAACTTGTTAAACAAGCGAAAGCGTCTGAACCCCCTGACGATGGACATGTCGAACGCGTCGCTGAACAAGTCGGGCGACCGGTACGTTACGCAGAGGGTGCTGTCGGCGAAGACGCACAGAGTCAAGCAGCTGCAGAACCAGCTGTCTGATGCCCATTATCATTTACAGGTCTGTAAGGTTGTTGAAAGTTCAGAAACTGAGTAGGGGCAATGCATTTTTGAACTTCATCTCAGCCTATCGCCGTCCACTGCTGAACGTAGGCCTCCCCCAAAGAGCGCCATTTTTGAACTAGTTTCTTCGTATTTGCATTTGAGTAGGTATACTATAGTCGTCCCAAGGCACATTAATTTTAGTAACGATTATTGTAAATGGCTCTGAGCATTGCTTGTGTTTAAGTTCCATTCTTCATTTAAGTAAAGGCACTTTCCGAGATGTTCTAAAAATGGCACCATATTCCTGCAAGATACATTATTCAATTAATATTAACCGGTTTTTGTTTATATATTAAACACACACATTTCGGGCCTCATGAGCTTGAAATATGATTTTATAAATAAATAACACCGCGGAATCAGGTGCCTTTACCTTACATGAAACGCGACACAATTTAGACCTGCCTTGAATGTATGTTTCTTTCTATAAATATAACCAAAAAACTCCCAAAAAGTGACGCATTGACACTTATCAAAGGACTCCCATTTATAAGGGTCGTCGATACCAAGTTTTATAAATAGAAATGGAAGGTTTTTCCGACGTGAACAAAGCGTTGGATTCATTCCCCAAACGGTCTCGCTAAAATGTTCTGCTCCAACTATCTTGGCTCGGGAGGGCTCGTATATCTAAGTGCAGTGCATCTACAGTTTAGGGAGGGTTTTTGTTATTTCATGATGTTTTTCACCGTTTAATTTGAAAATTTTGCTTAATGGTTTTAAACTAAAGTGGAATATTACTTTTAGGAACTAAGTAACGAGAACAGAGTATTACGTGCCATACAGAAGAAACAGGAAATCGCATTGCAGAGGTATGAGCAGCTAAATATGGTTCTTTTAAGGTGGTTTTTGAAACTTCCCTACTAACTTAGATTTATCTGTCTGATAAATTGTATCAATTTTTTATTAATAATTATGGAATTTCTTGCCGGCTCCTCTTTATGGGAATTACATTTTAGAATCAAGCTATCCTTAATCCGATCTGAAAGTAAAACATTGATTTTGGTATTTAGAATTAGCATAATAACTGTCAATGTAAAAAAATAAGCCAATATTTGTAAGGTGTATTGGTAAATTACCCATGAATTAACCTAAATTAACATACCTTAACAAATAGATACGAAAACTCAAACGCGGAGCTTCCTCAAGTGCTGAACTCTCATAACGAGGAGATGAGGATCCAGCAGTCGAAGTACAAGCAGCTGAAGCAGCAGTACAAGGAGGCCAACCAAAGGCTGAAGGAGAAGGACATGCAGCTGCAGCAGATCAGGGACGAGCACCAACATCTGTTGGAGCTCAGCAAGGATAGGTGAGTAGTGACAAGGATAGGTGAGATGGTGAACTTCTCAAGTCAGTGTATGGATAGGTGAGTTTTGATGAATTTGAGACAGCGAATCAAAAAAGGAGTTTTACAATGATAGGTATGCTGTAAGAATATGTTATCAGTTGTCTCGTGCTCATGATATGTATAAGCTTCGCGTAGTTTGAGACTAGATGGCGTTGTGAGTGTCACAACTCCTTGCGTAGTGAACATTTGTAGTTGCTATGTACGTGGATAGAAGACCTGAACTTATTACCACCTCTTGAATTATCACTTTTAGGAGTTGTGAAATAGAAATTGTGCTTCATATTGTTTGGTTTAAGTAAGGTTCAAAAATGCACTAAGAAGTAAAGGTTTGATGTAAATGTTAAATATTGCTTTCGTAATCTGATCTGATTTGTAAGCTTTATTTGTATTCTGAAAAGAGGACAACGGACTTTAACAGAAAAAACGTTTGGTATCAAGTGTTCTAAAAATCTTCAAGTAAAGCAAGGTGTCATTATAACGTTATAAACGTAATCTGATCACACCACTTATTAATATTATTCGACAAAGCGTTTTAGGAACAGTTTAATAATATTTATTTTCCATACCATTTCTTTTATCTGCATCCAATAAAAATATTATCTGCTCAATGTTTCACGTCTACGTTCATGTCAGTACATTGTGAAAGTTTGGATAGCTACAGTTTAACGAGTTTGTTTATGAACTCAATCGACTGATGTTTGATGAGGCATTCGTCAATAGCAAGCTATTTCTGTACTTCAAATAAAAAGTGCACCAATTGGATAAAAAAGTTGTTCCATTGAAAATTATTTGTACATTTTGACAAAAACTTTATTTTTAAACATTTCTAGAAATTTGCTGGAACGTGAAAAGTTACAATCGCAAGTGTCAGAACTGACTATGAAGGTCCAGCAACAGAACGAAACGATAACGATGTTGCAACGCCGAATCGCGTTGGAAGCGAAGAACTTCAGGCATCAGCTGCAGAACGAGATCAGCAAACACAAGGACACCAGGCACGACCTGGACATGGCGATTACGAATGCTGATAAACTCACCACTATCATTGAGGTAAATATTTTTTCATCTTTTTCATAATCTTTCCTCATTCCATTTGCCATTAACCCCGACGCTAGAAGAAAAATGTTATAAGGTTGTATCTGTCTATCTGCTAGCCTGAAGCGTCACAGCTCTCGAACGGATTAACAGGTTTCAATTTAGTTTGTTTTGTGTTAAAGGTGAATTATTTAATGTTCTTGTAGACACGTTTGATAACCAACCATTTAAAAGTTGTGGTGAAACGTTTAGATCGGATTTTATCTTGTTAAGCATGCCTTAAGAGCACCTTTGGCAACCGTTTTCAATAGTCGAATGCTTCGGGCTTTTGACTACTGAAAACGGTTTGTACTCGGCGTAATGTTAAAAAAAACCGGACAAGTGCGAGTTGAACTCGCGTGAAGAGGTTTCCGTAAGTACTCATCTACAAACCGATTCAACAAAACTTACATTGGAGTTAAAAAATATGTTCTCCCACACATTCCACCTGCAAATGTAAGTTGGTACGCACAATATTGAGTGATTTACCATGTTATTTTAATACCATGGACTTCTTATAGGTTTTCCTATAATCTATAAGGAGAAAACTAATTTCTGTATTTTTTTTTAAATTTTAGTTTCAGTAGTTTCGGAGATAAAGGGGGGGGGGAATGGTCAATTTTCGTCTATTTTCTTGAATAACTTGGAAACTATTTATTTTAAAATTACAATAAAATACATTTAAGATCTTCTCAACAAGACCTTTCATTTGATATGCCACACGATGCAGGTTTCAGATTTTTTTATTTTAATTTTCCCCTTCCCCCCCAAAAATGACCCCCATATACAGATTTCATCTGCTCACGTCACACCTCTGTGTTTGGGTCACAAGAATTGATATGTGTACCAAATTTCAACTTAATCGGTCTAATAGATTCGGAGATAATTGACTGTAAGCGACGGACGGACAGACACACGAGTGATCCTATAAGGGTTCCGTTTTTGTATTAAGACGTACGGAACCCTAAAAATAAGAGAAGTATAGTGTGTAGCAAATAATATCATTTATTAAGCATTATGTCAAATGAGTTTGAAAATCTTACATGACATGTGTCTTTGTAGGTAGGTATAGCGTCCCTTGTGGCAGATTTTTGTCAGTCTATTCGTAATATCTACAATTGTCAAATTTCTCAGAGGAATTGCGTATAATTATATATAATTATTATTAAAGACTAAGGTTCTTCTGATAATAAGATTCTTCCTCGCAATAATATTCGACACAATTACGTTCTAATTGGATTCCCTAACATTTCTCTCTTAGTGGTAACTTGGAACAAGCGCGGTTAGCTTTGGTAAACTCAAGATGCTCGGGTTTCTTCTTGGGGAACCAAACTCCAGCGAAATGTGTTGAACATAGACCTCGTTACAAAATACAAGTTGTATTTATATGGCGATGTGATGAGCAAAGATTAATTATGGATTCGTGGTAGAAGATTATGAGTACGTACGGTTTCCTGTGTAGGATTAGCACTATAAAAAGATTGGATTAAGGAAAAATATTTCTCATTAGGAGTACGTGTTTTAAAAATATAATTCGGTGCGAAAGAAACCATTTTTCTCACTTCAAATGATATTCGATAAATGAAATAAATCTTTTGACACCCGCATATATAATGGGAATTACGGCTGGATGTATAAAGTTGGAATCTTTTTACTCTATTAAATGCATTTTTTAATATTGGCCTCTTTTCTTTGCCTTTGTGACGTAGCGTTAACAATATTTGATCATAAAAGTGACGTCACGCGTAAGTTCAATTTATCGTTATTTGATTTATTTTCATTTTTGGTATAAAGGAAGACATACGCCTTCGATATTATTCATTTAACTATCTATAGTATATGGAAAGAAAAAGACCTTGTCCCCATTTCCTCGTCAAATCAACTCGTGAAAGAATATTGAGCTAGTTATTAGAGTCACAAACGTTTAGCAAGGTTTTGAAAGAGACCAACTTTATAAACTCTTTTTATCGTATTTCCTAGATGAAAGAGAAGATGTTAAGCACAGCAGCGAGTAGAACCCTCAAGTCGCCAGTAAAGACGCCATCAGGAACCAACATAGCGAACGTGAAGCAGAATCTAAAGGCGCGGTCTGAAGCTGACGCGTCCACCTTCCGAGGGAGGGATGACAGGATTATGGTAAGTCATTGCTGGATTAATGCACTTCATATAACTCCTATGTCATTATATGTATGTACATTTGTGAATCATTATGTGTTTACTATATCATATGTACTCATGATTTTTATAAACAGCGATAAAAGCACGTACTGTTTTGTTGTTTGACTACTTTATTTTTCACGAGAATTATACTTTTTTGTGTATTGCTAGTGGACATAGGCCTACGAAGATTTTTCCGCCTTCTGGAAATATTTAAAGGTCATTAAGATATATTTTTCGGCATTTCATTTGTCCCCTTTATATTCGTATTAGGCTCATTTTACATACACGTGTGTTATCTAGACATATTCAAATACGACGCATATTAAATTGTATTTCTCCGTGTCTCGGTTATTTCCTCCGGGACGCCCTTTATTTTGAGATTATCATTGTTAAATTGTTTACCCTTTGTTTTGTCTTCACGATTTTACACACGTTCAATTTAAATCACGTTGGATTGCTATGGATGGAGGGTTATCCATTTTGAAATGAATTTCACGATTGTAGGTATTTCCTTTAACTCAAATTATTGTATTCGTGGGAATAGAACAGTAGAAAATTATACGTGGATAATAATTATTGCATACATAGATATTAAAATAACACCAATTCTCTTGAAACGAAATATTTCATGCATTAACATGCTTCTGATCTTTGTTATCGTAGTAAATATTGTTTTTATAATAAATTCCTAAAATTTCTTCAGGTGGAGCAAAATATGATAGCAAAGTTATGCGAAAATTCTCGTAACGTTAGCAGTGCTTTATCTCACGATGAAGACACCTCATCATCCACCGAGCCTCGCTCCCGGTACGGCAGGAGTCGGACCAACTCCACCAGTACGCGGTCTACCTCAAACCCTGGAACCAGAAAGAATTCCAAAAATTCTGATGACATAATGGATCTGGCTAAAACAGTCCAAGATGGAATGGCAGACTTAACAATATTCGATGAGGATTTAGATCTAAAAAGCTCACCAGACGAACTTCAAAGAAAAATGGAAGCCATGAAATCTGAATTAATGAATAAAATAAAAAGTACCGAGGAACCAGCTTCAAGAAAACCCAGTGCGTTAAGAAGAAAATCTACAGAAGAGTCCATAGAAGAACTAATTGAAAGTGATGAACAAGAAAGACCAAAATCAAGAGGCAAGAGAAACTCGAATGTATCTTTTTATGAAAATGCAGCTATTGAAGAAACTGTTACTACTGTAGCAATACATGACGGAGAAATGAAACGTGAAGGCAGCGCTCTCGAACGGAGAATATCAGGGAAACCTATAGATAGGTACTGCAAGGATATTATTCAGGACATAGAGAAAAGCAGCAAAGTTATCGACAAGCACATGAAATGTTTCAACCAATCGAGATTCGAAAGTGACAAACTAGTTCAACAGCTGGAAGCCGTGGACAAAATAAATGAATTCGTCAATGCTAATGGTGAGATACCAGAATCAGCGTTAAATGAACTGAACAACAACTTTAGGATGTTGACTGACCAAGTGTTTTCTGACGTGACCCCGGTAGGCAGGAAGCGGTCTATATCGGGCAGGAGAAGCTCCCGGGATTCCCGGAATAACTTGCTCGGCGATGCGAACATGACCAACCAGGACTTGCTGGACGACTTGTTGGGGAAAAAATGATATACGGCCTCAGAATTCGAAACTGTATAGTCTCACAACTGAAACCAGAGTCTTATCCATTCGAACGGTGTCGAACCTTCTAAATGTTTTATAGAACAAACTTGCAGAGAGTTTCGCTTTGGCTAATTGGGTAGCTCGCTCAGAGTTCGAAGTTCGTTAAGACTACACAAACAATTTATATAATTAACTAGAATTTTATTTTTTATTCTAGTTTTAACAAACTCACGCTTTTTCGTTGTAGTATAGAGCAATTCTAATTGGATTATGCAATGCTCCTCTGCGATTATGAACTTAAGGTTCAAATTCGTGCTATAACTATGTTCAATTTACACTTGCGCATTATCTAAAACAAGATTCTTATTGAAACCATCCAAAAAAACAAAACTTAATTCCTTTAACCAGTTTTTTAGGATACTCGAACATAATGGTAGCGATCCTTCGTTAGATCATAACAATATTTAATATTACTAAGATTGGTTGTGAGATGCCAGATGGGATGTATATAATTTATATTGCAAGATTGCAAGGGCATAGAATGGATTTGGAAAGGTATTTAAAGAGGCATCCTTATCCAAAGCATGGGGCCTATAGTCGATAGCGTTGGGTAAAGGTAGATAGGGACTAGTACTAGAGAATGCTAAATATAGTTCAAAACACTGATAGGTAAATTATAACTAAATAATAGAGCGTGACCCTTATTTATAAATTTATTTAAAAAGTTAATTTTCTTCCTTCAGCGGGAAATAAGCAGAATGTTATTTCCAAAGTGACTTAAATATATTTATAAAAAAGGAGCACCTTATATAGAACTCGAGAAAACTTGGTCTGAAAAGGCTTTTCTCAACAAAACATTAAATCTATTTATTTATAGTATAAAAGTGTTGTGTGAAAGTTTTTGCGTGAAATGTTTTTTTTTTTCTATTTCGATGTATATCTGAGCTCTTTATAATAATTGTTATTGATTATGTTACACCATGTGATTCAATAATGAATAAATATTTTATTTTTGGATAATGTTTACTTTATTATGTTGTTTTTTTGTTATTTTTTTTAGTATTTTTTATTCCTGTAGAATGTAAATGACGACGGCATTGCGACGACGTTTTAATTTGCAGTGAAAGTCTTGTAATGGCATTGAGCCGGTATAAAAAAAACTGGAGGTTTCGTTGGCAGAAAAAATAGAATACTATGATGCTAAACAATTTCCAAAGTGTCAAGTAACACCATTTTTCACCCGTAACTGCCGAAAATTTTCTGAAACGTAAGCAAACAAAACTTGTATGGGCGGCATTCTACGTTACGATGGAGCCAATTTTCTTAAAATCTAAATGAAAAAGTCGCAGTGCGTAATACATAAAGTGACATTTATCCTGGTATGCTGTAAAAATCTGAATTAAATTGGAGGGTCTAAAAAAAGCAGGTGTGAAAATATTGAATCAGCTAAGAAGTATTTTCTGAACTTGTTAGCGTCGATACTAAAACATCAAATGTGTGATTTCTATATAACCTTCATTCATACAAGCGTATTTTATAAACGATAAAAAAATCATTTAGCTAAAGTAACAGAGAAAGCAATACGTCCTACGTAAAGACGTAGGACGTTCATTATATGATGGAGAAAACTCTTCAATAGTATTAAAAAAATCATTGATAACAATGAAAGAATAACGAACAAAAAGAAATAAAAAATTGAAATCCATTTTAAGTATTCACGTCCCATACATATTTTCATAATGCGGTTATGTTACAATATACCTAATACATATTCGTAATATCGCGATATTGCATCCCATACGTAAGCTATAGGACGAATGAAACGCAAATGTGAAGGCGATGTTATTACAATGGATCGAATCGGATTCCGATATTTAATGTACGCAATATCTTACGGGGTGGAAGGTTTATGTCCCATATTGATACTTACTTTCCATTTTTGGGGATACAAAAAAAAAGAAGATACAATGACATTTGGATTTGGTCTGCAGGGATTTGGTAAGTGGGTTTACTATGGTATTATGTCACTGAGCTCGACTCGTTGCGGTTTCGATCCATTTATAGGACAAGCATTATTATAACACACAGTTTTTCAGAAAAAGCAAAACCTTTCGATACAAAATCGTGCGTGCGAAAGTTTTGAAATTTCTTCTATTTTTAGGAAGATTAGTTTGCCCTTTTCTCAAAAGCGTTTCCTAGTTATCAGTTATGGGTACCACTTACTCATTCTATTAGGTTACTCCACCCGATCCTTTTCTTCAGTTCCTTTGCCCATAAATCTTACTCACCGTTACGGTTCTCCCTATTTGGCTCAAAAATATCTCACTATTGGGCTGTGCTTTTATATTTCACGGACGTGTTCGGGGTGATATTACATTAAAGACCGATTTTTCTCTCTTTAGTAACAGCTGACTCATTAAAGTATTGAATGCACAGTAGATGACCAATTAATAAAGTTCTAGACAAATGAAGCACATTACAATTTTCTTCGAAAAAAATCCGTCAGTACTTCATTCATTAAAAAAATAGCATTGACTTTTTTTTAAGAATAATCATGAACACCACTTATGAGACATCAGTTGTTTTTATCAAGCCTTCTAATAGGTTTTTCCTCGCCCAATCCAATCATCAAACATTCGCGTATTCTCATTCATTCTGTATCTGTTTTGTTTCTATTGCTTATGTGTCTGTTGCTAAGTAATATAAATTGCAAAACACAAATCAATAAACTAAGGTTCTCAATCATTTCTGACTAAGACCCAAGGGATAGGTTCAGAATTTTACTTTAAAGACCTCTCCCTAAAAAGGGTTGATGGAAAGATTTAGGTCCGATACCATTCAGACATTCGTAAGGTCCATTTATGTGACCCTGATAAAACACAGTTCGACCTAAAGTGATATTGGCCCTTGTATCGACATAGATATTACTGAATACTAAGCTGTCTAATAGTAGAAATAGTTTGATTAAAATACAATCTAATTAAAGTGCCTGCAATGGATTTTATAACACCACCTTAAATCCAATTTTGATTTATCGCTTTTCTGTGCTAGTTTATAACGCAGTTGCCAATCAGTAAATTAGATTCCCATGCTAACTTACTATCGCATGGAACGTGCAAGTCACGGAAAAATATTGGCAAGATCATCTTTAAACGCGTACATATCAGTAGGAAGTAGTTCAACGCTGATAGACTAAGAAAGTAACCGTCAAAACTGGAGCGTTCCGTAATCGATTAAATTCTGTTTAAACAGTTCTGTTACATAAAATGGTTACCCTGGTCATCCATCAAATTCTTGACCATACCAACTATTGTTAACCTCGATTTTTATTTTGAAGTATTCTTCTTATGGCGGCAACAGACAAACATCTTAAAGAAGAGTAATTCGGTCCATGAGATGCAGCCTCTTGAAGTGATCACAATCGGACGGCTAAACATAGGAGTCTCAGTAATAGGTCCCGAATTTCCTTAGCATACGGAACTCTTAAACATAAAATAACTGAACCTTATTTTCAAATAGTAAATTGAAGACATGTTTGTAAAATAAAAAAAATAAACATTCAATATTTTAAATAGGTTGGTACTTAATGAACTTTTGTTAGTAAAAATACCTTTTGTAAATTTTCAAAGCCTCCGCTTTTCCACGTTAACCGCGGCTCGCAATAAGAAGGCAGTGTGTGTTTATTTGGAAACATGCATTGTGTTCAGAATGAGGTCGCTATGTTAAGTTTACATTTCGGCCTCAGGGTAATGAGTGCCTGCTTACTGGGCATACCTGTATTCATAGTCAGTATATTTTTCACAACAATTGTTTTTTTTACATTATGTAATTTGTTTTGTTAATTTGCAAAAAACTTTCTTCACATTTTCCTAATAGTTTCAAAAGATACCCCAGCAGAACTAGGTAGGAGTAAATTTGTGGAGAATTTTTTGAGGCTGGGTTTTTATCTTGCCAGCTTATAACCTCTGACGTGGGTAAACCGGTTAATACAACTTTACCTTTGAAAAGTTCTCAAGGGTGTTGAATTCACATTTTCTTTGTTTTTGGTTTAGAGACAGGTGTTATGTAACTACTAGCCGATAACTAAAGTGACAATTAATTTTAAATCGTGTTTAAAAATGAAGTTGTTACTTTAAGCAAAGTAAAGCACGTAAATATTTAAGAACATTTTTAATTTACGCTTGGTGATCGAGTTATAAGTTACTTAATACAGTCAAATAAAATATTCTCAAGGTAAGTCAGACTATGAATAAGTCCGCCAGAATGCTCAGTTCACATTTTGCATTGTGGCAGAAACACTGCAATCGTGCTTCACCTATTTACTTTTAAAGTTGCTCGACTTTCTGAAGATTTATGTAACTTATAAGTTTTGCCATGGGATTGGAAAACAAAACCATGAATATAAAACGCAAGGAAACTGTAATAAATCTATGACTTCTGATAACTAAAGGTTGTTCTTTGAATCAATGTATTATTTAATTTAAAATATATGTTTGTTAAAATCGTCTGAAAAATAATGTAGGTTCTCTCGGTACACATTACTTTTATGATGGTGGGAATCCTTTATCACAATCAGTCAGACCACATGGAAGATACATTTTATCAGTGAAAATGTTTGAAAAAATTGAATTTGATTTTTAAATAATAAACAAATATGACAAAAATACAACATCTGAGAAAACTTCTAGCTGTGACACTCCATGAGATACAGCTTAAGACAGACCGACGCGTCGACAGACAGATGGACGGGCTCTATTGCCTTAGTATGATTCTCCGTTTTCACCCTAAGGGTCCGAAACTCCGAAACCCTGAAAAAGTAACAAACAATTGAGAACATTTCATTACGAGAACATTTACAAAATTTAAACATTTACAAATTGGATCCGTTTACTTTAATGGTTTTTTGTGCATTTCAATTTGTAGGAGCTTTATCAGCAATTATATTGGATTGGTGGTCCGAAAATTAAATGAAAACATACGACCAAAACGTATTAGATAGAATGCTTGGCTAAGCATTCCTAACCATCATCATGACCTCAATGTGACAGAAAGCAAACTTTAATGAGGTAAGTACCTATGTATATTATTTTCAATGCTGTTTGTATTTTAGAAAATATTCAACCCTATATCAAATTAAATATTTATAACACCTGCAGCTAAACGCATATAATGTAACTCAAAACCGTCTAATGTCACTAAATTAGTTAATTTTCTGAGAGTTTAAGCAAGTTGTATCAACAAGCTGGCGTACTGATACCGTACTGCCCGCGTACTATGAATTCTTAAAACATGACTTTTATCGCTGAGATAGCGAGACGCAGACCCTTCAATGTTTCAATGTAGAGCGCTGTCTCGCTTCCACATTTCAGAGCTGGCTTTCTCAATGATTTCATTGTACAGGTTTTGGTCTATGTAAATCCATGCTAATATATTCTTCGGGGTCACGGCGGCACTTGTCAAACAGCATAATTAAGTGAACGTTTAATCTTCTCCTATCTTTGATACACTGATATAATGATCAACTTAATTATGCTTGTCTCTGTTTATACTTGATTATGTACATTAATATTTTCGTGAGACTTCGAGACGTCTCCCAAATGAGTAATACCAGTCTGTTAAAGTTCACTGATGAACAATGGCGTCTTCTCATATAGAAAGGATAGAGTTGATCAATAGACGCTTGTTAATTTAAGGTTTGCTGTTTAAAAATATTAACCTTCGGAGAGCCAGTTTCCTTACCATGTTCTTCTCCATCATTTCTCAAAGGTCTCTTAGAAAAATTAAAAAGTACCCGTCATCCGCTCCAAACCTATCGAATATAATTCTCAAATCTCGTAAAGAAACAGAATCTTCCTTGTGAAGGTTAAATACTACTATTGCGCGACTGCCCACAAAATAGTCTCGTATGTTCCCATATTAAATCATTCTCTCCTTATTTTAACAAGTCGTTATAACTTTGCTGATCGATAGCTTTGCGGTTTTTCGGCCCAGTTAACTGTACCGCGCCATTGTAAACCGCTCCAGTAAAACAATCGGTACCTATTAGTGTAGCACTAAGAGGGTGTAACTGAAATTGTGACCTTAATAACAAAGCAGTAAGGAGTATTTTTGCTGTACAGTTAGCGTGGTTTAAGTAGTAAGTGGGACACTTTGAATAGGAATAACTTAGATTTTGAATTACCAATTGCTATAGCAAAGTATACTAAAATGTATGATTTATAAAATAAATGAGTAAAGGTGAACTTTAGTACCTATCACTAAATTTAGCAAATGACCGACAAAATCTTTTAACAATATAATCACATTTTTGTCTCAGTCAGAAATGACGTAGCAAAATGCAGCTACGTTTTCATAGCAATCTTTCTATTCAATCTCAACGGTGTTCACATTTCCAACAAAATAAACTTCCTTTGAATACTGTCGAGTTTAATGAGGACGCGCCTGACGGCATCGCGGCATGAGAATTATTAGCAGGAGTGCTACGAAGCTGCTACGCCGCTACAGTGACGTGACTAAATATTCTTGTTCGGTATTAAATTACGATACTGAAAAAATTATAATGCTACGCCGTTACCATGATCCGTGTTTTCCAATTTAAAAATTGCCAGTATGTGTTTTTATAAGTTTGCGCCGTTATTCCGGAATATAACATTTATGGAATGTTCTCCACTTTACTTCCAATAGTTAGTAATTATTTAAATATAAAGACATTTACTACGGGTAACTAGTTTGCTGTGGCATATTTTGTTAGTTCTAAGTTTCATCTCGAAAATCTTATTTTTAATTGTAATTTGATGTTGTGTTTGTGAATGATGCCTTCATGTTGGTATAATGAACATTCTGCACACATAAAGACAATTCTATAGGACTTCAATCTTAGAACACATTGTTACATCTACAATTATTCGAGTAACATTATATTTTGTTTTACAAGCGAACTTCGACTCTATGCCCCACGTAATACGATATACCTTTGTACAATCTTTAATTTTGTAGGAGCTGCAATGAAAATTGAGCCGTTTTCCATTTAAATTTAAGTTCAATTTTCAAGATGTTTCCTAAAGAGTAACGACAATTATAAATCTAAATGTTGCAGTAAATTCGTTTGTGATTTCCTTAAGAGTTATTATAACCATTTGGAATTATTGCAAAATATAAAGCCTCCTTGGCTGCATTGAATTATTAACTTTATGGAGCAGAAAATAAGGTAAAATTTATATTATAAGACTGGATAGTAGACCTAGCGTAGATTTGTAAAGTTTATGGGTCGTTGAAACACAGTTAAAGGCTTTATTGTGGAACTCGATTACTTGTATGTTTCTGTGTTAATCGTTCTGCTAAACAAGCCGTATGTCAGCTGATTGTCTTGTGTAAACAACGATATTGCACTCTTAGTGAGTACCGTATCGTATATATATCGTATAGCCTAGGTATTGCTACTAAGTATAGCAATACCTAGGCTATACCCATTCGTGCGTGTATAATTATTTGTTGAATTATTGGTATTTCCATTTACTTCTTTGTTGTAGACAAATGACGACTTTCATGGCGGCGGATTGTAAAGCTTGCCACCATCCCTGACGTGACGACCACGACCACTCTGGCAAGAGTGTAACGACTAGGAAGAAGAAGACAAATACGTCTATGAAATCAGTCAAGTGCTAGTCAAAGGTTCCTTACAAATAAGATACAGATAAACAAATCGGTTCAGTGGCAAATAAATTTGTTGAACACTAAAACAAACGAGCCCTACAAATACATATGAAGTAAGTAAAAAAGGTCTATCGTATACGGTATGATAGGACTATACCATAGATCGACTATAGTATAGTCGTATCATAATGCCCGTCCGTAATGTCCGATTTATTTATTTATTTACTTATATGGATCACCAACAAAGAATACACCTTACATGCTATACAAGATAAAAAGAAGTTACAGGGTTCTTGTGCTTCCTTAATTACAGGTGATCACATCATGCATAATAAGCCTTGTGAGCTTAAATAAAGAAAAAAACGTGGTAATACACAAAAATTGAATTAAAAACAAACATTAGAAATTAAAAAAATAGTAATAATATATATATTCTGTTGATATGATACGTAAGGAGGTACGTCAATAAGTCAATCAAAAAAAAATGGTTGACAATCATTTAGTTTTAATTTAATTGTTCAGTTATGATTGAATGTTTTCTTGGTTGTTTATAATTTCTATAATTTATAGAAAATATTAAGTATTATATCTCTATCTTCATTAATTACTTAATAAGTTATGTACGCACTATTTTTATATTTATTACTTCGTTTTCTCCAATCAAGTACAATAGTTGACCAAGCTTATTCGATTTAGATTAGGACTAAGTTAAGTTAAATTTAATATGAGTTAAAGTAAATAAGAACTTTCCTTGGGATTGGCTTGTCTTTAGATGTTGGCCTCTGTCAGGAACTTAAACCAATAGGGAATATTTAGGGCAAATCACTAAACTCATTTGTGGGGCAGAGGTATGGAAGTAGATTTAAATTGAGTAACACGGCTGATAAATATAATAAAAAATGTTTTAGGCGACTGTTTATAAATAGTAAATTGTTTTCAGGATTCATGAAAGTGAGTTTCCTAGTATAATTTCTGAATTACTTTTTTTTTCAAGTAATATCCAAAAATGTCACACACTACATAACTTTGACTGACACTGGTTATAGTAGAAAAACAATAGAATTCATGAAACCAATTTCTAGTTTTCCAGACTCCCAAATGCCGAAAATCCTTCGCGTGCTTCTAGGTTTTCCGTTACCAACTTACTCAAAAAAGGCTTTTACATATTAAGCATTCTTTAATTTCCTTTAAAATACCAAGAAACATTCCAATATGATAAAGAGAGTCACACAGCAAATCGATCGTAGCACGAATATCTGAACTTGAGCAAACGTACCAGGTATCTGTATATAGCAACACATTCTTGGCCATTCAGTGTAGTCGGAGAGCCGTAGCTCAGCTGGGTAACCTAATCCTTTGCCTCTGGTCTCCGACCGGACAATGTGCGTCACTATAATCTGTCCCGGATAAACCCCGGCGGGTCGTGTTGATGCTAACAGTTTTACTAGTGGGATTTGGATGGTTGGGTCAAAGGAGTTTTTATTGGTTTTGTAACGATGTGATATTTTCATATGTAATATATTTTTGAAACGGCTACATAATTATAAGCGTGGAAAGAAATTCATGGTAGATATTATTTTGTGAATTTCAATTTTTTTTTATAGTTTATTTTGAAAACGGTGATCTTGTATAATAATGCTGAATACCAGCAAAAGTTCATTTGTTACTAATGAAATAGGTACTAAGGTACTTAATAGTTATGGTGAAATTACATTTTTTTGTCAGTATTGAAACTGAAAATGCCGACTGAAATCATATTACAATATTATAAAAGTAATAACAAGTAAGTTTCAACAAGTATGTTCTTTCAAAGTTTAATAAAAAGTGACCGACTTTTATTAGACATCGATCTCAAGGGAAATCTGTTAGAACAACGATAAAGTCTTCTCGGACTTCAGAATATTATTTATTTTAATCTTTCGACTTCGCTTCACATAGTGTGACCAAAATGACGTGACGGAAAATAATCTCACAATTTGAGTGTCTTTTAAAATGGTCTCCAGAATAGTTTGTGAACAAAACCAATATTATTTGATATATCAGTATAAAATGCAGTAAATACTTAGAGAGGCACTTCATTACATATTCGAGGCACGCTTGAAACGCGCTGATGTCGGGTGCTTACGTCACGTCCTCCACATGTGTTCGAGAGAACTTGTAAATATAACTATACAAGTGAATGTTAAATGTGAAACAGCAATTATTTATTAAAAGAGTCCCAAGACCGAAGCCCTGAGGGATTACGATCTCACTTACGTTAGTCTATGAGGATGGATGGCTGAATGTGTGTTACTTTTTCACGTAAAACTACCCAACCTGTTTAGGTAATATTTGGGATAATGAAAGTAAAAAAGAATGACACATAAATGATTAAAGTTTACAAGTCCTATCTTGCTATAAGACCCCTTGTAAAATTTGCCAAAGTATTCAAACATCATGGTATTTAAATAAAAAAAAAGCAGCAGAAAATTGTGACGCAAAACAAAAGCTTATGTGTTTATTTTTCAATCTACTGACCTGTCAAATGCATTCTCTTTACTGATTGTTTTGTACCTCTACAATACTTTAGCTGAATTCTAAATTTAGTATAAATACTGACACAATGATTTCTGCAGGAAATCTCTAGTTTATAAAATTCTCAAGTCACGGTGTGCGAAATTGAACTCCACCGATGCGGCTAGACCGATTCTTATGATTTTTTTTACTTATTCGGTAGGTCTGAGAATCGAGCAACATATATTTTACATACCACCTCTTTTTTATCTCAATTATAGGGCAAAGCATTTGCTGGGAAGCTAGTAGTTATAGGTATATACAATTAAGGACAAAACATTTAAGTGTAAAACAAAACTAGACTGGCTTAACACACCAAACCCTTGTGAGTTTAGGCAGTACACGTGTGTGACAGCTTTAATTTCACACTACCCATGCCTTTATACGTAATTAATAATAAGACTCTTATGATGTCCACGTTACTTTTTGGCAACACCCTTATTGTATAATATCAAAATACTTTGACTGGTTTGCTGGTCTAGTGGTTAGTTGCCCCGCTTGCTGTAACGAAGGTCGTGAGTTCGATTCGCATCCAGGACAAATGTTTTTGTAATGAGCATGGTAATTTGTTCTGTATCTGGATGTAATTTATCTATAATATGTATTTAGAAATATCAAAGATGTGATATATAATTACTTCTTAAAGCTAAGAAAAATATATGATCTTTTATTTCCAGTCTCATTCGCAAAACACCTTCTAAATCCAATCGAGAAATATAAATACGTTTTATAAGACCTCATCTTTTAAGCTTCATCTTTTTAAATTTAAATGGCGCCTCTTTCATTGAGATGGATATCAAATACAATAAGCGTTTATAAATATAAAGAAGACGAAAAGAATAATTAAGCAAAGAATTTATATCTTTTAAATACAAAAGCTGTCAGTAACACGGCGATGGCCTTTGGAATTATCTTTTAAATGAAGGAGGGAATTAATTATAAGGGAATAATGTGGTGAGTATTTCTATTTCATTTGTGTGTTCGTTGAGTGATGGTTTCATATTATGGCGGTAGGTAAAGCTTGAAGTGTGTGGAGGGAGAGGGGAAAGTACAGGATTACCTCATAAGGAAACAATGTGATCTAGGGGATGATCTTGAGTGGCCTTAATTAAAAATATAAGCTGCATAATCAAGAGGTTCGTAACCATACTGATGTGGTTATATCAATTAATCAACTCAACCTATCGCAGTCCACGGCTGGAGATATTCCTCCCGCTAGTAATTACGCCACTATAATGCGAATAATATGGATAACCACATAATCATATGAACCATCGTGTGATATTCTGGTTTCAAAATATTGGAACATTGGAGTCAAGATCAATACTCAAGACTTAACTTCATAGCTTTTAATGCTGGTATTCTTATATTATTACTATGAGTATTATTCAAAACAGGGAACAGGGTTATCAGGAAATCGCTGTTATTGTAATCATACCAATAGTAGAATAGCACAAGTTCATTTATTTTTAATGCGGTATATCCGAACAAAGAACCAAAAGCTATCACGTTTAATTAAAACTTCATTTGAACTGGTGCAATTTGCCTGTTAACTTTTATAAATAAAAGACTGCAATGAACGGTGGTTTCATTATCTGCAGTTTCTGTTGATCGTTTGCCCGCTATTGATATTATTCTCTTGCATTTATTGGACATAAATGGCCAATCAATTAAGGCTACCAACGTTATGAATAGTGTTCTTCATACAAGATCAGGGGTTACCAACTTATTTTAAGGTAAGACACTTGCAGTTGTAGAGGAGTTATATGGTTTCCGCTGCGTAGAGCGCTATCTTGCTTTTACTGATTTACGGTCTTACTTTAAGAGGCCTTGGTAGAAGGTAGACGCTTCGGGTAAATTAGCGGTATTCAGATGAACCCAGTGCAATGTAGTCAGATGAAACGGATTAAGTTACGAAGTCGGATAGAAACAAATATGCAAATTAATTAGACTAGGGATTCCATGTAAAATTATTTATTTATTGATTACAAATTCACATATTAACATGTGTAGATTTATGCAGTTCCTGCATACTAACTCGTTCTTATTCACAATTTTTTGTATTGACTGTAATGTTCTAAGATGTAAACAAACATTAACACGTAATAACCATCTTATTAAAACGGGAAGAAATAAGAGGCAGAAATAGACGGGTTATAGGGTTGGCACACACTCGCTACAGTTTACGAAACACTGTCCTTACATTATTTATGAACACACAAAGGTGAACTGCCACCGGTAATAAAAAGTTTTGAACTTTGCATTGTCAGTGGGTTATTTTTTAATTTAATCTTTGTGGGGTCCTTGTGTGTTTAACAAACATTCAAGTCACATGCACAAGGAACCCTAGACTCAGGACAAGTACTCTGGGATAATACGAACGCTTGTATTTGACAAAGGTTTCCTATAAATGTTTCACTGTTTGGCACAGGCCTCTTCTCGTATAGGTTTGGCGTTGTTTGGTGACTATAGACAGATTTATCCACAATATTGTCCTTCACCGTTTGCCAGTTAGAAAAATAAGAAAGAACATTTACTTTGAAAAAGACATATTATAACTTGCATGTGTCGGGAATAGACCCGAAGTTTAAACCTTGCAAATAAATGAAAAGATCCGAAAAGCCAATACGACATTTGTAATAATATTCACTTTTAATAATTACAACATTTTGGAATCATAATATACGCATGCAGCGGTGGCCTTCTCAATTGTTAATAATGGCATGTCATGCTGAGTTATGTGTTGGCAACCCTAATGTTGTGACGCTGTTGATGATTATTTTTATGTTATGTCGTAAACCATGATTTGAAAGGATAAGACCATGATGAAGCAGAACAATATTAGACGTAAAACATTCTGTGTTACTTAGTGCCTTATTTTATGACATTCGTAGATTTAGATATAGCTTACAGATATTATGCACTGCATAGTTTGAAATGAGATTGTACGGTGACTTGTGAGATAAGGAACAAATTTAAATACCGCCCAATGTTCTTGTGATGCCTGGTGATGGACGGACGGTTGGACTGTCCAACCGTCACCTGGCACCTGTCGAACTTGGACAGCGGACCCTCAGTAGTAAGGATCTATTTGCTTTGGGTACAGAACACATAAAATTATAAGTACTTTCATATTCTGCAAGTACGTGCATTAAAAGCTAAATTCCTTTGTAAATTCTATTCGAGGATTCATTCAAAATTTCTAAAATTTATATTTTATTATCCGATATTTACCTAAACTTATAGCTTTAGTCAGAAAAGTGATTATCTAAGTTCTATACGTAGGCTATATATTATTTCTTTTGTTTTACCGATTATTCTAATCAAGAAGTCAAATCCCTTTATTTGTCCTAAACGCCTACACGAAACGAATTTATTTGCAAATGGTACGTATTACTAGGATGATGACTTATTTACTGACCTTTGACTTACTCGTAATGTGGGCTGAATAATACGACTGGTTGTTATGTAGGCGTAAGTATAACAATAAGCTAATGATAACTTATGTAAGCGACCTCTTTTGAGGCTTTTTTACCAACTTATTACTACTTAACGTTTATGCAAGGAGGTTGAATCACCATACAGTTTTTGTTTTTTTAGGGCATTGTACCGAATATTGTTGCTGCTATAAAAACGCGGTAAAAGATGTGATGGGTCATCTGACTCACCAATAATGGTTGCAAATTGATTTATCTTTTGCCTGTTTGCAAGTGTTTTAATAAATTTTAGTTTGGTACATGTTTTCCTTGATGACTTCTTAGTGTTACTTTTCAATAACTGTTTCTTTTTGTAAATGTTCTAAGAACGAATAAATTCAAGGAATAAAATGGAAATTAACTTAGCTTTTTGACATGTGTTTTTCACGTCTTATACATTTTATTTACACGCCTTCTGAGTAATGACCGTAATTACTTGTGTAGGCTCACATTGAATCAGTCAGGTGAGAATAAATGACGGGAGCTGACAGCGGTGCGATAGCTCATGATAAATGAGGCCAATAGGCTTAGAAACTATTCGGGCATTCCTGAAAACACGGAAAATATGCAACTAATATTATGAAAGCGAAAGTTTGTATGTATGTAAGAATGTTTGTTCCTCTTGCACGCAAAAACTACTGACAAGATTTAGAAGAAACTTGATACACAGATACAGGTAATTTATAACCAAGTTTAACACATAGGATAGTTTTAATCCCGATTTTATGATTATGTTCCCGAGTGCTCACTTTAGGTTTGTAGCAGGGAGGCCTACTCAACAGATATATATATCAAGTGAAATACAAATATGATACGGAAGAAAAGAACAAAAAGCAAATATTTCAAACGCGCATAAAATAATTCTAACAGCACTCGTAAGATTCGTAATTTAAGTACGCGAAGTAGTTAGGCCCATTAAACTGAAACTGCGACCATTACTGTAAAAACCAATGAATTTATAGTGTAAACAAACTGTTAAACCGTTACCTATTGTGCGATAAATTTGTACGAAACGTGTTACTGCTAACAATATTTATTAATATTTAATTTTGGCTATTAGCAACGTTTACTCGATGTGTTTTTGTTTTTAGAATTGAAGATCAACCTTCTTTCATTCTTTTTTCGTTCGAAATCCTGCTTTGAAATCCCGAGTTTTCCATTTTAAAAATGGATTTACGTTGATGTATGGTATGGAGGGCTTATTTTCGTAAATGTCCATTTGCTCGATTCGTATTTTAGCCTCATTTTCACTAAGCCGTATTAAAAAAGCTGTATTAAAAAAATAATTCATTTCCTTAAGAAAAAAAAATACGTCCCACATTGAGGAACGTAATTCTTGTGTCGCGGGACTTTCACAAAAATTCAAACCACATGCACATATACAACCAGATTTAGGAAAAGAATTCGTGGACCAAACAAGTATTTGTCCTAGACGGGGATCGAATCCGCGACTCGTCGCGCTTCGGGTCTGGCGTTGTGATTTCAACCATCAGCTATCCGTGCAGTCAACTAAAAGCGCAATGCAATTATTATGACTTTAAAATTAGCTGAATAAATATTATCACTCTATTCTTGTAAACAGAAATTTTAACATCGGTATTTTGTAATTACAATAATGGTACAAACTATTTCTATTTCAATTCGACTTTTCAACAATGCGCATAGAAATTGGACTCAAAATAAAATAATTAAGAGTTAATCGAGAGAAAACTAAATTACCTACGATTTGATTGCAAGCGCTCTGCAGCTGTGCCTTTTCAGAGTTAGATAGGACAATAATATCAATATAGTTTTCGATTAAAGTAATCGGTGATCCCAGGTTGCTTGAGCCCCCTTAGGTAATTAATTTGGAAGATAGAAAAGTGCATGAAAAGACAGTGTGAATGTGAATGTGACATGACTTCTTAAGATACAGAATTTCGTTCAACAGATTTGAAATTTTCGATTGACGCTATACCGTAAAACGATGTCGCAAATTGTTTTTCAGAATGCATTAATAGATTACGACGACTCTCGTTGTTTTATAATTTTTTTGAAAGCTGTTTTCTACACGATAATGAACACGTCCGACAAAACAGAAGGTTGTATGTAGTCCCTTTACAAAATTCGTTTCTATTCGTCTCTACCCCGCACGCATTTACCCCATTTTACTCGCTATTTAAAATCCTAACGAACGCTAAGAGCAATAAGAGCTAGAAAAACTAAAGTAAAACGTTTTATAGATAAGGATCATATTTCCTATTTGGCAGACATTTCTTTAGATATGCATGTGTAACACCAATGTGTATTTGTTTTGTTGAAAGTAGTCGATATATGAAAGTAGAAACGAGGATTGCCTTATCGTTCTATTTTGAACCACCGACTTGGAAATATCCTAGAGTGCTGGCTCTCGCCAAGACTACTGGGAATAAACTGATGATTCGAACGTTCAGAACCAATCCACTGATGGAAAATCCTTATCTTTTACTTCGAGTGATTTGTTTCTCTACAATTGTTTTTTTTTGTATCTATTGTTAATGGTTTTAAACCTTTTCATTTCTGCCAGCCCTCGATTTCGGCTTAAACCGCTTTACCGATTTGTTTTACTCATAGGTATGCTTCTATATATCCTATATTAGTGACATATTGTATGTCACGAAATATCGCACATTCAGGTATTGAAGGAATGTTATTTTTTTGTTGTAATAAAATCTATTATATAGTCTACCCGTGTGGAACCGGGTTAAGAATGTTTCCACCGTCTCTCTTCCTATGACGTGTTGTAAAAGCCAACAGCAGGATTAATTTATCAGTATCGTCTTGATAAACAATAGATATATCTTCACCGATATAATCACTAACCTGGGTGGGAAACTATCCAGAAGAGGTGTCGTCGGCCTTGAGAATGAAGTGTTCTCTAAAAAGCGCCTCCACCAACACGCAATAGACAAGCGCGGTGGCAACTTTTTTGTCTAACCCCCTTCTACTATGATTCACACTCTGAGAAACAGGCCCCCAGTGCCCGGCGTCTCCAGCGGGAGAACCGCCAATGACAGTAGGCAGGTGGCCCCTGGAGCATGGGGCGCATACAATCCCCGGGTGAGGTCCAACTGTCAAACAACCACGGCTAGCCAAACGGATACATTGAATATTCTTACTTATAACGTACGAACACTTCGAACAGAAGAAAGATTAGTAGAATTAGAGAACGCTGTGCAACATATTAAATGGGACATCATTGGCCTTTCTGAAGTCAAAAGAGACGGAGAAGATATTATAATACGTAATAACACCATTTTCTATTACATTGGAGATAGCACAAGTCGATACGGAGTAGGTTTTCTTGTTTCCAAAAAATGGCAAAACCAAATTGAGGAATTCGTTCCATATTCAAACAGGATTGCCTTGATAAAGTTTAACCTTGGCAATAACAAATCCCTTACAGTAATTCAAGTATATGCACCAACACTATCCCACCAAGATGAAGAAATTGAAGATTTTTACGATACGCTAAATAAAGCCTGTGATGACCACAGAGGTACATGGACGTTAGTGATTGGTGACTTTAATGCTAAACTAGGAGCAAGATTAGATACAGATAATAGCAATATACTTGGACCATATGGTTTAGGAATCAGAAATGAACGAGGCACTCGTTTATTACAGTTTGCATTTGGACAAACTTTAAGCATCAGTAATAGTTTCTACTTCAAAAAGCCACAACGTCGCTGGACTTGGTTCTCTCCAGATGGAGTCACCAAAAACGAAATCGACTTCTGCCTCTCATCTGATAAACAGATTATTAAAAATGTAGGAGTATTAAATAAGATTCAGTTTAGTTCAGACCACAGACCTATTAGAATAACATTAAAATTTGATCTAAAGATACATCGACTAAAAGTAATTAAAAGCTCAATAAAGCGTATTAATAAGGTAAATTTATTGCATAGCCGTAACCAATTTTTGTTAGAATTAAAAAACAACTTTAGTTTTCTACCATTGGAACTCCCAGCCGATCCTCAAGCTCAATACAATAACATTCACAATAGTATTAAAAAAGCTAGCCAGAGACTTAAACCACCTAAAAATAAGACAAGCAAACTAAGTGCCAAAACTAAAACCCTTCTAGAAGAACGACTCAAACTCAGTTTATACACTCCAGAATATAAAGTAAAAGATAAAGCGGTTAAGAGAAGCATCCGGACTGATATTAGGCAGTATAATGTCGGTTTAGTAAGAAATGCATTAGAAAAGAACCGCAGTCTTAAATCGGCTATCCGTGGCACAGAAATAGGAAAATCCTGTATAGGTCCTTTGAGAGATATTAAAGGAGTAAAACAAGGCAACAGGTCAAAAATTTTAAACATATGCACCGAGTTCTATAAAAATCTTTATTCTGACAGTTCTGAGTCAGGAGATTCATTACCGGAACCTATCTACTCATGTTCAGATAACATACCACCTATCTCAGACTCAGAAGTCCACCAGGCACTGCTAAACATGAAGTACAACAGAAGCCCTGGACCTGACGGAATCACAACTGAAGCTCTGAAGGTCGGAGAACCAGCTCTATTACTGTATTTAACTAAACTATTTAACGAAATTTTAAAATCAGGCACATTCCCAAAAGACTTCTGTCATTCCAATATAATTTTACTACACAAGAAAGGAGATAAAGCCGATATTGAAAACTATAGACCAATTAGCCTTATTTCGCACTTGTACAAAACATTTATAAAAATTATAGAAACCCGTATTTCCGTAAAACTAGATAACTATCAACCAGCAGAACAAGCGGGATTCCGACCGGGACTTAGCACCTCAGACCATCTGCAGGGTTTAAATCAGCTGATTGAGAAACATATTGAATTTCATATCCCTCTGTACATCGCCTTTATCGATTTCTCAAAGGCTTTTGACAGTCTCAAACACAGTTCTATATTTCAAGCACTACAAAACCAAGAAATTGATCCCACTTACATCCATTTAATTCGCAAAATATACAGTAATAGTACCGCGGCCATTAAATTACACACATCTGGACCATCATTCCACATAAAACGAGGCGTAAAACAAGGAGATCCCCTATCTCCGAAACTGTTTAATGCTACCCTCGAAGACATTTTTAGAACCTTGGCCAACACCTGGGAGAACAAGGGTATTGTTGTCGGCAATAAAAGATTGACTAATCTTCGTTTTGCTGACGACATTGTCCTTTTCTCCTCATCAGCATCCGAATTGAGCTTAATGATCAACGAATTGAACAACGCAAGCCTTGAGGTCGGGCTGAAGATGAATATGTCGAAGACCAAGCTTATGACAAACAGCACACAGCACAGAGTGGCTATAGGAAACACGGAGATTGCGTACGTCCAAGAGTACATTTACCTTGGCCAAATTGTGTCTTTCCAGGCGAGACAAACCAAAGAGGTTGCTAGACGCACAGAAAACGCCTGGAAAACCTTTTGGTCAATGAAAAATCTTATGAAAGGCAATCTTCCTTTATGTCTCAAAAAGAAACTCATGGACGTACGTATTCTTCCCGTTCTAACATATGGAGCACAAACTTGGTCTTTGACGCAACATCAAAAGTCTGCCCTCGGGGTTTGCCAGCGAGCCATGGAGCGCAGTATGTTAGGAGTTAAACTGGTTGACCGAATACGGAACAGTATACTGCGTTCCAAATCACAAATCGCTGACGTTGGTCTGAAAGCTGCCCATTTAAAATGGGAATGGGCCGGCCACGTTTGTCGTTTGCCCGAAAACTCCTGGGCCAAAGTCTGTACCCTCTGGGTCCCATCAAACATTAAACGGCGACGAGGACGGCCTCGAATGAGATGGCGCGACGAACTGGATGCATACCACAAACAGTGGATGGCAAAAGCAATAGACCGGACAGAGTGGAAGAACCTAAGGGAGGCCTTTGCCCTGCAGTGGGAAAGTAATGGCTGAAAAAAAAAAAAAAAAAAATCTATTGTTCTATGATAAAGTGCGTCGATAGTTTATTTACAGACCGACGAAATATTATGATCATAGTAGAACTAAGCCTATGTCATACATCAAATGATATTAAAACCTAAAAACAAACGTTTGTACCGTAAAATGCAAACCAATACATCGAAAAGAAAGAAAAAACAGGTATCAACGTCCATGATTCAAAACTCTTTCTGGAAATGTTTCGCAGTGACGTTCGGGGCTGTAATACTACAAACTATCGTTTGATATGCAAGCACTTCCCTAGAGAATTTAGATCTCTCCGATCGTGTTCGCATCCTGTACCATGAACCTCTTATTACTCTGCAAACCGAACTGTCATTGATATGGAAGCGAGAGACATTTACGCGCAGTGTATCATGCCCTCTCGCTTCACAATGTTAATAGTCTTGGTTTGTATGCTCATGGTGGAGTTGTGAGAGTTGTTTACTGAAGCAAACGTTTTGTCCGAGATTTTATTTGAACAATACCTGGTTGATTGGAAAGTTTTGATGGGATGGTATTTGTTCATTGTTTTATTGCAATGGAATCGCAAAACAAAGCGACGTGATAAATGCCAATAGATTTTTTTTTTTATTTCAATAAAACATATTCATAAAAAAAAGGATTGTTGACGCCATGTCTGTTGAACGCACAAAAAGCCATTGCTTATCGCGCTATGTTTTTGATGTTAAACTGTTTATTTTTATGGACTATTTTGTTTTCAAGCAACTTTAAAATTGGTTCAGAACTAATATAGGTATTTTTGCTTGACTACAGGCTTTCCTGTCTTCGGCAACTTCGCACCGACTATCCGAATTATTTTCCTACCATTCTTCATCCATGCCTTAAAAATCCATGCTTTTATAAAGGAACAAGTTCGCTACACATGGCCAACATTGTAACTCCTGTATGCCAGGATCTTTAACAAAACAAACGAATACCACCGAACTATTTAAACTGAGCGCGTCAAGAAATCTACCCAGTAACAAATTTAGCCAATAATATCATCTCATAGTCCTCATCGTTGCTCCAATCTCCATGTTTCCAGTAATTACATATTTATTCTCTTAGAACACGTATATCGTAAATATTTTACTGCTTTCACAATAAAAGGTATTGGTGTACACAAAACAATCGTTGGCTTCATCACCATAAAATCGCCGTGATATGTTTGGACAGGCCAAGTGGTACAGTTGTGGACAAAACTCTCTTCAAGTTTAACTGTTTTTTTTTACTACCAAACTAAGAAATTGAAGTCACTCGTCATGGAGCGTGTAAAAAAAATCAAGTTACATGCCGAAAATACCCAAAGTCAGGTCTAGCATTCTTGGATCATACAAACTTTTATCCTTTGTGGCGATCAAACACCTCAGCTATCTGTCATTGAGATAGCAAATTTTTTAACAGTTTATTTAATTTTATCACTACTCATGTGTCCTTACACTGCATACCACAGTCCCCTCGATTCGATCCTACTACTTTGCACTACGTCATCTACTTACGACGTCTTTTATCAGCAACCTTCTTCCAAATTTATTATAGGTCCAATATGTTGAAATATTGGACCTATAATAAAGGAGGGAGGAGCTCATGGCTAAGCTATAACCGCATAAGTGATTCGATCACAGGCTAAGCTATGCTTGACGCGGTTGGTCCGTAGATGGGTGACCATCTTTGTCATAACGAGTTCCTCCGTGTTTCGGAAGGCACGTTAAATTGTGGGTCTGGCTGTTATTCCTATATCATTGACAGTCGTTACAGGTAGTCAGAAGCTTGAAAAAGTCTGACAGCCAGTCTAACCAAGGGGTATCGTGTTGCCCAGGTAACTGGGTTAAGGAGGTCAGATAGGCAGTCGCTCCTTGTTAACCATCCAACCGGTTTCAGCTAAGTACCAGTGTTTTGGTACTTAGCTGAAACCAGTTGGACTGGTAGCCGACCCCAACATAGTTGGGAAAAGGCTAGGCCAATGATGATGCTGAAATACCTACACAAATACTGTAATCGAAACCTCTGTTAATTGATCTAATTTGTGTACAAATTGTAATAAATAATGTTTTCTAAGTGTATGTCCATTGCTATTAATTATGACCCTCTTCCAAATACTTCTTCACTTATCATTTATTCAGGAATTCCACCGAATACTTTCAATTCCCATGGTCCCTGTTCAATATATTAATTTCGGATCAATACGGGAATATTATCTTTCGATGGAGACCTTTTCAATGAATTGATATGAAGTATATCTTATTATAGAGAAACGAATTAAGGGAGTCAGGCTTCTAATTAAATAAGAGTATTGAGATAATAACAAAACGATGTAGGTGATCAGTGTGTGCTTACTGTGATCTCGTGCAAGACACTCACACAGACGTACACACAAGACGTACAGACAATGCGCACAATCACAGGTAGAGACGAAAACACATTCCATTTTCAAACATCAGAAATTGATTAAGGAATTCAGGAAAAAAAAGAAACGTTTAATTTAAAAACGAATTTGTTAAAACCTATTTACTGATAGCAAGGTCATTAGACTCATTGGACAGTTTTTTTTTTATAAAAATGGCCTTAATCTTTCAACATTGTATAGGTTAAATATTCTACCGTATAAAAGCTATTCATCTGGGAAGGGAATTGGTAGCAGAAGTATTTGTTGGTCGGGACTATTGTATTCCTATTTCAATAAACCCTCAATTGAATCTCCTTCAATTTAGGGGACGTTTCTGTCACATACGGTACCATGTATGTCTCGGTTTTGATGATGGTAACAATTGTCTTTCTGTAGGTCAACGACTTCTCTTATTTTGATGGCTGTTATTGGTATTGGTGAAAAAAACTGGTTGGAAAATAAACACAGCGAGTGGTCGTTCTGATCTATTTTAAAATTCATTACTAATCCCTCACTACTATATTACCCAGTATTTTTATTTTACTATTTGGGGTAGGTACTGCCAATTAATTCCTACTAATATTATAAATGCGAAAGTAGCTCTGTCTGTCTGTTACGCTTTCACGTCTAAGCCACTGAACTGATTTTAAAGAAATTTGGTACAGAGATAGAGTTGACCTTGAGAAAGAACATAGGATAGCTTTTATCCCGGACTTTTGAAGAGTTATCTCGGAAACGCGATATAACCGACCTCGACGCGGTCGAAACCGCGGGTGAAAAGCTAGTGTAACATATATGTTAATGAAACATATATGTTACGCTAAAAATGTGAACTAAAAAATATAAACTCCATTTAAATAAATTGTTTCAACAACAATTTGTTGTTGAAAGTCTTAATTATTACAAAACGTTAAAGTTTAAAAGTTCAGCACAAAGGGCTGATACGATTGCTGATATTAATGAGTTTAACCTTTATGGCAACATCCAGGGCAAGTAACGAGGTCTAATTAGAAGTCTTATCTCTTAAAAAATATATTTTTTTCGGCGCTTTTAAAGGAGTGTTATGATCACAGCCAGAACTTTTACATGCTCAGAGGAGAATGAGTTAATACTAGGACTAAGTTATATTTGAATTTTTTACGCAGACTGTTAATTTATTTGCAAATATTAAATATTCTATGATTTTTCGCAGAAACCTTTTCGACCTCCTTTTCTTTACACATAAATAAATGTAATGAAACTTAAAAGTTTAAAATTTCAGCACAAAGAGAGCTGTCATGATTTCTAAAATTAATGAGTTAATTAGTCTAACTGTCAAGAAACAAATTCAGGGTGGAGTAAAAAGGTCTAATTAAAAAGATTTATTTGAAATATTATTCCAATGTGTATATTTGTCTGAGTTTGGACGCCTACTAAGCGTGTTGAATTACGTATTTTCTACGCTAAGATTAAAGTTCTTAATCCGTTCTTAAATTGGACATGAAACTTCTTTACCAAAAAATATGTTGATAACACTTTTGTGATCGCTAGTACTCATGTACGAGACCTCATTAGCTCGGCATTAATTTTGACCCTGATAAAGTCACACGATATAATATCGAGAGGGCGGTATGATGAATCAATCGAGAAAAAGCTTTGTAAAATAATTTTAGTAGGTGTGCGTCAGAAAAATCTAGTCCTTGTTTTCAGAGTATTTAAAAGATAGTAATAATTAAAACAGTATCATTGATAAGTGACTGAAACTTGAGTAAATAGTTAAGGAAATATTACGATATTCAGTTTTATCACCGGGTACATACAGCCCTTCCATTCCCTGGGGAACGCAGGCGGGTATACCATCCTCTTACCGGTTAAACCACCGGAGTGCTTCGTTCCTTATACCAGAGCTCTCGAGAGGACCAACAGTCAACAACGATAACTACAGATGTTGTATCATAAACATAATATTAACATACTCTTAAGGCCGTCACACACGGGCCGCCGGCCACAACTATACAAAGTCTCCATCGGCATATTTCCAGCATTTCTTATAAAATTTATATAGAAAAGCAAGCAGCAACGCCTTGTAGCGTATGGCGACCACCAGTTTCGACTGTGTGTGGGACTGTGTGTTAAAGGGGCTCGCCCTTTAAAATGTATGATTCAACTGGAAATATGTCGATATACTTATGCCTATGCCTATGCATATGCCCCCCAAATATGTAGCGACGTTTTGTAGCTGTAGCCAGTGGTCCGTGCGCGGTTGCCATAGCAACCAATTAATTGTTTAAACATAACACCATATGAACGACCTTTAAATCAAAGACGTAGTGAAGCGTTGACGCGAGATGCAAAACAACTGTTTAACGCGACTGATTGATAGACTACAATTATATTTATACAATTAGAATTATTCAAGGTAAATACAACGTAGTTTCAGACTCAACTGTATATGTTACAGAATTAGTGTATTTATGTGTATGGATATCATGCTATTTATATCTAAGGTACATTCCAGAGTAAGATAGTGATTAGAAAGAGACGCCGCTTTACGTCGTGTATTCTGCCGTCACTTTTACACAACTGAACCAGTCCTACTTGAAGACCTAGTGGTAGGGTCCTGATCACAAACTAACGCATCGAATTTCAATTGTACAATTTCACCATCACCATGTTCCATCTCACCCAAGACAGAGAATCGTGGAAGGATTTGGGGGAGGGCTTGACCATCAATGGGACTCAGTGGGCTAGATTAAAAAAGTATTTTCATTAGGTAGTGCCTTAATTATGTTCATTGCAAATATATTTGACATTTCAGATTAGAATTTTGTAATTATCAAACTCGAAACAATGATAAAACCGTCCCTCTGGACGTCCATCGAACCGTCCATCTAATTTTAATTTGTAATTTCGGTGTAATTTGTAGCCCAAAATATGTTTACGAAATCCAATCGACACTATCGTATTTCGTAGGTATTTGTACAGAAAATCAGGTTGAATATGTTTCTATGAATAGGCGTAGAATATTTAATATATCTAGCAAATAAATTAATGTCTGTGTAGATTATTATAATATAACTTGGTCCTAGTATTAAGTCATTCCGTTAGTTTAGTGACTCAAAATATGTTATGTGCCGTCACCTCTGACACGAGAGCACACCATTTAGCTTTATCTTCGACAGTGGCTATCGAATTGCTATCTCTGAATGGCTAAAGGTCTGAAATAGGTTATTTTCTTCGGTTTTCGTTCGTGAGATAAAAAAACATATAACTATATTAAAAAGTTATCAAAAATAGTAAAAAAAATACGCAACCTTAATTCTAAACTCTTTTATACAAATTGACATCAGGCCCGACCATACAACGTGAAAACTTCAAAATCACTATTTAATATCTCCTATTGGATCCTCACTTAACTCTCTTCTTGGTCTCGTTTCAATTCGACGTGAGTTCTGTTCACGAATAGTCAATGTTTTACGTCACTACCTAAGGTCTGCCTTAGAACACAATTTATCGGCTGATTGGAACCGCATTTTGTTTTAAAGTTTGGCCTGTTTTCTTATTTTATTATTTAAAAAACTGGTCAAGTGCGAGCTGGGTTTGTGACACTAAAGGATTTGTATAAAAAATATTTTTGCAAACAAAATTATCCATAAAATTTATGACCGTACAAATTATACTGTCGCACCGATATTCATAATCGTTATTTGTTACTAAAATGCAACAGAAATACATCATTATCTAAAATTTCAACTGCCTACCAAACACAGTTTATAACATTCAACTTAGTGATACATGGACAGGTAGATGTCCAAACAGACAGGGAAGCCTAAGAAATAGAGTTCGATTTTCACCAGAAAATAGAGAACTCCATGTTTACAAATTGATACTTTGTATAGCTTCAGGAACTTCTTGAGGGGGTGGCAAATAAGAGAGCGCTCTTGAATAGTAACTATCGTGAGAATGATTAATTATTAAATGATATTTATCGGGATGACCCGACTAGTTTATCAGTTTAGTCAGCTATCGCGGAGGGGTGGAGCGATCGACTCATGATTAAGGACTGCTTTAGCGTCCGAAACTAACGCTTGAGTAAACCGTTGCATCAATATACAGAAAGCTCACATCTTTAATAACTGCAGAATGTACAACGTGACTGCTACACGAGACTTGAAGACGAAACACGAAATGTTTTGTATTCCTAATTAATAGTAGTTACGTCGTGACTTTGGAAATAGTTTGTTTTACTCGGAGAGGCTTCTTCATTAATTTCAGTTGTTGCCTAAAATAGTTTCAGTTATAATACCAGCTGTAACTAGTCACATTTTGAGTAATTTCAGTATATTTCAAAGTTTGTATATTGTCGATCAAATTTATAGAGTTATTGGTAAGTATAAGAAACGATATTTTTTTAGGGTTCCGTTCCGAAATAGCTAAGACGGAACCCTATTAACGACGCTCCACCCACCCTATTAACGCCTGACCGGAAAGCCGTTCGTAGAGAATGCCTCAGGCGTTAAATCCACCTTTGTACATAATTTCATGTAAAAGAAGCATGAATAAATAATTACAATAAAAATAATATACAACACCATAAAAACGCTACGAGTAATATAATATATATTTCGTATGTGTATGTTACGAAAATAAATCCCACAATAAAATTTTAAAATTCTTGGAAAATATAAACAGTCTTCTTTATTCGTATATCCTGGCTACAATAGTAACAATAAATAAAGTGGCCGACAAGTCTAGAGTTCTAGAAATTAAGTCTTCAAGTTGATGTTATTTTTGTGGCATTGTGCTCGTGAAGTGGTCCAACCTTGTTTCTATGCAAATGCTGAGATTGCAGAATGCAAAACTTTTTGCTGGTAAACGTGACTGAAAGAATTAGAACAATACTTTATGTATTTAGGGATCCGTTTCCATAGGGTCAAAGCAGAAACCTTTTACTAGACCGACCCTAATGAAGCATGTTAGAAAGGCTGATAAAAATTTCGATAGATTGATAATGTATTCACATTTTCCTTTAAATTATAATTGAGGTTAGGTTACGGTTGGAAGGGACATAAATGTGTATTACAGAATTTCTTTTTCAAAAAATATTTTCATTTACCTATACATACAGGACACTTAGTGTCGCGAATCCGTTTCGAATCTCGCACTTGACCGGTTTCGTATCCTCTTTGTATCTAACATTTTTTTGAAAATACGATTACTTCACGAGAAATAAGTCTAAATAAAAATCAGGATATAATCCAGTAGAAAATCTTTAATTCAGAGAGAATCTTGAAATTTAATTCCATTAAACGAACCTATGAAATTGCTGCACCTACGTGAGGTATCGGTACAGTCAGCAACAAAAAGTCATGAACACTATAAAATTTACACTTAAAACCAATGACTTAGTATTGGAAATTGAATTAAAATAGCTGTCTTTTCGTTTGGTTGACCTATAAAGTGGTGTCAGAATTTCGCCCTTTTGTGGTTTAACACCCCATTAAAACATTCTCGGATGTGCCGGTTTCCTTCATCAATTATAGCATGAGATAATTCCTTTGTAATATGTACATCAATTCTAAAAGATGCATAAGAGGTAAATAAGAAATAAAGGTACATAAAAGCTTGGCGGGATTTGAGACCACAACCTTTAACTTGGTAATCCAAAAAATCATACTGCAAGGCCGTCAAAATATGTTAAAGTTCACAAACACTAACATGCATGTTATAAAAAAAATGCAGTTTGAAAATCTGACTTTGTGTATCGAACTCCGTTGCTGACCATACCTGTAATTCAGGTATTGGTAAGGCACATCTAGGTTGTATTTCAAGTAGTTTCGAGCTATTTCACATGTGTGTTTCATCTCTATTCGTACAATACACGGTTCATAATATATCATTTATGCTGACCTTAGGGGTGCAAAACGTATAGAGAAGTATGACAGAAGTTTCACTACACGCAAACTTTTATAAAACTTAGATTCAAGCTTTTGGGATATAAATAAGTTAATATGCTATTTAAGCATTTGTTTTTGTCGATTTCCTTAAGTGGTCTAAGGAACAACATCGATTTATTTTTCTTAAGTAACAAACTACATCACTCTACAGATAAAATCATAGAACAAATAGGAAACAATCATTACGGTTATAAACCTACTTATTTTCTTAAAACCTGTAACTTGTAATTCAATACATTTTTTAACCTCAGATAGCTCTGCAATTCACTAAAAATATTCTCACTCAAACGTAATAAATGACTGAACTGCATAAACTCTCAACTCTTACACAATTTCCTATCTATGCATGCTATACCCGTTGTAAAGACCGTTCGGATAATGCCTCTCTGATCTGTACAGGAACCATGGCCTCGTAGATCTATTCAAGAGCAATGAATAGGAGAGGCCTATTGTGGTATTATGGCGTATTTTGATTAAAGAAGAATAGTAATAAATTGAATACTATATTTCCTGGACGTTGGAAGTTAGACGTTGAATATTGGACGTCGATTTAATAATAGTGTGTCAACCAATCTTTTATTTAATCAGTGCGATTCGAATGCAGATTTGAGGGTTGTTTTTGATATTGAGCTATATGGTTTGATTTACATGAAATTAATCTATGTGAATATTAAATGTTTGGCTTTTTTTAAGTGGGCTATGAACGTGCTTTTATTTTAAAATATTATTTTATACTTAAAATGTTCTCTAAGTGGGTACTACACTGCAAAACTACGAAAGCACAATTTAAAATGGATCATTGACACATGAATAAATCAGAAACAGCTTGTATTTGACTAGAACCCTATTGCCAGTGACTTGCTGAAAGTGGAACACAACTCGAATGAAAACGAAAGATCAGATTGAAAAAGTTCTTTTGACTGGATTATATCTCAAGCTCTCACTATAAAGTTATCTATTAAACTTTAAGAAGTTTGAACTTCGAATGCGACAGCACACAGCAAAGCGCGACTTTGAATTTTCTTTAAAAACCCGATAAAATTCCGTTCAAAAATCATCAAGCAAAACGTGTACTCAAAATTCTCAAAGTTATTTAATGCATGTGAAAAATATTTGTACACCATCAACAATGCTTTTACATCTGTTTGTAAGCGTCCACTCATCCTTTCCAAAACGCTACGAAAATCTTGCACTCACATTCCAAACAAAAAGAATTTAAAAGCAAGAAACGCGAGAACTCAAGTAAATATACACAGTGAACGTCCATTAAGAAGGAACATTCATAGAAATTTACAATGAACACAAAAATACATCATACATAAATAATATACACTTTGTGTAAACAAGTTTCAGATTCACAGCTTTCAGTCGCACGCGAACCAAGCGCCGGTGACGACGCACCGCCAGTATCCAGTGACGTCATAAAGTTTCACGTATTCACAAAAGAAAGTGATTTCGAAGAAAACTAAAAAGGAGTTTTTAGTGCTGTGTTTGTTCAAGGAAGTGTGTTTAAAAAAAATATAGTCACAATTTTAGACTTCGAATTGTAACTGACATTTTTTTTCGGGTTTATAATCTGTGTTGCATTGGACTTGTGAATAAAAAAGTGCAGAATTTTAATGGACAGAAAATTATACCTAGACGGTAAAAGTGACGGAAAATAACTTCAGTCGTAAACGCCTCAGACAGTGTTATCTAAAATACTTGATCCGGTAACTTTTTTAGTACTTTTTTAATAGTTTATTTAGCCGTCGCTTTGGGGTTAATGTCGCATTAACGGTATTGTACTCTCTTTTTAGGGCGTAAAAATATCAATTTTATTTTTCTCGACCTAGCTTCTTTACAAAGCCTTCTACAAAAAGAACGCGTGCTTTCTTTAATATTTAACTTTTTTTTCTGACAACTCGTATTATTTTATGGAAATAGTCCGACGACATCTTTATTTTTCTTATAAATTAAAAAAATCATGAAAAACTATCTGCCTTTGTTTAAAACGTGAGGCAAAGTGAGGCCATCTAAATAACGGTACATAAGCTTAATTTAACAAAAAGACAGACGTTCCAAAGAAAGTTATTTTATGTATGACTAGTACAAACAATTTTAAGATTATATTTTGTTATGTTATAGTCTGACGATCCGAATTGTATTTTGAACCTCAAAGAAAAAAAACCATTTAATTATCCTCTCATTAAAGATTTGGAACCATTGTTTTTAGTTATTTACGGTATGGTAGTACACTCATTCATAAATTTAAAGTATATTGTTGTCCACAATATACTTTAAATTTATGAATGAGTGGCCCAATGCTGGGTTAAAAATTGGACCAATCGAGGAATGTCGATATTATGACTATTTCTTTTGAATCTGCAAGGGACTAACATGAGAATTACAACTTAAATAAATAATTTATAATGACGATACTACTAGAAAACAATATGACAAAAAATTACAAACTCGTATACAGCACAACTCTCTTCACTATTTTTGGCATCGTAACGTTTTGTTTAAGTCTCAAGCCGACCCATAAATTCTATAAAAAATAATGTCGTACTTAATTTGAAAGTCTAGCCTGCGTCAATGCTAAGCAAACATCCATAGGCTTGGCTTCACGAAGTAGGTTCTACTAAAACTGTCTGTTGACGCCTTTACAAACCTCTTTGGGAGTATAGCAGTAAATATTTATGCAACTATTACGTTTAATGGAATGGTCAACATAGAAACTAGGAAATAGGGGGCTTGGGAGAGACATTACTGTGGAGTATAGGTAGTGGCAGTGGACTTCATAGTTTAAATGTATGGATGACGTGATGGCGGTAAAACCATTATTATTGAGCTTCACGGAGTCAAATTGTTTATAGTATGTAGTATTCCACAACTTTCAAACAACGCCATCTAGTCTCAAACTGAGGAAAGCTTGTTATAAATACTAGACAACTGATAAATATATATTTCTAAATACATCATAATAGAGAATTTACACCAAGACACAGAACGAATAATCATACTCATCACAACAACATTTGACTTAAGTGAGAATCGAACCCACGACCTGCTGTATAACAGTCAGGGTTACTAACCACTAGACCAACGGGCCAGTCAAGTATTAGTTAGTTACAACTGGGGACCTACACCTATCTCTTAAAATACTATTGTTGCAGTTGTGAGTGCTATGCAGTGGAATACACGATGTAAGGCGGCGTGTCACTTTGACAACTGAATCACGGTAATATTACTCAGTGACGTGGTTGGAAGCCCACAGCTGTGACGATTAAAAACTCATTTCTTCTTCATCGAGCTCGAAATGGCATTTATAAGAGATTGCATAAATCTTATTTACATATTAATAAATGAAAATTGATTTCATCGGTCACTTTTTTCCATTTTAATGTCTTCATGGGGAATGTCTTTTTTTTAATAGACAGTATGATTTTAAACAAACCTTTTCTTTTTTTCCGTTGAAAATGTACATTGGTCGCTTTTGTCTCTAACTGTGCATTTTTTTTGCAAATTTAATTAAATATTTAAACGAAATACCACCCAAAACGTAGCTATGGGTACAACACAACAATGTCAAAGTACAGCGAAGCTCATGACAATAATAAAAAGAACGCTCGAAAATTAACGTTAGATAGCAAACACGTTCGCATTGTTTTTAATCTTGTGACCATCGATTGTTTGGCGGACTGTACACATTTGGGAGATGTACCAAATTTCTTGTAAATCAATTTAATAGCTTCTGAATGTTTAATTACTTTCCCATATGCTGCCACGTAAAACAATCAAACATTGCCGATAAATTTAATGTCTGTAGTCGCTTAGTTCGCTATAGATTCTATACGAATACGTGTCTATACTGTTTTGCAAATGGCATATCTAGATAAATGAACATCAGCATGTGCCATTGTCGGTGACTTATTATTCATGCAGCGAAGGAATACGTATTAAATAGCACGTAATAAAATAAAATCCGGGACAAAAGAAGACACCATGTCACTTTCTTTTAGCACGCTATGATTTGAAATGAAAAATAATTGGAAATCAGTTACACAAGTAAGATGTAAGCGATTCTATTGACTTTTCGGTGCTGAGAAAAGCGAATGTGTACTGTATGTTAACTTAACTGTATCTTAGTACTGGGACGAGGGTCCCAGTTACCATTGATACATTTTTGACAGTTTTTATGGGTAGTTACAAGCTAGAAAGTCTAACAACATGCTTACTAAGTGGTGTCGCTCTTCGTAAAACACTAGTACATATACAGTTAGGAAAAGGCTAGGCTAATGATGATTATAAATGGCCAGTACACATTTCATGACATGTAGTCCAAACAGATTTATCATTCGCTTTATTTATCTACGACTAGTCATTAAGGGCAATCTATTTTCCTCTCTACTACTTAACTCTGAAACGTTTTTAACCAGTATCTTAGTTCTTCAGCCTAGCTTTTAAATACATTTTTATTGACTTTCATCTGTCTCTATATCTGAAATCTAATATTGCAAGTTAAACTTCGCCTTCTTTTGGGCTTCCGATTGAGCTGAATTTGTACATGCATAACTTAATGCGATATAATGATGATTAGGAAGTGATTTGATGCTGGAACTGGAATTATTGTAGGATCTCTACGATAAACGACGGGATTCTATCGATTTTGTATTCATTTGAATTAGCAAGTAAGGCAAGTACTATAAACCCAAAGCAAGAAGGCAAGCTTCAATGCTTTCTAAGCTTCTTTTATAATTCTTGTTTATTTTTATCCTTTATAGCACAGCGGTCATATGCATTTCAATAAACCACTCGCCTATCCGCATATTCGTATTTCCCTATGATTTCTGAGGTTAGGTTAGGTTATTCGATTTCCAGTTTCACCCGGATTTGGCAGAATACAGTGTTTAGAGACTGATCATTTTTCAGACCCCACAACATATTTTGATCGGTGTATCCCATAGCAACTTCACTGTATCCTTTATCTTAGTACGTTTTGTTGAATTTCTGTCCTAAAAAAGCAAAAGTTTTTATTTTAATAAAGCTTTGTATTTAGTTATGTCTGCTTTTGCTCGCTTACAGTTTTGGAATTTATGTATGAGTACACAAACGGTTGGCTGTTGATTGTATGCGTGACTAAGTTTTTGAATATATTTTGTCTAAACATAAATATTTGTCGAAAATGTGTTGTAAGCCTTTTACATGACTGTTATGAATATAATAATAGTCAAAATAGTCTCAAAAAGAATATGATAAAGAATATTGGTCAACTATCTAATTTATTAAATCTCAGATCCATTTGTTGCTGTTTTAGCAACGGATAAAATGTATTATCTGTAACAATGTCGACTGCCTAGCTAGCATGGTTCACGAGATACAGCCAGGTACAATAGGGATCCGTTTTTACCCTTTAAGTACGTAACCCTAAAAAGACAGCATGATTTTTCTTTCATATTTATTTAAAAGCTTCATCTAAGTATAATTTATTGGTCGCCATTATTATGATAATACTGTGGCGACGCTAAGACCAGCATAGTTAATACCTATTTACATTCTAGACTGCTAGCAGAATAATTAATTCCATTATTAATTAATGAGGACTAGGTGCCTTTGTTTACTTGTCTATTTGAGTTGTTATTAATCTTTGTGCGAATATTAGTGTAAATGGAAATCTCTGGGATGAGCTTTATTTGAGATTAAATTCTGAACTTCAGTTAAAAATAAAATGAGACAAGCTATGAAAAATGTAAAGGATTTTGTTTTAGTTTCGAAACTTGCAGTATTTACATTTTATACACCTTTTTTTTTTAGTTTGTTTATTTCTAAGCTTATATTAAATCGAGTTTTGTTTAGACAAGCTTCGTACATGTTTAAGACTTTTTAAAGTTGTGTCATTTTGAGTTCTAAATGTTCTTCCATGAGCTGTCACAACTTGTTCGTGTTATTGACATTATGGAGCAAAAAAGTAGAAAGAAATTAATCTTGAGAAACGCGTGCGTATCATTAATAGGACAATGAAATTCTTGTCCACCGCAAGACTGTCAAACTAGGCATAAAGATTTTTCATACTTATATCACAAGAGTCAAACAATTGATGCTTTATTTTAATTATTGTTTTTTGTTTTTTTATATACTACTTATTATAGTATTTAGTACTTATTTTAAGTGTATATATATCTAGATTGTAAATTTAGTAACAGTTGTAAATAAGAGTTATTATATTTTTCCATTTTTCCGGAAGAGTAGGGTACTTCCATTTACTTCTCTGTTCCATAAATATGACCGTAGCTCAAAGCTTCAAACAAAATGTTTAGCAAACAAGATGAGAACGCAATATGTAGATATAGATGTGTTTCACTTAAACATCGATATAGTAAGTCAATTTTTGGGCTGCGTCAGACTTTGATTGATTTGAGTGATCAATCAACGTCTTAACCCACGATACACTATATAAACAAGCTATTTGCCGCTACTTTATAGTAGTAGTAAATCTAAACTTTAATTAAACGAAGGTTCACGTTTATTTTGAAATGCGATGTTTATTATGTAACAAATTAAAAATCTGAGTACAGCTTGACGAATTAAAAACACGTCGGAAATAAAGGCTTAATACTCTTTTCACCCATTCAAGGAATTTATTTGAAGGGAAAAACTGAAGTTCTTGTTAAAAATAGCCCCAAAAGCCTGAGAGATATTCCACTTTTCGTCCCTTTCAAAAAAAGTTCCGTCCTTTTCTTGTAAGTGAGAAAAAAGAGCTTTGCTGTTAAAAAAAGAGAAAGCGTTATTCCACTTTTTACCCATTTTTGTACCCAGTACTACAACTCTGAATACCAGCAATATCAGCCATACCAGTTCTCGAAAGAAAGCTTCACGCATTCAAAGTTCACGGTCAAAGTGACACCAGGGTTGGTGCAAACATTTGTAAACTACGCCAATTTTGGTCACATGTATGACAATCCATCAGCTGTGGTGGCCGCTATTACATCATGCGGCCATCTGTACTGCTAAGCGTTACTCGTCCATGCATCATGTTACGTCTGGTCTTATCACTTAATATCTATATAACCTGGTGGTTTCTTAGGTTTACGCGAATGTTAGTCATTGAAATAAAACTACTTTTACGGATTTTATCGCCGTATAATTCGCGGTTTAATGTCAAAACACCTTTGTAGGTATCGTCAGTCTGCCCGTGACCATGATACCTGCAAAGGTGTCGAAACGTCGGGAACTAAAATCTAAAATTAAACCGCGATAAAATCCGTAAAAGTAGTTCTATATAACCTGGTTGAAAAATGTACGTGCAGCGTATTAACGCTGACAAAAAGTGCTCATATAGTTTGATGTACAACATATTTGAGATTCATTACGATCACAGGTTTGCTTTCATCTCAGACCAGATGTGTAAGATCATCGTAAAAGTGCTCTCGAGATAAACTTTTCTCCATTGATAAATATGTTGTGTATGTTTTATGTATATTGAGTTATTAAACTACCGGATTTTCGTTAGGGATCGAAATCTGAGATTTATTTGGGTTTAAAGAGTCTTTGATTATGCGATTTTAAGCGTTTTATTAGTAATTTAGGGTTCCTTATCCTATGGGGAAAAACGAATCCCTATTACTGGGGATCTGCTGTCTGTCCGGCCGTCTGCTCCCCATTAACACTAAAAATAAAGATTGAGGTTACGTTCATAAATTAGGTAAAATGGGAGAAAATGTATGAACCCGAATTATTTTATATCTACCTTTTTGAATGATGTCAAAATAAAAGCAATGTAAACATTCCCTGTAAAACATCCTCTTTTAAGTTATTGGGTCATCAAATGCTAATCTAAAGAAAACACGACTGCCTTGAGTAGCGAAGAAAATAAAATTATATAGCATTTTCAAGCTTATGTTCAAGGCATTTGGGATTAAATTCAAATGTAAAAAATAAACTTGTAGGCGAGTGCAATTCGCTCATCAGCATCAGCCATCTTATTACAAAGCATTAAAGTTGTTTTTGGTGATAATTTGCCATAATTTATAAGGTACTGACACAATTTGTATCCTACGCACTTTCTTTATAATTTTCCTGAAGTACACAAAGGCTCAAAGGTTATTATCACCTACTTAGTTGTGACTGAGCATATTAATAGGTTCTTTGCTGTTCATTAGACCTCATTTTCTTGTTTATAGACGAACTAAAAATATTATTAAAAAATATATTTAATTTTTATATTTAATTTTTCGCAATCTTCTTTAAATGAATTTTCCGTCAACTCTATTTCAAGGATTTAAGAAATTTAAATAACAAGGCGGTACATAGTTAGTATTAATTTGGTATTATAAAAGAAAAGGTTTTCGTACCCAAAGAGTAAAATGGAACCCTTTAATTAAGGCTTCGCTTTCTTACCATTTGTCACCAGGAAATTGTCACAGATGATGCATTCCAGTTTTTACTTGTAATGGAATAGAAATAATAATCGAGGTTAAGCGAGGGATAGGAATAGTCATAAATTTATTGGGTTACAAACCCCACACATTTTTTCACAATAATGGCTCTCCTTGTTTGAGCCTATTTGTACGGTTTTATTATTTATCAAATAACTTAAATTTACCTTAACTTCCTCTATTTATTTTTCTATTTTGTACTTATTTCTTTAAAATGTCTGTTGTTAGAAAACTTTTTCGTATCTCTCAGAGAGCCTTAGTCGTGTTATAGATATATATGCAAACGTCTTGTCTCGAAAAATTTATTGAGGTTTTTCCAAAAGTCCGGTTGGCAAGTAATAAATCTTGAGAAGTTAACTGCTGGAGACAGTTATAAAAATCTGACAAGGGAGAAAGGAAACGATTAGCTAAAAAATAAAACTGAAAGAAGGGAAAAAGTTTTTAATGATGTGCAAAGTGACCTCTTGAAATTTTTAGAAGCAGGAACTGGAATATCGTCAAATTTTCCCAGAGAGTCCAATTCATCAAAACTCTATTTTTTTCTACATTTTTTGTTCAGGATCTTGCACCTTCCTTTATTAGATTAACAATTACTGTGTAGCATCAAAGTGATTAAAAAGTAATCATATTATGCGAACTGGAGTAAAAGTCAACCCAGGAGGTACAATTGAAAATAGGTAACTCTGAAGAGAACTCCGTTTGCTATTACTGAATTTCTCCTTTTGATCATCTGATTTTGCTGTTGACTATATTGCTGCAGCTATTTGCAAAAGGAATTAAGTATATAGGAAATTGGCCAAAGTCTTTGCTTAGGTCGCTGTTCAAAATGTTGTAACAGCTGCTTCATTGGGCGAGGGTCCAATTGGGCAATTACCAAGTGGTTAAGGCGGTCGATTGCTTGACACGAAGTCACTTAGTATAATTTTATCTATTTATTATGAAATAAGGAAAAGTATTATCAAGAATAATATTATTTTTTTGGACAAAAAATATAACAGACGATTTAGTTATACGAGTACCTAAGAAGTGTCAACATAACTAGTCCCTAAAATTTATAGTGAATAATGCTTTCGACATAAAATTTGGCAATGCTATAAAAGTCGACACTAAGTGCTTATTATATAAATTGCTAATGAATGTATTAAACCACTCCCGCACTAAGGTTTTTAATTCCTGTATTTCGAGGGAATTCGAAACATCAAAATCATATGCAAAAAGACACCAAGATTTGGGACAGTTATTCCTAGATAACGTACATGCTCGTCCTGCTCGGCAAACGAACCCGAGACGTCGTGTGTAGTACCTGCGGTTTGGTGTGGTGACCTCAACCACTCGGCCATCCTTGCAGTTTTCAATTTTCTAATGAGAGACACAGTTTACTCGATACTAAGAAGTTTTGCATTGGTTCATACGTTTAAAACAGTGAGTAAAACTAGTTGAACATATTTCATAACACTTGAAATTAGACTGAACAAACCGTGGCTATAAAATGCATCGTAAACAATTTTTTGTTTTGAATCGACATGGAAACAAGACTAAATCGATCCGCTTACTAATCCATACGTCATTCATTTATAAAAATAGATTCCAAATTCATTTAGTTATCATTAAGAGTACATGGAAGAGAGGAAAGTAAAAGGAAATGATATTCAAGCTTCGCTCGCGTGTCACAATTGGATACGACGATCAATCTTATCATAAATAAATTTGACAGATTTGAAACGAGGTAAATTTTGTAAATTACCCAAGATTCTAATGTCGTATTTGCATGTTATTTAGTAGCTAGGATACAGAATCAAATTGGTATAATTTATAAAATGATAAATATGACGTAAAAAGAAAGGGCTACGACAATCAGACAACGCATTTCTTAGTTTGTATTGCTATTTGTAATATCAGAGCACTTAACTCAACTAGTCCTTCGTCCATGTGCAAAGTTAGGTATAGCGACTACATCCCGATTGAGTTAGGAATCACGAGATTCCTGTCACGACTCCCAAGGCCTTTTCCGTTACATTCAGAATTCCCTTCATAAGTAACATTGTCGAAGGATTTATTCATTTGGTCCCTCTTGTGCTATGCCAGGTTGTGGATGTATGTGTTGGTACAGATTTTTATGAATTCTGCAAGGTCAGCCAATAGCATAATCTACTGATATTTTTTAAATAAAAATGCAGTTTATGTGAAGTAAAGTTTAAGTATTTTAACATTTTCGGTAGGATGTTAAAACCAAAATAAACAAAACATCATTCAAATGAAAATGTTACCAGTAGCTTAGGTAAAGTCACCGACTTATTTATGATGGATTATGACAGACAACTCCAATCCGATACTAAAAATACACTGAATAAATATAAATTGAATACGGTGACGAGGCAGGGTCGTTTGTCGACCGTAATTCTTATCACCTCCATTCAGAAACATGACGTCATTGAGTAGTGACATCTGTTGGTGAGTTTACCGAAACTTGGCTCGTTTGTGTAAGGACTTTTTTTCAATTTTGTAATCTGGGACACTCTGGTGCTGTAACTCACAAAAGAGGTTGTTTAAATTGGAAATTCGACCCCTATTTGGATGAAGACTTGGAATTACATTTTCAATGACAATACTAAGTTTTTTTTCTGATTTACAATATGAAGAGTAATCCCCCTAAATTATTTAAATTAACAAATGAACGTAGCCTACCATGTTACATCGGCTATTTGGGAATCCGAAGCTCGTTAGTCTAACCTCAAAATTATCAACAAGAATCTCCCAATACAAATATTTGTCGTGACTTGACGTACACCCGACATAAACCATCCGTCCCTCAACACTCCTTCTAAGTGAATTTGTAAGTATTAACAAATACCTCGTATATTGTGCGCCGGAACCATTACCTGGTACTTCGACGTATTCCATTGTTCCCCTAATAGTTTCTCAATAGTTTGAGTAAATGGATTTCAAGCGGCTTCCTGTAGTTGAGTTATGACTGTTTATGTTACACTATTTTTCAATCGTTCAAAGAGTTATTATTATTGTTAAAGCCAGTTGAAGATGGTATGCCGTTATAGATCGGTTGCGGAAATTTCAACAATATGGGGACTATTGGGGACTTTTTGGCCTCCATAGTTACAAAAAAATGATTAATAATCATCATATTATTCCTTAGACATTTCTTTTGTTTTACATCAATGTAAGGTCAAACAAATTTTATCATTTTGGGAAAACAAGATGTTTTTTTTACATATAAGGGGAGGTAAAAAAAAGCAAAAGTGAAAGATATCCGACCTCTTTTATGGTTTTTAATCCGAGATACTTTCACAGTGGAGTACTTTCACCATAAAGAGAAAATACGCGTGAGAAAAGGTGGCACTTCATTTTTTTATGTTAAGGTACAGTGATAAGAATTTTACCGAACGTACGTAGATTTATTTATTTATTTATTTATTAATTAAAAGCATTATGCATTGACAAACCTTTAGCCTGAAATAAATAAAAGATTAATTATTTTACCTTACATTTTCGACATAAGCACAGATTACACTAACACGAAAGTATCAGGAATAAAAATATCGAAAGTAGCGATCTGTTCCGGGCTACGAAAACATTCACAATTAAATACTTTATGCTGGCCAGTGACCACGACATTGAGTATCATTCAAATTCAATAACTGCGTTCTTGAAATATTGTGCAAAGAATTTCTAACGGAAAATGGGATGGTCGTTAATCCTGTTACAAGCAGTTTTTCGAGATGGCAGCTATTTGCTCTGAAATTTGTGTAATTTTCGCGAACGGGTTATAAAAGCGTTGACTAAACTTTTTGCAGAGAGTGAATTATAATACTTCTTCGATTTAATTACGTAGAAAGTGATTTCTCTCATTGCATTATATTTACCAGAATTAATTCATTGATTGGAGAGTGGGTATACTTTCGTCGAACATCGTTTATTGTACCCTGCACGATAAAAGTATCTACAATCATTGGCCTAGCCTTTTCCCAACTATGTTGGGTTCGGCTACCAGTTCAACCGGTTTCAGCTAAGTACCAGTTTTTTACAAGGAGCGACTGCCCCTTTGACCTCCTCAACCCAGTTACCTGGGCAACACGATACCCCTTGGTTAGACTGGCTGTCAGACTTTTTCAAGCTTCTGGCTACCTGTAACGACTGTCAAAGATGTAGGAATAACAGCCGGGACCCACAATTTAACGTGCCTTCCGAAACACGGAAAGTATCTATAAAAGTATCTACAATATCAACAAGTTATTTAAATTTCAGCGGTCATTGTTTGCGAGTATACTAAATAATGTTTAGCTATAAGCAATATTTTCAAACAGTGTCACAGAGAAACATGTCTGTGGATTTAAATAGTGTTTTCTAAGGCGAATGTTATTAAATTATTTGTAAGATCCCTTTGATTTACTGTCGTTTTTTACTCAAGCTGTGTACCTATTAGTAAAAGGTAGTGTAAATTATTTAATTTACGTCCCTACTTGGGAAATAGCGCCGATACATTGTCGCATGTAATTAACGACGTCAAAGCTAATTACATCTTTAAAAGAATCCTCTCAGCTTAATACCCATGTTTGAGTTAGTTCCGCGAAGTTCTTAATCCAATTTAATTGGATCAACATGTGACGGGGAAAATTAAATTAATTGAAACAGAAGTTAACATTTTAAAATAAGCTTTCAGAGAATTTTATTATAGTCTAGTAATATTATAGTCGACATCATATTTATGAATTGACCCCACTACCCTAACTTATTATTGTTTAAACAGTGAAAATTGAAAATTTGTCAATGAAATCTACGAGTCAAAAATAATAGTACTATATGTGCAAGAAGTATTAAACAAATAAATAAATAAATAGTAGTTCACAATTTCGAATTATAAAATTGGATGTAATTGAAACTAATACTTGAATATCAGACATTGGCGATGAACCGTTTTCGATTTTGATTATTTCCATTAACATTTAAATCTCACTTTAAGACAATAGCAAAGGCACGTAAACTCCATAGTTACAACGATACCGGAACAGTGTATCGAACTACTAAACTACAGAGCGGAAGTTAATGTAAATACTCGGCCTTTAGCTTTCTTACTGAACTTTATGAACTCGACACTGTTTATATCAATACCTATTATATTTATCAACATGCCTATTTGTCTGGTACCAGCAGTAATCCATTGAATCACACCCACAAATAGTTCTAAATACGTTTTGGATGGTCACGTGGTCGAAAGTTCATCTGATTTAATGTATTTACGGACACGTGACTTAAAATCAATTTTAATAATTTAAAAATTTTTTTTTTTGAAGCTGACCTTTTTGGTTGACAAGTTGCCTTCCAAAAATTAGAATATTTATTTTTCATTTTATCAGATCATTTAAAAGTTTTGAAGATTAAAAGCACTTAATATGTAAAATGTATCGTAGTGGAGGCTAGTAACATCACTTTCTAGTAAAAAACATACTGGTAAGTGACGTCAAACGAAATTTTTATCGATTATATCCCCTTAATTATTTGCTTACGTCAAATCTGTATGACAAACTAAACAGTTATTTTTTGTCAATGTCTTACTGGTTATACTATTACCTGTCATGAAATTTAAAACGATAAATTGTGAGTCAAGCAAACGTTACATTAGAATATTGTAACATATCAATCAAACCTAATAATAACTGTTTAACGATTCAAAAAATTTATAACGATCGAATCATACTCGTAACTTCGTTCAAAAACATCATTTGATATTCATTTCTTGACAGATTTGTGACGTGGTGTTGAAAGATATAAAGACCTTGGCCTAGTGGCGAAAAGAAACTAGAAAAACATTTATAATCTTCATAACAAAATGTATGATTATAAAAGAAGATTTATTCTCAAATATAATTGCATCATTATTACAGACATTTCTTTTTTAGAATTGATACTTCAATACTGGTACCTACATAATGTTATGCCCTAAGATCTACTCTAGCCCAGGAGATGCATCTTGATCTTTAGAATTCCAGACACAATACATTTCTAACGTGAATGAAAGTTACAATGAAATCCGTTTTACGGGCGATTGGACATTATGAGAGCAAGGCTTGCAGTACTTTTTCTTCTCGTCTTAATTATTAGATTTGCTCTCGCTAACAAGTACCGTTTTATATTCTGTTTTTAAAGAAAAAACAATATTTTTTTTGTGGTATACGACTAAAATCCAATTCATTCGTCAGGTTGATTTGTAAAATAATATACGACTCCTTTTTTGATAAAGTAAAAAAAATCGAGGATTTAAGTAGAGACACGAACTTGAATACTCTTTCCTACAGTTATAAAAGGATATGTCTATGATAAGCTTTAAAGGACGCGATTGAAACCTAAGTTTCTGACTTATAAACGACTTTGTCTAAACCGATTTTTGTTAATCGATTTGTTGAAGTTAGATTTCAATTTCAGATATCTTAAGTGGTTAAGATAGTCTAGTATACACACTAGGTGCAATACCAATACTGGTTTAAGGGAGGATTTTATCAATCTATTTATTTGTGTTTATAAATACCGTGATTTGAATCAGAGAAGCGGATGCTGTTACATTTAATGGCTGCGAAGTCATTAATAAATATAATTAACGTAAACATTATCCGTGGATTGGTATCCTGACTCATGGACTAAGTATAGTGGGATCTAGGTGATGAGATAAGGTAATAAAATTGTTAAATTTGTACTATTTAAGTATCTAACTACGTATGTTGGTTTTACAATAAAGGCTAAAAGCGATGGTCCGCAGTCTGTCCGATCGTCTGTCTGTCCGACTGTGATCAGGCTGTATCTTATTAACCATAATAGTTTGAATTAAAAAAAACTGTTACTGCTATAAAAAAAAATACTGAGTATTATAAAGATGAAGGTTAAGTAGCGGATCGGTGGACGAACAGACGTACATTTAAAAATACCCATAGGCGAATAGGTTTCCGTTTTTACTCTTTGGGCGCAGAACCTTCATAAGGCGTATGAAGCCGAGAATAAAAAAATACAATAGTGAAGTATATTCTTCGAATCCTTTTCCCAAACTTACTCTGAGAGGACTCACTGTCTTAATAAATAATCGTTTCGTAGAAGATAATATAACAAGAAAAAACGTTACCCCTTTGTTATGATCATAACGAACCTCGTTTCCCTGAGCTCGTTAACTTTTGACATTACGTACCATAAATGTTTACAGCCTTCGACGGCTCTGCATACACATTTCCTGGATCTGAAAGCCAGTAGTAAACGCGAATGGATTCGGTTCCAATATTATTCGCGGGAGAAGGATGATTAGAATATGTACTGGGTCGAAATGCGAAATTTTAAACACTTTTAAATAGACGAGACTTTTTTTTAAATAGACGATAGTTTTGTTAGAGTGTTAAAATGTTTTATATTTCATGTTATACCAAAAGTCGTCCATATTAAGTTTTTTTTAGCTATGCTGCCGTACATATTTGGGATCAATAGATTTGGTATAAATTCGGCTTCGATTATACTCTTTCCTGAACTATTGCGCGCCGCCGTAAAGATATCACGAATTGTATTGTCAAATTAATTTTATCGTTGCCATTTATATCATTCAGACACTAAGGCGCCACCTTAAAAATTAAATTGGTTTTTGGCTTGATAAGGAATCGTAATTTCTTTTTGTAAGTTACTACCCACATGGACAGGCAAAAGCAGATTCCATTGAACCTGCTTTTGAAACAATTGGACTTTTATATGACTTCTATCATAAGTAATCATGGCACAGATACTGTTTTAATTAATCATTTTTGTTTTATTTAGATGAAACTATAATTTTGAAGTAATGTAGTGTGTGTTCCATTCGAAATGAGATAGGTATACACCACACTTTTTTTAAATAAGACAGTTGCAGTTGTGTAAGTGGGATGGCACATTATACGGCGTATCTCCCATCTCGCTTCCACTACTACAATCTCACTTAGATGGTCAAAGGCCTCCTGGTTCCGTTATCAGTGAGAATCGAATCATGTTTTATACTCGTACTAAGCTAGTGAAGTTGGATTTGGCCCGGGAAAGTGAATTGAGTGCCAAACGTTCTGTTTGAATTTATCCCAAATAAAACAGAATGCGTTCTGTTTTGGATTGCAAGTGATTCTTTCGTAGTTGCTTTTTTATTTTGTTGTGATTTTTTGCCTATGGGGCCCAGTAATATTTTCATGCATAGTTTTGATGGAACTCAATATCTGTGCTCTTTATACAGGTTTAATTCAATTTATCGTAAAAACAATACGTCATGTTTCGTAAAAAGGATACTTTGTGTCTAGACATCTTCAGCAGCGTTTTCCATTTAATTATAATTTGGATAATTCAATTTTAATAAAGCAAATTACTTTATCACGAGCTGTACGTAAGACGAAACTTTAATTTGGTTAGACTCTTTTTAGAACTTCATAAATCCGTATAACAAAGTTTTATAAAATAATATTGTTATTAAGTTCAACTTTAGAACTATAGGACATTTTACGATAAAGACTGAAAGAAAACCCTAGGTAAAGACTAAGCATTTTATTTCTAGCAAAATTGCTTTATAGCCGGTACCCACTGCACACGACACGCTATTTAAATGACCCATACTATAAACAAACCATTATTTAACCCCGAAGCGGCGATAAAACATTCGCAGATACAATACAATCATTTTATTTACATTACAGTTTCTAAAAATGGTCGAGAAATATTTCAACGTCAACACTTGAGTACAGTTGCGAACATGGCTTTGAAGAGCTTAAATACGAGTTTCGAAGTGGGTTGGAACGAATCTGAGGTGTGGGGTGTACCGCAGTTGGACTTGGACGTGTTCTATAGGCCCGATGTGGTGATCATAGTGTTGTATGTGGTGGTGCTGACGGCGTCGCTGTCGGCGAACACGCTGCTCATCTTCATCGTCATCAAGTTCCAGTATATGAGGAGGTGAGTCTAGGTTAAGTCTTAAGATCCATTATTGATTATAGAGTTCTTTACTGATTCTGCTGTATAGGAATGACATTTTGCTTGAATACTTTGCCAAAACTTTTAAAAGAGCCTGAAAAAGGTATCTTAGAAATTTTGATTTTTTATATTATTTATTCTACCTTGTTATTTATTCTATCTGTTTACTAAATTATATTACATCCGTGTTCCATGTAACAATATTATTAAAATAGTGTTTCACTGGTCTTAAATCCTATTTTTAGAAATTTAAAGAACACTTATTTTGTATCAGCTAATTTTCTACGTGCTTTGGAGCTTTCCACGAATCTGCCTCCAGTCTAACCGGATGCACCTAAATACCTGTGGTTTGAATGCTTTTCTGAATTTTTGAACTCAGTGACAAAGGCAACACAGTGCACCGATTATTCTGCATAAATGAAAGCAAAACTTTATACAAATTTTACTAGAAAATGTCCACTGCTTCAGTTTCCAGTGTTATTCATATGAATTTATAGTCTATTTAAATTGTATTTAATTTACTATACACAGGCACTCGTACAGTTTTATGTTCGAGACAATGATTTTAGTGAAATGTAATATGGATATCTAGTTAAATTTGTATATGTTGACGAAATCACAAAGATGGCAGAAAACCTTCGTATTTCTATTGCGTTAATACTTTGTTAACTCTATTAGGTAATAAGATTTTGGTTTATGAAAATCTGTCTGAAAAAGATATACAAAATACTGTAACCTAAATTCTGCGTAATACTCATGTTTACTATGATTACAAATTGAAGTCATAATTACATGCTACTATATTTTGAAAACTGTTTTTATAAGTTTCAAATCTTATAAGGTATTTTCACGTGAATATGCTTATATTAAGCCTACCTTATTTATCTATTAAGTAATGTAATAGTTCTAGTGTCGTATCAGTAAAGTTCTGCGGTTTTCAGGTCTCCTTATTTTGCTGAATAACCACACGTCCCTACTTAATATTCAATGAGCGTCCACTTACGTTTAATCAGCTTTCACCGATAACGACACTGGAACCATTGTAATGATAATTAATTATTAATTTCAGACTATTTTGTAACTTGCTGATATCAAAAACATGCATTCATTGTAAAAAATATGGTATAACGGTTTACTAGCTTACTTGAATATATCGGGATCGCCCGACTAGTTTGGTGAAAACGATTTCAATTGGGTTCGGAACTAGTTAGGCGATCCCATTCAATAAGTATGATATTTCTTACAAAAAAATGGAGGAAATATATCAATAAAATTTGAATTTTAGTACCGAACTTGATAGTAGTCTTGGAAAAAAAATATTTATTTCCATATGCAAAAACAGTATTCAGATCAAATACGACTGTTTTTGCTGAAATACGTGGAACCATTCTGAAACACAATTAATTATACTTTAAATTAACTAGAATAATTAATGATAACTGTTTATTTTAAGATATTTCGCTTTTGTTCATGGAATGGAATTACAAATAAATTCTATATGTATAGGTATATAGTTTTTATGAACATACATACAAACTATATGCCTATATATTCTCAGTAAATAATAATCTTCACATACTAATATACCATATATACAGTACAGTACACGTTTCCCAAACATAGTTATATTCGCTTCAATAACTCGGTTGTTACGAGTACATGACGGTCGGCGGTTGATCGATCAAATCATTGATTCCCTGAAATTCACTCGACTGTTAAAAGCTCCCAAAACTTTTATATTAATGTGGTTGACATGTTCGTTTTTATAATATCAAAGGATTGTCTGTTGTATTATGTTTTTTTTAAGGTTCGTTGAGGAGGGTAAAAACTTAAGCCTGTTATAAGGCTCCAATGTTTGCTCGTCCGTCTGTCCTAAGGCTGTTGGTCCTCATATTTGAGAATCGCTACAAAAATTCCTAACATACATATATCTTCTAACCACGCGGACAAAGTCGCAGGCAAGTGCCTCATATAGACGATGATGAAAATATCGTGCGAGCTGCATTACATTACTTTTGCTCATCGATCACTTATAATGTTGATTAATGATCAATTTGAATAATATTGACAACACCGATAGCCGACTTGTTTAGGTCATAACGCTAAATCCATTACCCGAGACGTGCCGCACGTTCGATCTCCGAGTAGGACAAGCATTTGTGTAAACCACGAATCATTGTTCTGAGTCTTGTGTGACTTGAATGATGGAGAAACCACTTGCAATACAAAACAGATCCTTTAGAGCAGGAGTGGTTTAAAAAATATAATAGTTACACTTCTCGGTAATATAACAACACGCAGGACATTTCTCACATCGTTGTTTAAAAGAGTCTTAAAACTATAAGAAACGCGACTGGCCACTAACAATCACGTGCTCGAAATCCAAACAACTCAATAAATCTAACAGTTCACTTGTTCACTGCACGTCACATCCGCTATCATTGGGAACTAATAAAGCTATTCATGATGATTTACTCGCTACACCCGAATAGGCGATGACGTCACACCAAACCATTGTAGAAATCTTAGATTATTACTTTTTGAAAGACACTGATGCATAATAATATTTGTAGGCTTACACAGCAATGTAAAGTAATAACGTCACCTTAAAAACAGTTACCTCTACTTAAAGATTAGGTACTAGGCCGTCTGCGTTTTGTCTAATTCATAAATGACAATTATCAATACAGTCAAAATACCTTTATATTGTGATAAAAGTATTTTCAAGAGTGTTGTCTATCAATGCCGCTATGGGATAATTCAGTGCAATTCATAAGCTTAAATTTAAATTCCTCTGTTTATAATAATTTTGGCAAATATTGTTGGCAAATAATTGAATGAATTATAATTTTTAGACAAACCACAGTAACTACATTCGTCTCATAAACCTAAGCTGTCTAATATGAATACGCCTAATCATTCCCTCATCAGTTTTAATGAACACAGGGAAGTTAATTAAATACTCTTTAGCCTAGGAAATAGGCTTGTAACATAATTACTTATCTTCATCAGTAATTAGGCTATAATGCAGATACTAATAACATTGCCTGTTACAAGCACATAAAAACGACAGAGATGATGAAAATGGAATTGATTTTCAGTTAAAATCCGTCGTTCCGTTTTTGTACTTGAATATAATATTTAGTACTACTACGATGCGAGATAAAACGTTAGAAGCAGTGACGGAAGACACCATGAGGATACCAGCTAACTTGAACTTGTTTCAAAGGTGTGTTAAAGGTCAAAGGTCTTCAGTCGATTTTAAAATCCTGACTCCAGGTAAACATTTACCTCTGCCGGGGCAGCGGGATTATCCGAAAGGGTTACCGTGGCCGTGGTACACGAAGAGCAAAGGAAAGAACATGGATGGGTTATAGTCAGTAGAAGTCTGACACTCCCTTCCGCTCAACCTAGATCGGAAGGAGTCATCTGATGACTTCACACCCAAAAAAAGAAAACTTCATCCTAAGGATAAAATGAAGAACAAGGCACTGAAGCAATTTAAACAGTCCCTTATCATCATAAAACTACAGGAGAAAATCAATTAAAATTTCAGACCAGAATTAATTAGTCTAAATACCTTTAAATAATGCGTAACTTCTTAACGATATTAATAACGAGAGGCCTTTCTAATTCGCCTGTCAAGAACAACAAGCAATTAACTTGAGTGCTTATTGAAAACTAATTTCATGAGATCTTCTGTGAAGATGATACTTAAAAATAATAATTATCTTACGTCGATTTGCGTTTGTTATAAAAAATGCTCATGTTTTAGTCTTGTTTCTGCTACCTTACAACAAAGGTGTATCAAAATTGGTCCAGTCGTTTAAGAGTGATGATGTTCATTATGTACCTACACATACTCACAAACCCTTGACTTTATAGCTTTATTGGAAATGACTCCTGCTTTATGTTTAAACACACAAATACCTGGAAGTCTATTGTTCTAAATTCTTTCCGCATTACGGATCCTGGGTTATTGATTTCACTATAAATTTCAAACTATCTATACTAACAATCGAAAGAAACACCTTTTTTGACGTTAATAAAGTTACTATAGAAATACAACGTACTCGAAACAAAGCAATTCATTTTAGAAATGTTTCCGTGAACACATTTTGAAGTCCGCCATGTTTACTTTGAGCAAACAACACGCCTGTCGAGATTGTGTTGTACATGTAAACTTAATTGACCCATTAATTTTGATTGATTGGTTCTCTTATGAAAGTTAATGTGATTTGGAAAAATATTTGTCGATTTTAATCGTATAGTAGGTACTATTGGTTGGTTTAAGTATGTTTGTCATAATATTTTTACTCAAAGGATGGATGGAGTTTGAAAAAAATGAAAGTCAAATGATCGTTTTTTATTACTACGACAAAGTTAAATGGACGGTGTGTATTTTAGTTACAAGGTCTCATAAAATGACCGATTGTAAGTCCACACGGGTGAAGTTACAAAATAACATAGGTACTCATACGTGGGTACCTACGACCCCCGGTGATTATCGTCGCTACATTTTGTGAACAGATCTATATCGGACTGAACAGCGTTTTAACTATTTCCAAATGACCATTAGACAGAAAGGTTGTCATTAAAAGTGTATTAGAATAACTTTTGAAATATTCGTTTTACTAAACAATACATTGGGAAGTAAAAGAGATGGCATGTGATAGACAGGGATGGAAACGCTACACCGATAAGTAGTCAGAACTAAAATTTTGATGAAAAAAGAAAAAAAATATATTCTATAACTTAAATCCAAGGCACAAAATCAACTTTACTTCTAAAAAATTTTAGTACTGCTAATAAGTACAGCATTGAAGCCTTTTTACGTCTCCTGTAGGCGTCAGAGACGCAGAGTAGAATACGGATGTCGAATTAGTCACACTAACCAACTAGTCTCTGACAACGGACTCAACCGGAGTCCTTAATCATGAGCTGACAGCGCAGCGGGTGAACGAGTCCAACTGACTTCTTAAATTACGAATACACCCACGAAAGTCTTCATGAGCTTTATAGCTTTTAAATTGAACAATTATTAGTATAGTCGTAATTTTTCTAAGGTGCTCTACCAACAAAAATACGTTTTTCTTCATCACGAAAACAGTAAGTAAAGTTTTTATTTTCCAAAAGTGAAATGACTCGATATACCAGCTTTGCTTTAACTACAAGTATAAGGCGTGGACCATATGAAACAAATAATGGGTTTTCTATGCAAATAGTTGGGATCTTTTATCTTTGTTTACTGGCAACATCTTCGCCCGCCATCTTAGTTCCGATGTCGTTTGAAACAGTGGGTGACTGTTTCTTGCGATTTAAGTCTGAACTTTAAAAACTATTTTCCCAGTTTTGCTATTTACTTGAAGACATGGGATTCGGAACTGGATCGTTATATTGTGTGTGTCTATTTATAAGATTCTTGCAATTGATTTTTGGTAATTAATGTTTCTTAATTTATCTACAGTGCGAGGAACTATACAAGATATCTTATGAAATAGACAACATTGTACATATGTTATTTTATGTGCTATTTAATCGGTTTGTGTTTATACAAACTTTTAAATACATAATTATAGATAACTGCCTTTCAATAGCCTAGTAGAAACTGTAGTACTCTAACATACTTTTTTTTTAATGTCATTATGATTCATTTATGAGGTAATTAATTACCTACCATGTAACAACCTACTTATAGTAGTATAGCTTCATGATCATTACAACCCACAACCAAAATAAACGTAATATTTCTTTACCTGCATTGCCCCCACTTCACTCGTACAAGAATTTGTAAATTCCTCCAGGCACCTTTATTCATGACATTAGAATGTGAGAGTTCGAAACGCACGACTTCCAATCCATAATCCCTCGGAATCTCGTCAGTAATCCTTGGGGCGATAATAATACAGATATATTGTCATGGCGTGGATTGCCAACTAGACCTTACCACCGACTCTTAACATAATACGACTTACGTTGTAAAAGCGAGATGGCGCATGATATTTCGTATAGCGCTTTCTCGCTTCGACAATTGCGACTGTCTTTATTTAACGTGCTGGGAGATCCTTTACTGAAACAAAGGGAAGCAGTACTAAACAAATCCGTTATGTGTTACAATTGAAATAGGATATCCAGTTCCTTATTTGCTCTTTACGTTAGCTTACTTTTGTGAAATGTTTTGTAAGATTTTTGGGTATTAGGCTGGTTATACAATAGGCAAAAAATATCTTTACTTGTACAAAGATAAATAGAAGTTTTTGCGCGTATAACGTGTTCTTCTGAGGTGCTTCTTGTCGTGTAAGTGACAAAAAGTGCTGTGGAACAACATCAAGGATACTATTCCATTATTTATCTTGGTCAACTACAAGGTGCAAATGTATTTGCTAATTTAATATTTTAATTTTTCTAGAACTAAGACAACATTTTACATTAAGTTCGTTTATTTTTATTTTTCTATTATTCACAATGAGTACGTGGGTTTATTTACTTTTAAAACACTCCCAATTACCTAATATTCCTGTAATCATATTATCCTTTGGCGTAAATATTAACTGGATTTAAGGAAACATTATATTTGCTAGTCCCTGTGTCCCGACTCTATAGACGTACGATGGCTTACGACGGGTCATGACGCACGTGGATGCCATATCAAAATAAAACACAAAAGGTCAATTGCCTTACACAAAACCACTAGCATTAGTTGTGCTTGGACATTTAGCAGTCAATACAATAAAATTCAAACTCTATTTACTCATAGTAAAACATTTTGAACGTTAAAGAAGATTAAAATGTTGCTTTATTCTGTAGATATAAGGGAGGTGTTGAAATTTAATACTTATAGCCTTTTTATTATTAACTAACAAGCTCTTGCCCGTGGGCACGCCCGCTACAATTGAAAATGATTTCACGGGAACATAAATGTGTTAATCCTGGTTATAAGCTATCCGTGTTCCTACTTACAAAGTTTCGTCTAAACCCGTTCAGTGGTTTTTGCGTGAAAGAAGACCAAGCACTGTGTATCTACGAAGTTTCGTCTAAATCGAAGTGTTTTTACGTGAAACAGGAAACAAAATTTCGCGTTTGTAGTATAAGGAGGATAGACATGTGACTCTTTTTGGTACTACTGCAATTACCACTTTACTGTGATCGCCATTAGTAATGTCACAGCATATACACCAGGTGGATTAATGAAGACCGAATAGTATTTTAATGTGAGATGAAGGGAAGGTAATGTGTAACTTAATGAAGATTGGGTATATTCTATATTGAATAACATAATATTATCACCTTATTAACGATCAAAGTAAATGCAACCGTGTGTGCAGAAAGGTATGGTTGATTTTGGTCTGTAGGGCTTGTAAGGATAAAATATTAGATATATATTGATTTATTGTAACGTGCATTAATATTAATGTTCGTCAACGTTCATTAGTGACTTTCACGGAAGTAATATTTATGTTTTATTGGTTAAGCATGAACAAACCTGCATGGATAGCCGATTTCTAGAGGTCTAAACCTTATCCTGAGTCTGCCCTAAGTCCTGAATGATAGTGACCCCCCCCCCTATACAAGGATTAGGTTCCTTAATGCGGGAGTCGTTTTTTTTTAAGAAAAAAGAGCAATAGTATTTCATACGTGATGTATATTTTGGGTGTGTGGTAAAAAGGCTGATTAATTCAAAACCATTATAAGATCAAAAAATATATACCTTAAAGGAATTAGGCATTAAAAAGTGCTACAAAGAATTATTCATGATAGAAACATCAATTATTAATTACAGGGTACTAATTCAACTTACTGAATATTAAAATTCGTAGAAATGCTTATTACGGTTTCCTAAATAAACCATCCCCTATAAAATATTCTGTTTCACTAAGCGGTACAATTATAATATCATGAGTAATCTTATCAACTTAACATGTAGGTGTATAATTTTCGTCTTTGTATAAAAACTTAGGCTGCCTTACATTATTAATAATGAATCAAAATCGATAATTGTACATAGACTATTGTCTAAATATTTTATCTCTTAGGTGTTACTCCTTTCAAACCTCCTTCGAGAATCGGACGTGTTTTTTTACACTTCCTTGAACAATTGTCTGGTGGTTCGTTTTCTCACATTAGTCCTTCTCTCGTCCAGACGATCGTTTACCAGTACCACCCAGTACCGGTTCCAGTAAAACCCAAATGGTAATACGCACATGAATGAACACCTTAGGAAATAGGATATAGAAAATGCAACAGTGTGTCAATAATTTGCAAAAAAAGCTCGTCCACCAACCAAATTTATGACCGTAGCAGTGCCTTGGCTTAACCCCGATTTTTATATTCATTATTTGTTGTTATAGTGGCAACTGATATAAAAATGTTATTTACGCAGCCTGGTGGTAGACGGGTGGATGACTTAGTGGTAGTATTCCGATTTTACACTTAGGTTATGTACCCAAAAGCCGTATAGGTAACAGAAAACATTACTTTTATTAAAAGTCTATTACAATGAGATTACTGGTCACATAATGTGAACATGACAAAGTGTCTCACTTGCTTGATACCAATTAATATGGTAATTTTTGTATGGGTTAATTTGATGCCGCCTATAATTACTTGGGTTTTTGTCAACACGGCGTAGTCTGCAAGAGATTGGCCTTGAGATAGGAAAATAATAAATTTAATTTGGAAAGTAAACAAATCATCATACTAAAAGGAAAAATGATTTAAAATTACAACTGAAATATGAAGGGACTATGGAATCTTCAGTAGGGTACTGTACCAATTATTAGACTCCTGGCGAAAAATGACGTACCTGTTAGCGACGATGACAACTACGTACACCTAAATTAAGTATGTTATAGTTTTTGCTTGATTAACGTTTCAAGTTTCTTAAAGTTAATGAGTTTGTTTACGTTTGCAATCAGTTATAGGTGTACGTAGGTATATATTGAAACACTGTTTATGTTATGTTAAGGTTTGTTCGCAAATGTTTAAGACTATATGATGTGTGCTAGGGACTTAGACTATGGTTAAGAACTAAGATTTAGTTACCTAAGTGTTGTCCATATACTATTTAACCCTGAAAAAACCTAGAAATAGGTTTTATTTAGAAACAATTATTGATAGGAGTTGTTTCATAAGTACCCGCAATTATTTAGAATTTGTTGTAACTAACTCTCGGTAGGTGGCGACGCACGTAGATTAGTTTTAAAAGTACCTACATAAAATTCACTTTTTAGTTACCGATTCTGTCACAGGGGGCAGCACCATGTTGTTGTCATGATTAAGGTGCGGGTTTTTGCAATTATCTTTATTTTAAGACATTATTTTATGTAAATAAAGGTATAAGGATAGGGTTAAATAGGGTAAAAAGGTCTATAACATTTGTAAGGGACGCCTAACTGCCGGGATAAGCCTCTGGAAGGGTTTCTTGCCGGCCAGCGCGGGAACGCGGCACGCCATGATTGGCTGGCGCCAAATACGCGCCCCCGTGATTGGTCGGCAGTCACTATAAATAGAGGGCCCTACCGGCGGTTAGGCATTCCACATCCAGTGAGCATCCGGAAAGGAACCTTGGAAGACTAGGAAGACTAGGAAGCCTAGAAATACTGGGGACAATAAAGAACTATGTAAGTACTGCACAAATTATCTTTTACTGCGTTGAACCCCTGCTTCTTTGTATCCCGCCAGTGCCCGGTCCGAACCCAACGGACCACCAACAAATACAGTCCACTCGCTGTAACATTTTGGTCCTTTGTCGAGCCGGATTGGGTTATAATACGAAGATGCCAAATACAAGATCGGGTTCGACGCAGTCTAAGACTGCAGGAAATAGTTCGTCGTCGGATTGGAGTATGAACACTCCGAGCGATACTGCAAGTATCGCAAGTAGGTCGACGCTCACGAAGAGAACGCCGACAACAAGCCTGAAGGGAAGTCAGGCTCCCGTACCCCAGTCCAAGGACGCCACCAGGAGGGAATCAACGTCAGCAGAGGCGGTGCGCCCCGCCCCCCTGACACACGCCGCCGCGAAAGAGGTTGAAGATTCAAAGCCCGCACGTCAAGAAGGCAGTCATACTACGCTACAGAATCCAAATCGAAGCGTTGGAATCAGGACGTCGTCGAGAGAAGGGACTCTGCAGCAGCCTGATCCTGGGAACCCGGCCCGGGACAGGGACACAATGTCTGCTCGCTCTTCGCATAGGAAGAGAGCAGAAGCGCAAGCAAGATTGACTGTGGCGTTACGGGAGCAAGAAATGGCGGAAGCACGACTAAGGGTGGCGCAAGCACAACTAGAGCTTGTCGCCGCTGAGTCGGAAGATGAAGATGGAGCTGGTGAAGAAATATACGAGCGAACTCATGAAGTGGAACAGTGGTTCATCCAAACCAGCGCCGGGTCAAGCAAGGAACAGAGGCCGGTCGAGTCACAAGATAAGAAGAGCGACATTCAGAAGCTGGCAGAAGCAATAGGCAAGCTGTCCGGGATTTCGCGTGACGTCATCGCGCCGAAGTACATCGAACTTCCTTACTTCAATGGAGCCTGTGAAGAATGGTTGGCGTTCAGAAGGACGTATGAAGATACGGCTGCATCCTTCAGCGCCGCACAGAACCTGGCTCGCCTCAGAAGAGCCATACAGGGGAAAGCGAAAGAAGCAGTTCAGAGTTTACTGTTTACCGCTGAGAAGCCACATGAAGTAATCAAGGGTTTGGAATCAAGATTTGGAAGACCTGGTGCACTGGCTTTAGCTGAGTTGGAAAAACTGAAGAACTTGTCGAAAGTGAGCGAAAGTCCTGGCGAGATCTGCGTGTTTGCAAGTCGAGTCAAGAACGCTATCGAGACAATCAAGGCATTGAAGAAACCTCAGTACCTCAGCTCGCCTGAAACATTGAAGGCTATTGTAGACAAGATGCCACCTACCATGAAGTTTCGTTGGTTCGCATATCATAGGGGTCGGAGAGATGAAGACATTCAGGAACTTTTACTCATTGAAGATTTCCTGGATATTGAAGCCGACATGTGTGGGGACTTTGCCCCGCCTGAAGTTCCATCTGATAAGAAGAGTTCAAGAAGACCTGTACACACTGTACAAGAAGAGTCTCAAGATAAGAAGTTTAAGAAGTCGTGTCCCGTTTGTGAAGAGGAACATTTTGCAACAGAGTGCAAGAAGTTCAAAGAAGCGTCGATTGATAAGAAATGGGACATCATCAAGAAAGCGAAGATTTGTTTCAAGTGTCTTCGCTTCAAGCACTTAAGAAGCAACTGTAAAGCGCCTGTCTGCAGGAAGTGTCGAAGATGGCATCACACTATCTTACACTCGGACAAGCCAGAAGTACAGAAGTCAAGCAAGGAAGGCGCATCAGAAGAGAAAGTCGCCTCAGTCCACAACAATAAGGATGAAGACAGAGCATATTTGAAGATTGTTCCGGTGCAACTCTACGGGCCCAAGGGTCAAGTTCGTGTGCTCGCGTTGTTGGACGAAGGGTCGACCGTCACTCTCTTAGACGCGTCGATAGCCGAGAAGATTGGAGCTGCAGGAAGTCGCGAAGCACTCACAATCGAAACCGTCGGCGGGAAGGTCATAAGGAAAGATAGCTCACAGAAGATCAACTTGAAGATTAAGGGGGTTCACAGAAGGGATAAGAAGACTATCACTGTTAGAACCATCGACGATCTGAAGCTATCTGAACAAAGGGTCAACAGGAGCACTGTAAAGAATTGCCTACACTTGAAGACAATTAAAAGGCAGTTGCTCTACGACGCAGAGCGACCGAAGTTGTTGATTGGGCAAGACAATTGGGGACTCATAGTCACAAGAAGACTGAAGAAGGGTAAGCCAACTGAACCCGTAGCCTCACTCACACACTTAGGGTGGGTGCTACATGGGTGTGAAACCGGATCGAACGCCGTAGTCAACTTCATGCACTACGGCAGGGCAACGTCAGAAGGTGAAGACATTGAAGAAGTCGTCCGGGAACATTTTCAGTTAGAGTCTCTGGGGATTCAAAATCGACTGCCATCAAACGACAGCGATAGAAGAGCATTGGAAACCTTAGAGAAAACAACGAAGCGATTACCAAGCGGTCAATTCGAAGCAGGCCTCTTGTGGAAGAAGGAAGGCGAGACCCTACCCAACAACTACAATCAAGCTTTTCGTCGCCTGGTCAACATAGAGAAGAAGCTGGATCGTGAAGAAGATGTCAAGGAATACTATGAGATGCAGATCCAGATAGAAAATGGTTACGCCGAGAAAGCCCCTGTAACCACCACTAAGGGGAAAACATTCTACTTACCTCACTTCGCCGTCGTACACCCGGTCAAGAGGAAGCCAAGAATTGTTTTCGACGCAGCAGCCAAGTACGAAGGAAGAAGCCTCAACGACGCATTGCTAGCAGGACCTGACTTGCTGCAGTCGCTATTTGGGGTGCTACTGCGCTTTAGAGAAGGCCCAGTGGCAGTCATGGCTGACATACAAGACATGTTTCTTCGTGTCAAAGTTAAGGAAGATGACCGGGATTGTTTAAGGTTCCTCTGGAGAAGATGCAGAGGAACAGGCAAACCGGAAGAGTACAGGATGTCGTCGATAATATTTGGAGCAGCGTCATCACCTGCGACAGCTATATACGTGATGAATAGGAACGCAGAAGACTTCAAGATCACGCACCCTGAAGCTGTGAAGGCAATAAGAAGAAATCATAACGTGGATGATTATCTTCAAAGTTTCTCGTCAACCATCGAAGCAAAGAAAATTTCAAGAGAAGTTAAAGAAATTAATTCAAACGCAAGAACTCCCCTTGAAAATGCAAGTAAATTGAAGAAAATAGACGTGTTCATCGGTGACGAAGGAAACGTAAAGCTACGAAGTAGAACTATGAAGTTTCGCGACGGAGGAGTAAGAAAAATGAACCCTGTCATCTTGGACGGAAGGCAGAGAATCGCGCAACTTACCATAAGAAGCTATCATGAGAAGTTTCTACACGGTAACACAGCGACCGTGATGAACGAGGTCCGACAGAAGTATTGGATTCTCGGTTTAAGGGCAACATTGAAGGCAGTAGCACACGGCTGCCAATGGTGCAAACTAAGGAAGAGTACACCCGCCATACCGCCGGCGGGCAACCTGCCTAGCGAGCGGCTGCAACACCATCAGTTCCCGTTCGCTTGTACGGCAGTCGACTATTTCGGGCCGATGCAAGTAACGATCGGTAGGAGAGTCGAGAAGCGGTGGGTGGCATTGTTCACCTGCCTCACCACCAGGGCTGTTCACCTGGAGTTGGCGCCATCTCTCAGTGCCAGCTCCATGATTATGGCCCTGCGACGGATGGCGGCAAGAAGAGGGACTCCAAGAACGTTGTTCAGCGACAATGGCACGAACTTCGTCGGGGCGAACAAAGAATTGGAGGCGGCCGCACTTGAAAAGGGAATCAAGTGGAAGTTTATTCCCCCGGGCAGCCCAAACATGGGAGGCGCCTGGGAGAGGCTCGTGCGCACCGTGAAGACAGCGTTGGCGGTGGTGCTCAACGAAAGGAGCCCACCAGAAGAGGTGCTCCACACGCTGATGACTGAGGTCGAACACATCGTGAACTCAAGACCTCTCACCCCAGTCAGCATGGACCCCAACGATGCAGAAAGTTTGACCCCAAATCACTTCCTGCTGGGGAGATCGTGCAGAGCAATGGCGCCGGGAGAGTTCGAGGACAACGAGCTGGTCGGCAAAGCAACCTGGAGAACAGCGCAAAGGCTCGCCGACCACTTTTGGAGACGGTGGGTGAAAGAGTACCTGCCGCTCCTCATGCCGCGGAAAATCGACGGGCGAACAACCGTCGACCCCAAAGAAGGCGACGTCGTATTGATAGTCGACGCCGCGCTACCCCGCAACTCGTGGCCTCGAGGTGAAGTTATCAAAGTCTACCCCGGGCCAGATGGAAGAACGAGAGTACTGGACGTGCGGACATCAGGAGGAGTGCTGCGCCGGCCAACCAGAAGGGTCGTCGTGCTCGTGCCTGCAGCAGCATCGTCGCATCCAGAGGAGGAGGTGCTACGCACCGCGGGGGAGAATGTTAGCGACGATGACAACTACGTACACCTAAATTAAGTATGTTATAGTTTTTGCTTGATTAACGTTTCAAGTTTCTTAAAGTTAATGAGTTTGTTTACGTTTGCAATCAGTTATAGGTGTACGTAGGTATATATTGAAACATTGTTTATGTTATGTTAAGGTTTGTTCGCAAATGTTTAAGACTATATGATGTGTGCTAGGGACTTAGACTATGGTTAAGAACTAAGATTTAGTTACCTAAGTGTTGTCCATATACTATTTAACCCTGAAAAAACCTAGAAATAGGTTTTATTTAGAAACAATTATTGATAGGAGTTGTTTCATAAGTACCCGCAATTATTTAGAATTTGTTGTAACTAACTCTCGGTAGGTGGCGACGCACGTAGATTAGTTTTAAAAGTACCTACATAAAATTCACTTTTTAGTTACCGATTCTGTCACAGGGGGCAGCACCATGTTGTTGTCATGATTAAGGTGCGGGTTTTTGCAATTATCTTTATTTTAAGACATTATTTTATGTAAATAAAGGTATAAGGATAGGGTTAAATAGGGTAAAAAGGTCTATAACATTTGTAAGGGACGCCTAACTGCCGGGATAAGCCTCTGGAAGGGTTTCTTGCCGGCCAGCGCGGGAACGCGGCACGCCATGATTGGCTGGCGCCAAATACGCGCCCCCGTGATTGGTCGGCAGTCACTATAAATAGAGGGCCCTACCGGCGGTTAGGCATTCCACATCCAGTGAGCATCCGGAAAGGAACCTTGGAAGACTAGGAAGACTAGGAAGCCTAGAAATACTGGGGACAATAAAGAACTATGTAAGTACTGCACAATTTCTTTTACTGCGTTGAACCCCTGCTTCTTTGTATCCCGCCAGTGCTCGGTCCGAACCCAACGGACCACCCAATAAATACAGTCCACTCGCTGTAACAGTACCGTATATCATATTATATAGCAGCCGTATCCTTTGACAAAATAAACATAGCCTTGGGTGACGCTGAATGATTTCCCATCCATCAAAATCGGATAAGGCGTTTACAAGACATGGTTGAGTAAATAAATTATATATTTTTCAGGGTTTAATGGAAACGTTACACATATATTTTTTTTATAGCAACTTTCGTGATAATTATTCATTATTAAATGATGCATCGGTTTAGTCAGGCGTAATTATCGGGATTGCCCGACTAGTTTCGGCCCAAGTAGTCGTTAACCATGAGCTGACACGGTGGAGTTTCGAGTTTTTTGGTCACTTTTGTAAAAAGATTAGGTAAAATTTCCGTATAACAATAATTTCTTCAAACAATTTTCATCCTTAGTCGTAGACGTCATTTCGGTCGTTCGCTACAGTCTACAGGTCAAAAGCATACATTAGCCTCCATTTATTTTCTATCATTAGGCGCTCTTTGTTTATGTACTAAACATTTTAACGGTCGCCGACTAAACATTAAGTGCGGTACTTAGAATATGTTAGATTTAAGTTTGTTTTACTTCTATTGTAGGTACTTGGGTTCTAATATATCGAGTTTCTTACTAAATATTTCTAGGGTTCCGTTACCAAGATTAAAAACGAACTCTGCTGTCTGCCAGAATGCAGTCAGTACTACAAAATCTTTAATACGATAAAAGATGGCAATTTAAATTCAATCTGAAGTACAATTAAAATAATTTCTCTCAAAACCGCTTACTGTTTAATTGCAAGGGGTGGTAATTGGTGATACAAAATAATGTTTATCGTTATAACGAGAATAAAGCACGATATTTAAATTTGACATTTAAAAATGTTTCCCATATAAATGTGTTGTGAGCTGATATAATAAATAGCAGTCTGTAGATGTAGGTATCATCCCATACAGGGAAGCATTGATCATTGATCACCACGCTAGCTCACTGCGGATTTTCGATCTCAGGTTGTAATATTTGGAATTCTGTGCCTTCTCAGATTGTTCTTCACCGTTTGTTGGAGCCATCTAGGAATTATTTAAAAAGTAAGACCAGCAACTTGTGCACCCATCCATAGTAAGGCCGCACTTCATAGTATTCTTAGATACTAATTATTACGATGAAACAAAAAAAAATGAATATCTTCAACAATCAATCAAAACCTTGAAAAGAACACATTGTTGTAACGAGTTTACCGCTTGGCATTGTTGCACAGTTACCTAGCTTTAGCGTTTCCCTGGCAAAAGATTATCTATCTAAATAAAGTAGCAAACCAGTCTGTTAAATAGAAATTCTGGAAAAGCTGACTGAACTCATCTGGCATTATTTCCGTCTCGCTCCAATTTAACTCGGAAAAGATTTTTGCATTAAAATTAATAGCAGCCAGCTGTGCTAAGAATTTTCGCGTCCACTTCTATTTTAGGAATAAAGGCTGTTTTCAAATCCATTTGGGTGATTGTGACATTTGAGGGCGAAAATTTTTATTGCTTAACAAGTTCTATTTTATCCTCAACATAAAGTTTTTTGATTTTAATTATTTATAAATGTAGAAAATCATGGGCGTAATAAGGTTTTATATGTATCCCTAAGCAGTAATTGAATCGTAAGACATGTTACAAGTTTCCCACTGGATCGTCAATTGTACTTCAGAATCATATTCCATATGAAATTATGTTTAGAATTGCATAAAACAACACAGTTACATAATTCAAAACAACTGCTTGAAGCGAAACACGGGTGGCCTTTTTATAGACGGACAAGGGAAGCTATTTATTTTCCATTTCGCAAATAAATTCCTGCAGCCAGCGACTTGCAACAAGTTAACAAGATTGTCGGCGACACTCGGCGGAGGAGGGTTATTATTAGCATATTATGTTTGTGTCGTAAGCCCCGGATGCATCGGCTTTCGATGTCAATGGGAAATCCGATAGCAGGGAATATCGGATGTCCATAGTTCTATGCGGTGGTCTACTAGGTATTTGCTGTTTTGTAGTTAATAGAGTTACATAAATCTGTACTAATATAATGCTAAGTAAAAGAGCTTTGGCTAAGGGCTAGTTTCAAGTACTACACAATTTTTTAAGCCTCTGTAATTTTGAATAATCTACTTTTAAAATGCTGGCGGAGAAATCGTTAATTTTCATAGTTATTTCAAGTTCGCAATACTTTTTTATGCGCATAGAAAACTTGCAAGATTCAGTTCAGGACTTCCTGTCTGATTGTTAGTTGTCCATGAAACGTCTTCAATTTTACTCGATCTCTTTTAATTCCTTATAATATAATGTTATCAGTTCTGCCCCTCCTTCTTAGAGCTGAGTGATGCCAAGTCTGATAATCTATCTAGTCTGACTAAATAATAAACCGACCTCAACTAAAATTAAAGTTATTTTTTTTGCACAAGTCGCAGGTATCTAGATAAAGCTATACCTAATATTTTGTCAACAATATTGAGCCGTAAATCAAACATGTAAAAGACATTCTAATATCCGTTCCAAGGATCCCCAGACACCTTTCAATACTAATTTGTACTCCAGACATATTTATGTTCTATTTAAATTGATAATAAAATTGATGTTTATAAGTCTGAAGACATTAATTTAAGAGAACATATTATAATTTACAATGTTGCCATTTGTGATATATATTTTGAATCTTCACTTGGAATTGAATGGCTATAAACAAAAATGGTAAATAAACGCTTATTAGGAATATACACCAATTAAATTTTTCCGTTTAAAAAAAAAATATAAGTAAGCTATTATACAGATAATAATTGAAATAAATGAATGGCCAAGTTAAAACATTGTAAACCACATGTTTCATTGATATGAACTGTAGTAATGGACTTTTACTAGTACTTCACGAACGCGATAGAGAACTTCACCTACCTATATTTAAACATTTCACCTACCTTAATTAGATAAACGTCAGATAATTTGAATCATCGAACTTCGCCAGTTTGGGTGCGGCGTGTTAATTTACAAAGAGGCTTTTTTATAACATTTTGATTAGTGGGAAATGTTGATTGAATTGACGTTTTGTTTTCCTAACGAAACAAATCAAAGAGGTTCTATACCTGTTGTCATATGCATGTATAATGTAGATCAATCTTTGTTAATCATGGTAACATTATGAACGAGAGGTTGAGTTCGCCACGCCAAACCTTCCAAATGCTTCTGAGCGGTTAAGTAAATCTGATATGGATTAACACACACTTTAAATATCTCAGTTGTGATGTTTTCTAATACTAGTTTGATTCAAACTCGCGCCCTTGGCGTTGCAACCCAACAGGCAAACCACGAGACCACGAGACCTATCACTGATATTTACAAAATCAAAATAATTCTTGACAGGGAAGAAAAAAGTAGCTACATCAACTAATTCTTTGTTCTTAATATATAGTATTCAAACCAGCAAACAGTTTTACAGAAAAGAGAAACAAATACCGATTGTAAAGTTGAAGAAACTGTTTGCATGGCCGGACTAATTGGCCAGATCAAAGGTTTCCATTCAATTCGAAACACAAACTTGAAACCGTTCGAAATAGAATACGTTTGTTTTGTGGATGTGAGCGAAACAAAAGATGGTATAATTGTTGTTTTGTTAGTGAGAGCAGACAAGAAACCTTGATAAGGGTGAATTATTAGTGGGGTTGGCTTGTGACGCCGAGAGAGTCACAACCTATTAATTAGATGCCTATAGTTGAGGGTATTTTGACGTGTCACTGACATTTTAGTAATTGTTTGTGTATTTTTACGAAGTAAAATTTTCCAACTTAATAACCGAATCCTCAACTAACTACCGTCCGATATTTTTCCATTGGTCGATCCTTCTACGAGTAAAAGACTTTCTTTCAAACAAATTTCAATACCATACGAACTTGCTGAAATTCGCATTTTTGAGGCTCCGCATCAGGCTGTATCTCATGGACCCTGATGGTTTCAGCTGAGAACTAGATGAAATTTCCAAAGATTATGTGTTTCGATTGAATAAGTCATATATTTTGTTACATACATATTTGGCTTATCGGTAACGTAACGTATTTGTACGTAACCCCTCAAAGTCACCAGTCCGACTCGCACTCAAACGGTTTTATTTATAATAAGTGGTTTCTTACGTAACGCAATAATAATTTCAACATACACTCTAGAAAAATATCTACAGGACATATTATAATCATAAAAGTTAAGATATTCTTGTCAGCCAGTAACGCAATCCTTTGGCAGACGAAATACTGGCAGCAATAGTGAGTACATTTTAATAATTCCGTGCTTAGAATATTTTGTTAGTCCTGTGGATACGAAAATATGTAGTTTTTAGTCATATTTCGATTGCGAATCGAATAATTTTTTTTCTTTAGCCCACTGTGTCCAACTGCTGGGCAAAGGCATCCCCCAAATCCTTCCACGATTCTCTATTCTGGGCCTAATGGAACCAGCCTGCGCAGTAAGCGTTAAGGTCCTCCCGTAGGTTATATATAGACGACATACTTAATTGAGTGTTAAAAAATACACTAGATTAAGAGAAAGACTGCGTAGTTTCTTATAAAGAACAATTTTCCTTTAATTTCTAAGTGATGTTAGCTTGATTGCTATTTGATACGTCAGTTCATATATGTTTTTTGTTGGTCTGTTACTTATATTAATTGAGTAATTATCTTTTGAACCAACTTCAATTCTTTCATCAGAGGCCACATTTTGGGTAATGGTACATGATATTTTTTTTCAAAATAATATTCCTCTTAATACAACTTATGAAATAAAAATAGTACTAAGTAGTGAATAGCAAGAAGTTAACTCAGTTTTTCAATTATTTTCAGCCCACACTTTTTTAAGATACTGCTTGTAGATAAATATATCTTAAAAGCCCTTTTAAATGACAAGCGATTAGCAGTTGGTTTAAAAAAAGACATGGCTTGAAATATTGACATTGAATAGTAAAAGCTTACATTTTATTTTTCAGCAATCATAACTGTTTTGAAACACCGCTTGTAGAAATGTTTATCTAAAAAGTCTGTGCGGTCTTATTCATGTTCTAAGATAGTTCACCAGCGACATTAAAAACAAAGTCTTTCCATTCTGTTTCGATAAGGTTCATTTCTCTTAACACTCAAAAGTGTAGTAAAGACACATTTGCTAATCTGTGAAAACTTAGCTAGATATAGTTAAGCTAATTAGTTCTTTTGCTTTTCTTTGGTTTTTATATCAAAAAGATTTTAACCCAAAGTGCATGACTGTGAATGTTCCTTGTTAATAGCTTCTTTAGCTCTGTATTATGAAGCTAAATAAGTTTTCAAATGTATCTTAATGCGACTAATTATTACGTTGTTCATGATACCGAAAGACCTATGCCGATTATCATTCAATTCATATTTTTTCAACAACAAAAACATACGACTGAATTCAAATAAAAATAATTAGAAAGACTTGATGATTTTTTTAGGATCAAAATGGTTATGAAAAATGAAAAAAGGATCGACAAGATCATTTCTTCCAGTCTGAAGTTATGAGGTAATAAATTTGACGGATTATGTTCGTTTGTCCATCTGTTGAAAGACGACTCGTGACACGTCTGCGGTTTACGAGCACTAACACATTATCAAAGAGCAGTAGAATGCAGTTACCCATTTCTAACCTTACGTAGGTACTGTCACCAATAGGGTCTAGATGATACAAAGAGATTTACAAAATAACTGTCCAATCAACAAGTTTAATCTCGTGATCAGTGACCTCGGCAGCTTGGCTTGTTGAGCGACTGGCGCGTTAGGAGGAGAGGAGACCCAGGTTTGAGTCCAGAGTGAGGTTGTTTTTTCATCATTTGTATTTAATTGCAAACTTTTTATGGTTAAATTAATACTACTTAGGACCAGTTTCTGTTTATTGCTAAAAAACCCTTCGTGAAAGGTATTGTGTCAACTTCCGTTGATGTTTGTACACAAGATGACAAAAAAAAGAAACTTTTACATCCTATACTGTTTCTGTGTTTTTATAAATAACTTTCGTTTTCTTTTGCACGAAATAACTATGCCTTTTGTCGTCCAAAATATGTTAGCTTTATTTTTTACTTTTGTTTTGTTAACAGGGAAACATAAATCATAAAATAACTTAAATTCTTGAATAAATGCGTTATATGCAGTATTCGGATCTTCTGATGTGTATACATCACAGAAACTTAAACGCGATATACAGGACCTAAATTTAATTATATTCTCTGGATGGTAATCTCTTCTAAAAATAAATTTTACTTTTTCTTCTGATTTAACGTTTTTATTAGTATGTATTAATTGGGCAGTGTGATCAGATATTTATAAGAGACATATCCAAAACATATCGGCGATTTACCTAAACTTGTTTAAAGAAGTTTTTACTTTCCGCTCTATCAAACCCAAAAAGGTTTTACACGTTTAGTCCAAGACCTGATAATTCGTGGAAGCTTCCTCTTAAGAGAGTAATCTGTCGTGCAATAAACTTATTTGTGTCTCTGAAGAGAAAAAAACGTTAAGAGGTCTTAGGAAAGACGTCCCTGCCATGGCTCTTAGCGCTTGTACAATATTAAAACTTTTACATTAACCTACACAGCTTGGTCGACGAAGCAACGCGTTTATACAGATAGAGGAGGGTAATGAAATGATCCTGAATTCAGTAAATAGATTATAGGACAGAGAAGAGAGAACAACGGAAAGTTAGATGCTCCAAAACTATTGGAAGCATGTCCCATACATGTCCAGATATACAAGTAAATTCAATAAAACAAATTTTTTAACAGGGTTTTGTCAAAAAAGTGTATTTTGGCAGTCAGATTGATTTACAAAATTATCGTATATTTGTAGTGCATTGTCTGAAAGTGGGGCTAATAGCGTCACTTGACAGAAGAAATGTACTGACAAGCGACATTTTATGCGATAAAATAAAAAATACTTGCGTGATGTCTTTCAGAAATGTACCGAAAGGCCTTATTAGATTTTTAATCAGATAACCCATATATTTAAAATTATTTCTATTGCTATAAAAAGAATTAACATTCAGGTCCTACAAAATGTCCTTAACGTCTGACACATCTTACCGCAAATTAGAAACAGAAAAGCATTGTCCATTTAAACTCGTTGAACCCTTTTTGGAGAAAGCTAATTATGACCGCAAACAGAAATTCTACTTGCAACCACTAATTAAGACCGATGCGGATCTATAACTATAAGGAATCTAGACCAAAATGAGACTTAATTAGAACTACACTTGTAATTACACTTGGACCCTTTTCACTCATTCTCATACATTAGACCCAAACGTTCCCAATATACGATCCTCCATCACAGTTTTGTGGTTTGGCAGCCCTAAAAATTTTAATTAATCAAAACTTTTACTCGACATCTGTGGTTCTATAAATAGAAAATATTGGCTTCCACGTTCAATATTTTTGATAAGAACATACGTATTTAATTAGATAAAAATATTAAGAACGATCTAATTAATCATACATAACGCATCATCAAACATAAAATCCAGGACCAGCTACTTCAAACAGGATACACAGATGGAAATTTCAATAATTTGCTACTGACGCTTTGTGTAAGGACAAAGTTATTTTCCTACCAACGGTTTACTCACGTGTATATGTCGGACCCTACCGGAGTCACAGCGTCAGCGTATGATGAACTTTTCGGGCGATTCCGGTAAATACGCGTGATTAACCTAGTATAAAATAAATAGTTATAAAACAGGACAAAATGCTGTATCAACAAGTATATGTAATAGTTACTCCCCTTTCCATACTCAGGGAGTATATTAGACAATTACTAACGATAACAGCTAGATATATCACACGCAATTTACACCGCAAACATGTTATTATAAATTTAGGCGTCGCTCGCTTGATATAGTGTAGTCTAGTGTAAATTAAATTTAATTTAATTTATGGACAAATACTTCAATATACGGTTTTCCAGTTATTTGAAAGAAAGCTAGCGTAATTATCACCTTTTCAATGCCTAGCATATTTAACTATTGCGTCTACTGGCGAGACAGAAAAATTTTACCTTCATTTTTTCGTTATCCGGAATAGGGCTGCCGGAATGGCTGTAATTGATCATTATAACTTTTATTAAAATTAAATATTCAACGTATAAAAATAATAAATAACAGCGTAATTAACAGCTTTCCAAGAATTTTGAAGTAATTCTAATTAGCTTACAACACTAGAATTTTGTTTGACCTGGAATAAACAAAATTTGAAAGGCAAAAATTTCAGTTACGACGGATTTTTCAGTGAAAACTGAAGTTTTTTCAAGTCTAAAACAACACTGAAAACAGCGCTGAAAATAATCTGGCAAAGTCAAAGCTCCAGTTTCCCAAAAATAAAACTACCATAGTAATATAATGAAACCGAAGAAAAAACAAATCAATGAAAATAAAGATTTCAACAGCAACAGTTGGGTCTAAAGAAGATACAGTGATGTAATGAAGACGTTGTGTGAACTAATTAAATGTTTACGAGCACTGTTGTAAAACTAAAACATTGCAGTACATAAAAATAACACAATTTTGCCAGATTCATGGAAAGCTTTGTGGGTAGATAAGTTCCTGTGCGAACAAGTCATTAACGAAACCATAGGAATAATAATGACTTTATTGAATCACAGTTTTGAAATAAAAACTCCTATATTTAGGAATTTAATGATTTTTTACCACGATTATACAAACAATCTAGTGATATGCACTCGATAGCTAGAGTCTAGATGAGACAAATGCGTGTCCATCGCGGTGTCTGAACGCGTGGCACGTGAATTGGCGTGGGTGTTACAACGTTGCTGTGCGTGCAGTCATGTTTAAAATTCTGGATTCTATCCTGGATTTTGCGGCTTGTAGACAAGTCTTAAATTTGAATGATAACGCTGATAGAATTTGTCAAATGTATTGAACTAAGAAGTCAGAGTCACGGTCAATGTCGAAAATGACGTTTCTAATCTTTAAGCTTTTTCTTCGTGACTACGTTACCTTCGCCCTAAAGACGATGTCAGTGTTGACATGTCCCATGTTATCTGCAGCAAACATTTATTTGTATGTATGTATACATATCTTTAACGTTTACCTGAAAAAGGACGTTTACTATTCATTCACAACACAAAGGGTACAATCTGTGTTTTGTTTGTTAATGGACAATTGTTTTCCGTTTGCATTTTTGAGGGATTTTTTTTCAAAGCGGAAACTACATCCTTTTACAATCACAAAACTCCTGTGCTAGTTAAATTAAATATTTTTCCACACGCGTATTTGAAATTCAAAATAAATTAGTGCTAAGAAATTGAGTAAATAAAAAATCAATATTGAAACATAAATAGATGAATAAAATTAAACATACCTATGTTTGTCACTTACCATTGCGCCGATAGTCTCTGTAAATTCAAGCTACAAAATACTAGATTTATAAACAATTCTTTAATCGGTGCCAAAAGCTTTTCTCTAAATGTACTGAAAAAGTTTCTAAAAATATCACAACGAAGATTGAACGAACAAAAACCTTTTAAAAATAAAAAGGCTGTAATCTTTGTACAGAAATAAATGCCATAGTCGCCCAAATATAAAACAAGTGTAAAAGTACAGGTCGCGACAAAATATATATTTACATTTAAAAATAATGTTGGAGTTGTCCATAGTAATATTTTTTCATTTTGAATAAAATCTACTTAGCACATAAACTTTTTAGTCATCAGATGATATTTACCCGTACCTCTTAATCCAATTGACATTGTCATTCGTAAATACTCAAAGGTATGAAAATTACGTTCGTCATCGCACATCACGTGACTTTAACCTGTCATCCCCAATCATTGGAACGGCTTCTATAAAAGCTAATAATCGTCCAAATTACTCTTAGGGGGCTCGCAGTGAGGCAATTGTTGCTGACTCTTCAGATTTATCACAAATGCCCTCGCTTCAAGCATAAACACACAGCGCAAGTATGGCCGATGCATATATTACACACGAGGTCCCTTAACTCAATCAAAAGTCACACTTCAGCATGCGAACTTAAGCTTTGCCGTTCTTCAGAAGTTTCACTCAGACCGAACTTTGGTATTCCAGCAATTCCAAGTTTGGCGTACATAACAAAGACTGGAGTTTATCTCATGGTGGTGATGGAAGGTAAACCTCTTTGTGTGGAAACTTTTTCTTTCAGTTTTTAAGTGGCTTGTGATTCTAGATTATCATAGTTTGTTTTGAGTTTATGCTAGTCTCTTTTAAATATCTGGATGAAATTACTGCACTTTCCTGAATAGGTATTTTCTTCATTTTCATAGCTAATTAGTTACATGATTAATTTATTATAATTTTAATTACATATGCTAGCTTTATGAATTCCCTACCGTACCGGGAAATCTTATAGCATTAATTGAAAATGGCATTTAATTTTGAAAATAAAACTAGGTTCATTTTTTTTCAATCCCCCACGCTGTCAGTTCCGAATTTAATTAAGTTTTCACAAACAAGTCACATAATCCAGTACACCCAGACTCACTACAAGGATTCGTAGATCACACAAACGTTTGTCCTAAGCGGTGATCGAACCCGCGAATCGTCGCGCTCAGTGGCACAACCTCAACCAGAACCAGAGGATTTTATAGTTATGTTCATAATGTGCAGGTTATTAATAACAGGTTCATGAACATAAGCATGGGTCATTCATCATAACACGTCACAGCCAAATCGTTTGATCAATACGCTTGCTCCTGATTATATTGATAACTAGCTGTTGCCCGCGACTTTGTCTGCGTGATTTTCAGGATGTGAAAAACTATGAAGTTTAATAATAAAGATCATCGCAAAAATGTCATGCAATATTGTAAATGAAACACTTTTTGTGATGCAATAAGCACTTATTGTTTTCTAAATAAATAAAAGACTCATTATAAATTTCTAAATTATAATGAATCTTGAGCGGCTCAAAGACTATCAAATGTTTGAATCAAACAGATTTCATCGTTTACGATACTATCCTGGTGTCAAATATTTCACAGCTGTTTTAATGACTTTATCTTATATAATCCCAAAAAGAGGGGTTTATAACTTTGACATATCTGCCTGCCTGTCTGTCTGTGACATCATAGCTTCCGAACGAATTGAACTATTTTAATTTAAACGTGAATTATGTGCGAGTGTTCGTTTAAACATGGTTTTAAATATTATGTTTGACAAATCGAGCCGTTTAAAAATAGGGGGTGCAAGTAGGAAAAATTAACAGAAGGCATATAACTCAGTCTTAGCAATTCTGCTAAAAATGTTTTACTTTCGAGGGTTTTCCATTTTGTAATTGGGTGGGTTATGATTTTCGAGCACGACTGTTCTTTGGCCCGCCTACACCTGAAATTGCTAGATGGATTATGACAGTGATTATGAGATATCATAAAACTATTATTGTACTGTAATCAAAGAGGTAAAACAGAACAATATTACTGAGGCCCCGGTGTCCGTTCGTCTGTCTGTCACCTGGCTTTCTCAGGAACAGTGATAGCCAGTTGTTATTTTCACACACGATGTTTTCTGACGATATAAAGAAGATGTCAAATTATTTTTGTGGACGGAGCTGGTGAAGTGAGAGTCGGGCTCGGTAACTGTGGATTTTACATAGTGTCATAAGATAAAAGATTTTGCAAAATTGCGCCCAGATAAACGGTCCTCACAAACATTTGGAATATTTCCAAAATAAAAAAGTTGGTAAACGTGTTATCTTGGCCCCCTGGTGTTTTGGTCATGATTTGCCTTTAAATTGGTGATAATAAAAAAAATATCAGACACCCCTTTTTTTTAAATTGTCATTGACAAAAATCTAAATATAGGATATGTGTAATTTGTGATGTTACGATAAAGCAAAATATGAACATAAAAGTGACTTCATGCGCATGAGATCTATTTACTGTACCAATTTACAAAGAAAAATTACGTATTTTATTCGTTAACCTACCTGACGATCATTAAAGTAAAATACCATCATCCCTACTGCATAAATGGAACTTAAATAAAGACTACATGAGGTTGGTTATGAGGTTACGTTGTCGATACCGACGGCCAAAATGAATTTTCCAGACATTGTATGACGGATGTAAGTGCTGATAGCTACACGCTATTATCAGCCTTATTGGTGAAATTTCCAAAAACATGATCCTAATCCTCGTCGGCTTAGGGATCTCAGAAACTCATTCAGTCTCGTTCCTTCCCCTGTTTTTACCAGGCTACGAAAGAAGAAAATTTTAAATAAATAGAGATTACCATAAATTGTTACAGGAATTTTTGGAAGGATCACGTGTGCGGTCTCTCTTATGGCGGATGTAGACCGATCAAATCATTAAAATATTGAAAAATCCCAGGTATCAGTAGACATTGTTCTATCAATAGACACATAATGTCAAAAACTGTATAGCGTACGCTCTTATTCATTGATAGCTTTGGTCTTATAGATCTTTCACATTGCATACCTATTATGCAGTTTTTATGCAAGTTCAGGGCTTTTTTATCCGAAATACTTTTGGCCTATGTAATGTTGCAAATTTAAGAAAACATTATTCCATTGTTTGAAATACTTTTTTTGTTTGAGAGTTTATATTTTTGTTGCTAGTTGTCACAGATGAACCAAGGTAATAATTAACTGTGTCGTTTAGTAATTTATGGTTATGCATAGTTATAGATGAGATCAATGTGAACTACATGCAACTTTGGGTTGAGTGTCACTACGAATGTTTTGATCTTGAAGATATAGGTATATACACCTATCGTAAATAAATACAAAATCATATTACGGCATTCCACATTTGAACTTGGGTCATTTTAGTACATCAATAAAAATAAAAATAATTTAAGTTCCTTTCTTTCAAGAATGTACTGATTACGGTAACAATTGCATTAAAAAAAAACGTATTAGTTAATGTTTCTTTTATTTTACTTGTGAGATAGTCGCGGTAGGCCTATATCAGACTTGAAATAGAATAAAATGACTAATTTTGTGAAAATGATTTATTTTCGAGAAATCCTATTATTGCTCTGCCAAAAGTCTTAAGATAAATAGCGTGATGTTTTTTTTTGTGTAAACTGATGACCGTGCTGCCTACTACTCAATGGGGAGAAAATACACCTCATAATTGTATTACACGATGTTACGGGTGAGTCCATAAATTTAAAACTTTACTGCTCATGCTCCTTGCATAGTAGCGTTATGGTTTTTATATATTTGTTGTATCATGTGTACGATAAGGTTCATGCAAAATTTGAACGAAATATATTCATTAGTTTATGAGATAATTTGATATTTCTTTATAGATAGAAAAGGCTCCTGCTCACCCTCTGTAACGAAAAGCGAGATAATAAGTAAAAAGTATGTTGACCGGACCTCTTGTTGATATTCTCTGAAAATTTGAATCAAATCTATCCAGTAGTTTCCGAGATCTTTCCGGACATACATACAGACAAACAGACAAACAGACAAAAATTCTAAAAATCATATTTTCGGCATCGGAATCGTTCGTAGACCACCCTGCAATTATTCTTTTAAAAAAATATTCAATGTACAGTTTTCACTTTTCTACAATTTTATTATCTGTATAGATAATTGTTTGCCCTAAAAACCTTATCGTCATAAAACTGTATTAAATAGATAAAATTGGGACATTGTGATAGATAAATATTATTTCTCCATAATTTCATGAGTTGATAGCAAAATTTATCTAAGAGTACGTCAAATAATAATATAATTGTATTATTCAAATCGACGCCTACATCAAAAAGCTCCTTCAGGCTTTACCTGCAATAATGAAATAGCGACTTCTTGAAAAAAACAACGTTTCTTTATCACGTCTCAAAATATGACGAGAAGTGTAGTAAGGTTCTCAGTTCATTCGTTAGAGGGAAGCACTATGTAAAAAGAAAATCCATAAAACTTTAAAAGAGATGAGATTAAGAACATCAATAAAAAATTTCAAAAGTACTTTTTGTCTTTTGGAAAAAAAATACGAACATATCACATATATTTTATATACTACATGCATGAGCATTATGTACGTGTTATTTTTTTTTCATTTTCTTTTTTACCAATTCCCCGATCTAAAACATGAATAGGATATTCATGTTTTAGATCACCAAAAAGGACCAAAATGTTTTGTTTTATTCCACATCTCTGATGGCAACAGTTTAGTGAACCCTGACTACGAGCCACCAACTTGACAGACATAAGCTTAAGCCATTTCAGCTTGATAGAGGTTGACAGTTTTCTTCCATTCCACTAAAATAAGCACCATAGGGACATTAACCACGTCTTGTAGTAAATAATAAAATATTGTTACTAGCCCGGAGTACGGTACTTATGCATATAAATCTGGACTGTGTACTGCGACCAATACGACACCTAGGTTATCAAGGGACAATTTGATTTGGTGATTCAAAGTCCTTTCCGGTTCGCTCTGTCCAGTTCCGCGTCAGTAGGAACGCATTCTTTGACGGGAGAAATCACAATTACTCAGTTCTTGTATATATTGTGTTTAATATTTCCCAACTTTCACACAACGCCAGCTAGTGTCAAGCTAGGCATAGCATATACTTTGTATATAGGAGTAAACACATTTATATCATACATAGATTACATCACGACAATTTTGTCGAGACATAAATTTCACGCTTTTTATGATAAAATTTCACTTCCTACCCTTTATTATTGCGAAACTGATCAATGGAATGATTCAACAGTTTCACACAAAAACATGTTTGTAAGGGAAATGGCGAGTCATTGATAAGTGTTATTAATTAAACGTAGACGATGTTAAAACAAACTGTTTTATTAAACAAATCTTGATAAATCTCTTTTTTAAAGATGATTTTACATTCATATGCTTACATAATTAACCAACTTAAATGAGGCTGTAACTTAGTTTCTAATAATCATAAAAAAGTAATATTGAATATAAGTGATTATACGTAATTTAAGTAAACAAAATAATTTATTTATAGTTTAATTAAATAATTTTAGTTCAATTAACAAAATCAATTTTCAAATCAAGTTTTAACGAAGGTAGAGCACGATTTTCAAATCATGATCTCGTTAAAATACAAACCGTTTCAATTTTTCCTCACTTCGTTAAAAGCTGAAGATCATAACTTTGTTTGCTTACGTTATGTGTAGCTTTAAGTGACTTGGCTCCAAAGCAGCGCCATTTGACAAAAGTATCTCCTGATGAAATGGATTTGACGGGTGCGTGCAGAAACATTGCAGGATTAAATTTAAGTATGTTGATATTTGCCATCGAAATTGAATTTTGAGATTTTTTGGAATTATTTCGAGAAAAAATTATTATTAGATTCTTTTTTAGTTTTAGCCATTGTTTGACTTGACTCCCACTAGAAAGCGTTCCTAATTTCGTGTTCCAAATCTCTCTGTCTTAGCGATATCTGGCAGAGCCTCTGTTTACCAGACTTGATTATCTAAGTTCCTTTGTTCACAGTTTTTCTCAACGATGTTTTCTTCCTTTAGGAGTCCAGTGGGCGATGACTTCTAAACTTCTACCTGTCAGACAAATTATTGCGCTAACTGCCACAACTTGAGATAATATTTTTGCTGTGGTGGAAGAGATAAACTGTTACAATACTTTAATGTTTTTATTACTGCGTCGGCTACGTCACTTACAGAATATTACGCGGTACTTCTAACACGCTTTACCAGTTCAAAGTATCAGCTACAATGGCACGGTTCAATAAAGCTACAAAAATAAAAGCACGACGAATAAATGACTAAGTAACAAGCCTTCTAAACAAAACACGGAACAATTTAAGTTGATTAGAAAACAATGGGCCAATTTATAAACAAAAGCATACTCAAAATGGAATCAGAGGGCGGGTATTACGATATAATGCGCACATAGACAGCGCTCCCTAATGTTTATAATAAGATAATTAAACCCTTTGGAAGGCATAGCGAACTGTTTAACTACGTTACGCAGTTAATTTGGTAGATAATTTCATAAATTCATGAAGTGGTCTGGTTCCGTGCTAAGATTGAGCCTGATTTGAGGCAGAACTGGTGGTTTCTAAACCACATAATATAAGAAATAGCACTGTTGTTCCTAAACCATAAACATTGCCTTTTATAGCTTAGAGCCAGTTAAGTCTCAGATTTGGTGAAAACCTCGCACTAGCCTACACGTGCTAGAGTATTATTTTTGCGGGTGTCGAACAGAGATGTCACTCTACGCCGTGTACTGCGCTGTTAAATTTCTTCAACCATAATTATATTTCTTAAGGATTTGTGGAGTAAGCGTGTGGATATATTGACTTGCACAAAAGACACTCTGGTGATAATTTTGCCGCAATTATAAAATAGCTTCAGCATATTATTCTGTAAACCATTGCATTTTTAACCGACTTCAAAAAAAGGAGGAGGTTCTCAATTCGACTGTATTTTTTTTTTTTTTTTATGTTTGTTACCTCGTAACTTGCGATTGGGTGAACCGATTTTCATGATTCTTTTTTTATTTGAAAGCTTGTGCTTCCCGTGTGGTCCCATTATCACCATTTCAATATCTGATGATGGGATCTTGTAGAAATCGGGGGAACTCTTCAATAAATAACAGCAGATTAACCGCAATTGTTGCTATAGCATATCTAAGCATTGTTTGCGCCATCACACAACATATTATCACGCCTGTACTCACTACAAAGGTTATAAAAACTATTTCGAAAAAAAAAAATGTTCGAGGTCACTTACAAAGTTTTACAAAAAACGCAATACTGAAACTAAAATAAACATAATTAGATGTTTGTTCTGATGAGATATTCGGTTATTCAAAATGGCCTCCATAATTAACATCACTCTCAAATGGTAACAGACTGGGTGGAGGCTTTCGAACAAATATCACTGGGAATTCTGGGCAGTTTCTCATTTGGGCAGCGCGTTTAGTAGGCCTACCCATACTAAAAATCACTAACTTTCCACTAAAAAGTGAAAAATAAAATTAATTTTGGAAAAAAATAAAAACCGACTTCAAGACTACACTAACAATATATACAATTGAACTAAAAAGTATAAAATAATATTTTAATTACAAGCCAAAGAACACTAAAGGAAAATCAACGAAATTATTGATACTTATGCATACTATTTACATTTTAAAATCAGTTATTTTTGGAGTCGGTGCCAGCCAAAACAAAAACAATATATTAATGACACAAAAAGAAATTACATAAATAATTGAAAAACAACCGATAATTGAAAAGAAGACAATAAAATAATTTATCTATTAATAACACAAAAAAGAAACATAAACTAATACCTACATACAAACATAAAACACAACCATCAGCGTCTTCTGCCCTCACGCGTCTGCCCGCATTTGGCACCGACCTCAAAAATAACTGATTTTAAAATGTAAATAGTATGCATAAGTATCAATAATTTCGTTGATTTTCCTTTAGTGTTCTTTGGCTTGTAATTAAAATATTATTTTATACTTTTTAGTTCAATTGTATATATTGTTAGTGTAGTCTTGAAGTCGGTTTTTATTTTTTTCCAAAATTAATTTTATAAAGTAATGTTATAATAGGTGAGCAAGCGTCACACCGCTCTACCTACACACGCCGTCTCACTCCCAAATCCCAGACAAGTTGGACTCCTGATCGATATAAGTGTCTTATAACTTATAAACAAAATGGATTCGGACACAATTAAATTAAAAATGATAAAGTGTTGCGTAGTTAGCCACATAGACAGCGATCGTTGGGCCAAAGTCCCCACACTATGGGAGCCAACGGATGGACGGCGTCGTCGTGGGCGACCTAGGAAGCGGTGGCGAGACGACATTAACGCTTACCACGCAGGCTGGTTCCATGCGGCCCAGAATAGACAGTCGTAGAAGTATTTTCTTTGCCCAGCAATGGGTCACAGTAGGCTAGGAAAAAAAAAGTGTTGCTTAGCAATACCAGCGCTTCATTAGTCTTAATATTTACTTAAATAAGCAAAGCTGTCTGTTAATGCTTCCAAATGTAAATACAAAAGATGTTTCCCGCGAATTAATTCCTTTCAACGTAAAAAAAATTTTTCTGTAAAATGTCATATTGGCTGAAAGATTGACTCGTGTCTCGTGCAAAACTGACGGGAAAATGTTTATTTTTAGATAAGTTGTGAAAGTATGCAAATATTGTTTTATTGATATAGAATCAGTCAATAAACTATTGGCGTGGGTGAATTAAATAACGAACGATTATTACTGCGTAGGCATTTGAAATGAACATCATTAAATGGTTTTTTTTTTATAGATCTGATAGGACGGCAAACCGAATGAAATTCGAAAGCTGTGATATTTATTTCTAAAACGCACATAACTTTCTAAAAGTCGGTGCGTGCCTTGGGATTGAACTCAAACCCTCTGACTTGACAGTCACATACTTAGGAATGTGATCCTCCTATTGCAGGGGTTTCCACAAAGATTCAAGTCACCTGTACAAAGACTCCAATGAATTGAAGTACGTTTTCTTCGCAAAATTCCATTAAACTTTTAAATGTTTACACAGCATTCGTCTATACGGTGAGGTAGAGTTTGTTACACTTTTTTAAATATTATTAAAAATACTCTGAAAGGCGACTAGGTCAAGGAGTTCGTAGGTGGTAGGCTGCTAGAGTGACCATGAATACGTTGATTACATGAAGCTTTTGGGATTAAAAAACAGCTTTGTTATTTTCTCGACTCCGACAAAACCGAGGAAAACTTAGCACCGAAGAACAAAATACTCGTTTGTTTACCTACACGCTTCTGTTCTTGTAAACAAAGACGAGGTTTAATTACCAACTAAGTTTCTTGGTCGCCTTAATATCACAGCGAAAACCACAAAGTTAGAATTCGAGCTAATTCACATTCACCATTTGAAAATAACATCCCAATTTTTCAGCAATATTTGCTTTGACAAACACAAAATTTCGGAACATAACACCCTACATAAACGTAACCCGTTGGATATTCTGAACAAAGCCCACCTTTGATGATTGACGCGTAAATTCAAACGGATTCGTTGGGAATATTTTCGTTTTAATGAAAATAATTGAGACCTACAGACTGTCGTATACGTTACAATCGGCTTTCTTTCTTTGAACTGTGTTGTATTGTGTGTCTTATTTGTGAATGATTAGACATGAGTGACAGCTATCGAAAAACAAAAGTGAAATGAAATATTTAGAAATTTACTTTAGTTTATATATTTTCTTTCTGTTTCTTCGTTTACACGTAAGAGTTGTGTTTTATTAATATGCTTGTCTTTTGCTCGTTATAACTTTTTTCTTGAAGTTCAAAAGAAAATGTTTGTTCGTTGATTTCATGACTTGTTTTTGTTAGAATTGAGTATTACAGACTTTATATTGTTTTAAACTTGAAACATATAATTAAATTAACTTTAATGGTTTTTTTTTGCACCATGAATCATGTCACACAACGTAACATTAATCAACACATTTAACACGAAAAACAGGCATGTTATTTTCGTTCTATCTAAAAACAGTATTGGGGTTGCTATAAGGACGCACAAATAATTATAATAGTTGATTCAGAGTCAGAATAGAGATGTTCCATATTGATCATAGATTTTAATGCAATTGCTTGTTTCACGAGCGAACGTCTCATAAATTATACGATGTAATGTAATGCCCTTAATTTGTAAACAATATTCCGTTAGCTATTGCCAAAATGTCTGTTAAATTACTCATATATTAGTAAACGTTTCCAAACAAATTTAATAATAAGAATATGATTCGTATACCCATTTCATATATAGAACTTTTTTTAATTTCATTGAGTTATAAACCTTTATAAGCCTTTATAATATTGTACTAATGAGTAACATTTTCCTGGAATTCCAATACTGTTTTTTTTTAATATTTTAACGTGAGCTTCTTTTGTGGCAAATAGACGGTGTATTAATGTACCTGTAGCTGCATATATCTTTGACTAGCTGTTGCCCGCGACTTTGTCCGGGTGGTTAGAAGATATAAGTTATGATTTATACCTGCCCAATTTTTGTCACATTTTCCATTGTATCTTCGCTCCTATTAGTCGCAACGTGATGCTATATAGCCTATAACCTTCCTCGATGAATGGTCTATTCAACACAAGAATTTTTCGATTTGGACCAGTAGTTCCTGAGATTAGCGCGTTCAAACAAACAAACAAAACAAACTCTTCAGCTTTATATATTAGTATAGATTACCGGAATGTTAAAAGTCATCAATCTATTTATATTTATCAATATCTCCTCATTTTAATAAAACATTTATGATAAAAATATGTTTTTCAAATTGTCAGATCATTGCTAAAACAATAAGTTTGAAGGAAATTTTCAAATTAAAAATTTATTCAGCTGATAGGTCAGTACCTAACAGTACGACCCAAACGACATGTGACATATTTTTTTTGTTAAAAAAGTATTCAGTAAATAATATAATGCTTATTGTAATCTTTACGAAGTTACCAATTAGACTCTACTTGAGTGCTTCACAGCCGACGAAGTCATTCATCTGTTCATGCGTTTCCTCGACAATCTCGAAAACCAGTGAAGCATTTACACTGAAAATATATATTACTGACGAATAAAACCTAATCTTTAAAAGACTTGAGTACAGCCAGGAACGCAGGTTCTTTATCAGGTTTGACGTAGAAGAAGGAACTAGTTAGGTGTAAATACGCAAAACTTCTTGGATGATTGTACATTGTGATTGCTATTGCTGAATATTAGTTACGTATTTATGAACTACATATGTTGATGCACCATTAACAATATTTTTTAAAGCGGATTTGTAAGCGGATCCTTATAATCCTATATCACTGGCTTCGTTCGAAAGTGGTAGTTCCTGAGTCTATAAATAATAAATTTTCACCTGTCCCTTTGTGTATGATCAAATCAATTTACCCAAAGAAATTCAAAACTTGCATATTATTTTCAATAAATTATATCTTTAAAAATAAATTGTTATATTCATAGCAGTATTCTTAATAAATCATTTAACTAAGCGAGGAATGTCCCTGTGTTACTCTTGTTGTTGTCAAAGCAATTTACTTTGACAAATTTAAGGTGATTTATCAACAAAATGTGTAAATTAAAAGGGATGCTTTCAATTGTTTCGAGTTCTGCGGTTGCTTTTAAATATACATTTGATATATTAGGCTATAATGTAACTCTTTTAGGACTGGATGCTTATTTATTTTTAAGTTTGAAATTCTTGGCCATTACATATTAGAGATTGATTTGGGTTCAATACCCGCGCAGTACAAACATTCGTGTAATCCAAGGATTAAATTCCCTAGCGGTTTAGCGTTAAAAAAAAAACAATATTTAGTAAAAGTAAAATAAAACATAATTAACACAATGACTTATGTCAAAACATCTACATTGATTGAAGTACTTTGGTTTGGTTAGAAAGTAATTCGTGTGTAGGACCATACGATATTGAATTCAAACATTTTAATTATGTAAGCTTCATACCTTTTCTTTCGAAGTTATTTTAAGACTAACCGCAAACTCAAAATAGAGCCAGATTAATGATTATAAGCTTTTCCCAGAATATTGCGTGTTTTCCTAAACAGGCATATTTCGAAAAATAAACTTTACTCAGATTGTACTAAAATGTAATCCAATTTACTAAGAGTGCTCTACATTAATAGAGTTTTCTTGGAAAATCAACGAATAATCAAATTCAGTTGACCTTTACTTTTTATACTTCAGTGGGATATTAAAAAATTGTATTTGACTTATTGGGATTTCTTTAATATAAGGATTGAATTTACTGTAGAGGCCTCAACTCGGAATTTAATAAATTTACGAATTGTCGTTGGTCGCAAGGGCCCTCGCTGTTTCAAATGATACTCACTGCGATCCGAATTTTATTTATTTTATTTTTAGATTGTGGTATGACAAAGTTACCGACATTCGAAATAGCTACCGCATTTGAGGACCGCGTACTAACCTCATTCCTAAAATTAGAAACTTTTTCAAAGTGTCTCTATGTAACCCATTCTGGCTTTACGAAAAACAATGCGTAGGCAAAAATGGTAAAATGTCATGTCATACTAAATAACTATTAACTTTTAAAAATATTTTTGAGAACCATTTGTGAGAAGAGAATAAAAGTTTTTTTTTATTAACGAAAAATTAAAGAAAACCTCAAGTACTTGTGATAGACCCTCGAACGTGTCCGTAAATTATGAGGAAATTTAAATAACGGTATTAGAAGGAGGCTATAAGTCGTTCATATTAATGGTAATGTGTATAAGGAGAATATTTGAGATTGAGGAAATAAAATATTTGAAAAAAAAGCTTTTTTCATTTGCCTAGTTTATTATGTTGACAAGCAGCAAGTACGAGACTTCAGTAGATTTCGATTCGATTTTGCTTTAGTACGAATCTTAACAAAGCAAACATATAGAGTGGCATGTGGTGTAGTAGTTAGTGACCGTCACTTCAAATCCGGGTACGATTTCTCCCACAGCTAACATTTGGGTAATGAGAATAGGTGTTTGTTGCATCTGATGGTTATCAATTCAGTTAGAATTGTACTCTAAATATATTTGTATGTTTACCAATTATCTTGTTACTATACAGACTCTGTCTATTTTGGGAACAGGCCGTGTGTGTTCGCAGAAATATAATATGAAAGTACTCCTAACAATCTTATGAACAGTCGTCAACAAACAACAAGTTAGCGCGTTATCACGTAACTGACAGTCTCGGCATTGTTGATTTCCTTTAATATAAATGCAAATAATTCTAAACGCCCGTCGCGCTGAACCGCTCTGAGCCGCTCTCAACCGCCGCGAACTGGTTTCAACCGCTTCAAATTGGATTTTCACCAGTGTGCTCTCTATTTTACATTTCGAGCGTTTTATTAAGTTTGGTTTGTGTCACCTTCGAAAGAAATTATGTCCTCAGGGCGGTTTTCAAATTGTTAGTCAAGTAAATATTATACTGTTATGTCTGGGTGTTATTTATCTTAATACATACATGTGGGTATGTATAAAACCTTATGTCTGTTTAACAGTACTCTGGTTACAGGCTCTGCTTGGTTTGGGATCAGAAATAAAAAAAATATATACTTGAATGCTTATCAAATAGCCGTAAAATTTCTTCTTTTAGATTGGCATATGAGACTTCCACGAAAATGAAAGAAAAACGGTGCAAAATGTACTGAGATATAAAAAAAAACAACCACGCATGCTTAGAAACAAGCTTTTTGGGTGAGGGTCATCCATGAGTCCCCTTGTTATACATGTGAATAATTCGACAAAGAGATTAATAGCCTACAGTAGGGTCGCAAAACAATTAACATTTCTTTCTAATGAAAAAAGGGGATTTTTATTCAAGTTAAATTACCATTTAATGAGATTTCGTACCAGTACTTATGTGATCTGTAAAATGGTTGAGTGAATGTTGAGTAGGGAAAGTAATTGATGAATTGTTAAAATACAGGTCGTCTATAACAAGTTAGGTAAGATTCGAGATTTCACTTGTATGGAGTAGGTTCCTCACAAATCAACGCGAAGAATGGAATACCTTATCTGTATCCTACATACCAATAATCCTCCTTTAAAGCGACCCTTACACGTTCAATCACGATCGGTACGATCATAGATCAGACAACAGAAGGGTCAGCAATATAATAAAAACTTTGTAGGTACATCTCTTTTAGATGTTTGTGTTTCTGTAAATTGTTAATGCATATTTAAACAAAATGTATACTTATACTTATGTAATAATATCATAATTATTAGTATTTAATAATTTGAAATTTTCATAGTAGCTTCACACTCGATGACAATGCTATATAATACTTTAAGAACGGTTGGACCAATTTTGATAAAATTTGAATGGAGTGACATTTTTTTTAAACTCCTCCCACACTAAGGTATTTAATCATTGTGTAGCGGGGACTTTCACAAACATACAATTCATATGCACGAAGACAGATTTAGAAAACGTGGGTTTTTTTTCAATCTATAAATTTTTATTACTAATTCTCCTTTTACATCAAAACATCTGCCAATCCCTTGAATAATACAAACGAGACATAATGTTTTAAGCTTGTACATGTATTATTTACCTCGTTGTACAGTTTCAAAGTTTCGAACATTGTTCTAAAGCGTCCATTCGTTACTAAGATAAAGTCCTAAGTCGTTGTGACCGAGTCTATTCCGGGACAATAAAACAGCCATATGTTATTATTAACTGCAATTCCCCGGACAATGTTAATAGCAGAACGGAATAATCTTATTATTTGTTACTGTAGAGACGTAAGACTTAGGCGTAAGACGGAAGATTCTTGTGGTTGTGGAAGTGAGAGGGTGCACTACGTGGCGTACATCGTTGTCTCTCTTCCTCATCTGCTTACGGTTTTACTAAAAGAGTTGTTAAACCAGGGAAATTTAAAAAAGGTACCTATCAATATTGATAATTTGCTGAATAATTGCAATATTATATGAATACTAGCTGACCCAGCAAACGTTGTTTTGCAATTGTATGTATTTTTCAATGCTATATTATAAAAAAAAAGTTCGTCCAAAAAATAAAAAATAAAATTTTAGTGTGGGCAACCCCTGTCACTTAGGGCTATGAAAAATAGATGTTGTCCTATTTTTAAACTTACCTAATATGTATACAAAATTTCAACAACACCAAGTACTTACCATCCAACCGCAAGTACGTACCATCTAACATCCAACCGCAAGTTCTTACATAAATAGTGTATTTTAAATAATAAATCTTATTTAAAATAAATTCATCATTGGCCTAGCCTTTTCCCAACTATGTTGGGGTCGGCTACCAGTCCAACCGGTTTTAGCTAAGTACCAGTGTTTTACAAGAAGCGACTGCCTATCTGACCTCCTCAACCCCTTGGTTAGACTAGCTGTCAGACTTTTTCAGCTTCTGACTACCTGTAACGACTGTCAAAGATGTAGGAATAACAGCCGGGACCGACAATTTAACGTGCCTTCCGAAACACGGAGGAACTCGTTATGACAAAGATGGTCACCCATCCAAGGACCAAACGCGTCAAGCATAGCTTAACCTGTGATCGAATCACTTATGCGGTTATAATATCAATAATAATGTAATATGTTATAATATAAATATAATTATCTAATTTATAATTACAATTACAGAGTAGTAGCACAAGTAATCAATAAATTGAACGCACCTAGAAATTTCTAATTAAGATGATTCATGGAATAAAAGGAAGACTACATTAAATATCAATTTATAAATTAATAAGGAGTTATTAATTTATAAATAAAGTCGGCCTATACATTAGCGAATAAACAACAACAAATAATTATGTTAAAAGCAAGTTGAAAAAACAAAAAGGAGTATTCCATAATTAATTTATTGAAAATCCCAAAAACGTCAGAACTTTTATTAATTAGAAGGCTTTTTGTGTTACGTGATGGAGCGAGGGCCCCAGTCGTGGAGTTATGAGATATTTTCGTATAATACCGTTATTGATAATAAGTATTCCATATTCAGCATGACGATGGGTTCATGACCATAAAACTTAGATAAGAAGGGGGAATGGTCGGCTTACTACTACGTTATAAAACCTACATTCTTCGCTTTTTTCGCCCGTCAAAAGTATTTAAGTAAATAAACATTTTTGGATAGATATATTTTTCCGTCTTAAATCATGCCATACTTTTCAAATGAGCCGATCATCGCGACCTCGGCAACTCCACTCGGTACACATAAGACTTACTATATTATTATTGACTGCTTATGTGTTCTTATCAATTTTTTGTTGAAGATCAAAAAATAATAATAAGTAAATAAAAGTTTTAAAAATGTATTTGAGACAGTTATCAGCATTTTAAAGCGCGTAGTATATTTGCATATTTTTACAATAAAATCTAAACAAATCATACATGACTGTGTTCTAATGATTATTTTGGCTTAACACACGTAAACATTTTCGCACACAATATGTAAATATAAGCAAATAAACGCTTTTATGGCCGTTCGGAAATTAATTCATTTATTACAAACTGACACGTGTATTTTATTTACCTGTCAATAATGTGTTTATTTTCAATTGAAACGAATTCAAATTTAGGTTAACGTGTTTGCGTCAATTTTTACAAGCTTTCGTTTAATTAGAAAGTTATTGCTTTTTTATTGCCGATATTTTTCGGCGTCTGTGTAATAGAATAAACATAAAAGTCAATCTGCAACATTATATGCATTGTTTTTATACGTTTAGCCTGTTTTTGATCCCAGTGCTGGGCAAAAGCCACCCTATACCTCTTCCAGACTTCTCTATCTTTAGCGATTTCTGGCCACTTACGCCCCTCGTATTTCTCTAGATCATCACACGAATTTCACCTCAGCGACGATGCCCGAATTTTCCTTTAATCAGGATATTGCAACAACTAAATAAATGAAGCGTAATTTGTTCTGATTTGCGGTGAACCTTGTGAACGAGAGATTGAATGGAACCTCAGGCAGAGTCATTTATTATCAGCCAATTACCCGTAGAAGATCGAAATGCATTTCTTTGATTTGCTAATGGAACATGGAGTTATAATATAATTGGACAATAGACTAACAACTTATCCTAAAATGTATGGAATGGATATAAATATGGAATGTTAAAAATATATTTTCTTGTACTTCACCAACAAAAGCAGGTTTCAGGCCAGCGCCGTACTACTTAACTAGAAAACGGTTTTCGATTTATGCCTTACTGGCTTCCAACAAATTTTGAAGATACAGTTAATAGATTTTAATAGAATGTATCTTAAGTATTGATTCTCTATGCGAATAATGTAAAGAAAAAAATATCATGTTTTTGTTTTACATACGAGTATATGTAAATATTAAAACACCTATGAGTTCCTGAAAAAGAAACTGGCTTTTTTCTCTCGCCCCTACTTAGTGTAGTTAGTAAGTTGCGTAATTTTTAATCGTCCATCAAATGCCATTTTCTAACGACTACCCCACTAAAGGAATAGCTAAAGCTTGTGTTGCAAGGTTTTCACAAACATTTAAATCACGAGAACAAAATTTAGTCCCACACTTAGGTCAGGCATGTGTGGATCACACAAAACCTTATCCTTCGCGGGAACCGAACCAGCAACTCGTCGCGCGCAGTAGGCTTAGCATGATGAACCCCAGCACTCAGCTATCCGTGCATTGGATTAAATGCCTTATTTTGCCTCGTGCTCAACCGATCACAATTCTAATCGCACGATTAGATAGTAGAATATGTTGATCAACGATATAAGAGTCAGAAAATTTTGTAACTTTTTTCATAAAATGTACCAGCCGCGTCAGATACGAAACGTTTTATATTAAAATGTTGTTTCGCCAAGTTTTGACATTTTCTTTAGTTCGGTAACTATCTAGAAATTTTCTTTCTTATGCGGAGACAGTATTATTAATACAAAAAAAATAGTTTAGTTTGTAACTTTTCGAGTACTACAGCGATGTGGTTTGTAAATGCTTCGTTTAAATTACTGAAACTTAACAAGTCTCCACTTTAAGCATTACATTAGTTCAATATTTGAAAACGTAGGTACAGGTCGGTAAAATACATGTAATGGAGCGTACAATATAACCTATAAATATTAAACAAATAAAACCGGTCAAGTGCGAGTCGGACTCGTGACCTTGAAAGTCTGTATATTGACATATAGGCTAGGAAAGACAAATCGGTTGGGTGACAGAAGGAACATCCCAATCTTTAAGTATTTATTGTTAGTGGCATCCGATATACATCTTTTGTGAAAATTTTAACTCTCGATCTATCACGTTTCATGAGATACAGCCTCATGACTATTCGTTACGTTTTTGCCCATCGAGTACAGAATCCTCAAAACAAACAAACATGGAACATAAATAAAACTTACGTCGGAATAACATCAAGCTTAGGTTTGACTAAGAATAGACATCACGAAGTTGACTCGCGAAGCCCTTCGAGGTCTACCCATCATTTAAAACTCGTCAAGACCCCATTAGACTGCAGCCTGTAACTTGACTTGAAACCAAGTTTCAATGAAACACGTTGTTGCGAACATCTGTTAGGTATTTACTTCAAAGATATTCTTATAAAATTACAGATGTTATAAAGATAACACAAGTTGAAGAAGTTTGAAGTAATTTTTATATTTGATATTCAAGCGGTATACAGCTGTTGGCAGACACAATTCTAGTTATTTTATCAATGGTTCAAAGTAGTGGTGGTGAAAAGCCTTTTAATCTTAAACCACTGTAAAAAAACTCTTTTGTTAATAGAAATCTTAATAGCCTTTGACAATGAAGAATATGTCTTCCACGGTAAAATGAACTGCATGTTCAACGTATCTACGAAACACCTCAACACGACCCATCCAACACTCACAAACTAACGGAAAATGTTCTCGAAACTTCTGGAAAAGTCCAGAACTTAACCTTAAATACCCTCTCGAGAGCTTTCATCCATCTCATTAATTACATACATGTGAAGAAAAATACATTAATCTTGTCTTTCTTCATACATAACACGAGTTATACGAACCCTCGCGATGCTATTAATCTTAATTTATTAGTCTTCAAGTTTCATAGCATTAGGTAGAATGAATCGGGGAATTTTCTGACCTATTTACTTAAGTTGTCTTGATTCACTTTCGTGATATGCTAGTACTAATGTTGTACACTTTATGTCTCTTATTAAACATTATTCTTCTTTTATGGGCGTTTTTGCTTGTTATTTATGAACATTATGGTGTTATTATGTTGTGAGTTTTTATGATTTCAATGATTATTTCTCGCTATAACTTATATTACACTGTATGATACTGGAGTTATTACATTTTTCGAAAACTTTTACTTATTGATATCTCTTTTCTGTAATATCTACGCAGTTAGACTAAGCGGAGGCTTGGACTACATCCAATTTCTAAGGTATCACATTGGTTATTCATAATGTTATTGAATACAATAAACTTTTAATTATTCATAGGCAGGGAGTATACGCAATTATTTTAAAACGACGAGAACACGAAAAAGTGATATTGTATCGTACAACCAAAACATCAAATAACTCTCTCAATATCTGAATGCCTTAAGCCAAGCTCTCGAAATCTCCATGGCAACAAGAAATATACAAAAGATGGATTTAATGGAACAAACCTCAAAGCATTCGTGAGCAGTGGGTTTAGTTGAGTCAATCCCAAACGTTTTCATCAAACATAAATCAAAGGTGAAATAAAAGAAAATGTGAATAAAACAGAAATAAAAGCAAAGCCTCAGGGATAAGTGGCCGAACGTCAATGACCGATGTGGTGTTGCTCCTAATGGATGTATATTTTTGTTCTTCATGTTTGGTCTTTAAAATGGAAATACCGGTCAAGTGCGACACTTGTGGCACGTGTGTAGTATTTCTTGTTATAGATACAATTTGATTAGTTTTGATTTTATATGGATTTTTTTGGTAAGGAAATCTAAAAATGTAAGACAAATATACCTCAATTACATTTTCTATTAAGATAATAATAATGCAGAGATTTAGGCGTAAACCATATCTGTTTACAGAGCGTTTAATTTGATATGATAGATTTCAATACGACAAGATGACGTCTTGTCAGAGTAGCATCTCACGATAGTGTAGGATTGCTGTCAAAACAGGCACGAGATCATAATTATAATACATACTTGGGGACGCCCCAGGTATCATCCCTAAGAGTAACGTTGCGTTGTCTGTGTTTCAAATATATTCAAGTCAAATGCATAAGGATTTCTAGACTATGGACAAACAGTCGTGGTTCATACAAATAGTTGTTTTGCGCGGGGATCGAACTCGCGAAACGTCACGCTCAGTGGTTTCGGCGTGTTTACTTTAACCACTCGGCTATTCTTACAGTCATATTTGATCGTCTGATCTCTGTCTCTGCCCTCTGTCAACATTAGTAAAATGAGGAGTGAAAGAAAGATATTAAACAGTTTACTTTTTCGCCTCGGGAATAGCTTGTAGACGGTCCAAGGTATGAGACGATCATTGACAGACACGTGTATGGTGACATCAATATATGAAATAACTTGAGTGTTTCCTTGATGTGACAATATTTGTAGATTAGAATATTCGTGTTACCCAGAATCGGAACAAAGCAGACTATTCCGAAATGTTTGCGGCTAAGGCTTGGGCTCGCTTGCATCAACAAATTTAATCTAAGAGGAATTTACGGCTTGATGTAGCCTTTGCCAGAAGTTCCTTAGTATTTGTACGTCTTTAGGGTAGTTATTGAAGAATCATTTAATTTTGAATGAAATCCCCAACAAAGTAATTAGCAGTGAGATACATCTTTAAGTCAAATGTGTCAATTAGCCTTCTATATTTCAACTATTACTGAGTTACGGCTGTCTGTCCGTCCGTCACAAGGCTGCACTTCATGAAAAATTACTAGGAATTTTCACACATGCGTGCCGCGAAACAATAAATGCTAAAAATAGAGATGACGTGATGCCACGTTGTTACACTGCACCAAATGTATTTGTCACCCAAGAATTTTTACTTTAGCCTATTTTTACGCTACCCTTCGTGTCACCAGTTCGACTCGCACTTACCCAATTTTTACATAACTGTCCGTAGCAGTACCCAATACTTGAAAGCTATAGTGGTAAATATATTTTTTAATTAGTAAAAGTACCTCGTTTCATTATTTTAATTATCATGTAACGTTATGTTGCTTACAAAACGCGATCTCACAAAGAAGCTTTCATAGTGATGACAAAATAAAAACAAACACCAAGATACAAGGGTCACCTGCGACCCTAGAAATTAACATATGTCCGACGCTCAGTTGATTAAATTAAAGGGGATTTAACCTTAGGTTATATTCTGTTAGTACGTTACAAAAGGAATTATTTTCATTACAACTATTTACGTATTCACTTGTTTTTCTAAGCTTGTGTTCTGGAATTTAATTTGGACTTACCTTTTAATGTTGTCCTTGTCTGTTCTTCAAATAGTATTTATGCAATCTAAATAAATAAACTCCTTGGATAAAATCCAGACTCATTTAAAATACTTCTATAAGTATTTATTTCAATGAAAGATTTTTGAATTTTGACTAAATTTTACTAAATTACTACGTTTACTATACTTATAGCACCTCTTTTTTTAAATAATTTCAAAGTACACTCATCGATAGCAGTGTTTAGAGAGTTGTAAGTATTTAATTAACAAGAGCTAAATGAGAATGTAGAGGGTATGTGCTGTTTAGTCTCACCGGGTGTGCAATTAGCGGTCTTGGAGGTAGTCGTAATATATTGTACTGCATAGTGGATACATGGAACCTACCATCACACCTTCTAGTAACATTGTTGCAATTGTTAAAGAGAGATACCGCTCTATGTCGTGTATTATAATGTCGTCTCTCTTCATCCAATAGAACAGTATTAATTTAAGAAGTCTCAAGAGATTCTCACCTGTTACTTATAGCCTTTAGGTGCAAGTTTTTAAGCTGGCTAAAGATTAGATAAATCTATACTAATATGTAAAGCTGAAGAGTTTGTTTGTTTGAACGCGCTAATCTCAGGAACTACTGGTTCAAATTGAAAAAATATTTTTGTGTCGAATAGACCATTCGTTAAGGAAGGTTTTAGGTTATATACCATCACGCTGCGAATAATAGGGTCGAAGATACAACAGAAAATGTGGATAAAACAGGGCAGGTATAAATCATAACTTATGTCTTCTTACCACGCGTACGAAGTCGCGGTTAACAGCTAGTCCTATATAGAGAACAACTGCCAAAAATGTTTTCCAGTTATATGGATATGAGTTTTCTTAATTTACTGTAATTTTTTAATGTCTAAATTGAACTTGATGTGTATTATTGGAATCTTTTAAACACTAATTTTCATTTGTTTTAAATATGAGATAAGTCATATTATAAATTTTTCCGACATAAAATTTCAAAGAACCATCATTCTAAATTTTATCAGCACTTACACGCGCCATTTACATTTTTAGGATAACGTTAATCAGAAATGACCGGTAAAAAGTGAAAACCCTCTTCTTTCAAAACCGAATCTTATGAGAACGATCTCCTTTTCATAAATATCTTGATAATGAGCTTGATCACTTAGTACAAACATTAAATGGAAATATGAAAGACTCTTAAACGATTTATAATGTTCTACTAAATGATGTTCAAAGTTCAACAACACTAAAATATTTAAGTACGCTAAGTGCTTGTTCATTACCTTAATAAGCTGGTACTATGTAACGTGAAAACAAAGTATAACGCCCTTTGTATACCAGGCAACACAAGTGTCCGTCACTCGGCAACTTTAGACTCCAAGCAACTGCTATCAAACAGACTTGAGGAGTTTGGTACATAAGGTCGCGTCGTTGGAAGCTAAAGTCGTCAAGCAATGCAAACTTGCGTTGCATCGTGTACGAGATCTTTCTTACACATTATTATAATGGTATTATAGTGTGTTTATATATTTCGTTCTTAGAGACCACATTATGGTTCTTGTTGTAATGGTTTTCAACTCACAGCTATGGAAGCCCTAAGGTATAGTTAAATGGAGAAACTTAACTTTCACTCTATACCAATGCGAAGTAACGTTAAGGTTTCATATTGTTATTCAAATTTCATATTGTTAGCATTGAGATAAATCTAAATCGCTCTAATGTATGAGCAACGACTTTATGGTTTTAATTCACGTAATCATCATTATCATATCCATGTTGCGGTCAACTATCTTATCCAGCCGTTCAATAAAAAGCTTAGGCTCTTTACTAGACGTTGTACAAGCAATAATAGCCTCTTGAGCTTTGAGATAGCTGTAACGATAATAAAAAAATATTAAAAATACAGAAGAAGTCGCATTTATAATAAATATACCTACTGGTCTTTGGTCAGTTAATTATTTAGGTAAGTGCCAGATTCCCTTATTTTATAAACATCGATCTATATAATATTAATAAGTAGATACTTATAACTGTTTGAACAAATTTCTGAATATGATTTAGGAAATCAGCTGAACGGCAAATTAGGTTAATTGGGTGCGACATCCATACATTTGAGCGTTTTTATTAAAGCTAATGATTGTGAAAACGTAATTTGGGTATATAGGTTGGTCCGTTAATGCCTTTGTAATAATTTGTATCAAAACCAGACTCTGAAATAAAATATTTTTTACCTTCGTTAAAACAATTTTATTTATTTCCAAAGCCAAAAGCAATTTACTCATCGAAAAATGTTCGCAAAACGAAGATGTTTTCGATAAGTACAAGTAATCTCATGAACTCGCTTCAATAATAACAAAATACCTTCCTGTAATAACGAGGTAAATTAAAGTTTATTTCTTTTCATTTATAAAGCGGTTTTTCGGATAAAGTTTTTAATGTAAAAAGTTCTGTTTTGCATTCCCTGAAAAGCGAGTGTTATTGGTTGTAATAAAAAGTAATTTTCATAAAGGTGGTAAAATGGAAAACTACATAAAATGGAAGAAAAACCAGTCAAGGAAGTGCTTGTACGGAAAAAACTTATGGTACTGGAAACAGTGTCTTCAAACTTACTTATTAGCGTTTCCATAATTCTGTTTTAATTGATCATTATTGTTGACTGACAAATGAATTGCATATTTTAATAGTACGATGCGACTATTCCAAATTTCCACTTCCCTTGTTTTTACTACAGCCTGTAGCCTGTAGCTGAGATTAGTACGGTTTATGCGCCCTCGCGTCTGAATCTGGATGGACCACTTTTCTGTCTGTACACTCGGTAACTCTTCAAACATTTTTGGAGCACCTGGGCATGTCACCCTGTACCCAATTCATTATTAGGCGTGTAATAGGTAACCCTTGTGTAAGGGTTTAATAAATGAAAGCCCTTCTGAATTCAATTTACACAAAACATGGATAACTAGCTACGTCTTGCGGTTTGTCCCGCGTGTTTTCCGTTTGAAACGGACGGTAAGGTATTTTTGACCTTAAATGAATTTATGTGTTTAGTGGCTAACCTTAGATAAATTAGACCTGATGCAATCAGTGATCTGTTTGAAATATCTGTCCTTTAATTTTTGAAGTTAAAAAAATCAGTCCCTAACAAATAGTATTGGGAATTAACTAAAAATTAAATTTAAAGACAACATTCAGCGTATCGCCCGTATCGCCTTTTACTGATTTCCAAGTGCTCTTGCAGTGGAGTAGAAGCAGCGCAAAAACACACAAACAGACATTTTAGTTTCATTTACTTGCAAAAATCTCGTTACAAAAGCTTAGAAAAAATCTTGAGCACGTAATCGCTATTTCTTTATTACGACTTTAAGCAATGCCGTCATACAAAAGAAATATTGCTTTCGAATATGAAAACTTGAAATTGATAAAATTACTAAGGTTTACTCCATTGAATTTGGTCTCATACAAAACGGATAAAAGCTGCTATAGAAAAGCAAAATTATGAAATAAATTTAACATGCAGACTAAGAATAAGAGAAGAACAATAAGAGGTTTTTAGGAGGCTTATTTCCAATGAATGCTGTTTAATACATTTTATTAAATATTGACATAATACATTGTACCTTATTAACACGAAAAGAGACCTGTGCTCAGTGACGGGCTGGTACTTTTTTAATGTTCATTTTATATTAGGCATGCATGTTTGACTAAAATTAATAAATAATTATTAAATGATGTAATGGTTTACTCACGCGTATTTATCGGGGTAGCCCGACTAGTTTCGGACCCAACTGGAGTCCTTAATCATGAGCAGACGCAGTCGGGCTACCCCGATAAATACGCGTGAGTAAACCGTTACATCTTTTAATAATGAATCATTCTCACGATAGTTACTATCATAATAAATAATTGTTTTTTTTTTTGTCAATACTCTATTATAAACAGGCCGCACTTACAACTGTCAGCGAGATCAAAAGATCCCTACAGTATAATATTGACTTTGTCACTTTGAAGTGACGTTAAGACAAGTAGTCATAAGGGAACGTCACTTAGTCAAAGTGTCGTTTATAGATAAATTATATAAATAGATATTTTGACAAGTATCAAGCGGGTTCGAGAGAAATAAATGTGATTGTATTTTTAGGCAAGATAGATTTTTTCGGTATGCGTATTTAAGTATACTCTCTACCTGTTAAATGTAACATGTTTTAGTCACAAACCAACTAATATGGTAAGATTTTATATTGACGAACTGATTTCGTAAATTGTAACCTCATAACTTTTATTTCTATTTCATATAAATTTATATAGTTCGAGACCAATACTTGTAAGGTCTCTCATTATTCAGTTTTATTTTATGAAAATCAATTTACAGGAGTTTTAAGTATTTTTATCTCAAACCCGGTGATGCGAGAGCGAGTAGGCATTAAGAGTCGAACTTTGGGATTCGAATTAATTGAGTGAAAGTAAATAAGTGTCTGGGGTCAAGAATCTTTGCTGAACTTCAAGCGCGCAGGAAATATTTGAACAAGATTTTTATTATATTTTTTGATAAATAATTAATAAGTAATTTGAATCGTTGGGTTTAGCATTTTGAATAAGATAGCTTATTACATTTTAGGTCACAGTTTTGTTATGGAAACGTAAGGACGTGTAAAATCGTAATGAAGTTAGATAATGTTAACCAATATCATAAGTGCATGTTTTTATAATAACTATCGTGGGACTGATTCATTATGAAATGATGTAGAGTTCGACTCGCGATCCCGCCGCGTCTGCTCATGATTAAGGACTCCGGTTGGGTACGAAACTAGTTGAGCTACCCCGATAAATACGCGTGAGTAAACCGTTACATCATTTAATAATAAGTGGATGTGTGATAACATTCCCATCTAAATAATAAGCAACTTCTGAAAGTACATTTATTGACTTTAAAGTATATTCTACTGTCTCTTTACTTCCATTAGTTCAAAGTTTCTTCATATATCATAATTACATAACATTGTAGGAATCAGGAAACAATCAACCAAAGCTTTAAGATAACTTTTGAGTTATGTTTGCAGACTTCATTACAATTATAACTAAACCCGATTTCCCTACTAATAGTATTGGGACACGTCATCGTTTTAATCGGTCACATGAATATCGATTTTAATCTTTATCTTAGGGTGAAAAGGTGCGTTTTCCTCTGCACCGCATCATCGATCAACCTTTCGCCCCAATGGGGTCACAATTAATTTATTGTTTCCTCGTAATCGGCAAGAAATTGTGCAAAATCCTTGTTCAATGTTTATGTTAAGTTTGCCTCGTTATTATTAATACCGAGAAGGTCGTTTTAGTGTTATGATTGAAGCTTTCATGCTCAAGGCAGAATTTATTTTACAAACAAATTACAATAATATAAATAAGTAAATAATTTTGTGAAATAAATGTTCATATTTTAATTAACTTGAAAATAAATAAAACAAATTAACGCTACAATGATTCCTTCATAATTTCGAATTAAAGTCAAATTAGAATTCCTGTACTTTTCATCAAAAACATTTACACGTTATCACGTTTAAATAACAATATAAATATTTATTCTCTTCTTCTAAATGTTGACTGTCCTTCACAACATACTGTCTGTCGTTTCAAACAGTGTGATTTAAATCTGTGTGAAAAATGAACAGAAATAGACCACTTTAACCAAGGAGGATGGAAAAAGCCGTGACAGGTCACAGGTGCCTCTGCCATTGGAAAATACCTCGTCGGTATAAAACTCTTTTGTCGTTATAGGAAGCCATTACTCGAACTAGGTTGCAAGGATTAAAATTCTAATTTGGATTTGGAAATTTCAGTTCCGAAGCGGATTAGAGATGAAGAGTAAAGGTCATCTTTGAAGTGGTATTGTTTGATGTTTTAAAGTCTTAAAAGTACAAGCATAATAAAATTTATATTTATAATATTTATAAAAGCGTTGTGAATATTTGGTATATCCACAAACGGCTAGTCCATTTCGTGGATTATAAAGAAAAATACGAAGATTTTTGTCAAATACATAATTTTCACAAAATGTGGGATATAAATAGTCGAAACTCTGAACAAACACAGGGTGCAGGTAGTTGTTACATGACTCACCCCGACATCTATATATAACTAAACAAATAATGTTTTATAGTGAACATTTAAATTAATAAAACTTACATGCAGTTTATGAAACCTATTAAACTTTATCCGCTAAACAATTGTAATGCACCCACACAAGCATGGCAATCACGCGACCTGTCACGAACATGAAATAGAAGTAAAGCTTAGATAAAACTCTAGTAGTCTGAAAATAAAGGTTTTAATGTGATTAGGGATCACAAAAAGTTAAAAAAGGTAAATTCTGTTTAATTACTTAACCATTATAATGCTTTATTGTTGAAGTAAAGGGGTTGGGTTGGGCGCCTTGCCTTTTTGCTTTTTGCTGCCCGGATAACCGAGTGGTCGAGGTCACGTGTCGTGGGTTCGATCCCCGCGTAGGACAAGCGTGTTATCCACGAGTGCTTGTCCTAAATCTATGTCTTTGTGCATGTGACTTGAATGTTTGTGAAACACCTGCGATAAAAGTTTGCCTTATGTACCACAATTGTACGTAAAAGCTTAAATAAATAAATAAGTACGGGATTCTTTAAAATTCAAAATTGAACACTCAAAATCTTGAAAATCTAAAATTAAATAAATATTAAAGCTTTATCACAAAAAAAAAACCATCTAAAACTACTTGGGCATGTTATGGTAATAATTAAATATGCTAATAACTGCATTTGAAACGTGTGTTTTTTATTATATTAATAGGTTCAGCACATGCAATGGTCCTAAATCATCTGGGCACATGCAAATATTATTTATTACAGTGTATATACTTATGTATATACACTGTAATAAAACTACTATTCTTTCTCTTGTACATAAAATGTACACTATAGTCATAGGACTATACATGTTATGTATTGAATACCTATAAAAAATAAAATAACCTTTATTGCAACCAAAACACACAAAAACAATAATCCCAATCCACCAATACAATTCCACAAGCACTGATCTGAGTGGACACCAATGTCTAAACTAGGCCGAGCCTCTATCTTATACGTCAGTTCATCCCCTGAAATAATAACACATGAACATGTGCATTACACCGTTATGTCAACAGTAATTAAGTTTTGATTTAACTGGATATACTTAAACAACGTTATCATGCGTAAAAACAAATGTAACAATACAATACGAAATTATAAAATTAACAATTTGTATTTGTAGCGCAAGTCTTAAAATGTATTGTCAGAAATAATTCTTACTCTTCTACTATTGAAATGGGTGAAAACGAAATCCTAATATAGTGCTATTTTACATTCTGTGCCTATTACCATCAGTCGTCACTTCGCTGTATAGCATAAACCATCATAGCTAGACAGATGAAATATATAAAGAAGATGTGGTTACCGTAATAACAATTAATAAAATCAGATTTGAGGTTCAGGCACAAATGTTGTTAAGGTCTTAAACTGAAAGGTTGGTGGGTGAATTAATAATTGCCAACCAATCGATTTTGTTTTGTTTATTCTGACTGAACCCTTAGTATTGCGAGAGTCGTTGGTAATAATTATAACGTTGTCATTTCCTTCCACATATGATGAAATAATATTTCTGTTTCAATGTTAAATATGACTGAATATGAAGCGACTGTTCCTGAGATACGTTGAATGAACTCGATAAACAAAGGCAAATTTACAAAATTCCACAAAATGTTCTTCAATCTTCACAATATTGGTATTCAAAACATTTTCAATGGATTTTCGATGTTAATATATTGTTTTTTGTTTGACTGTATTATTTAAATGAAATAGTCTTTGACTTAGTCTATTGCTATGGCGACGTTTAACCTTCGTCCGTGTGAAATTAAATACCAGTGGAAAAGTAGAACATTATCTAGACAGTTATAACGTTTCTCCTAGACAGATTGCGTCAGCTAGACAGTACTAAATAAATATATTATGTGTCTGAATAAAAAACTGTTTATCTAGCCAGACATATCAGATTCAATGTTTGAAATGAGATGACAGAGCGAAAAAAATTTAGTGGTTTTTCTACTCGTGTTTTGTTTTGAAATTCTATTTTCGATAAATAATTGTTAATTTAAAATGTATTGAAAAAGCATAGGCAAAGGTTTCAGACCCAATCGGAGTCGTGAATCAAATCCTTCACCAACCACAAAGTGGTATGTGTATCAAAAAAGCACTGATGATGGAACTCATGACTACTTGCAAAGAAAAATATTTATACTTCACAGAACTATGCTATACTTTTTCATAATTTATATTTTACAAAGTACTTATTACAGTCAAAAGTTGATATCTAATCTGATTAAAGTTTTTAAACTATTTCCAGCCTCTGATTTAAAGTGTAACTATAAGAAATTTCAATTATAGTTCCATGATAACTATTGTTATATTTCACAAAAAAGAACTCGTTTAAATCTAGTAGAACGTTATAAATGGTGATGTTAATTAATTCCTTTTTACATTTAATGCGCTACGAAGAATAATGTATACAAGCAATTATGGTCTTTAAAGCCATAACTATAAATCACATAATTCCTTCGAAATTTACCTCATAACGATCACGTGTGTTGCATTATAAGTACAGTAATTAAGACACATTAAGTCGCGTAAAATCCTTCTAAACTGGTGGGAATTTTGCTGGAAAATTGAAAATTAAAAAGGCATACCAAATATTTGTGGTAAATATTTAAACTTCTCGTACGTGAGAACACATATTTGAAGTCTCCAAATTATGACAAATTACAAGTAAAGTTTTGTTAAATGAAATGTCTAAAACATTTCAAATTACAGAAGTTATAATTAGGAGTTTACGTATTTAATAATTTCGACAATAAAGCTATATGTACGAATGAACAACGATATACTTTTACAATTAATTAATTATTAGATTTAAACCTTATTTGACTTCTACTTAAACTTATCAGTCGCTTTACCATTTACCATATATCTAAGATACTTATGTCACTAACCAAAAGTTTGAATTTGTCGCAAACGTCCGCCATGAGACAAGTCACGACACAATGGTCAAATTTTATTAATAAACTGTATGATTGCAACCTATAAATTAGAGTGGGATGAATTTGATGTTTTATTTGTAAATTAAAAAGAGGTGGCCCAAAAAAAATGCAAAGAGGAGAATTTCAGCTGTGGAACAAAAAAAGATTCATAAACAAATGTTAGAAAACTTGCGACAGAAATTTCTAGGATGTTCTTTAAGTTAAAAAGTCTTTAATAGTCACGGGTACAAAACTTTCTACGCTTAGAGATACTATAAAGTTATTAAACATCATTAACAGAACAAAATCGCTGCAGTAATATATTTCTAACACTAAACAATTTCCCAATGGAGGTCCATGTATAATCTTCTAATGGTGCGGTCATTCGCTTGCTACTAAAACGAATAACAAATATGAACCTTATTGCTTTACTACTAAAGGTGATATTATTAAATACTAAAATGCTTAACTATTTATCCGTACAGTCGGTAATAAAAGCCATTACAGAGAACTATTTTATGTAAATTATTTCAAACGTTATTATAGCGACATTCGGTTGCTTACAGACAAAGAACCTTTCATTTATTAATAATGTTCTAGGACCCGATATTATGTAAGTAATACCCCTTCATTATATGTATGTACGTAACTACGTACATAGTATGATGTGTGTCAGGTTTATGTTAACTCTAAACATATTTTAAATGTTGATCCTAATTAAAAAAAAAAAAAAAACAAACTAATGTGTTAAAGACAACGGGTGTATTTTTCAAAAATAATTTGTTCCTCCCATACAAATTGTCATGACCTATTATAACTATTTTTTTGATGGAGACAAAATCGGAAAAAAGTCAAGTTTTCTCTATCCCACGGGTACCTTGTTACTAAAGCTCAGTAACTTTTTTCTCGTAACGTCACCTCGATGTATCTATTCTCTTGAACCGTGAAAGCTAGACAGTTGATATTTTCACAGACGACGTATTACTAAAAGTAAACATCAAGATAACAACGATATTTTGGTCTTAATTTTGCAAAGTACTTTTTCTTTAGCCTTTTTTATGAACCAAAACCGTTCTATAAGGACTTGTTCCGCAACGGACTCAACCAGTATTTTTAAAAAAGGTTTTTGACATGAGACGGTAATCGTATCGTAGTAATTGGATTCAAATTAAAGTCCTATCATATAGATCCAGGTAATTTTGTAATTGTTTTCCTCGCGACAGTACTAAGTATTAAGAAATGGCGACGGTTCACGTACGGTGAGCTTGCATGTGGCAACAAGCCAACATTTATCTACCTCCAAGATTACATTCCTGCTTGACACTGTGATTTAATATGAGGCAAACAATTAGCATTTTCATAAAAACTTTATTTATGGTGGCGTCGGTGGAAAATCGCGGCAATCAGCAAGGAGGTTGTGCAGTATTGCTTTTTTTTGACAGCCTGGTGTTTTTAGTGAATCAGCCCTCACAAAAGGAGTTTAAAGAGGGATAGAGTGAGTAGAGTTAAATGAACGAAGTCAAAGTAGAAGATCGAATTATAAATTTTCTTTATAACTCAGGAACTGATGTCAGCTATTGACTTGATTATCTTGATGGTTAGTTCAACCGTTTAAATCATTTCAGTATAAATATTGCTTTCGCCTTTCAACTGAAATCGGTCTTTCTAAAGTTTTAACAACTGTTGTTTAAAATAAGTTACTTGTACATGCTTGTCGTAGATTATTTTTAAAATTACCATAAAAAAACATATAGCTTTCAGCGCTGAATTTCATGAAAATGAAAATGATTTAAAATATCACACATTTTAGAACAAGTTAAAATATATTTAATAAAATACACAAGCAACTTCTAATTTCGAGTCGAGTTACGAGCGGAGTTACGCCTCTGCAAGCGCGTTTTTTGCTGACCTTACCACGTACTCCAGTATTTATAAATGTAAGCTTTCACTTCTCGGTAAAAGTAAAATTTTTAACAGGATCGAGCACATTCATATTTAATTTAGGTTAGCCAAAATTAAATGTTTTTATACAGTCAGTTAAATTCTTCTACTAGGAAAGTAGGTACCATGAAAATATTTTTTTTTTACGAATCGTATCTTTCGAAATTTCGATCGATTTTGGCATCCATGGCGTCGCACAGCGCTGACTGGCTGCGTAGGACATGAAGTGCAAAAGCGAGGGTATAAGCATACAACTATTCGTTTATTAGCATATTCCGATGAGATGACAACCTTATAAGACTGTAGAAAGATCAGAAGTAGGCTCCAGACTTCTCTTGCCTTCCAAAAAAACCCCAGCTGATACGATAATAGGTATTTGAAAAGTTAGTGATTGCCTTTGAATCGAATCCAAGGCTTTGCAAGTAAAGGCATTATAGCGTAGTGGCAATATTTTACATTAAGAAAAATTAAACACAAAGAGGGAAACATTTGAACCTCCAACGGGAATTAAACCAGCAACTTAATGTCTCATAACTATCCAGCTAACGGGGTCCCTGACCGAGCGTTCAAATTCATCCATTGCGCCTTGTTCCATATTTTTTCCAAAATTTTAATAGAAAATTATTAGAATGCTCTTTCTCCATTCTTCTAAACTAGTAAATAATTAATTCCCCATTTCTAAACATAAAATAAAGGCTATTAACAGTAACAGCAGCTAACGTTTCCGTCGGATTGCGGCTAAAGCTATCTGCAGTAATTTATTTGGCATTGTTCGTGAGTTCATTAGTTTTAACGTGGATAAAATAACGTCTTAATTGAAGCATTATTAGAGATATTGTTGCGTACTAGTTGCTGCGTTTGCTTTTCTTCTTTTTTTTCCAATAAAAGTCCCAATGCTGGGAAAATATATTTTCTTACATAATCATGAGCTAGAGCAGTGGCGGGGTCGCGAGCAAGCCACATGGATAAACCGAATCATCAAAAGACAGATGACAAATTCCAACGCATATATTATAATTCCTTTTTTATATTGCCAGATTCTCAGTGTTCAGTGGTTGTCCAAAGAAATACACTTGTAGCCTAGATCAAGACTAATTCCTCACTTGGCTGAAGTTTTTATTTCATTTTGCTCTCGACGGCTAACTTTGTTTTTGTGGATTAATGTGGTTAGTGAAAACCGACTGTAATCGTGTAACATTAATATCTTGCATTAGTCCGTTGTTTTCCTCTAATTTATACTTTTTGACTCTCCGTTAATAGTGTTTTTGTTGGAATTAACATGTAGATTTCTGTACCTAAAGTTTATATATACATTTAAAGATGTGCAATATAATTTTATTTAAGAACTTTTATGTACCCATATTCGCAAATGATTTCATGTGATTTGATTTGAAAAATAACAAATTCTTTTTCTTTACCCTGTTTGTACAGAACCCTTAGTGTCACTAGTCAGACTCACACTTGACAGATTGTTTATATACCGCAGTAAGTTAAACATTTTTAAATTTAAACTCATATTGAGAAATGTATATAATTTTATTCGTTCATATCTATTCTGTGCCTTCTACATGTTTGTACCACAAGATTTAACTGTTTACACTTATTTCTTTCACCAAAATTGTTTAGGTAGTGATCCCAATAAGCTTATAACTTGCCAACTCGTATCAGCTGAGGGATTTTGTGCTTGGGAATTTCTAACATTATTTAAACCAAAATATTTTCTGGTACCTAAACTTTAATTCAACCACTTTGTGTTAGGTCATTCTCAAGGTTACTGTTCACGTAAGTTTTGTACAGACAGCTGTTAAAAGCAAGAGTTTAAGATGTAATGTACTGCAGATGCAACTTGTTCTCTTTTATGACACAACTCTGAAGGAAAATTATGTTTAAAAGACTCGGATTGCTCACATAACTTGAGATGAAAGCTTTTTAAGAAACATCACTTTACGTACTCTACATTTTTCTAATTTTCCACGTTCTTTTATAGTGAAACCTCCTTCGTAAAATAAACTCAAAACAAAAACAAAATTCAAGCTATGGGGCTAATAAACACTGCCGACATAGCCGACAATAACTTGAGGCCTGAATAAATGAAGAATGCGCAAGACAATTTACTTAACTCGTGCTTGAGTTAAACCGTACTTGTAAAGGTAGAGACTCACCAGGGACTGAATAGAGCCATGAAATTTATCGAGAGCAGTAAATCACACATTGCTTATAGGATATTTGTGTCTATTGAATTAAATTATTGTGTCCCGGGGTCGCCCAAACATTTAAGTCTCATGCCTAAATACACCCCTACAGGACAAGTATTTGTTATCACACAAACGCTCACTACGCTCACTAGGCGTGGATTGAACCCGCAACATTCCGCGAACACTCGGTTTGTTATAGCAGTTACTATTTGTTACTTTTAATGTGAAATCAAGAGACCAGGAAGTTACACCAGCTATTTAAAATAAAATTGACAATGTTTTTAAAGAGAGACACCGCTCTAGGCCTTTTAATTTACCGTCCCTTTCAATACTGCAACAGCCTTACTTTGTGAGGTGAAATTAAGCTCCAGGGGTCCGTAGTGCATTACGTAAGTGAGATCAGTTTGTCTCTAGCCTTATAGTTCTTGATAAGATTTTGCCAGTAAAGTACAATATTATGACAACCTATCCAATCTAAATTAACCCAAGATTGTTGAAGTTTATTTAGGGTCTCAAGCAATTTCACACTTTACATGGAAACTGACTGTTAATTAAGGCTCTGAAGTCATGAAACTTGATAATTCCTTGTAGATTAAACTAATAGTTGGACTGAGTTATGTCAATAATTATCTGTGACCCAAAATTCTAAAACGGCTTATTTTTTTAACCAGTCAGAGAACAAAAATCAATAAGTCAATCTCGTTTTCAAAATGATATTACATGGTTACAGGCAATGAGCAGTCATTACCCGGTATTATGTTTAACCTTTGATCTGTAAGTTGAGCAACTTTGAAATTTCATATATAGTACTAGGTAAATAGTAGGATAGGTACTTAATCAATTTGATTACCTTAATTTATTTTCGATGCTGAATACGAAAAAAAACTGAGCATAACAAAGTTTGACAAAATTTTCAGAATTGTCCTTAATAATGTTTTTCTTTGTTACAGCGTGACAAACATTTTCCTGGTGAACCTCTCCGTTGCTGATCTCCTGGTCACTTTGTTCTGCATGCCGGTGCAGATTGCCAAGTCTGTGACACTACTATGGTACTTCGGTGAAGTCATGTGCAAGACTGTTAATTTCTTGCAAGGTACGTACATTACCATATTCTTAAGCTTTTTTACATCGTTTAATTAATAAAAAGTGATAAGATAAGAAAATGAAACAAAGCAATCCGTTAACAATAGATGCGATGTTCTTTAATCTTAAAAAGAAAACAACGAAAGCGCAAAATTCTCCAAAAGCCTTAAAATAAGAATAGACTCTTTCAAAGTATTTCAATGTGAAGGTAGCACGCGAACAATGTTCAGAGCAATTTTCCTGCCAGAACAAAGATTGGGTGCTGACAACTCTACCACGTACCCAGCCAATTATTTTAATTGTCGTAAGGTTGCTGCAAAGTTGTTTATACGTAACTGGTTTGGCTCACAACACTGAAAATTCTTAGTGCTCCCAAAAGAATACCACCCTATTTCGAATTCGAGGAAATTGAATTTTGGAGAAGCAAGATTGTGCGCGCCTTTTGAGAAACTACTAAATAGTTTTGGAAAATCAGATTTTGGACTTTATTTATTGATTCAAAATATTTGGTAAAGTTGCAAGCAGTTTTGGGTCCTGGCTTCCTATCGTATAATTATATTTAACAAAACCGTTTCGATACTAGTGGTGCATTAATTTCCTAAAGTAGAACTTTAAACGATTTCTTCATAACATCTTCCTTTCGTCTAGCATGTGGAGGAAATTTTGGGTTCAAGTTCAAGAGAGCGTTAAGACCTTTCATGAACGTAACGTGATTTAAACCGACTGAGTATTTGGTGTATTAAGTTTTATTAAAAGGGTCAGCGACTTTGAAAGCAGTATTTTTCTCTTTAATTTACGGATTGAGTGACTCTAAATTTTTGTTGAGTGATACATGTTGCTGAAAATAATTTAGAATTATATTTTTTGTTTTCTGATCACAGTTATAAAATTAGTTATTAAAAGTTTGTGTGGATATTTAGGAATATTGGCTTAAATTAATTTCAATACTTAAAACAAGCATGCCACAAACTCCGTAAAATTCTAGTTTACTGATGTCACGACAAACAATGAAATCACTTCCAAAGCATTGTCTTTTGAAACTCCGTCGCCGAGATCAAATCAAGTTGTCAATTGTTTTAAACTCAAGAGGAGTAAGCTGACAAAAACGGATTTAATTAAGATTAACGGGTTGCTCCAAGTGACATTTGCAGGTTAAGGAGAAAAAGGTTCAGTCGGGGGTATTCTAAAAATACTTGAAGTAAAGGTTATTTAAATATTAATTCATGTTTTTACAAGCATGCCTGTTTAAAAGCAGTTTTATTACATAAATAGTTATTTGTTTTGCAGTCTTGTTCTTAAATTGATTCAAAAGATTAAAGCATCGGTTACGTGAGCCTTCTAAACTAATTTTCTTACCTATTTAGGGGTTCTTAACTTCTGAAATAACAGCTCAAGTACAAAACGCGGTTAATATCTAAGATCGGGTTGATTAAATTTGCAGATGTAATTGGGTCTGTCTTGAGATCATTGGTGAAAGTGAATTGTTAACTTATACAACACTTGACACAATTGTGGGAGGATCCTTGACGGATCAAATTAGATACATTTGGATCTCCAAGATTATGTACAAATTCAATCTGAAGAGATAGAATGCTGATCTAAATATACTCGTAGATTGAAAAGGTTAGTGTGAGAGAGAAAATTTTATTAGGACTATTAAACTTGGATGTAAACCGTGGTTATCGTAAATAATATAGCAAGCCTATATACATCCCACTGATGGGCACAGGCAAAGTCAGTGAATGGTGTCTTAGAATAATTAAAAAGTACTGTATAAATTTAAAAAAATCTCATCGGTACTTTGCTTGCCTTAAGATCGAACCTGCACCTTGTGCATACAAATCCACAGGCCACCACGTTATGTTGTTAACTTATCACCCACTCACGTAAGTTCAAGAAAGTAATAAATATATCCATCCTGCAATACAGTATTATTTACCTCAATACTGGAAAAACATGAGGATATCCTTTATATTGTGATGTCTTTGCTGATGAAAGTAACATGAGCTGGATACGGTATTTATTTGCCAGGTCTTTAGATAGATATTAACCGGTAACCACAAATAACGGTCCAGACCTCTTGAGGGAATAACAATAACTTATCGAGTTTACTTATAGGATCCAAAAAGAAGGTTATATTATTTTCTCTTATTGGTTGACTCCTTGCTTATGTTTGACATTAAATATAAATGATTGTTTTTTTTTTGCAAGGGAAGTATTTCCTTTTTTCCACGCTTTTATAAACGCACTTTCTTGTTTGTTTGTTGTTCCGGTTGGATTCTTGCAAGTCAATTTTGAGCCACATCCCGATAAGCTATCAATATGAAATTTTCAGGGGAGCCTCAAACCCAATCAATTTACAACTGTAAATTGGACAAACGGCTGGACCAATTTTGAGAAAATTAAATACGTGGGATTTTAGATTTTTAAATCTATCTTAAAAGTAAAGTCAATTAAGTTTGCTTGAATAGATAATTAGTTTCCACGAGACGGTGGATTTCAAGCTGCACTTTTTGCAGCTATTTCAGTGGTTAATGGACGCGACTTCATTAATGCCAAGAATTTTCTACAGGGTGGTCTTAATTTAGCTTTCTAAAAGGTTCTATGTGTACGGATGCTTGGTATATTTGTAAGATGTTTTTTTTGGATTTTGATATTAGACAGAGAATAAGTAAATTCGTAAGGCAAATACGTTTCTATGGGTTATAGCATGTGTTCAAGGGCAACAAACACTTGATTAAGTATGTTTTGACATTCGACATCCGACGCGTAATTTGTCAGTAGCTAAAGCGTGCGTGAATATCGTTGATTGTCAGCTATTTATAGATTTTGCGAAACAAGTTCATTAAGTGTGACGGTCCCTTAATACGTGTCAGCAACAACGGATGCTTAACATGTTAATAAATATATTATTTATTGGTCTTTTTAATGCGAGTTATGTAGATACCTTCCATTTTACACATTTTTATACCTCCTAATGGATTATTAATCAGTTTTAGCAAACCATCGTGACTATTTGATTTAAAACTAACGCCATAATTCATTATTCCCAAATTGGTAAGGTAATGAAAGTGTGAATTGGTTCTGTAAATATCAGGTAAATCTGAAAAGTTCTGTAGATTTAGAGACAGCCTAATTGGGTATTCATAGCGCTTTATAAATGTTTGGCAGCAATTTACTCTGATTGGGGTTAAAATCAGGGATGGTTGACTTGAATAAATCATCATCACTATAGAAAAACGGTGGAGTAATTAATACTGATGTTCTAAGTAGTAAGTTAAGCAATAACAGGTCATCAGAAAGAATCTGTACTCCAACCTTCTTTTTCAATCGACCCATCTCTATGACTTACTTTGTTTCAAGACGGTACTTTTTTTTATTCCCTCAGGGGTGGCAGTAGCTTCCAGCGTGTTCACAATCACGGCGATGTCGGTGGACCGGTACCTGGCTATCACGCAGTCGCTCCGCCAGCCCTGGATGCCGTCACGTCGCGGCGCGTGCAGCCTCCTTGCGGGGCTCTGGCTGGTAGCACTGGCGATATTCGCCCCACTACTGGCTGTGGCTACAGTAGAGAGAGAATACGTGCCGTCACTGTCCAGGACGAGAAATGGATCGGTGAGTTCATTTTTTTAGTTGTATATTTTTTTCCACTGATCTTAAGCTACGATAGTAGTAAACAAATTCTATCTCTAATTAAGAATAGTAATTTTTTTTAAATTACAAATTGATATTTTAAAACACCTCTATGGAATTTTGTTTTAAGTTAACAGAACGACGATGTTTCATTTCACTGAAGTCAAGAACGTATTTGTGACAGCGCTTCTCAGCTGTGACTTACCGTGTGTGCAAACGTATCTCTTGTCAAGTATTACTATACTTATTTACGACTTTTTTTTACCTATTTTAAAGTTAAACCTTCTCTCCCAGTTTTCTACAACTATTAGCATAGAATTAGAAAGCTCAGGTACCCGACGTAGTATATTTTAAATGAACAATTCTCTGTTTAAATCTCATTTGCTTAAACGTTGCACTCGGAGCGAATTTCGGGAGCGTACAACATTTGTTCTGCGAATAATAATAATATGAATGTTTTAGAGATAGGCGATTTTTTTATGATTAAAAGTTGTAAAATCAGTTTATTTAAATAGCTTTTTCTTTTTTATATATATTTTTTGGAAATTATTAAGCATTTTTTGGAAAGTGTATTTTTCAGCAAGTTTTGAAGCTCTTCCTGATTTTAAAAATTAATATACAATATTATGTTTATAACAAGAGTTTTGTTGATAGTGCTGATCCCTGAGCTTAAACTACTCGTAACACCTGAACGAGATAAATTTTGAGTAGAACGTACAAAGTCGAATTGGAACAGTGCCCAATAATAATGACGATTAGATTGTATCGCAGTCCTCTTTATGTAACGTTTATACTATCGTTGAACGGTCCAGGCGTGTCGGGTCGGACCGATAAAATCTTTGTATTTAGCCTCCTTCAATGCCCATCGAAAACTAAATGTTATCGGCAGCCCACCACCAAAAATAACAAACCATTGAAAAACTGTGAACAGCATTGTATTGTCATGTTACCATGGCAACAAAAACTACAAGCACTTCTGAAAGCCACCTGTCATTGTGACGTAGGTCAAGTTCAAATTTCGAAAGTTTTTGAAATAAAAATTGCTTTCGAACTCGTGACGAAATCACAAAAGTTTCTTTATAAAACGATTTATCGAAATCCGCCATGTTTAACTGACATCTATGGCTTTATGTAGGCGGCCGATGTAGAACATTTTTAAAGCGAAAGAAAATTAAAGTTGTTCAAAGTTCGGCTTTCTTACGACTGTTATAAACTTTCACAGATTTAGGATCATGCTTGCGTAGGCAAAATCCCAGTCCATTGTATGTGGGACTTGCGACATTGTGAGTTCGGTAGACATAGGCTAATGGAAAAAATCGTTTCGGTTACAATTTGTAACCAACACTCCTTTCCAAACTTCGAACTTTATTTATATTATTGTGGCCGTAATTGCAACAGAAATGCATCATCTGTTTAAATTTCGACTGTTTAGCTTTCACGGTTCATAGGCAGCCTGTTGACAGACAACGGATCCTCAGCAAAAGGGTCAAATGTGGTAAACATTCTTTCACATATTGGATGTGGAACCTTAAATATCATGACACCACAAAGCCAATATTATATTCTCCATAAATTTGTGAAAATGAACGCCTAAATAAATTAAAGTATTATTTTTTAACGATGTTCTAAAAATTCAAAGCTCCACGAAATTACGAATTTAATTACACTAAAAATTCCAAAAACTTGGAACTTGCCGACTTTACCACTTAATATTACATTAAAATTTGTTTTTTAAAATTTGTGAATTGTTTCTTTTGAAACTTATTTCTTATAAATGAGAGTCTCAAAAAGCGATAAACGTACATATTTTACTATCACTAGTCGTTATTCCTATACACAACTTAGTACTGTGCGTATGTTGGAAAATTTTCCGAGAATTTTCCACAATTTTTTTTGTTGGGAACACAAAACGGATTTGTCATTATGACTATCACATTTGTGCTTAACTTTTTAATCTCCGAAATGATTTTTTGAGTGATGGCTGAAAGTACTTTCAGTAATTTGTTTTATTTTTATTGCAATCTCTTGATGATTTCAGCAAAATTTGAGTAATGTAGATTAGTTTTGTTCGCAAATTATTTTCAGTTATACTATGGAGAAAAAATTTAAAAAATATTTTGTCTGAAATGTAATTGTTTATTTTATTTTAACCACATAATTGTATCATTATATTATGCAGTGTAGGCAACCAAATTATATCAAACTTTTTTTTATGTTTTTATTCACTTAGACCAGATTCTGAATATTATTTAGAACTATTTTTTTTATGAAATAGAAATGAGTTATGAAGTGAATCGTAAATTGGTCGTGCATTAACGCTAAAACCCTAACTAACAGAGCTCTGGCAGCTTTCCAGACAATTAATAAAAGATAGCGAGCCAATTAAAGCCTCTATAATGCCCACTCAATATATTTTGGTCACAATTACCAATGTCGAAGATTAGAGAAAATATTAGAGAGCTCTTAAAATAAAGTGAATCAAGTGTGTACTTAGGATATTTCAATAATTTTACAACATTTTTAATGAATTTTAATGAACATTATTGTTTTACAAATTTGTCGTTAACAGCAACATTTCCTGTCAGTTTATTGCTGTCGTTATAAATTTGTGTAGCAATACAGATTTTCAGCCCTTTTTTCACTAAATCGCTTCGACTAAAGACGAAGACAACAATTCTCCGTTAATAATACCAACAAATTGTTACCTCTTACGGAAAATGAAAATTGCTCTCCATTTCAAGAGCAATTTTCAATTTAAAATTGGAAACGTTAATATTTTAGGTTAAAACCTCCTTTGCGTGACCAGTTAATAAATGAGAATCAATTTGTGGTTCAGCCAGTAAGCTTTTTAAAATGAACTCAGCAATTTCTGGCCACTCGGTTTCGACCAGAAAATTAGGAGTTCGTGCAAACATATTGAAATTGGGACGATGTTTGCGAAAAGTTTTTAAATTAAGTTTCGTTTATCAATTCGTTTATTATAAGTATATTTAATTTTATATATTTTGCTAATCCCATGGGAAAATATTGTTTTTTATTTGAAATAAATATTCGCAAGTTCTGCAAAACCGAATTGATTCATTTCTAAATGTGTGAAGTAGTAACAAACACTAAGATATAAATCAATTTCTCTTATTTGATTAAATGTTATTGACTAATTATTTCTAGGCCCTCCGGAGAAATCTTGTGCTTAACTATGTTAAATTGTATCCGTAAACTTTGTCTGGCAACTGTACAAGTGTACAATCGACTATGTAACTGTGTATGTGTGTGTATCTATTGTGCATGTATGGGTAACATTTTCCCTCATCACATTACTCTTTCGTGTTTTAGTCGGCGGTAATCCGGATCGCAGGGCGAATTCTTCCTTAGTACGAAATTGCCAATTAAAGCCCAGACTACGGGTGCACCCTCCATCCTGCCCTTTAATTGGTCCTAAACCACCAATAAATGTTAGTTAAGCCATGTTGATACATTGTACCTCTTAATCTATATAAAAGTGCTTTTTGTCTTGTGTTTTATAAATAATGGATTAACACTCGTTGATATGCCTGACCTCCTTACATGAACTCTTTATTTTCTATTTTAAACAATACTGTTTTTGATTTATAAGTATGTTTTAAGTTTATTGCTCTATTGTATTTTTAACTTCAAGCTCATGTAACTTAGTTAATTTAGTTTTAGATTCTTTCTAACACTTATCACTTCTTTTGTGAATGCTGGTTAACCAGTAATTGGCGACTGTGTAAGTCTTAGACATAATTATCAATATACATAAGCATTGCTGTACACAGAAGCTGTTGGTAAACCTATATCAATAAATAAATATATTTTTCTGAGATATGTATATACGTAGATTCAGTCCATCATAGTCCAACTCCTCAACTAGATTCACAACAATATCACACTATTCCATTGTCTTCATTCGTATCTAAGAAAGGAACCCAACATGTTGTTTTCTACGTGATCGAAGTACCAAAATGTTAGACACAAACTCTCACGATCCGGGAAACTAAAAGCAAAACACTTGACAACCAGAAACAACTGAGACTCGACACTACACAGCTTCTTAAAACTTTACATCTTTGTAAAACAAAACTCGCAAATAGACGAACTTTATGAATTTAACAGTTTTGTTACCGTCGCCGCTAATTTTAGACCGAGTCACATTTCACTTAGTTTTATTTGACTAAACCCTTATGTAACGTGTGTTTTGTAGATTATTAGTAGTGTAGAGTATGAGTTTAATTTTTCTTTACTTGGGCATGTTACCCTCCTTAATAACTGTTATAAAAAGACAGTTTTAGTAGTGAACTGCATATGTAATTCTTTATTCGCAAAGTAGTACTTAGAGAGACAAACATACCTAGAACTTGACCTTTTTTACATAAAAAGTCTAAAGAAATTCACTATGATAAACCCTTTATAATATTTTATTATTTCATCAATGCATACAGATAATTTGATCAAAATATAATTTTTGATTTACTCTTCATACTTATTAAAATTGATAACAATTAATTTAAAACGCTTCGATTTCTCTTGTCCAAACTACCAAAAATACATTTAATACGAAATTATAAATAATCGATCTGTCAAAATGATTGGCGAAAATAAATGTTTGTATGTCGTTAAATAATTCCAAATATAATTTTAAGAAGGTGGTTTTATAAGAGTAATTACAGATCATTCAGCATCTAGTAAATTAGTCAATCAACTGATTGGTAAGAACATAATTGCGCAGACTGACTTTGTCCCCAACACAAAAGTTCAATGGCAGCCGATTTCTGATCGATTCTGTTCAAATATAGCTCCTAGCAGTCAATTATTATGGTTGTAATTAGAACTTAGGATAGACACAATCTTGTGATTTGTAGATCAATTTATTCCGAGTTATAATTTAATTTGTAACAGGGATTGTATTGAATATGAGATTGTTATGTTAAATTAAATGTGCTTTGTCAGATGGTACGTTAAAAATTAGGAGGGATGAATACAGGGTAAATGTAAAGAAATGATTTAAGAGGTTTTATACAATAAAGTATTTGCTTAGATACGAATAACTAACCATAACTAAATATTTTGTACTCTTCATGATCATCCCAGCCTTTTCCGAACTATGTTAGATTCGGATGCTAGTCTAACCAAATGCAGTTAAGTAGTAGGCAGTTGCCTATAAGCTCCTAAACCAGTGACCAAGGCAACTCGATACTCCTTAGCCAGACTGGTTCTCAGACTTTCTGGCTTCTGATTATCCGTAATGACTATCAAGATGTGTAAATAAAAGTCTTTTGTTTATTAAATACTTATCTACATAAAAATAAAAATGAATGCTAAATTCGTATGATACCTAATATAAAGCTTAATCCGAGCAACAGTTAACCCGTTGTTTTCTCATTGGTGAATTTATAACTGAGAATGTTATATTAGCCCGAGAGGAAAAACCGCAAGCGAGGTCACTTTTATTACTTTCCTTGCTACATTTATGTTAAAAATAACAACGAATAACATATTCGATTGTATTTAAATGCCATCAGGCGGTAAGTACTACATACCCATAAAACTGGAATAAATTTCATCCTGACTTAAATTTTCGCAATGATAATTATTAAACCTAATTAAAGTAACAAACTATATTATTATAACCTCTTTACATTAAAAACAAAAAGTACTTTCTCAATTCAAATTCAACCTACAACGTACTTCTCCAGACAAAAACAACGCCTCACAATCACGAAGGTCGTATACAACTGTCAGCTGACTATTATCCAGTGACCACAGATGTCGGAAAATCGTGATCCCGACAATCGTCCCCCATTCTATCGGCGACCGTATTTCAGGTCGGTCAACAACAGACGCTCCCTTTAAATGGTCCATCTGACATTTCCTTATACCGACGATAAATCAGTCCTTCGCACTGTCAGGGTCTGACCTGGCCGTTCGAATTGTAATTGTGATAATAGCGCGTCATTTCTTAATTGGGTTGTGCTTCACTTACTGATGGGATTTTGAATCTTAAGGCTATTGTTATAATGACCTAAATACAACTAAATTGCGAAAGAAGAATTTGGAACTTACGAGTAATTGCCTTTTATACACTTTAATGTAATTAATTAGGTGACTTTAAGCAATCATGGGATTCAAACTTTTATTTTTCGTTAAAGAAAAATCTTAAAGAAAATAGAACACTTGAATTTGTAATTTATTTTAAATCATTTCTATTTCGTAAGAATATTTGTAATAATAATTACAAGAAAATGTTTCGAACCTTTTTAAACAACTCCGAAACACTTAAATAGTTATAACTACTGGCATTAAGTCTAGAACTAGGTTTAGAATCTAATTTCAAGTGTTACTTAGCGCTTTGTGGTCCTCTGAGCGCACACTTAAAACATTAATGAACCTTAATGTTTAAGACAAGTTAAATATTGTTAAACAAAGTCACATTATAATCGTCACTAGCAGTTTTAATGCTAAACACAGTTTTTAGAGAACTTCATTATCTTTTATTAATCTTGAATATAATATTCAGTAGGTTCGACTTCTAATAAGTAGGTAACTAAGTAGTTGTTGAGAGTAGCAGATTAGTATCCAACTAAACTCCTTTGAGAATTATAAAGTTTCTATATTTAAATTGAGGTTAATCGCTTATGGTGGTAAAGGGGTTTTTAAAACCCCGCACTAAGGAGTATATTATAATCCTTTTGTCGAAGGTTTTACAGACATTTAAATACCATGCACAATGATATCTATTATCTGTACCAGGGTTTGTGGAAGGAGACAATTATTGTTCTATGTGGTTTTCTTATTAAAAAGTTGCCTATATTTTATTGATAGAAATAGGTAGGTACAGCCTTTTGATTAAGAACATATATTATGTTCTTTTCACTCATTCTAGCCCTGCAACGTAATCTCCAGAAAGCACGTACACAAAGTAAAAAAAACCGCACGTTTAGAGCTACTTTTACGATTTCATGCCTCGTTTTATTAAAAACTAGGCTGTCTGTATTTCACATCGGAATGTTCTATAAAAGTAATTGAAACAGAAAACCAATTTACATTATGAAATTTAGTTTAATATTAGACTAAGCTTTGTTCAAAACAGACTATTGGAGTTTATATTTAGAATGTTTCCAAACAAGTATTCTATTTACAAAATTAAGGTCGCCTAAACTTGTATTAGATCTCCGGTGGCCAGTAATCTTTGCGGTCAGAACGAACATCTGGACAAGCCGCAAAGTGCCGGCGAAGTGTAGTCTCCCACAAGCGTACTAAGAAACGAAGCCAGAAATTACGAAACAAGTTTATATAACCACAACCACTTACCTTAATAAATGAGCTCCCGAAACACACATAAAGATACCACAGACAAGATAAAAGAGCAAAAATATAGTTTTGTTGGACATCAAATATACAACTAAGCATAAACGTAATTCACAACAATAGTGATAAAATACTGTTCTCTCCATTTTTGGTCGAACTATTTGAAATTTATCGCTGAATTGCCAATGGCAAAACGAAGTTTCGCCAGCTCTCGCGTGATATGTGGACTAGCAAATTTTCTGTACAATAATCTGAATGTATGGTTCGAAATGGAAACGTGAAAGCTTGCATCTTTGACCGGAGTATAAACGGATATATAGATATTATTCTAAAAGAAGGAATGAGACATTTATTTGACAAACAGTGTTGCATTTATGTCATGAAATTTAACTTTATTGACATAAAACATCAATTTTAAGTTGATAAGTTAATCAATCTGTGACTGACTACGGCAAAGCCAAAACAAAGATTTTTTTGAACTGTATGCAAGTTTGTGTAATCCCTCATAATACATTTTTTTTGTTTGACTTCTACAATTATTTTAAGTAAATCTTATAATGGCTGTTCAGAGGAAGCGATAACTTCCTTTTCAAGCATTTGGACAAAGTGGTTTGAAATGTTCTTGATAAAATAATGAATTAACAACAAAGGAATTCCTTAGTACTTTTGGGGAAAATCCACGCGAATAGAACAACGGCCAGTAGCAGCTTAATATAACGTCAAATAATTTTGAATCTTATTTTTGTGAATATAAAGATCACAGTCATTTACAACCCGTGCAACCTAACGGCACAATTATTTGTTGTAATTATAAAGACGCTGCCGGCACTCTTTCGATTGCGATTGACCCTTATTGTGTAACGTATAATAAATTGACAGACCGAGTCTGTAGGTAACAGCTTATTTTATTGCTGTAGCTGTCATTTATATGACTTTTATATAGTTGTAAGAGGTTTTAAAATGTGTATTACTTACAATTTCATAGTTCGAAACTTGTGAGAGTTATAGACTGTAAAGAGTTATGTGGGTGGGTATCGTTTTAGGGCCTATTATGTTTAACGATTATTATCGAATGCGTGATACATTTTACGTAATGCTTACCAATAAAATAAATATTTCTCAAGTAATTCAAATTGAACATGAATTATCGGTAGTCATTTGTTTCGCTATGGGGATAATCAAATATGAAATTACCTCACGTCTCTTATTACTTCTACCAGTCCAGGTTTCCTGCAAAATAACGTAACAGTAATGTAAATTACTTACGTTTTTCCAAAACAACTAAATAATTTCCCCTCCAGGCTTTCGTCTCTCAAAATTTCAATCATAGTTCCCGACTAAAATATATACGAACAAGTTGAGAACTTCGGCTTTATTTTCAAACGTCCAATTTCCTCGAACCAAAGCAGAGCTCGGAGTTTCAACGATAAAACTAATTTATCATTCAACTTTAAAACCGTGAAACGGAATTTCAATACATTCTGTTCTGCCCTAAGGATGTGCGCTTGAAATACACAAGCATTTTCTGTTTCGAGCAAAAACTTTGAGAATGTTTTGAAAAATTAATGTTATTTACTTGGTCTCGGTGCGGTAACGTGAGATAGCACGTGCATTTATATTTTAACGTGTAACGGTCGCTTTATTAAGTTAGTTAGAAGGTTTTCCTCGCAGTTTTCGCACGCGTGGATGTCAGCTATAACTTAAAAGTTCTGTATTGCTAATCTTGTTTAAATAAGTCTTTATTAGCAATATAAAATACGTTAAGTCATGAATTCTTAACAGAAAAGAACCATCGCGACGAATTAAGACGCTAAAAGCATTTAAAAAGTAAGCAGGCCCAAGGCGGATGTCTGACATAGCAACGGGCATAATTATAGCATTGATTAAAAAACAAGGTAGCGCGTCTTTCGTCCATTTCAATTACGCCGTGATTAATGTAATTATGTGATTACTTTGCGTCATTTCTTCAAGACGCAGACAGATTACATCGTTATCAAGTTAAGGAAAGAAATTTAAGAAAATGTGGAAAATTCCGAACAGTTAAGTACTTAAATTTGGATTTTTTGCGAAAAAACCAGTCCAAACTGGCTCTCAAAAGTTCACTACAGCGTGTTGCATGAGTTATTGGACAATACCGAAATATAAATTACTAAAACAAAACGTTTCTTCTGTAATAAGTTAGGACACAAGAATTTGTTTATTATTCGCTGTAATATTTATATTAAATTAGCCTATTAATTTATCTGGTACTGTCACTTTAGATTAATGTCGACAACAATATTTAATTAAAACACACTTTACTTGTTGACAGGAATATTCAGGTCTCTGACAAAATTGACAGATATCCCAGCCCTCATAAACAAGTGACATTTCTACTAAAGTTAACGATGAAGAAGTCACTCAAATTAATCGGAATCGAATTATTTCTCGACTTGACTTGTACCCAAAATAGAAGTGATAAAATTGAATCAAAAGTCGAGAGCGAAAAATTCAATTCATCCAATCAATACGTCCATGCTTTTCGCTCAACAAACATGGAATGCATAAAATAGCTGCGAAAGAATAAACCGAGGTTTAACGCGTATTTTATCAAATCTCCTTTCCATAGGAGCGCCGGCAGGTGCAGGCAAACATCCGACGATCACGCAATGTTGAGCTTTACCACTCAATGTAAAATTCACTGCAACGGATACCGGAGTATTGGGAACAGTTCTCAGTAAATGAACATATTTGAAATTCTTATGTTGATTTTGAAGAGCAAAAAGGAGTATTGAAAGATTTTAACTTTCTTATCGTGAACGTTTTGATGTTAATAATATTAGTCAAGGTAACTACGAATATTGGTATTATGTATATGTAGATAATTTACTATATATATATACCCATAGGCAAACCACAGTGCGCAGGTCAGATCCCCACTTATGATAAATATTTGTGGGGTCCAAGAATACGTAACTGAGATTGGGTATCTTAAGCAGGTGATCGAAATATTTGAGAAACTCACAGGGATACAGGTATTAATAATTATAATTATTTTAATGCGGAAGTATTTTTTGCAAAATAGGAAAATCGTAAAGTATACACAATGCCAATGACATACCTAACTATTCACAATACGAACACAAGTATTCGCAAACGTAATATGGATTTTAATTTTAGCAATAGTCACGTTACCTGAAAGATGTACTAAACCACTTATTTAAGGTGTCTGCATGCAGGCAGCCTTATTCGATCGCTCGTGTGTATTGTTTTAGTTACAGTAACGCCTGACCTGGCTGACAAAGGGGCCATAGACCATGGAAATCGAATTACTTCGGTAAACGGCGCCTTGGGGGACCCCATTTCCATATCCACATGCATGTTAAAGGCTCTTGTTGTTTCCTTCCACGAATTTACTTGCACGTGTTCCAAGTGCAAATACCTTCTAGAGACGAATTGTTGGAACGTACAAGCAATCAGGACGAATAAACATACACATATAGTAGATAATGTTAGATATACTTTTGCGATTTGAAATGTAATTGTTTATAAAAATAATTTGTGTTAACGATGTGATCATGAAATGAAACTCTGCTGTTTTTTGTAAAGCTCATGGATAAAAATACTATCATTTATTTCGTGTATCAAAAAATATGAAGTCTGTCAAAAAGTACTAGAGCTCAAATAAAAGCCACAAAGCAAAATGCATGGATTTTATCGAAGCTTTTAGTAGTCAATATCGGCTGATATCAGCAATAAAATTCTAAAATGTTTCCACAAATTTTGTTCGGAAATGCTTCCTTAAAATAAAATGTTCCCGTTACAAGCTGAAATTTGTTTCATGACGCATCGCGGGTATGGTCTGTTAATGACCATACCCGCGATGCGATATTTAATCAGCTTTCAATTTTATTTGATAGTTATTTTTAGAATTGTTGATAGCACTGTTCTCTGTTTATATTATTACTCAGAAATTTGTAGTATGAGACATTCTTGTTTAAAGTAATCTTTGACACTGGGCATAAATTTATTTTCAGTTTCCTTTTTAGGGTTTGGTTATTTTGTGGCCCAAAATTATTTTTTTGATTTCGTTTCAAATTTAAATTGTTTCTGCTCTTTAGTTCTCAAAAAAATATGACGTCGAGCCGACTGACGTCGACTGAACTGACGTCGAATTGCAAGCGATTATTCTAATATACCAAACATAACATCTATATAAAAAAAACACAAAAACATTAAATCCAAGTATTTCTAAAGTCCCCTGAATTACGTCACTGAACTCCAGTCAAAAGACACTGAACTACATAAACTGGGCAATCCCACTGATATCCGGCGAGTACTTTTCCAAATCTCAGACTACTCTTAAATCACGGATAGCCCAATAAAACCTCGATTGCTCGTAGTCCCCGAGTTATTTGTTTTCACCCTCCAATGTACTTAGAGGAAGGGGACAACTACGTGAACTCGTAAACTATTTTTATATTGGTCTAAGTGTGAAACGGAATTGTGTTGCTATCTTCCCACGCAGACTGTAAAAGTCGATTGAGGGGAAAATTATGTCGTCCGTGCGTGAAAATAAAGTAGGATTGTTTTGAGCCTGACTGAAGACTATGTACATAAACTTGGAGCTAACGATTTAAGTTATCGTCTAAGTGAATAGCTGATGTTTTGGAAGGAGTGAAGTTTGAGAATATTATCGCAGGTTACACTGAATCCTAATCCTTTTGTTTTTTTTTGAGGAAGGTATTTTTGTATCATATTTTTGAGTGGGTTTTTTTACAAGTACTCACTTTCTTTTCTCCTTTTTTGAGAAAATACAAATATCTAATATCATCAGTCTGTGCCGCAGAATACTTTGGCTGTATTCATTGGACAGTAAAAATGAGCGTAAACTGTTTTAGCACTGTGATTATACAGTACATTATTTACTGTCAATAACAATATTTTCCAATCAATCTGCTGAATTACAAGCGATGTTTCTATTGGCAAAAAAAATATGTTCTTTGCTAATGGTAAAAAAATATATATTTTCAGTGGAACAAACGACACCCTCTAACTCAAAATATTTATTCGAATTTCTGATTCGTGTCGTCATCCTACCAAAATCTTCACTAAAAATATAAATATCGATAACACCGACGTTCAAAATTTGAACAAAACATTGTTCCCATGGACTTCTATTTGGGATTTCAATAACAGCTTCTTGAAAGGAATTAGTTACAAGAGCTTAGCAACAAAGTTGCAGATCAGATAAGTAACCACTTAGTTGTAAAGAGCTCAACAAATCTTAGTTCTAAAGTGTGTTTACTTGAGAAAATGTTTTTAACAATAGCGGCCCTAGATTTGTACTTCTTGCTTGTTACGCGGTATCTGCTTTGCGAATTGCAGAACTTCGAATTGAGTGTTGCTCGGATTATCTTTCTTGGGAATAAAGTTTTTTATTGCTCCTCAAAGGATAGGCTGTAGCTATACGGGTTATATAACAAGTGTCAATGCGTAGAGATTGATATATTCTGATCGGTCAATTTTAAATTTAATCATTTTAGACTTGATAGTTGTTTTTCTAGCTGAAAACATTTTGTTTAATTGACCCCATATATGTATATATAATAACATCATCCTCAACCAAGTCAGTAAAATTTTTTTGGAATTATTGTGCAAGGTTTAACTGGGCTGGCCAACATTTTTAATACTACTCTCACACTTGGGTTTCATAATAAATGCTGGTCCAGTTTTAAACAAAAAATATTCAGTTTATTATGCTGGCCCGTAATCCGTCTTAGTTCATTGCTGAAAAGCTGCATTCGCTTAAGAAGCCGTCAATACAATATAGTCAAAACATAAACATTGGATTTTTTTATATTGATAAAGTAATCGTAATCTTACAAAGGTCTAGGTAAAACTGCGTACAAAATTATTTTTGTCTGGTTTATTTCAATAACGCTTTCAAGTTACAATCGTATACGATTCCAAGGACGTATCGCCCTCACCCAAAACTTTATGTAAGAAAAAGATCAAGAAGATTTCCAAATTATTTGTGTCTTCAGACAAACCGACGTTTTCAATACACGGATTACGGGATGAGAATCAATTTAGGTTGAACGGCGAGTTGGCGTCTTTTTAGAGTTCCGTATATGTAACGGCCTTGTGGAGAAAGTAAAAAGCTTTGTACTGGTTATGTTTGTGTTAAATATAAATGAAATATTTTTTTTTGGAATTTAAGCTTCAGATATGAATACGTAATTATTGGCTGTAGATTATCAGTGATTCTGAACATTATCATTAGATGATGAAAAGTGTATTAGAAAACTGTTTTTAAAAGTGATTTGATTTTGACCTTTTATCTTCCTTTAATTCTTTTCCGCATAGATATCTGCAGGATATCTATCAAAGCCCACTCTACATCATATCAGAGTAAACTTGTCATGCAGAACCCATCTCAAACGAGTGTATTGTGTTTTGCTTTCTTCTGGTTTGTTTAAAAGCCTCACGTATTGTATTAATCATTGGCAAGCTTTGCCAAGCTAAGCCCAAAATAGATATAGAACTCTTTTTGTTCCAATGTCTTTTGCAGCTTACTGATTGTTATGGAAATAGGTTATTCATGATATGTCAATGCGAGTTTCCTTTCAGTCTAAAAAAAATACTTTTGATTTTCTATAAAACTATATATAAATTTTTTGCATATTTACATTACATTCTCTACATCAAATTTGATACGACATTAAATTTATCTAATTTTGTTTCTCATCTGGATTTTTGCAATCATATTTTTGCCCTATTTATTTCCTTGATATGAAGAGGAAAAACGCGTCAACAATTTGCTCACTCACTGTAAACAGCTAACTACGTGCAGGGCTTGTAACAAGCTCGGAATATGAAATTCAAAAGCTCGGGCACAAAATGTTTTGACATGAAACATGCACTCAACTCCCGACGCAGCCTTTACGCTGTTGACAAAGTCTAGACTTTTAAAATATGCTAAGTAATTTTGTATTCGTTCTTTATTTATACAGTCATGTGTCACTTCTATTTTTTTATCACTTACCAGGCACACGTGGCATACTTTCATACAAAAAGTGTTCCACAAACTGCAGTCATGATTTAAATAAAATACTGAATAGCTTGTCAAGTTCTGAATAAGATATTGTGTTATCCCAAAGAAATTTGCTCGTAGATCAGTAACTAACATTGGCTTATTCATACGACTAACTTTTTTGAAAATTTAAAGGAAGGTTATCCTGCAAATCATTTTCTTACAAACGTTCAAATTATGGACTACTATATGCTATGTGAAACTCGATGCTAAGTTCGCACTATAAAGTAATAAAAATGTGTTCTTGGAGAAAACCGTAGGAGAATCTTAATATTAAATCACATTGTTATCAAAATTGGTCAAATCATAACATTGTTTATGATAACTCTATGCTGGAGTTTTTCTGAGAAGGGATCGTTACTTGGATCGTTTCCTTATTAATAACAAAACCCTTGTCCTTATTGAGCGGAACTTTCCGCCTTTTTGCACACATATTGTTTTGTCCCTTCTGAGAAAATACACTTGACAAGTTATACCTAAGTATTGACACTCATAGGTTTGTTAAACGCGCTTCATCAAGTCTCTACAATTGTCATTTTGATATCCGTACAGCTCCAATCGCGTCTTTGCGAAAAGAAACTTGGGGATGTAAGCTGAAAGTAGTTTTATTATTTTTGTAAAGGATGGTTTTATTCTGATCACCCCTACTTGTGCACGGCAATGTGAAATGAGAAAGATACATTAAAATATAATATTATACTCTATATTCTCTGAACAATGATAAACCTATCCTATGTCACAGACAAACATTAGTAGTAATACTTAATCACAAAGACGACTCTTCAACGAATGCACAAATAGCCATTGGTGAAGGGGAAAAAACACGTTCTTTTAATTATCCTTGTACACGCTAAAGTCACGTGTGTACAATCAGTAATAAAATCGATAAACACAATTCGATTTACATAGTGTCGTTTTGAGTGCCATGTAGGATTTGGAGTTAAGTAAGGTCTAGCACATGTACTAGGTATGAAACTCATTTTGTTCCTTAGTTTACAATTGTTTTTAAAATAAAGTGGTGCTAAACAACTTCTGTTGCTGACTGTACAGGTGTCCTATTGCAAGTATTATTGGAGGATGCTCGTTACGTGAACGTCGAGGTCGTGACGTCAGACTTTTCTACCGACGTATCTTTGGAGAGATAGGATTGATTTGTTCTGTTTCCTTTTTAACGTTTTATCAGTCGTAACTTTATTTTTAAACTTTTCCCTTTTGCGTATTTTTTCGCTGTTCATTTTGTTGCAATACTTGGCACTTTTAGGAATTTTATTACTGAAGCAACGCTGGCTATCTGTCTGTCTGAAATAGAATTAATCCGGTACTGATTTGTTAAATGTTGGTTGACAAATGGTGTGTCAGAGACGCCTCAAAAGGAGACACATTAAAAATGTCACAAATTTCAAACAATCGATTTCCCACGTCTTAAATTATCTAACTGCTATTGCAAAGTTATCTTATCTAACCAAAGTGTCCGAATTGATTTCGTAAAAACTTCAAGCGCTCTCTTTTCTCGGTTTTTACCGCACTAAGTTTTAAAATCTTAGTTTAGGTTAATGCATTTATTCAAGTTCTCTGTTCAAAGGCAGTAGGTAGTCATTATCGTTGGTAGCGGTGGCAGCAGTTGTCGGCTGTAGTTAAGGAAAGATTTTCTTTTCGTTCATTCTCTTCTTTGTATTATTGCTTATAGTTTTAAGAATGTATCACAATCTTTTGCAAATTCTCGCTGAATTGTCATTGCAGACAACTTTTAATAGAATCGACTTTTTTATGAATTATTATCCATTAGTATCGTAATATGCTTTAACAACATTGCTTTGACTCATTGAAAAAAATAAGTGACATAAAATTTCAAACTTCAACGACGCAATAAATTTCATACATTTTTTTGAGCGTCATAGCTGTATTAGTCAGTTAAAAGAAAACTGTTTGGAAGGTCTCCAGCTCTGTATTGATCAGTCAATTATTTATGTATTCAATGTGCGATCTATTTTTGCAGTCACTTGCAGCACCTGCGTTAATCACATATCGGGTTAATCAGCTATTGCACGTATTTAAAAGCCTACTAAAAACTATAAGGGTTGAAACTTGTGTAGTTGTGTGGGTTTTGACAATTATAAAATTGTCCGAAACTGTAACCCCTTGGCTAAAATACTTGTAAAATGTTGCGAAATCCGGTCTTCGCGAAGGATTCCCATGGAGGCCACAATCTTGGCCAAATGCGTAAGCACTCTTCAGGTACCACTCGCGGGCAATTGTTTCACGCAAACTTGAACCCTAAATACATATAATTACGATAATACGATACATATTTACGATACCAAGCAAGTTCTTATACATGAAACTCGTAAGATATTTGGTAAAAATTATCTTTTTTCTACGAAATGAAATCATTTATTCTGTAAGTAGGATGTATGATTTCCTTTCATTTCGTTACATTCTATGAAAATAGCTCTAGGGTAGGTAGGGAAGATAAAACAATAATTCAAATTTTAATCTAATAATTGTTGTTATTGTGTTATTCTACTTTTCAGTAGGAAAATAAATATCATGTTAACTGTTTATTATGAGTTTTAATGACCACGTGTGTAGTTAACATTGAATCCTATCTCAATTGAGAATCAGTTTAAAACTTCTTACTTATAATGAAACTGACCATTAAGTAATTAGTCCTACACTTCACTACACAAGCTCAAATTGGGCTATTCATTCCTGTAATCTGTACTTAAACCTGTTGCCATCTCTGCCCTAATTTAATACCAAGTTTATCGCTCCTCGCATACATCAAGCTTGACCAGACATTACAGAGCCCTTATGGGCACAGAAATAGAGTTCAAAATAATCCGTTTTTATTTGCCGCTTGTACGATAACGAAAACTTTATTACGGGTAGTTTTCTTTGTGGTTTCGTTAAGTGAAGATGGCTTTTGTCCAAGAATTTTCTATTTCGTGGAAATTTATATATATAAATGCAATAAGAAAAAAGTTTAAAGCTTATTAGGTAAACAGAGATAAGGGTTCCGCCTTGTAAAATACAGTGGTATATTTTGGTTTGCCAAATTGTCCACAAGTTATGATAGTTATTGCGCTGTCTGTTTACAGAGAGAGACAAGGTTACGAGGTAAAGCGTGCGGTTATTGTATAATATTTAAGCCTTTACATGTGTTAAGCCATAATTTCAAACAAATTTTGAAATAAGAAGGTATAGCAGCATGTAATAAATCTTTCAATAGAGTTACGAGAAGTTCCTGTTTACCCTATTTCCCCCTCACTCGTTACAAACGGAAAACTTTTCTTTTTGGTACTTAGGAGGCTTTTGCAAGCCTTTCCTTATACATAATTACGATTTTTCGAGAACTCTGTACACCCAATACTAGCCGGTTTTCCTCCACTAATATAATAGACTGAGTTTTCTTTGAATTTCCTAATATATGTCAGGGGTGAAGCGAGACCTTGAGATGATCGTAAGAAGTTTATTTTAAATGGATTTGAATAATATAATGTACTCAAGCGATGTATTAATAGTTTGGTGTATACACAATCCTTCAAGTATTCGTACTAATTAAAAAGTACCAAAACATTAAGATTCTTAAGAAAAATAATCGTATTTTGTTTTCGTCGAGGTCAAGTTTAATTAAACCACTCTCTCCTTTCAACAAAAACTTTAATTTAGTTTGGGTACTCATTTTCCATTAAATTAATCTTATATTTTTTCAGGTATGGGTGGAGAGGAGTATCGAGTTTTGCACAGAGAAGTGGCCGGACTCTATAAAGAAAGAGCTGTTCGGAGCTTTCAGCTTCGTGCTCGTCTACGCCATACCTGGTAAGTAACGACTTCAAAAAGAATAACTTCCTGCTGCCCAGCTGTACTCAAGAACGATACTGAGTGCAAAATTGCCCTAGCCTGGCTTAGCTATAACTGCCCAGGTGAAGTGACGCTTAATACGGTTGATGCGTGTTTGAGTGACCCATGTCATAACGAATTCTTTCAGTTTTAGGATGGCACCTTTAAATGTGTGTCACGGACATTATGTAAACATATTTGACAGTATTTACGGGTTACGCTAACTAACTAACGTAATTGGGTTGAGGTGAGATAGGCAGTCACTCCTTCTAAAACACTGGTATCTAGCTGCATCTGGTTAGGCTAGAAGCTGACCAAAACATACTTGACAAAACGCTCGGCTAATATTTAAATATATTATGCAAAGAAATGATATGACGTCATCGTCGATGTTGGATATTAAGACGACAGTTACTCTAAACCTTACATACACAGATCCATCTGAGCTTTTAGTACTTTTTATAAAGCGTCACATGTGCACTTGTTTGTTAATACTTTTGACTCGGAATAGAGTTTTGTCAACCCGTCTGAAAAAAATGGACGCAATCACAATCTTATCGAATAACAAAGATTCTCTTACCCCCATTGCTGTCCAGTGTCAGTATTAGGTATTCAGCATATCATAGATTTTATCGTTACTTTCTTAAATATTTAACTTAAAAATACTTTATGCATAAAATTTATAAAATAAATCATAAAGTTATTAAGTTAACAGTTCACTCAATTCTCAAGCCACAAAGTACAAAAATTCAATGTTTACTTAAAATTAAGTTGTCACAAACTTTAACTGAAATTGAAAAGGACGATAAAAACGCTTATTAAATAAAATGTCTTCATAACTTTTTACATAGTAATGGCAAAACTATTTCTGATAATGATGTAGAATATTTATGAATGGAGAATACTTGTAACATGTACATCTTGGTTTGCTTAGTATGAACATCAACTCTTTTTGTCAATTAGCGGATTTTTTTTATACTTATTTCAAAACAATTTAAAACAAAAACCTCTTGTGTTGTCATAATTTTATAATAAACGCGATATTTTTTATATGTATTTAAATGCCTTTTGATGTCAAACTTGAAAAGCAATTTCAAAATAACGAATGATAAAGACACATGTTTGTCCACAAAACAGTCACCCACAGTACTTGTAACAAAAGCTTTGTGTGTTTCTGTGAAAATGTCTAAACTGACTCAATTTCAAGCCTCCAGGGCACTTTTGGGTAAACATGAAGTGGTTACATCGTTTTTCCGGAAAAATAAGAAGGGACACGAGGGCCATTTGTCACACGTTATATTTCACGGGCCGACGGCGCAAAATGTGGACAAACAAACCAGCCCTCTACAACGTCAAGAGGCAAAAGCAATTATGTGGTGATGACGTATTTTCAGAGGTAGAAATATTAAGCTCCACAAAATATATACAGTGTATTATATCTTATCCTTTTCCACATATTCATGAAAAAGTAAAACCAATTTTGTTTCGGTGTTAAGACACAGCCGTAGCTAAAATACTGTACACAACCTAATTTGTCTGATTCATTTAATTTGCTACGTGATTTCGTAGCGCGTAGCTTGTAGTCGGCGTAGACGTCTACGATTCACCAATATTTTGTAAAAGAAAAAAACGGTTATTCGTTTGAATAAGTGATGTATTGTGAATGTATTTACTTCGTTGCTGCTTCGAGATATGATATTAAAAATCATAAATCATCTTGCTAGATATCTAGTAAGACAAGTTTTTTTGTCACGTATGTTATGAATGTTTTTTTGAATCTTTGGCTGATCTAAGTTGACAGCAGATTGATACTGATTTATTATATTATGTACTGCTTGAAAACACATTTTTCGCTTAACCTAAAAAATCAGAATACTGAGTGTTCTAGAGAAAACTTTTCACTTATGTTTTTTGTGCTATTTTGAAATAGAATCAATCGAGTTATTATAATTTATTGATTTCACATGTTGACAATTCTTTATTGAAATATGTGGATCTAAAGAATATCTATGACACCGATATGTTGAGATATCATTAAACTTGATTTAATAGACTGTATTTACTCTTTATACGATCAAAGCAACTAAAAAAGCTCTAGAAGAAATAATAAAAAAACGTAAAATATTTTGAGGGTTCTTGAGACTAATATTTTGTGATAAATTGTAGATGCAATTAATTATTTAAGTATTTACTTATACTTATTTTTTGCCATGAACACTATAAATAAACTACTCATATATTGTAACCCACTATGAGTCTGGTTAACTAAGACCTGAAAATGTTAGTGCTTAGCGTTCAAGCTTTCTTCTAGACGTCTGAAGCGTGATAGATCGAGCTGAAGCTTAGCTTAATCGATTACACTCCGATACAAATAATTCAATGTACCATTAAGATCTCTTCTTCCAGTTCTTTCCTATTTATCGCTAAATGCATCCCCATTTTGAAATAGTTCAATGGAATTTTAGAGATATCACAGATTACGTTGAAACATTTCTCAGTAAATTATGAACTACATACAATAGTTAAGAGCTAGGGTAAGAATTAGTATTATCATAATTCAATCTCAATAACTTCTATCTTATTCATTTACATGCCGTATTATGTTACGAAATATGAACTGTTGTACTAATTCATAATATTTACATATTCTGACCCACATTTCGAGGAAATTAATGAATATGTTCTGAAATAGTTCAAATGCTAAAAATATTTAGTTAACATTTTTGAAGTTGCTAAAGTACCACCATTGAAATTTACTAAATATTAAAACAACCTAAAACTTCTGAAATCCAAATTTTCCAAAGATAATGCTCTTTCAAAATTTTCACATTAACATTTCCGACGAATTGTATATTTATTTATTCTATAGTACAGTAGGCATATCTTATCGGGTAATGGATGCTTGAAAGGTTCTCAAACTTTTAATTGCTATAAAAACTTAATTAGTTACTTAGGTAATGTTACTAAAGTATTATCTAACTCCAAATTGATCTGAGGGATTTTCCGTAGTCTGATAGCGAGGCCCGGCCTTATTGCGTTAGGATTTTTAATTAAAATGTTTTTCGCCACTTTGTTTCGCACTTTTTTGTATTTTGTTAATTTTAAACGAATCAAATATTTTTGTGAGCCTTTTTAACCGCCAACCCGCTAGAGAGTAATTATGGAGATCAATTGTTTCCTACTTTATATGCGAGAGGCCTTTGCTTGGTAATTTATTTGATGAAAATAAAAATTGAACGAATCCTACATTTATATCTAGAACAAATTTACTTGTAAACGATTTCGGGCTTATATTTATTTTTATGCGACCCGTCTTAGCAACATAGAGTTTTATACTATGTGCCAGCAATAGCGCAATTCCAGAGTTTTTTTAAAAAAGCCTACCAATATACAGGACAGGATACAGAAAATTTGAAAGTGAGTATCTATAAATTATTGAATACTCCTTAGTATTTAATTTATTATTGTAGCGGCAATAGAATTAAAAACCATATTCACTATTAACGAAATGGGTTTATTCAAATACATATTTTTGACGTAAGAAGATCGTTTGAAAGCGTTTCCAAATAATCTTCTAAATACAGAACTAGTTCAAAGTCAGACCTTTTCAATACCCCAAGGGCAGTTGAAAGCATACGTCTTTACAGAGCGGTCTCAAACGTAATTAAATTGTATACCAACTTTACTCCAGTTTAAATTTAACTAAAACTATTAATATTTACATCAAGTTATTGCTTTTGATAGGTTTTAAGATCGTAGTCCAAATAGTAATTTAAGAAGAGGTATGATTATGTTCAAGAAAATAAGAGGGAACAAACTCGTCTAAAATTATCCTTCAAAGTGGTAATACTTAAATTACAGAACAAGAAAGTAGGAATAGACGTGACATCACTACAAAGTTTTAAAAGAGAAAATGTTTAGATATCTTTTACAATGCTGTCTCATTTAATCGATAATGCTCCCTTATATTTATTAAACGCCATTGCTTTTCGAAACACGACGTGCTTTGTAGTTATCACTGTCATACAGTTTAGCACTTATGAAGGAAATAAATGTAACTTGCGTATGTGGATTTCCACACTTATTTTCAAATCAGTTTGCCTGGGATCACCTTGATTCATGGTAGTATTTTAGGTAAAACGGCTGCCTATCTGCAATCCACTCCACAGCTCGTAAGCCGGTTGGCAGGTTATTGGGGATTTAATAACGCTTTTTTATATTTGGCCAAACAATCTTGTTACAAAAGAATATCTTAAACAAATTATCTCAGTACATAACACGAAAACACGCCTTAACGAAATTAGGGTTCTGTTGTTTCTAAATACGAGTATAACAAAGAAATAAGGAAAATTTGTTGGACGAGCCTAAGAGGTAAGAAAAATAAAAAGAAATGTGGCCAACAAAATTATATGGAACATTTGTATTAATAAAAGTCCTGGCGTAAATGTTTGGGGAATGTATGAAAAAGGACTAAAATATAAGCCTCCATGCATTTTCCGGTTTAATCGGATATTTTTTTAAACTACCATAATGCTAAAATCTGTGACATCCCTGCGTATCGCTCAGTACAGCCAGTAAATTGGGCCTCGAGGTGAATATAAAAAGTGGTAACAACGTTTTTTTATTTCTTAATTAATTTTAAAATATAGACACGAATATCCGAGTAGTTGAGGTCACCACGACAAATCACTGTGCGCCTGGGACAGAGGTTTTTTTGATCCATGAATGCTTGTTGTCTGGGTGCTTTTGAGCATGTGACTTGAATGTTGGTACAAATCCCGTGATACAAGTACTAAATTATTTTTTTTAGTCGTCCTTTTTTTTTAACAAAATCTTTATTTTTTTTAATAGCATTTTGAGTTCCTTTAATTATGTGTGACATGCCAAATCTCCAAGGAATGCGACTTTACTCCAGTATTTTACTATGAAGTGTATGCATCGGAAATCGTTTGAGAAATCGTATTGCTTGGTCACGGGCGCAAATGGAGCTCTCGACGAACGGTTTTATGTCCTAATCTCTTTGATTACGTTCTTCATTCAGCGCTCGGTTTTTATTTGACTTTGACTGCGAGAACATTCCAAACGGGGCTGATTTACTATTCTCTTCGCAAATGGCATTGCCATCGTTATACAGCTAACCTGTACGACTGCTGTAATCAGTAAATCAATTTAATTGTTTTCGACCGGTATTAAATCAAGGCAAAATGTCAAATTCGATATGTATGGATTTTTAAAATAATATATAATGAACTATTTTTTTATAATGATACTACTGTCATATTCCAGGTTGCATAGTCGTCGTGTCGTACTCCCTGATGGGCAGGAGGCTGTGTTCGGTGTTGCCGCCCTTCGACCAGACCGAGGGTAGCGCGAATAGTCAACAGGTACGTTATACTTTTTTAAGGTCCTGATTTTCATGCAGATTACATTCTAACCTGCATCAAAACCGAGCAAGCAACTTTAGAGACTTTTAAGTTATATCTACACTTTTTAATCGATTTCCTTGTCCCATGAGTTACATAAAACACATTGTTTAACTATTGAGTCTATTGATGGGACAGCGAAGTTAATCTTACGAACGGTAATAAAAATCCAAGAGTAATCTCAAATCCCCAGTCATCCCCAGAGCAAACGTGGTCAATATTTTATAAACGGGAAGATTTTTCCCGTCATAGAACAATTATGGGCTGGTTTCTATCTTTTATCCACGCTCATTGATATGCCGATTCAGTTGAACTTTAATTAAACCCATGGTAAGTGCTTATATGACCGTATAACATATATTACATGTTATCGAAATTTTCATAAAATATTTTTTAAATAACAAGTATACATGTAAATAATTAACTTCACTAAAGTGTACATAATAATACGCAATACATAACTCTCATAATATTTTACACACGAGATTTTTTTTCGAGCAAAACCTGTACTTATGTTTGGTATACTAAACGATTGAACTAGTGCAAACAGCAACAGCTAGGTACGATAGCTCTCGCCGCGCCGCGGGATCGGATTATCGGATTTAATGGACAGCGGGTGGCAGCCCGGCTTATAGCAGGAGGACATGGATTTTTAGTATAAAATAAAATTGCAAAAAGTGTGTCCTATATTCTCCTCGCCGTATGAACAGAACAAAATCAGCGTTTGGCTGACGATAGGCAATTAGAGACTGATTTTATATGAATAAATCTTTTTTTTATATGCGGCTTTTCATCATTACTGGTTTCGAAATGATTTTAGTGTTAGGTTAGGTTACGTGTTAACGATGTGTTATAGATCTTGTTATACTAAGTAGCTATAAACACATAAAAGAAAATACGGTTACCTATTCATATTTTTCTTAGGTATGTACAGCCAAACAGACAAAGAAAAAAAGTACTTTTAACTGAACTTGTTTGTTATCAATCATTTAATTCGGAGAACTCGTTTCCAATCACGAAAGTATATATGTTTTGATGTACCAACTTTGTGATTATTAATGAAAATACATGGAAATAATTTATTGAATGTACAATTTAAAGGCTGAAAGGAAATATTATTATTTGGATTCGTGTGATTTAACGCAATTCTCGATAAGTAATTAAAACATTGAGTTAACATTCATGGAGGCGTGTCGCTGACGTTTCACGAATAAAAGTTTTTCATTTAAATATTAATTGTATTTTCATTGGCTTAGCGCTTTATCGTGATAATCATCAATGGGCCATTTTTTGCCGATTTTTCTCCAAAAAGGCGTACTTGAAAAAAAAACACGTTTTGATATTTTTTTAATTTAAGGTGACTATAGCACAAAGACAGGAGCAAAGCAAAGGAGGAGCTCGTGGCTAAGCTATAACCGCAGAAGTGAAACGATCACAGGTTTCAGCTTGACGCGGTTGGTCCGTAGATGGGTGACCATCTTTGTCATAAGGAGTTCCTCCGTGTTTCGGAAGGCACCTTAAATTGTGGGTCCCGGCTGTTATTCTTACATCTTTGACAGTCGTTACAGGTAGTCAGAAGCTTGAAAAGTCTGGCAACCAGTTTAACCAAGGGGTATCGTGTCGCCCAGGTAACTGGGTTGAGGAGGTCAGATAAGCAGTCACTCCTTGTAAAACACTGGTACTTAGCTAAAACCGGTTGGACTGGTAGCCGACCCCAACATAGTTGGGAAAAGGCTAGGCCAATGATATAGCACAAAGACAAGTAACAATAAATACAAAATTAGCCAAATAAAGAGAAAACAGCGTTCCGTTTACTTTTTGAACCTTATTATACAGTTATTACTTACAAATAAACTTGATCTTGTAATAAAGACCATTCGATCATAACCTCGTTATATTAAACACGATACTTTATATCCTCTACTTTTACGCCTGAGTTATTACCGGCGGTAAAACGTTGATGCCGCAACAGGTGAACGGAAGGCTGTATGGAAAGTATTTTGTAATCATCAGCCCAATGATTTTGGTTAGAATTAATCGAAAAGGAAAAGTAAATGACATGTCATCAGATTTTAAGGTTATGTTCAAATTATCGGAAACCCCTTACCACGAATATGAATTTTATATTGAAAACGTTGTTACAGAAATCGGTTCACGTACCATTACTGTATTTAGTTGTAAAGCAGATAATAGTCAAAAACCAGCCCATTAATGTACTACTGCTGGGCAAAATCTCTTGTCATGTAGTGGAAGCTTGAGATTTGATTCGTTAGATAACTTAGTCCAAGTATAGAGTATAACATTAGGTTAAGTTATTATTGTTGTACCAGAAATGATAGAATATTAGGATGTTTTTCACATAAGCAGTACCTATGAGTCCTTCTTTTAAAAATTGTGCAACAGTCGATTTTGGATTTAAGAGTAAAACTTTTTTATAAAAATCGGAAAATATTGCGCCCCAATTCCAAATGTTTTCGTTTACTTTACTGCCACACAACTCTACTTAATTTAGGTCTAAATCGGGAACATAAAACTTTTAGAACCAATTCAGCCTTTTCCCTTCCCAACATTATTGTTTACATCAAATCGTGTTTACAATCGTGTTACTCAGTAATCTTACGATGTATCAAAATCCCCGAAGAAATGAATCCAGATTTAAGAAGACTAATCTAGACCGTTGTTGTGTTGAGATGTGAAAGCGTTACGACTATTTTTACAACTCATAAATCTCTCGCTTCCAAACCGTATTGTAAATAGAGATTGTGCGAGAAATCAAAATTTAAATTTGTATTACGATGAGCGCAGTCGTAAAGTAATGTAATATGTTGTTGGTTTTGATTCAATTGTAAATAATATATTTTATGTGTTTTTATATACGTTTGTTGATCCCAGAAATATAAAAGAAGATATCTACAATGTTAGTTTTGATAATGTTATGGATGTATTTGAAAAACCAAAATACACAATTGTGAAAATGATAGTCATCAATAGAAACCCGCTTATTGACCTCTTTTACGACTTATCGAAAAGGACTATAATTTCCGCACTTTTATTGAATCGTTCATCGCTAACGATACAAATATTTTGAATCGTCTAACAGCAGCAGACAAAACATCAAAATACTTCATAATTCAAACTGCCAAAATGCTTTTTAAAGACCTAGCAAAGCGTCTCGTTGACACTTCTCGTGACCCAAAGGCTGGCTTTTAACTCGCTCAGAGGATTAGCATTGCCATTCAACGTGGCAATGCTGCCAGCCTTTTGGGCACACTCCCAGCCGGCAGCGACGCCGATGAATTTTTTGATGCTTTAATTTAATTTAATAATTTTTTGTTTTTTAACTTGTAAATATTTAACTCTGAAGACAAATAAATATTTATTCAAACTTAAACTACTATTTTAGAAACTAAGCCTTCTCTTTCCTATTCCAGCGTCTCCGCATCGTCCGGGAAAGGAAGCGCGTGGCCTGGATCCTGCTCCTCCTGGCCGTGCTATTCGCGCTGTGCTGGCTCCCCTACAACATCCTACAGCTGCTTATTGACGTGAACGCCGTCAACGTCGAGTCCGTGTCCGCCATGTTGCCGTATACACTGCTTCTAGGTACGTAGCTGTCAGTCTTTCAAATTGCCTTCTGACTGACGACTGACTGGTCATTACAAAAAATAAAAGGTTTCTATGTAAGACACGAAGGTTTAAACACATGGATAGATATGGTATTTTCTCGTGATTGACACTAGTTGTTGCCCACGGGCCCTCTCCCTAAAAATCGAAAACGATTCCACGGGAACATAAAATCGGGAAAAAAAACTTCGTCTAAGTCTGTCTAAATCTGATGCGTAATTTAGAAGTTCAAATAAAAAAAAAAACAATTACATTTTGACCAACCATCAACTAAACCTATAAAATATATTTACGGACCGGAGTTTTTAAATTTAATATTCTCGAAGACATGAAAGGCATTTCAGGAACGATAATCCTAAGTTCTATAAACTCGAACTGGAATTTATTAAAATCTATGAATAGTATATTTTCGGAGAACTATTTACTTAAAATTTTCAATTTAGTCTGTTGATATACGATTAAGTACGGAATAAACCAGATCATTATAAAGACAGTCGACGGCTTTAATCTCCAGTAACTATTAAAGTAGCCAACTTAAATATCTGTTTGAATTTATTGTAAAGACATGGATAAATATCTTTGGGAATTGGAGACTTACATTTTACTGTCTTGTATACCAGTGATCTCAGCCCTAATAAATGTAATAACTGCTGCAATATATTCAAAAACAGGTACTCAACATACAAAAGAACTAGTAATTTTTACTTAAAGCTCAACATAAATTATGTTCTGTAATAAACCTTTGTATTGTGAGTTTGTGTTAACAAACACATCCACAATACATTGAAGTTTGGCACAGTCAAATTTGCTTCGAATGAGAGTATCATTAGCTACGTACATATGTCAAATCACATTTGCTACGATTATCACGTTGCTACGAATACCAAGCAAATTTACCACGAGTCCTACTAGTGATGACTAGTCGCCTCGTGACCCCACCTCCGAGTCAGCTCATGGTTAAAAAATCTAGTTGGATTTGAAACTAGTCGGTCTATCCCTATTAATACGCGTGAGTAATATAATTATTGAACAAATAATATAATTATGAATTCGTCTCACGAATGATATTATAATAGTACATAGATTATAGTAAACTATTACATTGACGTTCAATTATATTTAATAGTATGCAAAGCGGATTATAGATGCATGAGCAAACAATACTATTGTGTTTCGAATTATATCTGAGACGTGCTGACGATGGTCGGTCCATAGGAATTAGAAAAATGTTGATGCGTTTTGCTGTATTCATAGTTTAGGAGTGCTACTGAGGAGCTGTGCAATGGAATTTAAACTTATTTAAGACAAAGTCAGAATGAAAATGATTTATATTATATATTTATTACTGCTTTTTTTTTTAAACACTTCATACATGAAACTGATTCGAATTAAGGATTGTCTACTAATTCATTCAATGACATAGTTCGAACAATTCGTGTGACTTATGAATTAATGAGTTGAGTCTACATGATCTTTAAGTATATCATAATTCAAATATATTAAAGTTTTAAACGACCAGTATAGACTGGTCGTTTTTAGTGGTATAATTCGTTAATAGTAACGAATTATATCACTAGATAAAAATAGCAGGTGATTTGATCCAAAAACATTTTTTTGCTAGCGATATTCAAAAAACATTACACTCCCTCACAAATATGGTACCTGAACACCTCCTGACCCGCTTAACAATATTAAATATAATTGTATTTTCAAATCTCCAGGACACACAAACTCAGCAATCAACCCGATAGTGTACTGCCTGATGACGCGCAACTTCCGCCGCTCCCTCCGAAAACTGATCTGCCACGATCCTGGTAACATACACTCTAGTACTCATTTCCATGTAAGTTTACCTCGAACCATCCAACAATATTGCATTCTACTAAACATCGTTTTAATATTACCTTACAATCTATGGAATGCAACTAAAGACTTACCTTTCAAATGCCTGAAAGAGGTTTACTTGAAATGATTTTGAATACGTTTGAATGGTGCATGTGTTTGTGTATTATTTTATGTTGTTGTACCAAATGAACGAAATTTTTGTACCTTTTTTCGAATATTGAAGTGTGCAAAACTGCATGCCTGTAATAGCACTTCTTAAGATTAAGTTACTTGTTTGCACATTGTTTCTGCAATTTAAGAACTTTTATTGTGTGTGTGAATTGATTATTTTTATCTCTTTTATAGATTAGTGATTTTAATTTTGTCTTTAACAGATGGTATTACTAACTTTATTAATCGTCAAATTTTAAAATTGATGATACTCGGCTCGTCGGTTTTTTTATGTAGCCTGTTTTAGATCCCACTGCTCGGCAAAGGCCTCCCCCTTTCTCTTTCAAACCTCTCTATCCTTTGCAATTTCCGGCCAATAAAATACCAGATATTATTGGAATGAGTACTAACCATAACCATTTACTATTTTTCTTATTTGATCTCCTCTTTCAGATGCAGGGCTTACGTCAAAAATCCAACACGTCTAGCATGCGGACGTGCACGACTGTCACCTTTAGGAGCAGCAACAACCAGCTCGGCAGGACCGGCACCGGTAACGCGAGCATGCTCTACGGCAGGAACAATAGGACCTCGTCCTTCAGGGACAACGGGTGGAAGGACCGGTATCAGAAGACCCCGCAGTTCTTATAAATTTGCCCTTGAAACGGGTGATAATATGACGTAGTGAGAGAAATTGTGATTGATGTGGATAAAGACGTTATTTGAAAAGTGACAGATAGTACGTAAGTAAGTATTTTAAGAGTTGTGGGTGTATTGTAGCTCTTCAAGAAATTGTTGTCGTTAAAAGATAGAGACGGCTCTACAAAGCACGAAGCTATGTCTCTCTTTTAAATTGACATCTTTTCTGCTTTAAGAGTGTTTAGGAGCCCTCGAAGCTTTTATTAAAATAGAGTAGAGGAATATATTATAAGAGCGTGCCTGGAGGTACCTAACAAAAAATATATTTATCTAAGTACAGGTCTTAATTAAAAAAAAAAGAAATGTCTACTTTTGAGGTAAACGTTTGTTATATTCTTGCAAGAATTTTTCAATTCTAGTCATTCGTATATGGTTACTTGCACGATATAATTTTGTAGTGATATAGTTGTCTCAGAGTAAATTTTGTTTTGTTGATCTTAAAGTTTGTTCAACATTATGAGAGATATGTCCCGTTGAAGTCATCTTTACGCTAGTTTATATATCTAATACTTTATTCGAAGAGTAAGTAAGATAAACTAAATTGTACAACCAAATAATATTTACCATTACAAAACGCCGAAATTATAAGCTTAATGATTGGACCAACCCTTAAGTTTGTTGAAAACAGCGCCATCTATTATTCATCGTGTTCATTAAGCGCTAGGCGTTCTCATTGAAGGCCTCATAGACAAATACAAGAGATGTCTCCACGTAGGTTTATACAAAGGTTTACCAAACAACAGTTAATTGTGTAGAGCGCTCTAGTCACAACTTCTACAATTTATTTAAATAAATAAGTCTAAAGGATCGGAAAGCTTTATTTATTAGTATTGATAACTATTTAATATACTAACGGTACGTAGTAATTAAACGATCTCATGAATGAGAAACTAACACTTTGTTGTAGTCTTATCAACAGATGTAGCTTTTCTCTATTATTGAGAAGAATATATAGAGCTTAATGCAACGCCATCTGTCGGTAGATGAGATACTATTTTTTTAATATATGCTTGTCATTTTAAATTAGTTTAAGATAAATTGTTTACATTTAATTTTACGAAAACCTAGAATTATTCAAGTTATAATTACTATAATTAAACTAATGTCATAATTATTATAAGATTGGTTTTATGTGTGATTGGCCTTTAAGGCTTAAGATATTATGGAGATTGTGTATTATTTCTAGAATTAGCTCCAGGATCCGCGTTGGGAAGTAAAAATAACGGCCCCATTTCATCCCCATCCCCAAAATTGCTCTAAATTTATTTTTCTTACTATTTATTATGAATTCTAGTCGTGTATAATCAAGCTGATCTACTTAGCATAGTTAAAAAATAGTTTGTTTATTCTAAAATAAATTATTGATATATTTTTATCGTTGTCATATATTAAATGATTTAGATATGTAACTAAGATTTCTATGTCAAATATAAATTTGTATAAATCATGATGTATATTAAGTGAAGTATAAGGTTCTGGTGTTTTATTTTGAATCCACTTGCCTCCTTTATTAGATGCTAACATCAAATCACTTTTAACAATGACATATTTAGAAAATTAGGCTTGGTTTTCAATTGTTTCTTTTAGTTTTGCAAACAGAACGATGCCACTGTGAAGGAGTAAAATGTTGGGGAACTTCTATAAAAGTATTGATTATAAAATTACTTATCAAAATTACTGGAAATACACAGTAAATCTCTTCAAGAAACTTTGTTTCTACAGTTGAAATCAGTCTTCCAATCCACGAAGTTTTGTTTCAATTCGAATCAGATTTCATTAAGGAAGTGAGTTCAAATGCAAATAGTAGTTTCTCACTGAAGTTGGAACACGAACATCCGACGCAAATGAAATCACTTGCATAATTCCACACCTTCCGTTCACAGAACTTGCTCAGAAGTTCAACTTGCAAACTAAATAGGAAAACGCATCAGATGTCTGTCACTGTAAGTGAAAGCGAGATAGCGCAAGACACTCCGGATAGTAACGTCTCGTTTCTTCAAATGCGAACTCAAGCTGGTATCTATCCGCAAATACTGAGTTTATCCTACCACCTAGACAAATGAGGACTAATGCCTTGAACTGGTTGAAGACAGAGCCCCAATCCGGCAAGTTACAATAAAATTACCTATGAATGAATGGGAATTGGATTATATTTGACTCGTATTCTCCTCAGCATTAACCAACGCGATAATTAGGAGTTCCTTGTATTGACAAATCCAAATGGTAGCTATTGGTCGACACGCTAAACCCCACTGTACATGATGTATCGCGAGTTCGATCTTCGCGAAGCAAAGCATTTGTGTGATCTACAAATACTTATCTGAGTGGAAAATTTCTGTGAAATATTACATTCTTTAGTTCAAAAAAAATATTTCAGAATTTCTTACTGGTGACATTAAGCTTACTGGAATTGCCTCCACTAAAGACTGCTATCGTGAAATCTGAGATTGTTGAAAGGTATTCCACATTTATATTTTAAACGAAGAATGGGAGAAGACATTTAAATTCCGGACTCGTCAAGAGATTTGTACAAAGCCGAGTGTTTATCTAAATTAGCATAATTACTTTTTGGCCCTTGTGGCCTTTGCGACGGTGCTTACAAGAATTGGTTTGTTTAAAGCATTTCATAACGGTTTGAGAATAAAATAATTGTATGTTGCTTATTTATTATATCCTTGAATTGTCTTTCGACTATCGTGATCTGGTAATTTAATTTTGTGCCGGTACTTATTGCACGAGTGACTTAATGTCAAATTACTTAATCTTTTCAGAGTTTTGACTTCTTTCGCCATAGCTTTGAGATCATTATTTGTTATGTATCACGCCAAAATGTTAAATCATTCACTGTGGCGTACGCTATAGTTATTTCGCGTAAAAATGAGAAAAGGTAAAAAGCTTTGTGAAGCGTTTTCAGCTTTAACAAGACCTTTTTCGTGTATGTTTTTTAAAGTAGTTTTAGATATTTTTCACAGGATTAAGCTTGTTATACGTAGATTTCTGCTTTGTCCTTTGACTATATTTATATGCTTATTATTTAAGTAAAAATAATAATAAAAAAGTCAATTTGAAAACAAGCCTCGAAACTGCGGCTTATGGCTAAAAGAGTAGGATTTATAAATGTATTCTCAATCAATTCTTATTGTTGTTCGTAAGACAGTTGCAAAATGTTCTGTAATTTTTCTTCAAATTTTCTTAGTCTAATCTATTTCCATGTTACTTCGATTCAAACCATCAGAACATTCATAGGACTAAATAATATTGAGGTCTTGAAGTTGTGTGAAAGAAGTTCTGGTAAACATATTTTACTGAACAAATTTAGGACTTGGATCGATAATATAAATATACCCATGGCGAAGTCTCAAAAACCAATTTCAGTATATTTTCTAGTTCCTAACTCAAAATCTCCCCGGGGTATCCGATCTGTGTATTGAACTTTATTATACGAACAGCTTATTCAATTTACCGAACTTTACTAAATCCTTTTAAAAACTTGAATAGAATATACTTAATTTTATATGAAAAGTTATAAATCCTCAGTGCTCTATGTTTGATTTGTGCATGTAGACGTTTGCAATAAATGCTTCTACGATGAAAAATGATTGATTTCAAAGCTATTGAAGGCCTGGGAGTCTACCACTGCCTCTTGAAGTAAGAATTTATAATGGTTGTTCTAGTGAGAGGGCATGATACCCGGTGTAGAGCACCGTCTCTTGTCCACAGTTCAACGAAGTTTACCTTCAGGAATAGTGGTAGTGCTCCAAGACTTTTAAGGGATATTTCTCTATTATTGGTATTCAACTTTTAATACATTATTGATATTCATGCATCATCCTTAGCCTTTTTCAATTGTAGTTTTCATTTTCGTTTTGAATTTACATGCTTTTCCACTTACTCGTATGACTAAAATCGTTCAAAATTTCCTATAACCTTTTACTGTTACCTTCTTGGTTTAGAATTTAACAAATCTGAAGTTAAGGTACTTAAACAGAGTTCGATTTTAGAAAAATAAATAAATGAATAAGGTTATATATCACTTGTTTTCTTTTACTACTACTGCAAGATAAAGACCTCCTTTGCTTTTCTATAATCTTCTTTAAATACAGTGAAAACAAAAACAGTTTCTCTACAGTACGAGTAGATGACCTCTCATCGGAGTCCACTATAATTGCAAACTAGCAACGGGTACAAAGATAAATACTGCAACAACTAATCAAAGGATTTCAAGCAGCTAAACTTTGTGAATGCAGTTGGAATAGTAATACAATTAGTGTAATTGATTGAGTAGAGTTCAGTCTACCAATATTATATACATAGTAAAGTATATAGATATATATGTATGTATTCTCTTTGCCAGTTCCTGCATGCTGGTTAGTCCTTTGTGCTGAACGCATTCGATTCAATGTGATGCCGCCAAAGACCCAGGGGAATGAAGGCGCACAGTCGGTGAAACAGTTTACGGATAGGACCGTGTTGACTATTTGAACACCGTTGAAATTGAATTTAGAAAAAGAGTTTTTGCCAGTTCTGTTGATGTTCGGGAATAAGTAAGTAAGACAAAGTTTTGTTTGTATTATCCGAATTAAGGATATCAAGAATAGCATTGAGCAGTACCTGTGCAAAGATGTCTGGAAAGTCATCTTAATTTTTTATTGAATGGTAACGAAATAACAATATTTTGTGGATTAATGCCTAAACCAGGAGACTTGTATGGAATTGTCTGTGATATGAATGGGTAATATGGTAATGTTTATTTTTGATATCGGTTTATTGAGGCGTAGTTTGAATAATAAATGGTGATGATCATTTATTTTTACGGTTTACTGAGGCGTAGTTTCAAGTTGTCTGACTGTTCGACTTCAGACTGATCCAAAACTGTAGCTCTACCAGTTAACTTCATCGATACAGAAGAAGCTTTTAGTCAAAGTAACATAACCCATTAACGTGATGCTTTGGAAATGAGTAAGCTTTATAGTCTAGTCCTAGTTATTGAAAGTTAGCTTTTGACGTTGAAATTCGTGCTAACGAGGTGAAGAGTATGTATATTTTTATTTTATTTTCCACATCCACTGCGTTTTGTTGCATTTGATTGTTGAGTTCTGATTTTGATAGATTCTGCTATTGTTTTTCTTTTGTTAGTTTCTCTCTGATATACTACTATGCATATTCATATTATATTTTCATTTTAAATTCATACATAGGCATAAAATAATTTGACAAAACGGTTAAATTCACGATAAATGGACGCACACACTCACAAAGTCCATTACGGCGGACGTTTTAGCGTGACGACGTCACTTTGTAGTAAATTGCACACGTCATTTATTATAATGAAAGTGATCAGAAGGTGAGCATTAATAGCTTCTCACTCAGAGTAATTAGCCAAAAGTTCGGATCAAACTCGTGAATAGTAATTAACTTAAGAGATAAGTGACTAATAACCACATGGATAATGTTAATTGAATATTTTAAGAGGGAGAAATAAAAGCGAAAGTCCCAACGAAAAACGTTTATTTTTAAAACTTTCCAATACGCTTCGTCACATCACGTACGAAACTCTGTGTAGGTTTAAGAAAATCTCGAGATAAAAGTACCCATTTAATCCATCAGACAGTGACGCAAATCCCACGCATATAAGGTTGATGGCCCTTCCTCGATGTCTCAAAGTAACTTGTAATGACAAGTTTTGAATATCTCACTTAATTCATTAAGAATACAAGCTTTATCAGTGTGTAAGCAAAAGCTAAGTTTGTAACTATTTGTACTAACAGCGTCTCCGAAGTTGTCAAGACAAATAGTGGCTCCACTTTAAGATTTATAGTAGCACTATTAAATTTCTGAAATTTTAATGTTGAGACTGAAACTTTAAGCGTGGGTCTGAAAATAGTATTTTTATCGCTTCAGGTGTATTGTATAATTCTGTGTCTTATCTTCTAAAACTCTTTGTAATGCAATGGTATAACTTATGTATTTTAATTCATATATTTGCCTACTAATACAGAATACCCATTTAGAGAAAAATCGTTCTCTCAAAAGCTCTTAACCCAAGCAGGCCTAGCGCATTGATACGATCGAATTCCAAATGGATTCCTTATTCAAAATTGCACAGAATAAAAAAAGTACCCACTCCCACTTAATGCAGGCAATACATTTGTAAATTCAAATCTTTTCAATATGTATCTGTGCGTTTCCACTTGCTACATATGCCGAACAAATTATCGTTTTCTGATGACGTTTGTAGCTGTTACTATTACTTGGACTATTTACTTATAATCCGTGACCACTGCCAATTGTTTAATTAAGCAATGAAATGAAAAAAATAGTATAAGTGTGAATTAGACTATATTTAGGTTATGTAGGTTAACATAAATCATGTCGTTTTAAATGGCACGATAATCAAATATCGTCACATAGTGAAAACGCGCCATAAGTCGATACATTCGATATAACTGGTTGGGTTGTATAAGAATGATAAATGGAATACAATTTCAAATGCGTTCGGTTTCTGTACTTATAAAAGAAACAAGACTTGGAATTCTTAGCGTGAACTGAACAAAACTGAATTGATAAGCGGTCAAGTGCGAGTCAGAAACTTGACAATGATGGTTCCGTAAGAATAGACTAAAGAACAAAGAGGTCGGCAAAAAAAAAAAATGGTAGGATGTACGTATGTACGTAGGATGTACATAATTTATTATGTAGATGTACCCACATGGTATGAAGGATTGACAAAAGCGCGGATGACTTAGGACGGCGGTTCAGGTTTAGTCAGTAAGGATCTGACACTGCTCATATCCTCCCCTGAGGGAGTGGGTGTCCAAGAGGATTTCCACGCCTTACCAAAGAAAAAAGTATGTATATTTATGACTATAGTAATTTTTCTTTAGTAGTAACAGTATTTGTTCTTATAGCAGCAACAGAAATACATATTATTTTGGATTTATTTCAACCATGTATAGCTATCCCGGTCTTAAGATACAGCATGATAACAAACATTAATAGAAGGACACACAGAGGTACCCTAGTAATAGGATTCCGTTTTGACCCTTTGGATGTTTTTTCTTTTAACTATCTTTGATAGTTTTGTAGCTCAACCTCAAAAGGGCCTTAGCCTAAGACCCTATTATTATGTCCCAAAATGAGACAAGTAAACGAGATATATTTAGAAACGATCTAGACAGATATACTAGGGTTGGCTTGACCGCTTCTGTTTTGGGATTTACATGTGATTAGAACAAAAGAAAAAAATGTTTCAAGAAAATTTTCAACGCGCAACGAAAGTCAGTTTAAGAAATACCTTAGTTGGAAATTCTTAGTATATTTTTTAACTTCGTTTTATTAGCGTGGGCGCTCATACAAATTGTATGATTTCACAATAATTATTCATGTTGTTTCAGTAACTTTGGTGTTTTGATGAGGAAGCAACAATTGCTATTGAAAATGATAATTCACTGAAGTCTATAAATAAAATTCACGGTACCGTTAATACAAAAAGAAAAAAAAATCCGTCTAGTTTTTGCTTTTAGGGTTGTACCACATTTCATAGTACACAATCTGGGCTCAAGTGTGCGACCGCTTTCTAAACGCACCAGTCACTTTACAAGCCAAGCTAAAGAGATAAGAAGAAAGAGTTTGAATTTTTTTACAGTATAATATTGTATTTAAAGATAAACTGTTTTTTCAGTATCGATAGTGACAAACATAATGATTGATTCAATCAATCAGCTCAGGTCATCATGGTCTACTGCTGAAACATCCTCCCCAAACTGCCATAGCATCTTTAAAAAAGACTTGAAAACTTTTAAACTTCCCCTCAATAGAAGTGCAACAGATAAAATAAGTTCTAAAAATTAACTGAAAATTCTTCTATTAGTTTTATGCTATCCAAAAAGTTTTCATATCTATCAATGAGTCGGCAACATTTGGCGCGCTCTTTCATCCCCGCGCTGTCCGTCATTCAGTAAGCTTTGGAGCTTTCAGCACATCACACGCGTATGCTGCTCTCCCGCCATTTTCGCGATACGTTGAACTTACGAGTACGTTTACTTTCAAGAGAAATCATTTCGAATTCTGAATACATATCTCGTTGTTTTTTTTTTATTTTGTGTAAAATGTTTTGTGATAGTGTGAATAATTGTGGAGTGTGTCTAAACTGGTGATAGTTTCAAAATGTTTTCGAATTTGACTTTAAACGACTTTTCGGCTCTGCACGGGTTGAATATAAGTTCTGGATTGAACGATAGTTTCCAGTTTGGCTCCGAGTTGGATATATTCTTTCAGCCAGAGAATGTTCTCATCACGTTGTATGTCCCCATCATCTTGCTGTCGATGGTGGCTAATATTCTGCTGATAGTGGTCGCTGTGAAGTGTAATTATACGAAAAAGTAAGTCCTATTGAGATAAATAAACATACTTTTATAGATTATCTAGATTATTAACATTGCGGTTTTCTTTTCATTCACTGATTTCATGTTGACTGAAAGAAGATTTTTAAGGTTGTTAATGAAAGTAAGTAAAAAATTGAACTGCAGAAAAATATACTCTAGTGTAAAGTATTCATCACTTTACATATATTGAGCTGGATTGGATATTCACCTGCTTTGTAAATTTAAAAAATATATTTTATGATTTTAACAGGCTCAATAACACCTCCATGCTACTCTTTTATGTATCCTGAATCCTTATGTAATACAGTCTTGCATTTTTTTTACGATACTCACAACTCAAATTACATTACGAGTTACTTCGCAACTTATGCTCGTTCCTCTTAGCAGAATTGTTCTACGAAGAGGAACGTGCAACGTTATTGCAAAATAGATTACTTCTTCAATGTCAAGAGCAATATCTTGTTCTTCAAAACACATACTAGTCGTAAGCCCTTCCAACTGTCCGTTTGATGTACGTACATCAGTGCCTGGAAACTGGCGCCGCGCCAGAGGCTTGTACATTTCACTGTCGTACAAAGCTAGATGTATTTGAAGACTGCCTCAAAGATATTACAGCAATCACTCTATATTGATATATTTTCTTAAGTGTTTTCAACTTTAAGTACTACTATAGTTTTGCTCAACCTAAGGTCAACTTATCGACTCGCAAACGGGTTTATGTTAAAACTTAATATTTATTTATTGTCATAACTGATGACTCTTTTGTGTGGGCGGAGAAAATTTATTTTGGGAATAGACTACTGTTTTCTTAAAGAAAGTTATTTGTTACCATGCATAAAAGTGGCGCCTAATTGACCTGGTTTATTGCGTATGGATTTAATGGAGAAAAAATAGGAGGCCTTTATTGTAATTCTTTCACTATTAGACAAAACAAAGGGAGTCCGTTCAAAAACTCCTGCCATTTTGTATGATTAATATTACCTTGCGATAAATTCTTTAAAGTAAAAAAAAACATTTAATTGTTCAAAAATTTCCTGGAAGCAAACACAATACAAAGGTTTGATAATAGAACAATAGAACCAGTGTCTTTCGTTTACAATTTTTTTCCGAGTGAACTCTGACAAATCTGGCAAATGTACTTAAATTAACAAGACCAAATTAAGTCACATTTCAAAAAGAAATGGCATTTTAACTATTAAACCTAAGGATGTGTATGATTATCTGATAAAATCAAATACGTCCATTTTCAATGTGCCACAAAACTGTGCAATGCAATTAAAGATTAATGCAAGTTTGCGATCCTACTTTTCCGTATACGTCATTCATACTTTCATTCTATTTATTTTTTATTCCATTATGATATCACGTTGTTTATTTTCGGCCCTTTTTCTTTATTACAATATTCTATTTCATTTGTCTTATTTACTACATTGATGTCTACCAATCGTGGCGTAAGTGATAGATATTTTTTCATCTATCTCTCGCCGTGTTGTTGAGTAGAGTGACTAGAGCATGATTCGGGTAAATAAATGCTCTCCTTTTTCAAATTCTCTTTTCCGTGTTTTGTTTCGCGTGTAAACCTTTGTTGTGTTTGCACGAAAGACTCGCCCATATTTTACGACATTCAAATCTCTTCTCAAATTATTTCAATTAGTTAAGTACATACATGCCATGATTATTCGGAATTTTATTACTTGGTATGTAACCTCCTTTAAATTAAATATCATCTATATCTATACTAACATATAAAGCTAGAGAATTTGTTTGTTTGATGGGGAACTACTGGTTCAAATAGAAAAAATCTTTTTTTTTTTTTTATAATAACTATCGTGAGACTGATTCATTATTAAAATACTTAAGCGTATTTAAATAATGAATTCGCGTGAGTAAACCGTTACATCATTTAATAAATCTTTTTGTGTTGAAAAGACTGTCCATCGAGGAAGGTTATAGGCTGTATACTACCACGCTGCGACTAATAGGAGCGTAGATACCATGGAAAATGTGGAAAAACCAGGGAAAATTAGTCATCTTCGAAGGCTTCCGTTCAAAAATTCCTAACTTATATCTTCTAACCACGCGGACGAAGTTGCAGGCTACCGCTAGTGTTCTATAAAATGAAGTTTATGGACTAGAGTAGTAGTAACGAACATACACGAATGCTTGTCCTGAGTCTGGGTGTCTTTGTGCAAGTGACTTGAATGTATTTAAACCTTTCGCGACTCAAGGATTTTCTTATTGCGGTAATCCTTTTTTTTCAAAGTGGAGATTAGGAAAAGGTGTTAGTACAAAATCATTAACATCATAGAAAAGTAAGGTACGATAAATATACCACAACATAGTGTCTCTTCCAATATAGTTTCTCGGAACAACTAAATCAATTTGGCTGTCGCTCTTTCCTAATTTAGGTCATTCCTTTCTTGGGGGTACGAGTATGTAACACAAACGAATTTTCCTGAAAACGGAAGTAAACAGAACGTGGATATTAGTATTAAGTTTATTGAGTACACGTGTATAAAGATGGACAACTACAATATTTAGGTTTTATTTAGTAGTATCGGCTTGGGACAAAAGTATTCGAAATGATCAATAGTTTTGTCAGGGTTCAGCACCCAAGGGGTAAAAGCGGAACTCGATGACAGAGGCTCCGCTATCCGACCATCCATCTGTCTATCCTTCCGTCAACAGGGTGTATCTCATGAATCGTAATAGCTAGCCATATGACAGCACGTCTGATGAAAGATACTTAAAATACAGATCGAGGCTAAGCAACAGGTTTTTCTCTTTTATTTGAGGAGGTATTTGATCGACTTCAAGATTATAATATATTTTACAAAGCTATAGTTGTAGTATCTCTTCTTGACTCGTCTTCGATTTTAAAGCTGTCTTCATAGGAAGCAACTTTTGTTTCTATTCCACATTAACATCCTACTAATATTATAAACTAGAAAGTTTGCATGTATGTATGTATGTTTGTTCCTCTTTCAAGCAAAAACTACTGAGCGGATTTAGACGAAACTTGGTTTCGGATATTTTATAACCAGGATTAACAAATAGCACCGATTTTATGTTCCCGTGGGATCATTTTCGAATTGTGGCGAGCGGATCCGCGGTCAACAGCTGAAGCATGTTAAGCCATGTTATCCAAAATAAATCGTAATAGTCTAATATTAACGTAATAATCTGTATAACCTTAATTTACCTCGTGTACAAAACCCTAAATCTGTATTATCTAACCCTAAGAGGTTGAAAAGGAATAGACGGTGAGACTGTGCCCCGCATATTAAGAGGGTAAAATCTTCATAACTGCAAGCTGGCAAAAAGTAAAAATATGAAGTGCTATACAGCGAGTCTCTAGAGGTAAAATGCTGAAGATCAGGATCGTGACTTGATATTTGATTTGCTTCATTCATACAGATTTGCATTTTTAAACTTATCTTAGAACATAAATTGTTAAAACCACTAGACATTAAGTTCTAGTTTATAAGAAATATGGAGTAATTTAAAGGCTTATTTTGTTCTCATTTTATTAAATTATTTGGCCTATATCTTTCATTACATTTTTAACTTTCACATTACAAGGCTCTTATCACAACAAAGGATACAAATAACTGACTCATTATAAGGTATCATCAGCCCATATACGTCCACTGCTGGACATAGGCCTCCCCAATTGCAAGACATCGAGATCTATTTTTGTCTGGTTTGTACGTTTAGGTAATTCCGAAATAACCGGTCAAGAAAGCCGTTTCGTAACACTGAGGGGTACGTACAAATAGCCTTAAGAAAAACAAGTTGGTTTGGTAACAGATCGCCCTTGGGCCCGAAACCCTAAAAAAATAGTTCTAAAACTTGACCGCAACAATCTAACCGCTCTGTTACATCGCTATTGAGGAAAACACCAGGACTAGTACGTCTCTAGCTTATCTTGATGTCTGTTAACCCTAACAGATCATTTTCCAGCAGATCAATATTAAATTTGAGTTTTTTCGCATGAAGGTGAGTTCTATAGTTCCTGATAATTTTTAGAAATAGTTCTGGTGTCTTCAACTGGAAAAAAGGGGGATGAACGAAATGACCTGCTGGCATCCTGAAGAAGATCAAACGTTTGAACAAAATCATTTCTGACGTTTCAAACAATTCTCAAAAGCTAGAACTCCTTCACTTTTTACATATTACATATTAGTAGCAGAACTGAAATTGCTATTAACTGTTGCCTGCGGCACGGCCCGCTATAAATCAAAATAGACCACAGGAACATATAATTGGGGTAAAAACTATTCTATATGTTAATCTTGATTATAAGCTCATCATCCATCTATACAAACTGTCACGTTTATAATATAAGTAGAAAACTTTTAACTTAACTTTTGGAGATTTTTTAGAGACTCTCTGAAACCCCACAGTCAAACCATTGCAACGGTTTTGTGGGGCTAAACTTATAACATACTTATCTGTGTGAAATATACATAAATAAATAAAAAAAGTACGATTCAGCTACGACTTAACAAATAAATGCGGACAACATCACATACATTGTTCTGAACCCAAAGTAAGTTGCTAAAGCACTTGTGTTATGGAATTCAGATACAACGAAGGTACCACAAACACCCAGACCCGAGACAATGTACAAATGTAAATTTTTACATTGACCCGACCGGGGATCGAACCCGGGACCTCAGAGCTAGCGACACCTTGAAACCGGTGCGTACGCCACTCGACCACGGAGGTCGACAAATACTGTAATACAAAGGATTCGTACAAAAATATCACCAACCACTCGAACTCTCATTTAATATCTCTGAAAATAAGCCCCAAAAGGAATTTTAAAACAACTAATTAATCCTGACTAATTAAATTAAGCTGTTTTTCGTTAAGTCAAACATTGTAACAGGAGTTCTACCACCCTTTAGCGTTAAACTAAGACCGTTGTGAAAGCGGGTTAGCATACAGCGCGGTGTAGAGCGCTGTCTCTCTCACACACTTACTGCAATATTACTTTAGAAGGTTGTAGACAACATTCGTTACAGATGTCAGATAAGGGTTAACTTTAAATTTAGGATTATTCTACTCAATTTATTAAAGCTTGTGTGGTAATATACAACAAAGGCTTAACAACAAGCACTATGTCTAGTTTTATATGTTCCAATGTTTTGGATTAGTAAAGCGTTTAATTTTATATAGGAAGATAATAGTTATTGTCCATGAGTCCTCGAATCGAAAATGATCTTTAGGAAACATAAAATTGAGTTAAAATCTGTGTACCAAATTCCGTTTAAATGAGTTCAGTGGTTTTTGTGTGAAAGAGTTACAAACATCCATGGATATAACAAACTTTTTCGTTTTTCCCTTTGAATTATTTTCAGCTAATTTCAAATCCCATTTCATTCAATTCATTACAAAGAACAATGCTAGGGTGAACAACCCTTTTCACTTAGGGATTTAACAAAATTGATAGTAGTCAAAAGGGTATTTGACAAAAAGAAGCTGTTTAGAGGCCGTCAGACAGATTTCAAAAAAATATTGGATACTTATTTTGTCTTGTAAACAAAAAAATTGAAGGAGATACAGTGAAATAAAAATGTCGTGTGACGTCACTTACTAGTATGCTTTCTACCAGCAAGTGATTTTATTAGCCTCTCTTGTAGAAAATATGATCTCAACGATAAAGATATTATTGCACAAAGGATGTGGTTTATATTACAGTCATAATTATAGGGGATCATTTTATAATGTTGGTTTTTAGCCAGTTTTTCGATGTTTTTTTTGGATTCAGTTAACTGTAAGAATATCAGAATAATGTTCTACAATATTGTACACCATAAAAAGATCTACAAAAGAGTCTGGCGCAGCATGTTGTCTATCTTTTAATGTTGACTCAATGAAACTTTTTTTATAGCATTTTTTCCTCAACAACGCTTAGCTATATCAAAGTCGTTTTTGTGACGATGCAGCGAAGGTATGAATTCTTATCAAAATAAAGAACGTTGAAGAAATTCTGTAGTGTACATTAGTATCGCACCCGTGCGAAGCCGGGGCGGGTCGCTAGTAGTATTAGATAAAGCGGTTTTCATAATAGCAATTAACATAAATCATCCTTGGACTGTCCTCTCAAAAATAAAATGTATCTACTTGACACTTGTGGGTCGTCTAGGTTAAAAATATACTGGCAATATAATAATTAAACAAAAACAAGGATTAGCACCCACACGTTATAACAGGCATGAAAAAAAAATCAAAAATAACTGACAGCCAAGACAAACAATAAAGAAAGCATTTTAAATTTAATTTATTATTCATTTATTTATTTTTGTACCTAATGTATTCTACTTTAATACCACGTATTTTTACACGGAAAACTGCGAATGCCAACAGAACAAATAAGATGGATGATTAGCGTAAAAATAAAACATTTATTTGTCGTAAATTATTTTACTTCGCTCCAAACGAAAATAGTACATTCATTCCCGTGGGTGCTGTTTCCACTATTTATAGTTTTACTTTTTTGTAATGACGTAATAACGACAAAACATTCACATTTTTTGGTGGTTTATATTCACAGCAAACATAATCGTTAATTTAAATTTCAGCATTAAAAATGTATGGTAAAAACTCGATCAAGTACGAGTCGGACTTGTGACACAGACTCCTAGACGGTTCCGTACAAATAAGCTTAATGAACAAATCGGTTGAGTGTCAAATTTGTGCAAGTAAGAAAACGTTTAACCGCTTAACCTTCATCCATATTTTTTGTGTTTCAGCGGCAGTAAAAATACATCATCTGTAAAGAAATCAACTAGACTAGCAATCACGGTTCATGAGGTACAGCTTGATAACAGATTGACATACGGATCGTTTTTAGAACCTATATAAATATAAACGTCAAAATGTGTTTTCATTTTTACTAATCACACTAACTGCTGACTATCTGAAAAATGTTTCGACAACGCATAAGACACTCAAACGATTCTGTATAAATGTTTCCGTATCGGATATAAGGAGGAAACAAAACTAAAACGCACTGGTGGGAATAAACCCAGCCGGTCCCTCTGGTCTCTTAATCCTCTCAGAATACAATAGACAAGCTAATCAATACGTCAAAACCAGAAACCGCGGAATAAATAAAAATATTCAGCTTTTAGCAGCCGTGCCAAGTCGGATAGTGCGTACGTTATTGCGATGCAGAATAGAGTATTTGACTTCATCTAATAATGATGATAAAATGTGGGATAGTAACATCACTTGCTAATAAAAAGCCGACTGGTAAGGCCAATTACATAACGTCAATTAATTTCAGTGAATATAATATTAGCAGATATCACAGAATCCAACCTGAAAAATTACTGCCTTATCTTTATAATTACACGGACGAAGTCATGAGCAACAGCTAGTACAAATACATGGCAGCTTGACAGTTCACTATAAATTGTGTATTTGACTAGAAAACCAAATTATTCTTTCCCAAAAAAGTAATGGACCCATATTAAATTTTTTCATGATCAAATCACAACAAAATCATCAAAGATCGTATATGCTGGAAATGTCACTTACATGTCAAAAGTTTACTTGTAAGTGACGTCACACTAAACATCTGTGCCATTTTGAATTCTTTTTTTTTTGCACTGTAAGAGAAAAAATACTTTTATAGTATTTTTTGGAAACCTTCTTCACAGTTTAATTAGTCAAATAGATACTCTATTGTTGTCGCTTTGCATTGTGAGATATGTACATGATAGGTCGCTATGTTAAGGTCTGGTATATTGACAATAGCCGTATGAATCAAGTAAATGAGTTTTGTACCAACAAGGTTGTATGGGAAATGTATTTGTTCTCGCTCATATTAGTGCCATAAGATTTGATTACTTTGGGTATGATGTTTCTTGATGAGTTACACTGACGGATGATATTGTGGGAGATCGAATTTATATGGGAAGCGAACCGGTATGGAGTTAAGTGATGAACAAGAGATGTTAGAAGAGATATTGATTTTCAATTATAATAAAAATGTATTGTATACTTGTGAAGATAATATGGAATTGATGGAATATTTTTTTATTTTAAAATGGAGAATACACAAATATATATTTAGCTATGAGTGGATACTCTAATCAGCAGTTCTTTTTCTTTGGCGCGGCCTAATACCAGAAGTGGGTTGTAAAGGACTGACAATAATAGGTTTATTAACTTTATGTAACTTAACATTTCGAGCAGCAAGTGTCACTTGTCTAAAAGTGCCCTTAAAATCCTAAATAACTTAAAGGCAGCGGCTTCCTCTTGTGACCACGTTTATACCATAAAGGTTAAAAGTCGAAAGCGTTGAAACAAAAATAAAGTCGAGGAAGTAACTGTTCACTTTATTGACACAAAAGTGTCAGTTTGGTTATAGAAATAGTCTCGGACGAAGCATGCTCAGATCTTTCAGGATATTAAGAAGATATTATTTTCTCTCATAAGGTCTATTTTGAACCTTGTTTTAAATAAAAAAAGTAATATAAATTTAGATTAAAACAAAACGCTCTGTCCAGTCGTTCGCCTAATGAAAACCTTCCAATAAAATTATTCAGGCCTAAAATTAACAATATCCAATGTATTCTGACACGACCCTTAATTTAACATTTTTTTTCTTTTCATATTGGTTTTGATCAAAAGTATGGTTTCATTATAAAGGTTAAAGGCAAAATTCATTAAAAAGCTTTATTAATTTATTTCTACGTACCAAGCTTATACTGAACTTTCAAAATGGCATGACAAAGAGTTCAAAAATAATTGCTAAATGAGTTATCAATAAGTCATCAATCTTTGTGATTGAAAACATACAACCAACATCAAATAAAAAACTACTGAGACAAACTTTAATATTTTTTAGCAGCTATTTCACGTTAAATAATCTAAAAAAAAATCAACAAAATCGTGTCATCCAGTCCGAAGTCCTCTTACAAACAAAAATAATAAAAACGATTGAGAAACTTCTTCTTTTTGAAATCGCTTGAAAATCTACTATCCTGAGGATAAATGGCCAAATGGATAGAACGGTATAGGTACGGATATTTTTTAAAAGGAACTATCTATTCATAGATTTACATTAAGCTGTAAATATGATACACATCGTTGAACTAAACCAATATCATGGCCACTGAGTCTGACCGAGAGCAACCCACTTTACCAGCAGAATACAGCCAGCAACAGCAATTTACAAAGTACCAGTATTTTAAAATGACATGTAGGAATTAGTGTCGATGAAACTATACTTATATGTCAACACTATATTGTCTTCTTTCCTATAGCTTTTCATTTTTATAGTGTACACTCGATAATTTCTTCCAACTTCTTTTTTTTTTAATTGTGTTGTTCTACATGTCGTTTTCTGCTTCTGACCGTACAGTCTGGATATCTTAACTATTGTATAATGTAAATACATACTATATATATTTATATCCCCAATTTCAAAGCTCGATGGCTTGTTAAATCGAATCGAGAAGAGATATCAGCCGTAAGATACAAGGGTTCTATGAATTGTTATAACGTTATCTAAGTATTTAAGTGGTGTTCAGAGTATTTGCCTTCCAAATCGAACTAGATTGTAATCCTCAAAAGGAGAGGAAATACAACAAGTGTTTAAACCGTTTCAGGAATTGCAAGGGGAGTAGAAAGATATTTCCAGTGCAGTCGAATAGAACCGGTCGAAAACATGAAACTGTTATATTTATATCGCGTAAAGCGAACCGTATGTTGTTTCTAATCATTTCAACAACATGGTGTACGTGTTCATCGGTTAAGTATTTTTCGTGTGATAGCGTAAAAAACTTACATTCACATTTGTAATATTAGTAGGATATGCTCTATTGATGCGGTATTGGGCTACTAGAGATAATATTTTGACACAAGGAAAAATAAATTTGCAATATTGAGAGGTCGCTACGAATTGGCTAAACAAAAATTATCTTTTTACATGAACACTTTACAATTACTTTACATCATTGTTGTAATTTGGGCAACAGGAACAAATGCTCCAACTTGCCATTCCCCATTACAAAACTGAGGAAATACGTATTGAGCTCACTTTATTAAACTCTTTAATTGATTAAAAAACATTTCAAACGCCAGCACTCCGACCTCGGTTCCAGAAAAACAAAAACGCATCTGAATATATATTTATCCGATGGAATCGTTACTTGAAAACACCTAGTTAATCTTCACAAAGATTTATTATTCCATTTATATAGTTTGAGAACGACTGCGGGTTTAAATTTATTGCTAGTGTATTAGATCGGACAAAACTTGGGAATTGTAGAAGGCGTTTATTTGTGACGTCACGATTTCGTTCCGGCTCGCGTTTTGTTACGTCTGCTGGAGAGTAAGTGCTTGTCTTACAGATGGGACTTGACTGTCCGACCAAATATGAGTGGGTTTGCAGCTGTTTTAATTCATGTCTTGATTTCATTCAGGAGCGATATTTAAGTCATGGCGGTTTATATAACAGTATGTTGTTAATGGCTTTAATTTTGTTCATGATTTTCGTACATTGACTTTTTTTTGATGTTAATAAAACTTTTTTGTTGGTTCTCATTCTTTCTCCTCAACAGTTGATATTATGTTAGTTGATATTTTATAACCGAAAACCAAAAATATTTTATTCCTTGGTGTAGTTCCGGTGTTTTTAGTCCTTACCTTGTACCTAGATAAAAATAGCCCAAACGCCCAACTTCCATTCAATAGTAGCTGAACGTATCGCATTTTTTCCGAATGTTACATAAAACGTTCGCAGACTAAACACGTGTTACGTAAAGCGACAAAATGCGGCAAATCGGCAATACTCGTACGTAGACCGTATCTCAGATAAATAATTCACCGAGGATCTTGGTTCGTATTTCTAAAGTTTGGGGAGATGCGAAATCCCTTACATTCCCAACGCGATTGAAATCAAACTCTCCAGAATGTTTAACGTAACATTTTTATCCGTACGACTCGTCTCTACAATATTCACAACAAAAAATATTCTTATCACTTTGTAATAAAGGCTGCCAATGTTTGTGTTATCTCTAATTTATCAAATCTTCCATACGTACAATTTTGTTAGTGACAAAGTCTACACATAAAGGTTATTGATCACACGCTGCGGCCGGGAATTAGACCTGTCAAAGTCGCACAAGTGTCAAACTACAAATCCCTGTGTCACTATTTGTACCAGAGGCCACGGAATCATATACTGTCATTGGTTTTGAAAAGTTCGGTAGTAATTTTCTCTTGTGAAAAGTAATTATAGACTTTTTCGTCACTATTTTAAGCCGCAACGTCAGTGCTATTAGTTGGAAATGTCTCGAAGGTCGAATTTCGATTGCATTCGTTTAATAAAAGTACTCAGTGACATGGTGTTTACGCTTGCGACGTTTGTCTTCGAAGGTACTATAAAGATCAACAAACTTGGAAACATGGTACAAGTTAAATATATGCTTTTGAGGGTTCCGCACTCTAAGAGCTAAATTGAATTCTATTTTCCCAGTTTTTTATACAATCACTTTTCTTTATTGTTTGTTTGTCGATCCGGGTTGGCTGAAATTTTCAGGGTAGCTGCAAACCCAAAGACAGTGCAATTTACAACTATAAAAATATCGAAGATCAATTTTGATAGAATTTGAACTATAAAACATATAAAATGTAGATTTTAGTATTTTTTGATTTGTTAATTAAGGTTAGGTAATCTCATATTATACAAGTTATTTTTATCAAAACTACAGTGTTAAATATTTATTTACTACAGTATTACTACATATATTTAAAACGAGGCATCAAAAAATTCATCTGTTAATTTTCTTTATTCCACAGTTATGTTTTAACAGATGATGTATTTATATTGCTGAAATAACTAAAAAGTCTATAACAGTCATCAATTTGATGGTTCACCGATTAAGATGCTAATTTATTCCCCATTAGCCCATTTTTACGGAAACGAATCCGACCTTCACTCAACCCGTTTTTATTAAATCTTATTCATCTCGTTGAGGTCTAATATATCCATAAGAAAAAATATTGTACAAAGTTATAGCATCGATCCTAGCCTTGTTTGGGGAAATAATTGGATCCCCAAACAAATATTTGTTTAATCCGATCTTTTTCTGTCGTCCCTCTAAGCATCTCGGATAATCACGCTGGTTATTTTGTGTCTATGTATCTCTTTACTGTATCGTATCTTTGAGTGAAAGAAAAACGCCTCAAAGTTAATTTATTGTAGCTGCATAAATAAATATCCTCAGATATGATTTATCTAGTAGTTTTTAGACGGGTTGCATGAACGAGCTGTCCTTGCATGTATAAATATGAATTAGATAAACTATACAGTAGGTAATTTTATTTTTGTCGGTTTTCTTCCATAGATATTCCTTTTTAGCATGCATCTCCTTTTCTTTGGGGCCGGGCAACTCGTGGACCTCCTTGGGGATATAGTGGGTATTGCCAGACTCTTAGTAGCGATTCACCCTTAGCCGATAGGGAGGGGGGGAACGACTTCCTTTCGCATTTTATTTTGAAGACGTGACGTGTGAAGAGCGTCTGCCTATCTGTCTTGATGGACCACACCCGATGCAGTGAAGTTCCCGTCAAGGGCATTACTGTATTGTTTTATAAGTGACGAGAAAAGGGACCGATCAAGAAAAAAAGCTTTCGATTTTACAAATGCAAAATCACAATTTCAATTGCTAAACTGTTCAGTGATTGTCGATTCGATTTCAAACCAGTTAAAAGAGATAAAGTTAAATTGGTTTTAAATTTGTTTGAATAATTTGATGCAGTTCGCGAACTCCTGAAAAAGGTTGTGTGATGTGTACTGAAATGGAAATTGTCGATGGAGGAAAAGGATATCACAGAAAATGCTGTATAATATAATGAATAGTTTGATTGTTGACCCGTGAGGATATAACGAGCAAAAACTTAGTTGAATTAGTACGTTTTGATCCATTTGGATCATGCACTTGGATTCATGGCATCCTAGGACTGGAATTATTGAAAAAAAAATATTGTGGATAAAAAGTGCCGTGTTCAAAGAACGGAAATTCTGAGATGAATTTTGACCCTTCCTCATTTTCGCACAAGTGGATGAAAAATCATTTTCGATTTGATCTAAATCAGTGATCTAATTAAGTTAATATTGTTACTAACCCATTGAGTCTTGTTACTTTAAATAAAGATTTATTATTATTATTATTATTAATCATCAGCATCATTAAGTCATGTATTTCTGATCATGAATTTACAATCTTGTGACCGGTATTATCATATAGGTACATACATATACATGTATCATATATATACCGTGATTTTTAGTCGTCTTACAAAAGCAGCCCAGTTCATGTATCCAATGACTAGAACACGTTCATGATAAAAAAAATAGGTATTTATGAGATTTGAAAAAAAAATGCAATTTTTATTCAATATTATGATGCAATTCGTAGCTTTTTTGAAACAATGGTCCGAGCCTTGTAACAATGGTGAGGGCGCGGGCGGCGGCAAGTTTATCATTTTTAAGAGTATGTTTCAGATTTCTCTTGTTTAATTTTCTTCGTACAATAAGTACGTATCTTAGTTGATCATAAAAAAATAATAATCGCGCCTAGGGGTATTTCAGGTCGGAAACATGAACTGGGCTGGTTTTTTAAGACGACTAAAAATCACCGTGTATTATATTTGCCCCTTACCACTTGTTTTCTTCCCTGCTACAAGATATATTATAGACTGTAATATATGACAGTTTAAATTTTTTCATGATCCAAGACCTTGTTTAGCTACAGACAGACAAAAATAGAGTAAAACATCAAACTGAGCTAGTTTTTCAATTAGACTTGCAACATTGCCGCACATAAGACGACAACTTTTCTCAAAGGAATTCAACTTAAATGAAACAAACTACAGCATTATGGCCTGTGCATACTGAGGCGTAAGATTTCCTTTTACATTGAAATGTATACCTTATTGTTATCAGATAAGCTTTAAATTTCAGTGAGAATTCGTAGGCGTATTTCAAAGATTATACAAATCTGATAATATTTTTATCTATTGAATAAAAAATCAAAGAAAGTAAAAGGACTCAAAGACCATTTTACACATTTAAATGTTGCTTCAAAGAAAAAACACTTTCTATGGGAAAAGTCTTTAAGGCTGCTTATACTTCAAATGATTAAAATCATTTTAGCATAGTAACAAAAACATTATTTTGAAAAAATACAAACATATTTCTCTGCAAGTATCTAGAACTGACTTAAAGAGAGCAAAAATGTTTTCCCGTTTCAATCCTATTTGAACGAAGCATCAATAAAGTCTTGCGAAAACACAAAAGCGAGACGAAATGACAAATTAAATTCCAATAGAACTCAATCGCTCTGGCGGAAGAAATCTTTGATGTCCATTGTTATAAAGTAAGTGCATTTTGGACAAAGCCCCCAGTATTTGCTGAAGACACTAATGAGAATTTTGTTGACTTGTTAACAATCCAATTACAGAAATTCAAGCGTTCATGCATGAGTAAGGCTTGATTTGAAAATGGAAAAGTATTTAAATCACACTACTACTGTAGACGCGAAAGTATTTGAGTGTGTTTGTGTGTGTATGCGTGTGTGTGTGTGTGTGTATGTTTGCTACCTTTCATGCCCAAACGAATGAATCGCTTTCGTTAAAATTTAGTATGGAGGTAGCTGACACCTTGGATTAACACATAGATTACCTTTATGCGACTCAGTTAAAGCAGCAATAGCCGACACCCGGCGAGTGAAGCCAAGTGTACACAGTTAGTTAATTGATAATACAGAGTATTATTACGCGTGATGATCGATGCTCTCGAATGAGAAAAAAATGCTTTTGACCAGCCGTGGGACATAGGTCAGGATTTTTTTATTAAACCGTGGGCCATTCACATGCCAGGATTTTATGAAAATTAGTATTTATACCAAATTACGTTAGAAAACTATTACTAACAAACTAAGGATTCAAATTTCATCACATAATATTTAGGTTCAAGTCTTCCGATCTATACAAAACTTTTGGGAATCTTAAAGTAATAATTAAGAGTAACCTTCTTTCAAATATTTTTTCAGAACTTGAGAAACTTAAAACTTTTTTCAGTTTTCTTTTAATCTAAAGTTTTTGTTTTGTTTTCGACAGTTGAAGTTATTCTTTTTCAAAGAAATTACATGAAGTTAGCCAAACATTTGAATGGACATTTCGAAAACCCCACAATGTAAAGATATTTTAAATGAAAACAGTACATAGCAGCAATAATTCCGTAGGGAACACATTTGAGGGAAAACTTGTGTATTTTCCTCGAACGTCTGATACAGGGATACCGCTTTTCCCATGATGGCATGATGGAATCTACGGTAAAAGCTTACTCTTAATTAAGGTTACTCTTAATTATTACTTTAAGATTCCATCATGTGTACACAAATGACAAACATTAAACCTAAGTCTTTTGATGTAATTCCCTAATCAAATTTATCTTGAGATTATAAATACTAGAGGTTATAAATACTCTGCAATTGGAATACAAAATTAATTTGTGTCTCATTCGACGCTCTTAAATATTCTTTTCGGAGTGATAAAGATTTTAACTTCTAATGTTCTAATGTTAGATTTTGTTGCTAAGCAAGACAATTTAGGTACAAACAAGATGAATTATTCATTGAATCGTTCAACTATTTGGAAAGTACAAAATGGTCGAACGGTTATCCGAAAACCGGTAAAGTGCGAGTCGGAATCATGACACTCAGGGTCACAAACATTCCAACGAAACGTTTTGTGATAAAATTAATTTGAGGGGACCCACCCTTTACCACATCACATTTATTTATCAACCACCAACAAATGACCGTCATGACTATTACAACCATTGCTTATCCTCTCTCATTATTTTAAGACTTTTTGTTATTGCCGCAGAAGAAATACATAATCTGTGAACGTTTTAACTGTCTCACTTTCACAGTTCATGAGATACGATCTACGGCAGTAGAGCGTCAGTAGTAGGGTTCCGTCTTTAGAGTCGTCTAGGGTATATTTAACTCTAGCATGAGGTTTTTCTGTAATAACTTCTAGGTACTGAAAGTGAATCATAACTTAGGACACTTACTTGCAGGAAAAGAGCTTATACCAAGTTTCAGTATAATTACTGCATTTTTACTTTTCTTCAATATACTTTTCGTGGTATAGATAATTTTTCAACAAACAAAAGGATTAAGGAATACAACTGAATTAATGAGAACCTTGACAAAAGACTATGAGACAATTGACTACCTAGACTTTTGTCTAGAAATTCAAAACCTGTCTGACACAGACAACTGGGAAACTAAAGCCTAAAGCTACGCTAAGCTGTAAACTTATATTTAAGATTTACTAGCTTTTTGCCGCGGCTTTGCCACCGTGGACTTCGCTTTTAGCTCCGGCTGCAGTCTACATCATAGTTCAGCTAAAGACTATGTGTTAATCCAGGATATCAGCTGCAGCTTTAATTTTACTTTTTTCTACGGTTTTAGTGTGTAGAGGTAATAAATATACAACATTTGCTTTAAAAATCACGATCATAGAATATGCGTCATAGAAGCACGGTATAACTTACCTTATTTTATAAGTTTGCCACGAATGTTTTTTTTATAAAACTTCTCTTACACTAAGGGAATTAATCCAAGTGTCGCGAGGGATTTCAAAAGCTTTTAAGTCACATGCACAAAGACTGAGTGACTCAGAACAAGTATTCGTGGATCACATAACGCGGGAATTAAAAGAGACATTCCATTTCACCATCCATGCAATCAAATTCCTCTTTTTCAGTTTCATGAGACAATATTCAAAAAATATCCAGCATTAATATCACCATATATAGCATGAAATAATTTTGTACACTTTTGTTCACATAGTAAAAGCATTAATTCCTCTAACATATTATCGTTTGTAATCGATACAACAAGGATGTTAACTATGTGATAAATGATATAACACAATTAAATGTGACTCCGTTCAATGTTTATCAAAATCGGCCCAGCTGTTCTTGTTTCGTATTTGCATAATAATCGGGTTTGAACTTACCTTGAAAATATCAACCTGGTAGCATATCGGGAAGTGTCTCAAAATTGAGTTGCAAAAATCTAACCGGAACGACAAACAAGAAGAGTGAGTACAAAAACGTGGGGAAAAATATTATAAGTCAACATATGGGTAGTTCTTCAGAAATCCGTGTCTCCATGTCGTGACTCTCTTGCCCTATTAAACACTCTCACTTAGCCTACTTTCTGACCTACATTTCTTATGATAATTACTTCGTTCTTAAGGGTCGTAGCGTGCTATAAGATAGCCTATAACCTTCAACGATGGTAAGCAAAATACTTAACGAATTTATTAAAATTGACTGTGTTTTAGTGCCATTACCAAAGACATACAAAGAAATAATATTTTTTTGGAATAGCGTTTTCTGAAGAATAAAATATAAAAAAAAAACTAAATTCTTCTTATAAAGTTCTTCTTTTAGTGCCATTATCCCTCAAATCACAAGGGACAAGGAAGATGGAATCGCTTATGTATGTCACATGTGTCACGTGACTTATCAGAAACATCCAATTTCCTTGGTTTTGAGGGCTTGTCCAAGGGGACTTTTATATGGGGCTGTTTGTGTATTAGCGTTTGGTCTGAAGTAGCCCTTGAAGTTAAATATTTAAAGAAAGAACTGTTCGATTTATGAAAAAAAAAAAACAATTTTAAAGACAAATAAATTTGAACCACTTTGTCACTCAACAAATATATTGCCTTAACATGCTTTATTTCAAATACAACATAAGTAGAAATGTCAACTATCTAGCTGTAATATGGATAGATGGACAGAAGGAAAGACAGCAATATCTCAGTAATAGAGTTTCGTTCTTACCCCTGTATAAGGACTTCCAAAAAATCAATAATTGTATTGGACGGCCAAAACAATTATTCTTTTCAACAGTATTATCTTTCGATTAAAAGTAATTTAAAATTCTTGAACGACGTATAATTGAAATATAATTTTCAGTTATTCAGTAAAAAAATAATTATTTTTCATGAACCTTATTTGAAAGAAGTGATAATAATAAGGATCAACGTTTTGTAAATAAACTTGTTCATTAAAACTCGTTTATAGAAATAATTTGGCCCTCATTAGTTCCCTTATTTCCGAAAATTAAAATATTTTAATTATAATTCTCAGAATTTTGGCAAACAAAAGCCATTAGCAAAAGCAAGAGGGAATTATTAATTATTATATTTAGGTGGACCTTCCATTTAAAACACCGGTACTTAGTTGCATCCGGTTTGTCGACCTCAATATAATAGGGAAAATTGGGAATGGGGTGATTTTAGGGCTTTAAATATTTCGTATAAACGGCATTGAACAGCTATCAACTATGACACTCCAACGACCAAGTATCCGAGCAAAACCAAGAAACATTGTTAATGTTCGAGAGTTTTGTAACTTTGGATATTAATTTTTGTCGTCTATTCTATGGGTTTGAAAGACATTCGCACGCCATTCAATCGCTAGGAATACGGCATGGCATGGCATTATGCTTTATTCCTTTAAATGATTAAAGAACTGTTTTTAAACGAATTAACTGTCAAAGTAAAAATATTATTGTTTAGTAACCAAATAAAACCAAAACCATTAAAACCTCCTTGTCTCCTAGATTTCTTAGACTGTTGCCTAGGAGAGAACACTTACCTAAATACCTTATTTAATACGTTTGACCTGATTTAGCATTTATATTGCACGTTGCTATCAAGGAGTGCAAATGAGAATTCTAACGAGCTTTGCTTTGACAAAATTTATATGTATAGGTTTCACGTTAATGAGCTTACCTCAATCACAGTAGACGGTATATTAATACTGTCTACTTTTTTTAGGGTTTATAGCTCGAAAATGTTGTTTTGAAAAAATATAATTTACCAATACAATAAAACAATTCCCCGAACTGATAAGTAAAAGTTAAGGGTTAAGATCAAAGAAAATAATCTGTTTGCTTATAACAACTCATGGAAAAGTCTAGTAAGGTTCTAATGTTTTTCTAAGAAGCGTTTTGACAACTATATTTTGGTCTGCTTGCAGTTTGATCAGTTGCAGCTTTGTACCATTGTTTTGCAAGAAGCGACAGCCTATCTGACCTCCTCACCCCACTTACCTGGGCAACACGATACTCCTCAGTTAGATTGGTTATCTGCTTTTCAAGCTTCTGACATCCAATAACTGTGTGTAAATAACAGCTGGGACCACAATTAATTTAAGACGTGTGAGAAAAACATAACCAAGATAAAAAACGTGCCTTCCCTGCGGCTCATGGCCATTCATATATCACCCGTCATTATTATTACTCAAATAAATCTCACAGTACCGGTGCCAATATGTTTATACGCCGCGTAAAAGTATAAGACATTAGCAAGACTGGGCCATGTTATTGGTGCTATAAGTAGTTTTTTACTTCGCCAAATTGTTACTTTTTACACATACCTGGTAGACGTTTGAAACAATTAGTTTTGATAAGTCCTGATGCTCGTGATAACTTGCTAGCTAACCATTGACTACACCCGTCATTATACACACTTGTGAATATCGCTGAACTCCTAAACGGCTGCACCGATTTAGATGTTTTTTTTGCGCTTGGTTAGCGCCCTGCATGGTTTAGATTCACAAGAAGGATAACGTATGTCTATTTAGCTAGTATATGTACATCACTTTGACTACAAATTCAATTCATACAAATACATTCTTGAAAATTTCAACTGCCTTGCTATCATAGAATCATAAAGATCCCGTACCACAGAGATGGCAAAAATTGCTTATTTAAAAATACCTCTTGCTTTCGAAGTCCTCTAAAACGACGTATTAGAATAACACTGGCATACTATAAATATACTTCTAGCTTGATCCAGAACGACCCAAATAGCCGTGTTAGGCCATCACCGACCGCCCAGTTAATTAAACCGATAACACAGTTACGCTGGGATTTACTGAGCCTGTGTGGGTGAAGTACGTAAATGTTTATTGCACTCAGCATATTATTAACAGTTACGTGCAACTTATTAAGGACGTATCTTTTATTACTGCGTGGGTGACGATTTATTGCGGTTACGAAAAAGAAGTTGTTCAGAGATTTCTTTTGCTTAGTTTTAGGATGTTTTTGTAAGGCTCCCAGTTTTTTGAGTGTATTTTATATATTTGAGTGATTAATTAAAGGAATCCCAACGCACATAACTACCAATGTTAAATTTTCACACCACTGAAAATCAGTAAAGGAAAACACCGGTAGAAAGCCGTGAATATAAACAAATTGTTGTATATATTGCATTACACTACTTTTAAATATATAATCTTGCGACCGACTACATTTGAAAACAATGAGGAACAATTTATCTATTAAAATTTTATTTAGACAATTATTCCATATAATTGACAAACAAGACCTTATTAAATGATGTAACGGTTTACTTACGCGTAGCTATCGGGGGTGCCCGACTAGTTTCGGACCGTCGAACTGTTCGACTCGCGATCCCGCCGCGGTTGATAAATACGCGTGCGTAAACCGTTACATCATTTAATAATGAATCAGTCTCACGATAGTTATTATAAAAAAACAAGACCTTAACAACAAACAAACCAACAAAAATACTGTAAGTGTATACGATAGCAAATGTTGAAAACATGTTGTTAAAGTATTGTAGATCTCCAGATAGTTTATCTACAATATCGTCTACAGAACAATATCACAGTTTTACAGTAAGATATGGTTCAGTTTCTCAATTTTATAGTGCAGTACATTTTGTGAAGCGGTCCGCGGATGTGAGCGAGTGTGTGCGTTTATATGTGTTCTGTACACATGTTTGAGTTGTGTTTGTTTACATTCTGTGGAAGCCGAATGATTTATTTCAAACCATGAAAATATTTTTTTTCGATACATTCGAAAACATATCAGTACAAAATGAAGGATAACGTTAAAATAACACACTTGATCACTAAATCAGACAGCGTAGAAAAAACGTAACTCAAAGCAAAATAAACAAACATTGCTGTCCCAATCAAGTCGTCAACATTTACTGAAAAAATAAAATCAAAATAATTTATTCAAGTCAATGGTTTTGTGACTCGGCGATAGGCAACGTCCCGCACTAACAGCCGTCAAAGCGAGACAACATTATACACGCGCATATCGTTGTCTCTTTCACGCAATAGCATTGTTACCACTCATAATAAATTCGCTGGCATGCTTTCAATCAGTTTGGCAACGATAGATATCCATTATATTTACAACGTCGTAAAGATAGACAGGTGTTTTGCATTAAGTTTACAGTTTACAATTTTTATTATAGTTTTCATGACGCGTTTGATTCATACGTTTGCGATGAAGCATCGAAACGATTACAAGTGCACTTTGCCGGCGTGGAAGCAAGATAGAGCTATATATAGTGTATTGCTCTATCTCACTTCCTCATCGTCTATCGTTTAGTTCTCATGATATAGGTACAGATCTTGACTGAGTGATCGTTCACTGTTTGATCAGTCAACGCTTTGTGATTTCGTTGTCTTTTGATTTTTGTTTATGCAGTTTACACAGCCCATATGTTTTGTCTATTGCCTGTGATTACTTCTTAACATTTTATTTTAGGATCGAGACGATGTTTTGAGCATACAGAAAATTATGAATCATTTTTCTTTACATGAAAAGATGTATTTTAAGAATTGTGGGATATTAACATAATGTTGTTTTTTTTTCTGAAATTTAATAACATTTTTTTATAAAGGCCATACACTTTTCTTTATATTGTTAAACAAAATAAATTGCAGTAGGTCTCATAGCATTTTCTTAGGTAAGTACGATTAAGTTTAAGTTTTAATATGCTTTGTCTTTCATCTAATCTTCTATAACTGTATTATATTAAAGTATTGTGCTTTGATACATCAAATTAATGTTTAAGTACCAGTATTTATTTTGTTAGAACAAAAGAAAATTCTTGTTCTAAGATACTGTTTTGTTTTATTTGATTTTAAAATTAAATATTAATCTATAAGTATTGTCTACTGCTTTGGTCGCCGTAAAAAATATCTGCTGCATAATTAAGTGGTAGGTTAGCTTACTTTTGGTTCGTGAAATTTAAAGTCAGGCATAGTCGCTCAGTGATCAAGATCTAAAAATAAAAAAATAATGTTTATGTACTTGTCACACACTATTGACACTTTCATTTGTTTTAAGTTCACATTTAAGAATATTCAAAAATTCAATCACAACACGTTGTACCGATACACAAACACACGAACACGCAAACATTCCCACGATGACTTTGATTAATCCCTTCGGGTCTTAAACAGAATTCGGATTAATTTGTTGATTTGGGATACAAAATGATGATTAATGATCACCAGTCGCTTTCGAAATATGATAAAGAAAGAGGTAATTAAATGATTTCACGGCAATTTATAATCAAAACCAAATGCTTCTGTTGTGATTTTCGTAAATGTAGATATTTGTGAAATAAGCCAGCAACAGATTAAGGGCTGTTTTGTTAGGGGCTGGCGACTTTAGATATCTCAAAATGTCTGCTGTTATTCATTAAAGTTTAATGTATATTGGTTAACTAGTTCTTATTTAGCGAAATACTCGAAATTTAAAACAAAAATATTTTTTTTCTGACCGATCCAAAAAGACTGACAACAACGATTTTGGGAACTTTTCCTTAAGAAAATATAATTGAAAGCTATAGCTGGGTAGGGAAACAAATCAAAAGATTTTATTTCTTTTGCCATAAATGGGAGATTAAGCATATAAGTAAGTATTCATTTCATCCATTAATTTCACTAGCCCTAACCCGCGGTTTTGCTTGCGTAGAATTTGGCGATCACACCGCTCTGCAAAGGCTTCTTTTCTGATAAATAATGACATTGACTAATTGTTCAAAAATTTACATACAGACAAAGTACATTTCAACAACATAAGTAAGAATGAAAACGAATAATATAATTTCATTATTATGTATGAGAGGCATCCCTGACTTACACAGCTTAGTCGGAATAATTAGTTCGCCATATCTTCATATACCTGTATTGTCGAAGCGAATCCGTACAACTCAATTAATATGAAAATAAGCTGACATCCTCGCTTTGCGAGTTGAATTCAATTGAAATTTATTCCATAAAATGATGAGCGTAATTAATTTTAGTATAGAAATGGATTTGATGTTAATCCTACGCGAAAGTTTGTATGTCTGGATGTTTGTTCCTCTTTCACGCAAAAAAACACTCAACGCTCAACGGATTTAAACGAAACCTTGTACAAAAATTGTTTATAACCAGGATGGGGTGGTAAAACATAGGATGGTTTTCATTCCGGTTTAATGTTGCCGTGAGATAATTTTTATTTGCAGCAAGTGGGCCCGCGCGCATCATGTCGATTTCATACTATTATTCTTAATAAAATAATTTTAGGTAAGTTAATCTAAGGAGCACACCTGTAATACTGCGCTTTTATACGGACATTGGACCCTAACAACTAATAAGTACTTATATACAATGACGATAAATTAGTGGTTCCCCTGTTTTCATTTGTCTGTAATAGGCGTCAGGGGATTATAAGGTCATTAGGAATAGAGAACTGGATAGTGTGGGATTTTTCCTTAGTTCCTCCAAGTTAGGACTATAGATACGATACGAAAGACAATTAATTTGGAAAACAAATGACAATGAAGAAGACAATATATCAGTAATACCACAGTGAAAGCATCTTCCCTGAGCTCCGCTAATATAACAATAGATATTGTTAATGCCAAGCCATTACTGTTCGTGTTAATTCGTGTCTCGTCGGACAATGTCGGCCAATGATGGTAATTGCTTATTTTGTTGTATAATGGTGACTGCGATATTAAACACTTGTTGGGCTTTCACAATGAGAGCTTTTATTTAGCTGACTTTTGATAAAACTGTTTGATCATAGTTTAAATTATGCCTAATATTATTTTTATTACAAAAAATATTTTTAAGGTTTGTGTTGCTATGCGGAATTATAAGAAGAGTGGGCGATACGGGAAGCTATATGTGTAACTTTGACGTTAAATAAGTTTTACTTTGCAGCTTTGTAGCTTACTTTGAATAAATGGATTTTTATTTGATTTATAATCATCAGATGATAATGTGTATCGGATCTATTTTGGGATTCAAATAGTCTTTTGTTTTTTTGGAGGTATGGATCAACTGCTGTTTCATTTGAATTTAAACACGGATAGATATCTGGAAACTGAAAATAGCACCCATTTGTTCACTGGAAAGAATTGAATCTACGTTCATCAGACAGCTCTCCTCCAAATACTTAATTCTGTTGTGCCCAGCAGGGCCCACAATGCTCCAAAACTAATGTATATGCTTATGTACCTACCACCTAAGTTAGCATTGTGGAATGCAAATAAACGTATTGAGTATTGAGCTAACGAAGCTGATTAAATTGAACATCTACTCAATCGTTACTGAACAAAAATCGAATGAAAAAAACAGAACTAAGCAAGGAGTTTGTATTCAATTAACAGCATTTTAAAATCAATTTTCTTTATAGTTTTTGTCCTAATTTAATAGTTCTTCATAGTGTTTTGAAAAGTCTATACTCAAACGTGTTTATTATTCCAGTACAAAGTGAAAAAAACTGAAAACATGTTTTCAGGCCCGAGTGACGTGTTTTAATCAAATTCAATGTGACACTTGTTATTCTAGAGCTCAGACATAAAAGTGTAAGAGCAAACTTTTCCAAAGGGATTTTAAAAAATGTGTTACTATGTTTTTGACTCGAATTTTTATGATATTTGTACATGTATTATATGTTGTATCATCTGCTATGCAAATGTATGCTTCTATCAAATTAAACCTTACTTTGATCTGTTACTACGACTGAACGATGAATATTCAGAGGTACCAAACAAACATTTGACATAACAACTTTCACACTAACTATTAGACTTGTCAAATATCATTACGTGAACAAAAACACTTCAAGATGTAATTCCCGAAGGTTCCCAAACTAGTCCTTGTACCAAGTTATATAAACTTAAAATTTGTTGAAACTGTTCCTTGGTAGGAGGGAGAATTTATTCACAAGTTGTTTCATTGTTGTTTTCAAATCAATAATTGAAATTCCAGTTTGATTGTTGCCGACGACGAAGTCTTGTTTTCTCTCAGAACTATTAAATCGGAGGAACTTGTTAACTGCTTAATTATTACTTACTAAAACTAACAAAACTATTGGAAATACCTGCGCTGCGTATACTAAGTAGATAGCTATAGGGGAAGATAATTATTGATTACAATATCAAGAGGACCGAATATTAATCCGATATTCTACTATCAAACAAGGCTTCAACAAATTCTAAGACAACTACATGGAAACCCAATGTGTGCGACGTATCACGGACTTAAACCCCGCAATTTTTGTGTTCCACGAATGCTTGGCGTGAGTCTGGATGTAAATTTCTTAGTGAAAGCCCTCTCGAAATATCGAATAATCTTACCTTTATCGAAGTAATGTAGGGCTACAGGGTAACATAAATTGCTTTATCACAAGCCACACAATTAGACCAACTTCTTCAATGTCTTGGTCAGCAAATTCGCCTTCAATAAATTACAAATTTGTTTGATTGTGTAAGCTTTCGAGATTTACTCTAATCGAGTAGTAAGATCGATTGAACAAAGGGCAACTCGTTAACCTCAAAACCGAACTTTGTTTAACCCAATTTGACTGGCCTGTTGATCTGATGGCCCTGGCTGCTAAACCAGAGGTCGTGGGTTTGATTTTCACCCAGGAAGTTAAACTTCGTAATGGGATTTTTTCCTCTGACGCATTATAGAGATAAAAAGTGGTTTGGGTAAGTTGATCAAGCATTGTGTCGTAAACTTCCATACAATGATTTCATTTTCAAACCAAGTTCCTATATTTTTGCGTTTCGTATGCTATGAAGCTTTTTTAGGCTCGCATTTTTAGCGTTATTTACTGTCGATCGTAAGAATGTCACAGAACTAAACAGGTAACAAATAGATAAAAAGCCTTTCCGATGTTTTTCGAGTTCATTCTTTATAATAATATCATTGGGTCCTTTATACAAAGATGTCTCTACCATTACTTTATCAATTTCCTCGGCAAACTTATCTGGGATCGCGATGTCAATAGTGACTGAAAGTATGGATGAAACCAATGGCAGGATCCTATCTATGTATAAAAATAGTGAGTATTACAGGGGTCCTATCACCGAGTCTTAAAGTAATATTAGAGATGCGACTCTACGCTGTGTATTGCTGTCACGCTTTCGCAACTATGATAATACTTTACTTTTATTATTACTCCAATTTTGTCTATAATGTTGTTGTAGCGGCAACAAATATTCACAATAGAGAATTCGTCACCCATCTTGCCATAACGGTTCGTGAGACTAATTTGTTTAACCTTGTGACAGACGGTCACACGGGTTTCTTTCACAAAAATAAGAACACAACTACGTTCGTTCCGAAAAATTGTCATCTCTTAAAATACAAAATTAGAAAAATAAAGTAGTTCTTTTTCCTTTTTTATAAATAAGGCTGTTGTACTAGTGGAGTACTGCCAGGTAATTCCAAAAACACTCTTTTGATCACAAAGATTAATGTGTACATACTCAGCTGAACGTCCGTTTTGATCAGCCGTGTGACTATGTCACAATTTAATTTCCTGCGCCACCCTCGTTAGCGCGTGGTATAGTTACAGTATACTTCGACCCGAAAATATGTAATTAGTGTGACGTTTATAAATAGGTTCGGACGTGACTTTAAGCTTCAAACAATTTCGACAGCTGACCATCCCTTCCAAGTTTTATTACAGTAATGGAAAAGAGATCTCTACGCCATATGGCCACAATTATTTTAAAAGATTATGTAAGGTAAAAACCGATAGAACTCGCAAAATTTATTTAATTCTTATAATCCTCTCAAATTACAGAAAAAGCTCAAAAGAACATTATTAAGTTATAAAAGGTGATTGGTGAGTTGTTTGATGTTAACAAGTTTGGGATTGTAATCAGGAGCCTTAATGACCGGCCTGTCTCATCAGGGAAGTTGTCTGAAGATTACCATTACTTGATAAGGACTTATACTAAGGAAAGAATTACTGATTATAGAAAAATTTGGTAAGCATCAAATTATTTCTGCTTTTATCCTTAAGTGTAGTAATTCTTTCAATGAAATATTTCAAAAAATTGTTACACAACATTTCTGAACGACACTTTTGGTTTAGAGTATGGTGTTTTATTTCTATCCGTCCTTTTTCTTGTATTTCCTCTTCCTTCGTTGTTTTTGTTCAAAATTTATTAGGAAAATAATAATTACTTTCATGATGCGTAAATTAACTCAGGCTTATTTGTAATAGCCTAACTATACTGGTCTAATTCGCGACCCCGCCGCAGTGTTAGCTCATGATCTAGGTTCTTGTTTGGGTCAGAACCTAGTCACTCATGAGAAAACCGTAAATAAATGATAATCAAATAATTAAGTCAATGTTCTACTGGTAAAGTCCCCTTTCCAATTGAAAATGATGGAATATTTTATAGTTTAAGACCATTGATGGAGCAGCAATAATTTAAATACGTAATATGTATGTTCCTTTGTGAATTAATTAATATTAATGATTATATAATACTCGAAAGGTCATTTGAAGGTTCATTATAGCGCATTGAATAACGTGTGATTTTGTTCAATTTGTTGTGAATAAATTAATTACGTGCTAAAATCACCGTTAAAGCTCATTGCAGAATTGTTTAATAGTAATTAGTCAGTGCTACAGATAATTATGTATTGGAATTTATAAACTGAAATCAATTTTTCATTCAATCTGAAAGGCTTTTTTTGGTCGTGCAACACTGACGACCGGTTGTGTCAAAAACCGTGGCTCGTACTTTTTGTGAATTTAAATTAATAATTAATGTTTATCTTGAGTAAATAACATTTAAATTAATGTGTTGTGTATCCATCTTATGTGTGATTGTATCAGTGAATGATTTGTAAACAAATCACTGCCAAAATTGACGAAAGTATACCGGCTGTCATCGCAACGGATCGGATTTGAATTCATCGTTTATACCAGATGAGTATACTGATTTAATTAAATAACTAAGCTGCTTTAACTACATTAATGATATAACATTTCATGTACGACTCGTTAATAATTATTATTTATTAATTTTCATACCACTTGACAGATCAAAAGGTCAAAGTACAAAACTTTAAAATTACAAGAAGAAAATAATTTATTCTTAAATCACTTAGATATACTAATTATCCATTCATATTCCTCGCTTTATTATTAAACTTTACGTTAGTCTTATATAAATACTCCTTTAACGTCTAGAGAGAAACTCCAATATATTTTATAAATTGTTTGCAAAATATCTACCCACTTGCAACTAAATAATATTGTTAAGTGTAATCGCATTGTTTTTACTACCACTATCATAATTACTGTTACTCTTTAGTTAATTTTCGGTTCTAACTAACTTTTTCATCTCAGTAATACTTCTAACTGTCCTATTACTTCCTTAAGTGTCACCCACCGTTAAATCTAGTTACTTCAATACACTTAACTCCTTTTAAACACCTTTCAGGGATTTTTGAGGCCAGCGTATAAACATGCAGACCCGCAGAGCTGCATCCATGGAGGAGAAATTGAGGGTTACATTGAAAGAGCTAGAGTCAGCCAAAAACCTATGCAGCGAACTGCTGAGGGAACGGGACGACAGTGAAGTAGAAGTGAAGAAAATTATAGATAAAAACACTAGTCTAAAAAACGAATTATCAGATCTGCACATATCCCATTCTGAAGTCCTTGAAGAACATCAGAACCTGCGTCAATTGGTTGCAGAGTTTCAGCGGTGTATGGACACACACGAGCAAGCCTTGAAACGTATTGCCGAACTAGAACTTGAGTTGAGTGTGGCCCATAAGTCCCTCGCCTCAATGGAGCTGGCCAAGTTTCAGGAACAGTCCACTACCACCTGTAGTCTTTTTGATGAGTTAGTTGATAGTGGCTCCACGCTTATTTGTAATGAGAACCCTGTAAACACTGTAACTATTGACTTGACAGGAGATGTGTCCTTAACTGAATATACTACATTTAAGAGCCATAATAAGATTAAAAAGTATATCAAACTAAATAAAATTATAAAGAAACACAGGAAATCACTGCATCATTTAAGTATTAGTAAAAACAATAATATTAATCTTAGGAAAAAGCATGTAATTTTAAATTCACAGATACAGGCCTTAAATAGGCAACTAGATCAAAGTAGGATTATGTATGATCAAGAGACAGCTATCCTCCAGGAACAGCTTGAGTCTAGGGAATGCACTCTGCAAGATATATTCCATAAATATGAAGCGTCACAAAAAGAACTGAGTGAACGCATGGTGGAGGCCGGTGAGTTGCTTGACTTGGTCAGGTACAATGCGGAAAGATATGAGTCCCTGACCAACAATCTGTGTTGTGCTTGCTCCTGCTCACCCCCCACGGCCTCTGTCAAACCTCAGAGTGCAGAACCTGTACCGGTGCTCACTAAACCAGCTTTAAAAAAGGTTAGCTTGCAAAAAATAAAAAAAGATAAAATTATAAGGACACATATCTTTTCAGATAAATTAGGTCAAGGATTAGGTAGTATCATTTGTTCCTGTTCCCAGCAGAGTGTACTGAATACCTGTTTACCCGGTGCCAGTTTTAGCAAAATTTCAAGACAAATTGCTTTGTCTAAGTTTAATGCAGGTTCCACTGGTATTTTATTATTTGGGGATGGCCTGGCTGTCAGTAGAGCAAATATTATTGATTGTATTGATTCAATGTTACAAATTTGTGAAAAGAATAAATGTAAATTTATTTTCTGTGCTCTGCCCTACTCTAATTCATTAACTTATGAGCAGAATATGCATATATACAATTTAAATTTATTAATCTATAATATTACTTGTTATAACCAAAATTCAATTATGTACTTTGATATGAATAAATTTTGTAGGTCATTTAAAATGACCCAGTACAGTATGTATTTGTCAAGTACATGTAAGCGACGAATTGCTAAATTATTAGCATATAATATACCAGATTCAGGTACTTATGTACCGAAGGTTTTTGATAATGTTAGTAATAGTACTAACAATTTATATACATCTAGCTGTTTAAACAGCAAGGCGGGACAACGGAGAGGCTGCATGGATTGAATGTTATTCATCAAAACATGCAAGGCCTCTCCGGCAAAGAATTAGAATTAAGTTTATTTATTGAAAATCACGATGTTCAGGTGTTATGTTTAACTGAACACTGGTTAAGAGACTTTCAGGTGGCGGTATTTAATAGCGTCCATTATTCCATACAGAGTGCGTTTGTAAGAAAGAGTGCTATTCGCGGAGGGTCACTGATTATTGTTTCAAACGAAATTAAATGTAAAGAACGTCCTGACATTGTCAACCTTTCTGTCGAACGCTCTATTGAACTGTCCTGTGTAGAACTAGAGCAATACATTATTATTTGTGTGTACAGACCCCCTTCAAGTGATTTTAATTTATTTGAATCTGTTATGGAAGATTCACTATCGAAAGTTAAATGTAATAATAAACAAGTTATAGTTTGTGGGGATTTCAATGTTAATATTTTAGAATTAGCTCCAATTACTATCCGACTTCTGAATTTGTTCAAGTCGTTTAATTTAGATAACCTTTTTTGCGAACCAACCAGGTTTACGGCCTCTTCCGCAACTTGCATAGATAATATATTTAGTAGTTGTAAAGCAAATAAAACATTACTATTAACTGATATTACTTCTGACCATTGCGGCCAACTTGCTAGTTTTTCCCAGTTACTTCATAATAAAACTGTTAAGGTGGTCAGTAGGCCTTACACAGCGCATCGTTGTTCGCGCTTCAAAAACAACATCAAGTCAAAATTACGGCCATCACTTTTGGACTCGATTAACCCAAATGAGGCTTATGAATCAGTTTTTAATGTAGTTAAAAGCGAGTTTGAAACAATTTTTAAGTGTAAAACTAGGCAAGTCAAGTGCAGTTCTGCTGCCTCGTTTAATCAATGGGCCACTACTGGTATATACAAAAGTCGAAGTAGGTTGTATGAGTTATATGGCATGAAAAAATATAAATTTGACGCAGATTTTGTAAATTATGTTAGAAATTATTCTAAAATTTTTAAAAAGGTTTGTAACTCTGCTAAATCTAACTATATCAGCGAAAAAATTAAAAACTCTGTAAATAAAGTAAAAGCCACGTGGAATATTATCAATCAAGAAACTGGTAAGGCTACGAAACGCGATAATAACTTCGAGATTTTATCCAATAATGAACTAGTTACTGAAGCTAAAGAAATCGCCTCTATATTCAATAACTTTTTCGCAGATATACCATTAACAACAACGAGATCTTTAAAATCATCATCACTTGACGCGGAAAAACTATTACGTAATTGCGTGCCCAGTTGTGATTCTACTTTTAGTTTCGAATATGTGACTCCATTAGATATAACCAATGTTTTAAATCACTCAGTCAAAAGAAAACCGAAGATCTTTGGGGTTTTTCTGTAAAACTCCTAGGTAATATAATAAACATTGTAGCACCCTCATTAGCTGTTATCTTTAATAAATGCGTAGACGTAGGTGTCTTCCCGGACTTGATGAAACACAGTAAAGTCATACCGTTATTTAAGGCAGGCAGTAAATGTGACGTTGGTAATTTTAGACCGATTTCAATTTTACCTGCATTCAGTAAGATTTTTGAAAAATTGATATTAAAACAACTACTACATTATTTTAATCACAAGACCCTCTTGCATAGCGAGCAATACGGTTTTACAAAGGGACGTTCAACTACCGACGCGGGTGTAGCTTTACTGAAACACATCTACGATGCTTGGGAGAACTCTCAGAACGCCATTGGCGTTTTCTGTGACCTTTCAAAGGCATTTGATTGCGTCCGGCATGACACATTATTATGCAAACTCGGATATTACGGTATCAAAAATAGGTCACTGGATTTAATTAATTCCTATTTGAGTGATAGGGTCCAATGTGTAGATGTAAATGGTAGTAAGTCCACCGGACTACCTGTGAAACTAGGGGTACCCCAGGGTTCCATACTCGGCCCATTTTTATTTTTAGTATATATTAATGACTTACCATTCTTTTTAAAAGGCATATGTGACGTTGTGCTCTTTGCAGACGATACTTCCTTAATATTTAAAGTTAACAGAAACAGAAATGACTTTAACGAAGTAAATAGTGCACTTACTCGGGTCACACATTGGTTTTCAGTTAATAATTTAGTTTTGAATGCCAAAAAAACCAAATGTATTAAATTTGCGATGCCTAATGTTAAGAATCTTGGGCCAAATATTGTTATAAATAATGAAGTACTAGAGACTGTAGAGTCAACGGTTTTTCTCGGCGTTACAGTTGATGCAAAATTAAAATGGACGGCGCATATTGCATACCTAGCAAATAAACTCAGCTCTGCGGCTTATGCGGTTAGAAAAGTTAGGCAGATTACTGACGTGGACACAGCTCGTCTTGTTTATTTTAGCTATTTCCACAGCGTTATGTCCTATGGCATACTTTTGTGGGGTAGGGCAGCAGATATCGAATCGATATTCGTCTTACAAAAGCGAGCTGTCAGATCCATTTACCAACTAGGCTCTAGAGTTTCTCTTAGGGAGCGGTTTAAAGAGATAGGCATTTTAACGGTAGCATCCCAATTTATTTTAGATAATATACTACTGATACGAAAAAACCTTCACTTATACTCCAAAAATAGTGATATTCATAGTATAAATACACGAAATAAACATAAGTTAATTGGTACATCGCACCGGTTACACAGGGTACACAATTCATTTGTGGGACTTGGTGTTCGCCTCTACAATAAACTGCCTCTCACTTTATTGGAATTGCCTTTTAACTCATTTAAAACAACGGTTAAAGATAAACTGTGCAAGAAGGCTTACTATACAATCAATGATTATTTAAATGATAAAAATAGTTGGTCGCCGTGATTTGCACAGGACGGTTTAGTGTGGATTAATGTTTGACGTGTATTTGTGTAATTTGATAGACATACTCTATGTGTGTAACATTGTGTTACCTATTTTGTTTTATTTTTAGTATAATTATACGCATGCACGTATATATTATTTATTATAAATTTTGACATGTATAATTTATTAATTATAAAATTGAATGACGTAGCAATTTATGCCGCCTCCGTGTTTAGGGCTATGCCAGGTAAATCAACGTTTGGGGTATTTCTTTCAGTCTTATTTTATTTTATTAGCCGGCAGCAGATACGTCATGCTCCCTAAGTCGTCACTGCCTGCGGTGGCGTCTTGGGTCGGGTCACCTCCTTCCCTCTAATATGGCGAGGGAGGTGATGGCTGACCCTTGCGTCATACTCGTGAACGGGTGCTGCTTGCGGTGGCTGGTCGGTCTGCTGACCTTGGCCTTAGTACTTAAAGTTTAATTTCGTATAGGTTTATATACAGCGACCTCAAACTTTTGTTTGTTTGGCATGGCACCTGCACACTTATTTTTGTTATTGTTCTGTACAATTATAATATTTTTTGTAAACGGAATGACAGCGTGCTGCTGGGGAGTTTGTTGCGCCGTTTCTTCTCTCACAGCAAAAGCACTTAGGAAGCGGTGAAGGGTGGGCGAAACTGGGTGCTGTCCAATGTAAATGACCTTCAAAAAGTGCTACTTAGTAGCCTAATTTGAATAAATGAATTTTGATTTTGATTTTGATTTTGAAATTACATTTAATGACATATATCTATCGCATCCTGATGAAATAATGCTAAGTAAAAGTGCTAAATATGATTTACTTACAAAAAAAACTCAAAGCCTTTACTGATAAACTTAAATTGATTGACTGGTTCTATTTTTGTCCCATGAATTCTTTTTCATAGAACAAAAATAGCATCTGAATTTTCCTGTAAAAATTCAATTTTGAAACATTCCTTGTTAATTTTGCTTTCAGAATAATTATAACCCAGAAATAGCAAAGGAACAAAATCAAAGAATCCGGCAAATATTTATTTCCACAGTAAACGGGATAGATTAATTTTAATTTTCTAACAGTTTTCGTAAACATTTGCGGTTCGCTTTTAGAAGTCGAAAGAGATTACATGGTCGTTTCATAGAAATAAATATTGATAATATGGACTTTAAAATTAATGCGTCCGATTCCAATAAATCACAATGAAGCATCCGACGGTTTTATACATTGTAGGAAGAGTCAATATTTATTGAGTACATTTAATATTGGTAAAATTTTAACACAGCACACTAGTCTTTCCGGTTGTCTAAATTAAATAATAATAAAAAAACGGTCAACCGCGAGTTGGACTCTACCCTGAGGATCCCGATCAATATTCTTGAAAAACAACTGTGCGAAATACAATGGTCACCCATTAAATTCACAACAGTTCTAAAGCTTGCTTAACCTTTATTTTTTTAGCTATAACAGAAATAAACTAGTTGTAAAAAATCAGATGTCATTCTGACCGACGCCAGAAAAAAAGGACAGTGACGATGTTCCGTTTTACACTTCGAGTAAGAAACCCAAAAATAAAAATAGTTCGCATACAAAGACGTGTTATTTGATATCTTCAAAAGTAATAAATCTTACATCTTACTAAGACAATATACGAGAGAGTACTTGTTCTGTATTGATTAAATATAAAACGTCTCAAGTGACACAGTTATGAAATAAATATTTTCATCATTCTGTCACAATAATAAATTCAATATAGCCTTGGAACAGATACTAAAGATGTCAAAAGTCAAGAAATATGTTTTTGAAGTTGTAATGATATTCGTTTTCAATTGAGTTTGTATCACAATAGCTTCAGATTGCTTTATCTTAACTATCGGTGCTCCGCAGTTCGACTCGCTTAGTCCCCGAAACTTTGCGAATACCAGGAAAAAAAAAATCCCTCTACCTTTATTTCGTCAGCATATGCTATCCTAGGTCCGTCACTAATATGTAATGACAATATTTCTGGAATTGGCTTGGTGATTTAAACGTGATTCTTTTGTTTTTATTTATTTGGTTATCTCTTGTAAAGACGATTCATACTAAAATGACACAGAGATTTGGTCACGAGCACTAATCGGAATACTTTAAGACCCAAAATGGCATCGAGACTAAGGACTACGGTTGGAACTGAAACTAGTCGTGCGACATATATAGACGCACGAGCAAACTGTCGCAGTGTGTAATTCAAACTTGATAGTGTTACAAATAATACGTATAACTAAAGTGCGCAATGTGAATATGTGGTTTAATATCTGGTCGTTAAAACACTAAGTTTTTATAAAGTAAAAGTCTATTAATAACACGGTAAATACGACGATCTTATTAAAATCAGTTTCATTTTTGCGATAAAGGTCACATCGCAAAAATTCTCCTATCAATGGAATTTTTGATTGTTTACCCTGATAGCCTGACCTTCTCAGGGCAGAGTAAACTGTAATTTTCCTTGCGACTATCCTTCTTTTGGTCTGTGCCTTTGTAATACACTCAATATAGTAATAGATTTAAATTGTATTAATATGGTTGTCAAAGCGAGACGGTTTAATAAAAAACGTGAGCATCACCTCCTGTCCCCAACTTTTAAAACATGACAGTAGCCTTACATAACACTTCAAGAACACTTACACACGCTAATGGATATTCTTAACACCTTCCTTTGCCTAAGACAAGCAATTTTTTTATAATGTTTCCTCTGAAATGAGCTAGTGACGTAATCTTTAATTCAAGGCATCGAAGGGTGCGTCATTAGGGATGTTGATAAGAAACCGTGAGCCAAGATTACGCTTGTTATACTTTATTAGATTAGGTATGTAACACAGAAGCCTGCCTGTAATGAAAACGGTAATTCGAGATTTGGTTGTATTTCGGAGCTATTTCAGTCAAGACGTGACCTTTCCTCGTTGATTAGTGTTATTTAATTAGCGTCAATAGAAATCGTCTGAGTCAAGGAAATTACGTTTCATTAATACTTTTTTGATACAATTATGTTAAATGTTTAATTACGGACTTAACACCTCAGGCAAGTAGATCAAGTAGATGACGCACTATATAGGATCATTGTTTGATTCTAGAGTATTTATTTTTACAGTAATTTAAAATTAACTAAAAACTCCTTGCATAAATCAATATTCACTTTCTTGCGTATGTCTGCCATTTTGTGCTATACTTTAAACTTTTTTGTATAACCCTCGCAAATTGCTAAAGCGCAGGAGCCTTGTCACATTAAAGGGCAAATGACGTCATAGTGACGTAAAAAAGCAGTATTTAAAAGAGCGTGCGATAGAATTAAATTGTCAATAAACGCCACTAAAATGGCGGCCAGGCGCATTAGCAATTTGCGGGGATAGTACATATTTTATCTTAATAATGAATACACAAATCTATGTTCCATCTTTCAACATTACACTTACAAAAAAATATAAAATTATGGAAATTCACCGAAAACTAAATGTAAATCTATCAGTACCAAAATATGTTCCAAGACTTTATGATTCATGTAAGTCAGCACCGAACATTTAAAATCAATTTGCGTGTGAATGAAGTTCTTTATTGCCATTTGAATATCATTCTTTTTCACTTCACTTAAAATACAAAATATTCTTTTGTGTTATTTTGGGTGTTTTTCAAATTAAATGCGCAATTGCTTTTGCGTCTATTCGATTTATTGTCAGGATATTGAAATCCCTGTGTTATGGGAATTCCGAATTCCTTTGTGTTCGCGAGCGTGGACGATAGAAGTATTAAATTGGTTCTTTTATAACATTTCTGAACGATAGGCTTAATCGTAATAAAATGGCGAATGATATTGTGAACAAATCAGCAAGTTTGTAAGATGTTGTCTTATTTCGCCAGAATTAGACAAGCTTCACTCAAGGATCCTGAGATAAGAAAAATCTGGTGAACTGAGAAACCGATAAGATAGTTCTGTATAAATAAGCTTAAGAAAATCATTATTTATAAATGAACGAACACCGTAACTTAACTTACATTATTGTTAAAACTGCTTCAATAATACACCATCTGTGAAAATTTCAGCTGTCTGGCTATAACGGTAACTGAGTAACTGTCAGAAGAAAAAATATCAGTCCGAGTTATCGGGTTCCCTTTTTACCTGTACGAAACAATAATAATATTCCACAAGTTTCACCCAACGCCAGCTAGTCTCAAACTAAGCAAAGTTTGTATTATGAGTTTTCTAGAGAACTGATAAACATCCGTAATACATATTATTATAGATAACTTATAAATAAAAACAATATTTTTTCAATTTAGTGTGTTTGTATATAAATAAATGTACCATACCTAACTTTAAACTTAGACCTGCACCTAAATACCACTTAGTTAGAAAATCCCATATTCTTTAACTACACATTAGACATCAGTATTTAGTTAACTAGGATCTTTATTACTTGTATTTATGACAGGAAATTTAAATAACAACAAGTACAAGTTCTTTGCAAGTGATTTGTTTTCTACTACTTTGGAGTCAGCTTTCGGCGTCAAATAGAGCGAGTCTAATTTGGTTCTGACCTCGGCAACCCATTAACTGATCACTCACTGTCTTTTAGCCCCTTCAATACATAGAAATACAATCGCAATGTTATTTTGTCTTGGCCTAATTACTCAGTTAAATAATAAATTATGAGAACTTTCTTAAATGACTAAACATTTTTCGTTTTTGCCTCTTTTTCTCTTGATTCCGGATACTTATTTTGTTACACGGTAAGAGTAATCGCTAATTTGAAAAGTCAAACAAGAAAATGAGTAAGGGAAAGTAGAATCATGCTGCTTTTGAGCGTGGATAGGCCAGCTCCACCGGGGATGTACTATGCTCTCGTAAAGGCAAAGTAAAGTGCATTAGTCTAGTTTTTGCACTATAGGTGAGAGTGCCGGAAGCCTAATTGTCCCCTCATCCCAAATTCAAATTCAATTCAAATAAAAAAAAACCACTCGTATTTTCCTAATCTATTGATAGTTTGAGTTACATCTTACAAATACTTTGCACTGGCTCGGTATATGTGAACTTTTTACAGACGAAAAACTAATCAATTCACAAAAACAAACCGGTATTTTTCTTGCTACGAACAACAACAAAGCTATTTGAGCTAGAACTTTTCATAAATAATAAAATATTCCACAACTTTCACACAACGCCATCTAGTCTCATACTAAGCAAAGCGTGTATCATGAGTACTAGACAACATAAACATACTTATATATTTCTAAATGTCTACTTGATATAGAAAAAATACACAAAAAACACAGAAGAAATTACCGTACTCATCCCACAAACGTTTCTCCTGGGTGGGACTTGAGCCCACAACCTCCAATACAGCAGTCAGGGCCAATAATCACCAACCACAATTTCATCAAATTCACCATATTGATGTACCTTATCTTTGTTCCAGTGTTACGAACATCTTTCTCGTGAACCTCTCGGCGGCTGACCTGCTGGTGACGGGCGTCTGCATGCCCATCCAGCTCAGCAAAGCCATCACCCTGGTCTGGTTCTACGGGGAGACTGTTTGCAAGATTGTTAACTATATTCAAGGTGATATACGTGTATATTATTTAAGTATTTGATGGTTAACTTATATGAATGTTAGAAATCTAAGCATTGCTTTCTTCTGGGTCTTCGATCAAGAGCTCGCGGCAAGCTTTTTGGGCTACGTTTGCAAAAGCTGGTACTTCAGTTTTCAATTTGTAATTTACACATTAAAATGTAGGTTAATAATAACACCAATTCACAGTAGCATTACGAATGCTATCGAGAATATGAACAAACTTTCACATGGAAGTAACGTATGTCGATCCATAGCGATTCTACAATATCTGTAACAGCAAAGTTGGCTTCATGATACAGCAGAACTTTACGTCACTGCTTCGTAGGTACTTATATAATGGAATTTGCTTCATGACTATATTCACTTTTATAACGTGTTAAAGTTTCGTCCTTCGGGACGAGCAGGTATGAAAATGAAAAACAAATTGGATGGCCGCGTGGGCTACGTTGCTATATTCTGATTTTCCGAATATTCGCTAATAATGTCAAAGATATCAGTTCCAACATTGATGAAATGTATAGCCCAAAACCTTTAGTAGATATTTTAACATAACTATAGAACAAATATAATCCACACGTAACCCGCTAAGCTAGAACTATTTTATCGGTAAATAGTTTGCAAAAGGAGGTTATTCGACGCAAGCAATCTTCTCGGAACTGTGTAAGTTTCTCAAAATGTCGTATTAAATCTAGTTGTAGCAAATATTTGAAATGCGTGGGCGTCAAGTTAATGACATTCAACCAGAAAAGCCGCTTAGTAACGTCGGAAACTAGAACTAATCAAGTAAAACAATAAGTAAGGGCAAACAGTGTGCTTAGTGAAGTCAGGTCACCATATTCTGATAAACAGTTGTTGGTATATCTGTATGTAAATGCCTATTATTTTACCACTGTATGTTGTGGTTGGTATCGAGTCCAAATTCAGTATGTACATATATAGGACGACATTCTATCTCACAAAACATTTTTCTTGATATCCCATTGATTGGTCAGAAACACCACACCAGACATACAATGATGTTACCGAAATTATATTGAACTTTGATTGAAATATACACACACTATTTTTATGTAAAAAACACGAAAACGTGATAAATATGTGACGTTTATATTAGATATTTATGAGGTAGTGGATAACAAAGCATTTAATTATCAGTAAAGTTATTTTTTACTTGGACAAAATGGGTAGCAAACATCGAAAATCTGTAGATAAAATATTAACGTTAGGTATTCATTTTCAGAGAAACAAAAACATAGCCTTCAATAGCGCTTTGTTTTTATTTAACACTAAATAAAATTTACAATATGCCTGGTTTACAATATTTAATTAGTTCTAATTAAGTTTCTTAGTACCAGGCCTAGTTTGTTTATACAAACAAAATAGAATTACATCATCACTCTATTAGGTACGAGTTTTACCTAAAACCGAAAGCAAAGGATATGACGTGGGTGCAAAACTCCGAACGCCCGTTCCTTCTGGGAAACCACCTATACATGCCAAACCAACAAACACATAAGTCTTTATACATAATATTAGGTAATCGTCGCAACTGTAGTGGGATTATTAAATAAGGTATATCATTTAACCCATTTGACCGAGTTAAGTAGCAGTCGTACCCTCTAAAACTAAACGACGGTTGATCCGACCTTGAGCTATCATTCGTAAGTGGTAATGCACCTTAATCCTATAATCTAGGGTTAAATGTTCCTTGTATTATTAGTTCTGAAAACGGGAGCCTACTGCCACGTCTTAAAGTATTATTGCTTCTAGAACCGTAGCATTATTACTTTGTATGGTGGTAGAGTCTTTGGTCATTGTTTTCACTTTTTGACAGTGTTTGGTTGTAAAAGAAACATGTTCATTGTGTGTGTTGCCTTCTCACTTCAACAAAGGTCGGCTTCGCACGCGTCGAGGTCGGTTATATCGCGTTTCTAAGAGAACTCTTCAAAAGTCCGGGATAAAATCCTACTTTCTTTCTCAAGGTCAACTCTATCTCTGTACCAAATTTCAATAAAATCAGTTCAGGTGTTTAAACGTGAAAGCGTAACAGACAGACAGAGTTACTTTCTTTTTCATTTATAATATTAGTAAGGAAAGGATTGAAATGATGTAGTTTATATTTGGAGGGTAATATTCACCGAATATATTTTGTTTCAAACTCAACCAGTTAATAAAAATAAACTTGAATAAAAGATTCTTAAAAAATATAAATCTGCCTTATAGGAGGCAGGAGTTATTATAATAAAGACCATTGTTTCCTTTTACCGAAAGAAAACTTTAACAAGGCTTACTTTAACTTTTTTCGGCAGATAGGAATAAATCAACTTAACAATGAAAACACGACATATAACAGGATTTCAGCCGAAGCACCATGGAGGTTTAATAGTATCTGTCAATGAAATGGCGGGAGATACCGGAAAGGCCAAATGAGGATTCTACGTCCAATTTACAGTTGCTGGAGATACAAAAAGATTATTGAGGTCCAGTAGAAAATAACTTCAAGTCAGAATTAAATCAATTAAAACAATAATGTTACACAACGCGAAACTCTAATGAAAGGATCCTATAACTTTTTTTATATACAAACTTCGAAAATAATTAGGACCTTATGTAAGGAACAAACAATTTTTTTTCTTATTAATTACTAGTTCCTTGAAGAAAATCAATTCTCTGAACTGTTTCCGGCTGAAACAAAATCAGTAAAGTGCGAGCCAGATTTGTGACAAAGGTATTAAAAAAAAAATCGCCTCCCACAGCAAGGAATTTAATCCTTGTGTGAGGATTTTACAATCATAGAAATCACATGCACAATGACACCCAAACTCAAAACAAACATTCGTGGATCGAACCCGCGACACGTCGCGCACTGTGGATTTGGCTTGGCGATCTCAACCACTCGGCTATTCGTGCAGTCTTTTAGCAGTTCTTGCAATTTTTTAATTATTCCTGGTTGGAGTGGGAGCGGAAAAAAATATAACATACTATGTGAATATGACATCTATCTAGCTATATCGGATCAAGGGATACAGCTTGGTGAGAGACTGACAAACATATAGCGGAAAGGATCAAAATGTTTATTTTACCCTTAAGCTACGGAACTCTAACAAATATATTTTTATACTTATGTAACGGAATCTAAGAAGTTATATAGTCAAAAAATCTCTTTTCATCGTAAATGAAATATTTATAATTAGTTTTTGATCTGGGTTCACGTTTACTTGATTCGATAAGCAGTGTTTCAAAGCAGTCTAGACCAAATCTTTTATTTAGACATTTCCTGAGGGCTTTTCGGTTTTTCTGGAGACTGTTTTATAAGATCAACCTTAATCTAATTGAATTTTTCCAAATATTTAGCTATTAGTTAGCAGTGCTTGTCTTTGTAGGAACTTGTATTGATTTTTATTTTAAGGTAGACGATTTTTATTAGCTCTTTAATGAATACTATTGCTTTTTATTGATATAATAACTAAATTAAAAAAAAACATCTTGTTAACTTTCCAGTAGAATAAAATGAAAATAGAATGTAATTTGAATGGCCTGTTAGTCTAATGGTTAGTGACCCTGACTGCTGTACCGTTTGTTCGATTCTCAACTCAACTACTTACGATTACTTGTTGCTTTGCCAAGTTTGAGACTAGCTGGCGTTGCGTGAAAATTGTGGAATATTACATTATTTAATCTCGAAAAGCTCGTGGTCAAACTACTACACAAAGTGATCGATCACAGATTAAGCCAGGCGTGATACGGTCGATCTTTAAGATCGTAATGAGTTCCGAAAGGCATGGAGAATTTTGAAAGGCATGCTTAGGTTAATATTGTGGGTTACGGCTGTTATTTATATATCTTTGACAGTTTTTAAGAGTAGCTTGAAGCTAGAAAGTCTGGCAAACAGTCTTTCTAAGAGATACACGGAGGAGTGGTGACGATTACTGGTACAATACGATGCAAAAGTAATTGGGTTGAGAAGGTCAGATAAGTAGTCGCTTCTTTTAAAACACAGGTACTGGCGGCCGAACCTGACATGGATGGACAAAGGCTAGTCTGATGATGAGAAGAAAAGAAAGTATTTTTCTTCCAATGGAACGCTTCAACTTTTTATATTGAAGCTTATTGGTGGAATTGTCCGACCTCTCTCGATATCGTTCCACGAAAAATATATTTCTTAATGTGTCTTGATGGTAGCCTATTTCAATAAAATAAAATTTTAAGGTCCTTGTTAAGTCAGCTTCTTTCGACGGATAAGAAGCGAGATAGCGTTCCTTGGATTGTAATGCTTCATTTCACTTCTTCACTTTCATATCCGTTCCATAAGATTTCTCATAAACAAACAGATCAAATTACAGCGACCATTGAAGGGCTCCATGAAACGTATGTTGGTACTCAATAGTTTACGATGGGCTATAAGGAGTGCTGATCTAATGGCTTTCACGTTTATCTGCGGCAATTAAACTATACTTGTTGCTGTGCGGTCACACAGATGGTTTGCTGTATCCATGCGTAATATTTAGTATGTCAGACAGACTATAAAATTAGATAATATATCATATACGAGTAATTGCGCCACATTCAGACTAGGCTGTGGACGGACGGTGTTATAATAATAATGGGAAAAATGAGTGAGTGTTAAAGTAAAAATCTATTTAGTCCCTGGTTAGTCGTGGTTATTTAATTAAAAATATAAAACATGTTTACCTTTATCGTAACAACGAAAAATTTCGAAGCTAAATTGATTTAAAGTTTAGGACAAGGGCTTGTGATTATGAACTTGAATAGCGAAAGCAATATTTTTTTTATCAAATAACTCAATACCAAGGTAATGATATTATTATGAAATTAGTACCAGTGTATTCGCGTGATTGACAACAAATGGATAAAGTTCATGTGTACGCACATTCTAGAACGTTACTTGTTCTAGTTTAACGATGGTAATTAAACGTCACTTGTCTTGTCATGGAGCTTGAAGGTTTCGTTTGACGTCAGTTGGGTTTTATGAGTCGTTCGAGTTTGGTCTATGACTTTACGTGAAAACCTTGAAAAGGATCTCTTACTTTGGCTTTACTGTACTAAAAGTTCAAGGTTCCTGTTTGTATGGGCTTCATTTTTGTATTGCCTTTTTCTCTAAATAAGTTCAGCTGTTAAATTGGAAATTCGGTTTCTTGATTCGACATCGACAGGAAAATATTTTCTCTACCTTATACCACTATAGGTATTCAAATAAATAGACGTAAGTAGTACGTACCCAAGCTGATAGCATAAGACAAAGAAGATACTATTAAGCAAATAAGACTCTGGGGAATACTTCAAACATTTCCTAAAATCTTAAAGTAATTGAACCATATTTTTGTAATTGTTCCAGGAGTGGCTGTAGCTGCAAGCGTGTTCACTTTAACAGCGATGTCAGTAGACAGATGGCTATCCATCTCACCAGAGCCGCGGCTCCGGCCGCCGGGGCGCAAGCAGGCGTTACTCCTGCTGCTCCTGCTGTGGTGCGCTGCGCTGCTTATATTCATACCGCTCCTCATGGTCGCAACTGTCAGAAGGGAACCTGTCCCCATCATATCAAAAGCACTGAAGAATATATCGGTATGTATAGTTAATTAATTTTTGTTACATTTCATCAACTCCTTCAGCGCTTAATTTATCAGCGGTTTTTTCATAAAATATAATATCGTTATTTTATTACATCAAATTAATTATGAGTCTGTTTACGGCTACGTTTGTAAACATGTGTTAGAAGCTGACTTTTTAATGTGCCTCCGAAAACATAAAAGTTGAAGTCTGGAGGTGTTTTAAAAAATTACCTCAGGTCAGTTTTAAAAACTAAATTTACAACAACTGTCAGAAACCACGAAAGGCAGTAGGTATAGCAAGAACATTTGCAAGCAACCTAGTGGCTCGGAAAAAGGTTGTTTTAATCGATACGATTCCAATATAATCCAAGTAGCCGATCGCTTTCGGCATTACATTTCAGGGCGAAACCAAAAAAGGGATCATACTTAGAGATCAGAAGTACAACATTACTACATTTACCACATTAATTTGACACACAGTCTGGGTTAGTAGCCATTAATCATAATAAGTTAAAATATTTTGCAAATTTGAAGATTATTTTTTCCAAGAAACTAAATAATTAAATTGTCAACACTCTGTTCTAAAGTTAATTCATGGAATTACTTACCTATGAATAGTAGGCACTACGTTTACTCGCGGCATCACGTTGCTTCCAGCTCTGGAAAGTAGGTAAAGTGCCTTGTAGGTACTCATGTCTCAAGTCCGGTCTTTTGGTGGCATAATAATACCACAAATACAAGTCGTACATACAGGTTGTTCAAAGATGCATTTTTTTAAGATTTAAAATAATCCCGTAATCATTGGCCTAGCCTTTTCCCAAATATGTTGGGGTCGGCTACCAGTCCAACTGGTTTCAGCTAAGTATCAGTGTTTTACAAGGAGCGACTGCCTATCTGACCTCCTTAACCCAGTTACCTGGGCAACACGATACCCCTTGGTTAGACTGGCTGTCAGACTTTTTCAAGCTTCTGACTACCTGTAACGACTGTCAAAGATGTAGGAATAACAGCCGGGACCCACAATTTAATGTGCCTTCCGAAACACGGAGGAACTCGTTATGACAAAGATGGTCACCCATCTACGGACCAACCGCGTCAAGCATAGCTTAACCTGTGATCGAATCACTTATGCGGTTATAGCTTAGCCACGAGCTCCTCAAAATAATAATTGTTAATATTACGGGATTAAAATAATTCCGTAATATTAACACTTATTAAATTTTATTTTAATTTATTGAATGTTAATATGGAGCTGTATATCACATGGATCAATAAGTCCCGAGACTAACCCAGAGATGGCGCTCGTAGTAAACCAGTAACCACGTCTTTCTAAAGTACTAACCTTTGCTTGAAACATTTAAAAAAAATAAGTCGATCGGACCAGAAACAGCTGAGTTATCGAGGTTAGAGTAAAGTCGTTTTGTAGTTTGTTTTAAAAATGGAAAAAACCGAGTTTCGTGTTCTGATAAAACATTGTTTTTTGATGGGTAAAAACACCGTGCAAGCAAAACAATGGATTGAAAAATGTTACCCGGACTCTTGTCCATCAAAAGCAACGATTTGCCGGTGGTTTGCCGAGTTTAAACGTGGTCGTACCGACACAAATGACGCGAAACGCGCGGGTAGACCTGTGGAAGCCGTTACATCGGAAAATGTGAGCAAAGTGACAAAATTTATAATGAAAGATCGTAAAGTGAGGCTCCGTGAGATTGCTGAGATGACACAGATATCATATGGAAGTATATTTACTATCCTTCATGAAAAATTGAGCATGAAAAAGGTTCTTTCCAAGTGGGTGCCGCGATTGCTTTCGATGGAACAAAAACAGCAAAGAGTTGATGATTCAGAAAGCTGTTTATCGCTATTTACTCGTAACAAAAAAGATTTCTTGCGTCGTTAGGTGACCATGGACGAAATATGGATACATCACTACACTCCAGAGTCGAAGCGGCAGTCATCTAAGTGGCGCACAGTTGGCGAAAGCCGTCCGAAACGTCTGAAAACGCAGCAGTCAGCTGGCAAAGTCATGGCGTCAGTTTTTTGGGATACTCATGGCGTGATTTTCATTGACTACCTCGAAAAAGGTAAATCGATCAACAGTGATTAATTGATTATTATATTGACTTGCTAGTACGTTTGAAAGAGGAAATCGCAGAAAAACGACCGCACATGCAGAGAAAAAAAATCCTTTTTCACCAAGACAATGCACCCTGCCACAAGTCGATGAAAACAATGGCAAAATTGAACGAAATGGGATTTGATCTGCTTCCCCACCCCCCATACTCGCCAGATTTAGCCCCCAGTGACTACTGGCTCTTTGCTGATCTTAAAAAAATGCTCCAGAGAAAAAGATTTGGCTCAAATGAGGAGGTCATCGCAGAAACTGAAGGTTATTTTGAAGCGAAAGATATTTTTTTTTATAAACATGGTATTGAAAAATTGGAAAAGCGTTGGAATGATTGCATCACCTTAAAAGGTGATTACGTTGATGAATAAAAAACATTTTGCAAAAAAAAATTGTTTTCATTGTTAGTCTCGGGACTTATTGATCCATGTGTTATGTGTTTAAAATTAATGTCACCGCTGAATAGCCACGCTGTATATTTGAATACAGTGCCCTCGTAAGGGGGGGGGGGGGCGTGATGGGGCGACGGCCCAGGGCGACAAATTCTGGGGGGCGCCAAGGTCTGAAGTTGGAGACTCTTGCCTCTCCTGGCGCAAACCCTCAAAACTGTGCTCTACGCTAGAGGTGGAATACTTCCACCGCCAAACGTAACGCTAAAGGAAAGATGAAATTCTTAATATAATTTTACTTGGGATAAGCAAAAAACTAACACTTGATATTGCTTCCCTTAAGTGGGCGCCACAATATTTTCGCCCGGGGTGTCAGTGGCCCTTACGACGGCACTGTTTGAATATAATAAACTGTATTATATAAGTTATTAGACGTGAAATTTCCATTGCAGCATTTTGCAGACAAACGGAATATAAAGTAATTTTCTCTTTGCCAATAAAATTATATGGTAGCGTGTTATTCAATTTCTCTGGAATGAGGTTTCAATATACGATTCCTTTTATTAGCTAGTCCTAAAAATTTATGATTTTTAATCTGAATAATTTGTACCAGTCGAATAATATGCAAGTCTTTTTTTATTATATATTTTATGTCTATGAAATTTAAAAGCAATAATATCTTTCTCATAAATTAAATATTAAGAAACTTTTTATCTCTTTGTTAAGAAGTTTTTTGAAGTAGGGAAAATTTAGATCCATATAAATATTATGTTAATACAATTTTTTATTCATTTATTTTGCTTTAGTTATCAATTACTTTTTCGTTTTTAACTTATTTCTACATATTTTATAAAATACAAAAAAAAAAAAATCTCTAACTCGCGTTCCTCCAGGAGTATGTTATCAAGTAACCACAAACATTACGGTTAAAGCAAGACAAAGCTACGCATCATATAACTTCGTCTCGCCTCCACAAGAGCAACTAGACCTGTTATCGCTGCCAGAGTCTGTCAACTTCATAATAATCAATTTAATAACATTTACCTCCCAACCAAGACAACATTAAACTTACTTGAGACGTAATTTACTCAAATTCTATGAACTATTAATTACAAGTTCCATCATGAAAGATCTGAGTAACATAATTACACAGTAAATTGTCGAAGTTCTTTAATTAAGTCAAATTCGTTTATGACGTGAATGTGTGAGTGGAACTGCGCCGATTAATTTGTATCGACTATACAATGGGGATTGAAATTGTATTGAATGTTATTTGTTTCGATTTGATAATTGTATTCGGCGTAAACTGAAGTTAAGATTTAATTACCAACGGTTTCTATTAAACCTTTTGTTGGAATTTTTATTTCAAGGATTGTTATGAAACATTTTGTTTATTTCAATGTGTTGGTGTTCTTTGAAATGTTTTGCTTGTGATTTCACCGATAGCTGACTGAAATAATATACCTATTCACAAACTACTCTTTACTTCGTGATTTCTTAATGTACTTATATTTCAATATTCCAGTTTATTTTACAGTGGTATACGTGGATATCGTGACTCATAAGTCAAATTTTTGACTGAGTAACGTATATAAATTCTTTCTAGTTTTATATGCATAAAAACCGGTCAAGTTCCCCCGGCAATACATAAAAAAAAACAAATCGGTTGGTTGGCTTTGTGATACCCATAAAAAAAAAATTGAAATACATCGTTTGTAAAAAAACGGATACTGCCTACTGGTTCCATTTTAACGTACCCGACATTGAAAATTAAGTTATGAGCTGTAGGTTATAAAGTGTGAAAGTACATATCTTTGCCAAAAATAAAATTCACTTTAAATATTTCGGCTGAATATTGTGTAGGTACTTCGTTGGTACCTTACAAAACCAAATAGTTTTATATAGGCTTTAGGTGTGATTCTCTTCAGCTACATTCAGTATTAAAGCTTAGTTTATTAGTGCCAATAGTACCAATAATGTGCCAGTATTCGTATTATGGTATTGAATATAGGTCCATTAGTCACCGTGCCCAGAAATCCGGGTTTTAACGGTGGGAGTATCCATAAGTTATGAGCGTCCGAACCGTTTAAGCACACATTTATGAATAGTTGTGGATAATAATCGGGTAAAGTGCTTTCCAACAAATTCCTTTGTGTATTGTTTCAGGTAGTTTAGAGTTTAACGCTGTAATATTATACCTTCTAAGTGTTACACTTATATAGGTTAAATTCATGAGTAGATTATGTAAGAGTAGAAAATATCGTACAAATTGGGTAAAAAGTGAACGCATTTGCAAAAAAAACCTATCAAATTTATGACCGGATAATGCGTTGCACAGTCTCGATTTTCTGTTTTTTCGAGCGGCAAGAAGAAGCATAATTAGTGTTAATTTTAACTATCTAGCTTTTCTAGCTTTTACTGTTCATTTGATACAGCCTGGTGACAGATGGACGGACGGAAAGACGGACTGATAGCTTCCATTTGTCCCTTGGAAAATTCCTTTATTAAAGTACAAAACTAAGCAAAGCATACGTCTAATTATTTTCTTCAAAACTTATTCGTGTCCTAATACTGTATCCGTTAAATAAATCATGTCACCAAAAATAGGGCTAATGCACAAGAAAAACAAATAAGGTTGTTTAAACTTCTTTTACCTACTTACGAATAAATTATCTGTGAAATATATTAAACTCAGCAACCTTTTTAACCGACACTCAACAAGTGATTTATGATGTTCTTAAACAATGGCTGGCATAACACAGGGTCTTGAGTGCAAAACTTTCTCATGATAATAAATTGATGGGTTTTTTACTAAGTGAAATATAACTTCAGTTTCAGAGAGTTCAAATTCGTATTTACATACTTACAATATTTTGTTGTTCACTTTTCATATGTGGAAGTAGGGGCTTTAACTGCAATCTTGGGGAAAGAAAATATAAAAAATAAATTGCGGATATCATTACTTTTTCTTTTCTGAATTGCAGTTACTTTAAGAATTTAGTGAAGGCAGCTTGTTTTTTTTTGGACAGTCAGTTTGGGTCTGTCACCAAACAAAAAGCAAGATTTGTTGAAAGGAGTTTTTATTAACTTTTGTCTTGATTTTCATTTGTGGAAAGATTTATCATCACAGTACAACAGCAGTCTAAATACTAGACGTGATAATAGACCCCCAGGGCAGTTGTTGTCTTGTCTTTGTTAATCTTTATTGGAAAATTCAAACTCGTCCATCCCATCTCATTTAGCCTGCGGCAATGATGGATAATTAATTTTCATTAAAAGGGAAACAAAATTACATCTCTAACTGAACATTAAGTAAAAACGGTCAAGCGATAAAATTATCCATAAAACATTTTTAACATATAAGATTTATTTTTAATTTATATCACTTCTGATACCGTTATCACAAAAAGACGGATTGGTAGACAGACGGCCAGACGAACAGTTTACGATGTCTTAGTCCTTCCTTATTCTTTGGGTACGGATCCCCAAAATAATATCATCAATATTCATATTTTTTCGGTCAAATACAATGTTATTTACGGAGTGTCCTCGAACCGCTTCCATATTACATGTTTAGATAAATTCCGAAATGTTTATGTTCACATCACATGATGTAAGTAGTCACCCCACACCGCAGTAGTCCCCCGGGGCAAGAGAAGGAGAAATATCACAAAGTTTATTTAGAGGTTTTCAATATTGACCTGTCCAAAAGTTGATAAGGAAAGGTCCGTTTGAACAAGTTCCCACTTTATATAAATATTATACAAAAGCGTTTGATTCTGAAATGTAGTAAAAAATGATTTGGTTGTGTATTGTTGGAACTACTAAGTATTGAAAAAATACGGATATTTAATCTTTGAATTTGTAACAAAATCGAAGTTTCAGTAAAACGACCAACAATAATAGCTTTTTGTATTCAAATACGGATATACTGCTAAAGCTATTTTTGAAAACAAAAACCAAACTTAGCAAACTATCGGCTTTGACCTATTTATTTTGTAATGAACTAAAACCATACCATTGATTCTAGATAGAAACGAGAGACGTCCACTTCTGCACTGAGGAGTGGCCCGGACCCGACAGGAAGAAACAGTTCGGCATGCTGAGCTTCACTCTGGTATACGCCATACCAGGTCAGTGACGTCACTTAATCATTTAAATAATGGTCTAAGAGCCCGTGGACGCCAGACCTGCGTTATTTTATAAGAGCTGAAACTTTGTCAGCAGATGCTCCCAACATAGGTAATGACTGGTCGATTATGGAGTTTGGGTCATGGTGGCTTTGGCAGATATACTAAAGGTGCCACAAGTATCGATCTAACTACTTCAAATTATAAAGCGCCATTATCAGGATAATTCGCTGACAAAGTTTCAGCTTTTATAAAATAACGTAGGTCTGGGGTCCACGGGCTCTTACTCTATAATATTCGACCTTCAAATAGAATTCAGAAGACAATGGCACGTGTAGATCGCCTGCGAGGGTGATGTGACACGTGAAATGCTCCAGTGAATCATCCTTTCACGAATCAAGGATTCTGTTAGCTTTAACACGAGGGTGCGCTTTGGGATCCGTAATCCCGATATTTCAACAAAAATAACAAGTACTACGAAATGTTACTTGCTCACTGATTATGATTCTTCGAACGTTACATAAGAAGGTAATGTTTTAGTGTTTAAGGATCATTATTTCTCTTTTTTTCCCAATTGTGGGTTCCCAAGGGAAGAGTCTATGCTCTCGTTGGTACGGAATGATTTTGCCTCATAAGCTCTAAAGAGTGTCATCAATTATACCGAATACAACTGTTTTCTTTGAAGGAAATGCTAAAATTTTTTACTCGAATGTGCTAAAACTGGTGGTTACAAAAATAAAAGTCAAAAATCGTTTTACTTTAGGCAATTAACAGCTTTTGAGAAATGATTAATATCGTATAACGAAGATTAGTACTTTGTATTAATCAGTCTTATCTTATTTACCATTTAGCTTAAAAGACGGTAAACTAACTATGAAGGTAGTTTGTAGATGAAACCTTGTTTTCATAATTTGAAATTGCGAAACCGCCGCCAAGAAGCGGAGTGATTAATATTCCATCTATCTGGAGTAAGATAGTTTAATGTTTGCTTTATAATATTACAATTCTGACCGATCTTGATGTTAATAAGCTCGATGAAAAATGAAACAGTTTAAGAAAGACGTGTAAGCAATAACTCGACACAGTTTGACGTTCAAACAATCAGTCCATGTAAAAGTGATACAGTACGATTTCCAGGTGAAACAGGAAGCCAAATGCAACACAACTTAGAGAAAAAAATATACAAGCTGCTAGATATTGGAGTCTGGTACACTTGCTGTTGCAGGAGTTGGATTAAACCTTTGACGTTTCCATCTATAATGTAACTGGAGTTTTTTAAAAAAAGACATCATCTAGGATTTCTCTCCGCAATAAAATCAATGAAGAAATAGGGAAGCCGGGCAGTAGTGAAAAGACTTACCGATACGAATGTAACAGCTAACTTGATTCGACTTGTGGACTTACGTCTACATAGGTTTAAAGATTTACAACCTTTTGTAACAAGGATACGTGTTGCTATGTTTTAGACAACAATATTTTTTATTATGGCCTTAGTATATAGGTAATTGGTAAAAAATAGTAACGAGGTAAAATTGTTTTCGGTAGGAATTTTAAAAAAAGTTCTGAGCTACAAAGATCAATGTCTTATTTTTTCTATATACTTTCCACTTTTTGTTAATTCAACAGAAGTTATCCAACACCGAAGAACGAAGTAAAACAGAATTCTAACAAGAATGTTTCTGTACTCCGGTTTCCTTATTGGTTTTCCAAATGTCTGTTTACCCAGTCCCATAAAGTTTGACTTGTAATCGTAGAATATTTTCCAAGGGAAAACTTTGTTCAGGGTTTGTAATCATTGTTTCCACATTGAAAGTTATATGAAAAATTTGGGAAATTATTATGCTTGACCAGTAGGAGAACAAACAAAGTCGACCTTATTCAGACGTAGGTACTTATACTGAACGCCTGGATTATTGTAATTCCTAGAAAAATATGGAGGGCGTTCTAGGAAGCTACTGTAATTTTCACAAAGAAATCGAGTCCTTGGAATACTGAATCTGAAATGGAAAATCTAATAAACCTTTATAGGTGATGTCCCAAGTTTCATACTATTTGTTTTATTAAACGGTGACATTCCCAGAAAGTCTTCGATTACCTGCCTACAATTTTCGCAATAATGGGATCTATACTCAGCGTTATTAGATTAAATTAACCGTCATTCAAAAAGCGTTGAGCGACTGATTTTACATTACAAGTTTTTTTCGTTTGGGCAACACTATCTCACTGTAACTGTGACATTTATTTTTTAATAGCCTGTATGAAATATCACTTTTAGGCAAAGGTCTCCTCTTTTTTTCTTCCAGACCTTTCTCTCTTTGACGATTTTTTGGCCACTTGCGCCCCGCACTTTCAGCAACGATGTTCTTCCTCCGGCGTTTGTTCGTTTTTTTAATCTCTAATATCTGTTACTCGCGTTAAGAAGCGCATTGTGGTGTTTCTAAATCGGTCGGTTAGTAAAAACATAATATGCTTCCCTTCGTAGCAAGTTAGCAAAACTTGAGTTAAGACTTCTGGTGTTCTGTAAGTGACTGAGAGTTTCATTTCAGCGTAATTGGCAAGGCTTCCAATTGTTCTTTAAAGTACCGTAAAAACTAATGTTACATAAAGAAAGCAAACAAACGTTTTGTTTCCTTATCTCATTTGAAATTTGACACCCTAAATCATTAAGTCGAAATTGTCGAAATCCAATACCACCCAATACTAGTTGATTAGACAGATATTATAATAACTATTCACTTAGATATATGTAGACATGTACCATATAGGGGCGCAATAATTTAATTATAGCAGTAACCGGAGAAGGGAGGTTGTTAGACAAGAGATAAGGCATTTCAGAAATGTTCAGACATCTTCAAGTACTATCTATATGACCTTGACTGAGTCGGATTGATCGATGTTGAAATCTGAACACCTATCAAAATGTCATTTTGAGGACGTGTAAATTAGGTAAAGGTTAATTTGATTGTGGAATAAAGACTCTGACTTTGTTATAATCCGTGCGTTTTTTAAATTATTTCTTTCGTTAAAGCAATGTTTGAATGATGATGTGGACTTTTAAACTATTTCATTATTTTAAAGGATTTAACTCCATTCTTATGTACTGTCGGAACTTTTCTTTTTTGTAACTTTAGTCTTCATTTAAACTAAACTCTACTTTTGTCCTCAGGCTCAATAACAATAATGTCGTACGCATGCATGGGTCGCACGCTCTGCTCTGTGCGACCACCCTTCGACATCGACGAGGGAAACGTCAGCATGCAACAGGTTAGTACACTGCAATACTTGATATGTACAAATAGAAACAAATGAAATTTAGAGCGAGAAGCCAGTACACAAGCGTGGCGTGCGAGACAGTGAGAGAGAGATGTTAGGGCTCTTTCCAAACACATGTATTACGTCATAATATTGTAATGTTATGTAAACGTTGAAAAAAGTCTTTTACTCATTGTTATCCATTTTTCCTTACCAACAAAACCATTCATCTTCTTCACAAAGACCAATCATGAGAAAAAATTCACATTACGCAGCATTATTTAAACCGAATACTGCCAGAAAGTGTATAACTACATTAAAAATAGTAATGGGTAAACTTTGATTATTGATTTACCCATTGTTTACAGTTATGCGAGTATAAAAATAGTTCTTTTGGGCTAGAACGAAAACATAATTATTGACAGCCAATCGCAAACACAAAAACATTTTTAACTCCGTCGCTAACAATTCTCATTCCACTTTATACTCCATACTTTCTTAAATTATTCGTATTAGGAGTAACTTTAGGCTTTATATAACCCTTTGTGAGAACCCAATACTCGAGGAAATGTTTATGTCTTTGAACAATACTTCGGTCTCAGGTACTGACCTGATTGAGTTATTTCGGAGAATACAGATTTGATTAAATCAATTGCTTAGTGTAAAATAGAAGACATTTAATTACTTGTCTTATAAAAGTCCAAGGTAAGACTTTTCAATATAGCGCTGGCTAGACGAAACATTTAAGAATGTTTGTCTTAATCCTGACGGTAGTTTAAAGTACGTTTTGATAAACTTTTCAAACCACTTGGGTAAAAAAATAGTTAAATTATAACTCGGGAGCCAAGGTTTTAAAATTTGTGTCTGTTTATTACTTTTTACTGAAAGCTCTCCATATATATTTAAATGTTTTCGTAACATATAATATCTAAAATGATGATGCTCTAAAACAATTATTTATAACAATATTGTTTTAGATGAGAAATGTTAACGAATTTAAGCAAATATTTACACGTTCACAAACGGTAAAACTTCAAACAATTTTTAAATACCAGCGTACGAACTCTCGCTGGAACATAAATAAACACGTGTGCTGTGAAGATAATTACACATGCTAAATACTTTTACAACAATTTATTTTTGTACTGAACATTTTTTACCAATATAATAATGGAAAATTCTGTTGAATGTCGCTATATTTATCATAAGGAAAACATTACCCTGTGGTACTAATAATAGAGTGCAATTCCTTTTGTCACTGTTAAGTCTCATTCTGTCTTCATAACAAGGACAAACGCTATCTTCCAACTTATAATAAAGCTCATAAAGACGTCATAATATTGTAATCACGTAACATATTATTATGCTGTCAATTTAAGCTCAATCGGAAACCGCGTTTTTTTTTAAATTTAATTTGCAAGATATGATAACAGACCGACAAACATAAACAACCGGAAAGGTAAAACAAAAAACCTTGTAAAACTTAGCGAAAGTACTACAGCACTTAAACATCATGGAGTTTGGAGTATTTATATTTTACGTTTAAAGGAGCGACTACCCTAATCGAACGCTCTGAATCCATCAGTGGCTATTCTTTAATGAATGACTTAAAAAAATTCGTAATCGTATGTCTCCGCAATCTATTCAAAGAAGACCTAGATACTTCTCCAAAAAGGTTAAAGGTCAGTCGTTTCAGGGTCTAAGGTTGATGAAGGAGCGGAAGCGAGTGGCGTGGATCCTGCTCCTGCTGGCTGTCCTGTTCGCGGTCTGCTGGATGCCCTACAACATCATGCAACTGTTGCTCGACGTCAACCTCGTCGATGCCAAGGATCTCAGCATGATTCTGCCGTATGCCTTGTTTATCGGTGAGCTATGGTTTTTTCTAATATGGCTTTATTCCATTTTTCATCAATCGACAGCTCAAATCAAACCAAAATCCATTGTTACACGTGAGCAACACCCACTTTATAATAAACATATTAATTTTTCTTACAAAAATAAGTGCAAAGGCAAACTTAGTGCCGTAAACAATGTCTACCAGTCAACCAAGAGGTGTTGTAGAGAAACAAGTAGTAGGTAGGTAGGTAGGTAGTTAATAGGTTTCTCACATTCATAATAAGTCTCGGGTAGAACAAACTTAACACAAATGTTTATGATATAAGTACATACAAGTATTTATTCGGCATTTTCAATCCTATAAAGGAAGGGTTCCATCTCTATATTGTGTGTAAACGGAAACAGGCCGACTGCAGCTTTTGCCAGAGTCCGTCAATGCCTAAGTCTTAGTTAATAATTCGTAAACTATACAGTAGCTGTAGTATGATTTAAATATTATGAATAAATAACAAGTCACTTCAAATAAATTTCAGTTCTATTTGTTGCCTAGTTCACAAATTAAATACAAAAATTCAAGTCAAAGAATTGCGTATAAAGCTATTTATGATTACATATTTACGCCCAAGTTATTACAGCAGATGTGATATTATATACATTAAAATAAAGTTGTTGTACAAATTGCGTTACGAATATATCAAACGATATTTTTTGCACAGAATTCTCAAATGGAACTCTTTGGAAAATTTTTGTTACTTCAACAAAGAGTGAAAAACAGACATTGAGTCTTTACTTCAAAACGTTATTGTTTTTATTAACAAAAAACATAAGCAATCTAGTGTAACGTATCAAGTCCAAAACAATGGCATTGTTATATAAAAAAAAATGTCCTATTTAACATCATAATTATTCATGACTAGCTGTTGCCCGCGACTTCGATATAAGTTATGATTTATACCTGCCTTGTTTTTTCTCATTTTCCATTGTATCTTCGCTCCTATTAGTCGCAGCGAGATGGTTTACAGCCTAAAGCCTTCCTCGATGAATGGTCTATTCAACACAAAAATAATTTTTCGATTTGGACCAGTAGTTCCTGAGATTAGCGCGTTCAAACAAACAAACAAACAAACTTTTCAGCTTTATATATTAGTATAGATTTGGAAAAATCCAAAACAGTGAAATTTAGGGGCGCCGCGCCGTTTAACAATTCGTTTCAAAATTATTTACCTGTAATCATAATCAAAAAGGCTCAATTTTAAAGTAAACGGTTTTTTAGACTCTATTGTAGTTACAGTAATAACTATAGTTGCAAGGGGTCAAAAAAAAAAAAAAGAAGAAAAAAAAAATGACAAAAAATAACAAAAAAAAATAAAAAAAATGTGTTGTCTGAAAGTTTTGCTTTTACTACTTGTTTAGCCAAACTCATTAGCTTATCGCACCTATTGTCCACTTCTTTAAAAAACATTCGACAATGAAAAATTGACCTAATGGCAATAAGTTTATAGTTGGTATTTCTGAGGAGACGAGAATCTTACCTTGCCGTAACACAGTCTTTGACTAGCGCGGAAGGTAAATAATTTTTATCTGTATACCGCCAATTTATTATTGTACGCCATTTGTTATGTTATTTACTTGGCCATAATTTTTAATCATTATAAATGTAGTTCGAACATCGGTTTTTCAAGTGCCTAGATTGTCTAGAAATCAATAAAAAAAGCGGCTATTGACGATCCTTGTATTTATACTGTATGTAATCTGTGTCGGTCTATTTAGGAATACTTAGCTTTTAGTTACGGTATACATTGTAACACTTATGTTGAAATAAATTCTATTCTATTCTATTCAAAATATTATTACTATAGAAAAACACCGGCAAGAAACTCCATGATCACTCAAAGGTACTCATTAAATTTTAGCTTCTTTATATCAAATAACAGAAAAATATCTTAGCCTTGTACGAATGTCTCATAAATTTATGAAAATATGAATATCTAACATATTTATTTCCAAGTTTCGTGTGAAATCCGTCAATTTCCAGTCTAGACTAAACCTGGCTGTCTTTAGGACGTAGTCTTGTTTCGCAAACAATAATAAATGCTGTCATAAGATTTACATCAGTGACGTACATTGGGGAAATGTAAAACTGTATCTATGACGTAGTACGTTTTGAAGTATTGACAATAGCGAATCATTCCCACCATAATATTATTTCTTATAGACATTTAAAATGCAATCAGGTTGACATTCTCGTAAAAATACATTGTCATTATATTCGACAAAGTTGTTCGACATAAGAATTAGATTTTTATTTGTCGCAGTGTCTACCTTTACAAATACCAAATTAAAATTATATTATTAATATTTGATTTATTTCAAGATGACTTTTTGGATCTTTGACATGATTTTTAACACATTTTTTTTTCTTTGTAAATTTTTTTTGTAATAAAAATTGATATGTCATTATTGCTACTTTATATGAAATGAAATTTACTTCTGTGATCTTTAGTTTTCTTTAGAACGCTTATAAGTGTACTATGCAAGCCTTGTCAACATAGCAAAGTTTCAGCATTATTCTAAATTTTCTGACCCTTAGGCTTTTGAGCGTTCTCAGGGCAGCTCGCACTTTCAAACAAAGAAAAATTTGATCGTGACTGTGACGGTTAGGAAGGTGGTTCACGATTGAATGTCATTAATTTAACATTATTATGTTAAAATTGTCCTTGACTAGTATGAGTACACTGAATATTTTATTTTCAAATAAATATAAGCAACCAAAAAAGTAGGCTTCTAATTTTCAAGGTCATGAGTCAAGCAAATATGATATGTAAATGATGAGAAAATATATAAAGAAGAAATATTTTAATAAGTCCTCCCAATGCTAAGTACACTTAATGAAAGTAATATTTCCTTAAAGTATTTATATTTGTTTCGGCATATTTTCCTTTGACTCGTCACATTATTTTTTAGACCTACTTACTCACTTTTGATAAGACAATACATTTTTCCTGTAAAAATTGTCTGTTTCTCCGAATATGTATAAATAGATTTTAATTGGATTATCTTGAATACAACTTTTCGACCAGAGAATATAGAATTTAATTGAAATATGAATTAGACTGAATAAATTTGAAGAAAAATATTTATTTAATAATTTTTAATTATTTTTTGATAAAAACATGTATATTTCAATAATTACAACTTTGCATAGCAAAAAAAAATGTGGCATTCAATTTTAAAAATTTGACTCCAAGCATGATCTCATGAAAAAAATATCCCCAAAGAGGGATTTTCGGTCACTGCTAATGTAAAATCTCTGTGCTTTTACGGAAATGAGGAAGGTACACTGTACCTTTGTTATATATAAAGTTTTCTATGGCACCGGTCAAAACAATGAGTTAACACTTTTGATGACAATGGAGTTTTGTTTACAGCTTACAAAGGATCTTAGAGGCCTAAAATAGGCCTTAAAGGTATAGGAACACAGATGTCAAAATATACATATAAAGCAGTTTCGTGGATTTGAAATTATGTTTTAATATTTCCTATTTACCGTACGTTACTTATAGTGGTCATTGACATGTGGTCTATGCTCAGCTATTCGTGTGATTGAGTATGCTTCGGCACTGAGTAATATGATCTTATGTAATTAATGTATAAAACTATGTGTTAATCCCGGTTGTAAACTATCTGCGTACTAATTCTCGTCTAAATCCGGTCAGTGGTTTTTGCGTGAAAGAGGAACAAATATTCATACATACAAACTTTCGCGCTTTTGACGTTAGAAGGATTACGATTATGCAGTCATAAAGGAAAGAGAAAACATTTTTATTCTAAAGACAAACATATTTGATGTGATTCCAAAATCTCGGGAACCAAGCCATTGAACAAAAAATCATTTTCAATGTATTTCATTCTTTTTCACAAAATTCTGAGAATTCATAATCTGGCCAAGTAGTGGTATTAAGATCCTAGCAAAAGCAATGCAGCAGCAAATCTCAGACGGTTACGTTGTATTTGGCAGAAAAAAAACAAAATCTGTATTGATTAGAGATTAATGTGGAAATATAAAATAAATATTTTTTTTTCTCTCAATTGTTGTTACTCTGTTTTCAGGAGATATGTAATACCGCAGTTCAGTTTGGTAATTACTATTCGTGTCACGAGCGCTCTACGCATTTCGTATGAAATCGGCGGACGAGCCATGATTGTGCATTTATTGAAATGAAAATATGTTTACTTTTAAATCCAGTGTTTTCGTTCGATATCTCTATTATATCCTTGCCTTATATCCGATGGTACATAAAAAATAACCGTGCATGACTGATAATAGTTACTGAAAATGTGCAGTGATTTTGGGTTGATGTAACCTATTTATTATTACTTGCGTATCTCGATCGCTTATCTGACCAAAAGATCGCTTTTCATTTGATAAGAGCCACACGAAACATGAAAATACCGTATAGTGAAGTAAAATAATAATTGGCATTTAGGATACAGCTCACAAGCCTCAGCAAAACACCATACCATCATGATGTCCAAATGCCTTTAAATTTATGTTTATTCAGACAAAACGCGCCATTAGTACTAGATTCAAAATGGCCGCGAAATCCAACATTAAGGCCTCGTATGACGTACATAGGTAGTTACTATATGTAATATTGTGTGTTGTGAGCAGGTCACGCGAACTCGGCAATCAACCCCATTGTGTACTGCCTGATGACGAGGAACTTCCAGCGGTCGGCCAGGAAACTGCTCTGCGGGCGCGGCGTGTGTCAACAAACTAATTTTACGGTAACTATGTATAAAATTATTGGCTTTTTAAGGTGTTTCCTTTCAGAAACTTTTTTATATCAATTTTATTATATCTTCTGTATATTTGTATCATCTGATAAGCAATTTTTAGTAATGCAATTATTTTCGAAAGTAGACAGTTAAACGTCAGCATAACACAGTTGCGTCTACCAGGCTTTTATCCCAATAAAAAAAAACCTTTGCACTGCACTTATGAAGCTGTTGCTTGACACCAGGCGACCCGCCTGCTCGTTTGCCTCCTACCTCATAAAAAACATACCTTTTTGATGACGTAGATGCAGAATATAATAGTATCTACCATGATATGCCGAGGTCACGGCCAACATTAGTCACAAATCAAGGCTGGCACGACTACCACGCCTACACCATACATTTGTCCACTTGTCCAGACATCCTGGTAAATACTAGAAAGCAAACAGGGACGACCAAGGCTTGACCCAAATTGGTCTGTGTTAATTATGATTAATGAGTTCAATGACGCTTTCAAATTTTGTTTATTCAATGCTCCCGTATCCCGAACAAAAACGGTTGAGAATTTGAACAAGGCATACGGGATTACAGTTATCAAATATTGTATTAGCATAGCAACAGCCTGAAGCAATTACCATTGTCTAGAAATAAAGCGACCTCGCATTTTCTTTTCAACTCGACTAGAATGACTCTATTTTAATATTCTATGGGCATAAGTGCACTAGTATCGTAATCGTCGATTAAAACTTCAGGCACAAATCACGTCAGATCAAATTTAATAGCAATAGCGGTGCGGCATTCTTATTATTCTTGTTTGACAATGTCCCTTAAAGATGGAAAGCGGAAAAGTTTGAATTAAATTTCTCCATGTAACTGGACCCAAGGGCCAAATGCTATGTCAATATTTAACAACTAATTTGTGCGCATTATTTAATTTTTATAAATTAAAAACATTTATCTGAACTGGAATAGGATGGATCAAGGACAGGAGTTCTACCTAAAATAAATTGATTGACTGTTTAAATCCAATACTAAACTATCACGTACCGACTAATTCGAATTTGAAGTAGATGTGATAATAAAAGATCTCATCATGATATTGAAACGTACGTCAACATTGACAATATATTTATGTTGAAAGGCAAAGCCGAAGCAACGGCTATACATTATTTATTTACGATCAGATTAAGGTAACGTCGAGAAGTTTGTTTAATTTGCTGGATTTCTGGTAGTTGTAAATCGAATAAATGTAATGTTGGCTCAAGTACAAAAACATGTCTGTTAAAGAAACATTAAATGAAAGCATCTAAATGTCTTATTTACGGGAATCTTTAAAAAGCAATATTACTAAAAAACGAAATACTACAATCAAAAACTATCGTTGTGACACAAGTCGTGTTAATTGCGCTATCACCACATTCTAATAATATTTTCCTGTTACTCTCATAAACCACAACGTAATTCCCACAAAGGTTTCCAAATGAACATATTTCCCTTAGCTGCAGTAAATTGCTACCAATTGTTTCCCCACGTCCCTAATAAAAAACTTTGGGTTCTCCCAGCTGACGTACTTGACAAAGGTTTAATAAACAAGCCGGCGCTACAGGAATTAATGTGCCACAGAAGAATACTAAATAGAGGGATTACTACAATATATACACTTTGTGTTGCGCTGAAAGTACATTATTAATTATTAATATTAATTCAAGTTGGGTAGTGTTTGCATAAAATTATCCGATTAGCGGTTACTACTGCGGAAAAACAGATTATATCTGAATATGAAATGGATTATCCTAAAACAAAAGGACCACAATTAGGTCGCCTATAATAGTATTATTATTCTAATAAGATATTGTTTGTATTCTAGCAGTTTGGGGCATAATGACGTTAGTAAACTATTTGAAAGCAGAGCATTATTTTATTACTTTGCCAATTGAAGTTAGCACACGTATAAAATACTGAAACTAATCTAAAACAAGCTAACTAGGCCCCAATTCTGCTATTTACTATGGCCGATGGGTGAATGAATATTTGATTGAATTGACACTATTTGTATTATTCTAAGTATTTACCTACAATAGTTTTAAGTTCAGTAATTGGAGAAACACTCATGGTTAATACAATTAATTTCCAATCATTGTGTAGGCAAAATGTTTAAGAAAATAGGAATATTTTCAAATTTAATTTTACTGCCATTCGTTCGAATCTGGTCCCTGCTTACCTTTAATCATCTGAACTAACAAGTAAAGTAAACACAATCACAATTACAATTTCCCTATTCAAATCCGGGATGGTCGACAACCTGACAGACCTTCATTTGCTTGCCCCTCTCCGCTTCCTGCATGCTCTAGTCGTGCGGAACAAACCTTGTCACACTTTCTACCGCTAAATAGTGTAAATAGAAACAAGATCAAGAAAACAAAGTAAAATATTCCAGCAGGTTACAAAAAGATTTATTATTTTAACTGATGTTGTTGTTACAATGAATATGTCAATTTATTTTGATATCAACTGAGTATCAATTCCTTATTTAGAAGCACCCGATGGTATTTTTTTTTACCTAAATTGACTTTTGCACATATAAAATAGGCAAGTAATACTAAAAATGTTTTAACGCCCTCATAAAAGTTTCCAAGACAACCAGAAAAGTTTTGCTTTAACTACTAGCAAACTCAAATTTTAGTTCCTTTTTTTGTCCGCAGTGGCGCTGTGCCCAAAAGCCTGAGGGTTCATCGAGTGACTACGAATTGTACCACGAACCGCATAAGAGGTGTTATTTACAGGTAATTGTTTAGTTTTAAACTTGAGTCGAGCTAGTTTTACTTAAGACCTAAAATATACCCTTGGGGCAACACTTACTTTAGAAATATCGCGTTGCATGCTTACGCAACAGAAATATACATAAACAAGGATAGGGCACAAGCAGTCTCAACAGATTTTTTCCAGTTTCATTACCCCAGTGGGGAAGCATCATGATGACGAGAAAAAAAACATTTCCATATGCATTAAAGACAACTTTATTTATTAATAGCCACTAAAAAGACTTACAGCAGAAATTATAACATCCTTGATGTAGGTAACCGAACTAATCCATGGAGTGAAAGCGCTTTCCGAGAATTCTGTATTTCAACTGAATTAGGGATTATATCATTCTCCAAGGAAACGTCTAGGGTTTGTGGACTGACAACAATTCAAAGATACACGAGGGAAATAAGAGACAGTGTGTTTCATGAAATAGATTCTGATTAAGAGTTATTCGAATTTAGTGAATAAAGTAGCTTTTACAGTGTTATTTGGATGGAATTGAATATTGAATACAGATCAATCCTATTTAGGAATAATAATTAATAAGACACCAAAGAGTATGAATTTAAATTGCAATATTAATTTATCAATATTATTTTAGAAAAATGAAGAGTTTCGTGATTTAATTGATTAAATTTGACTATTGTATATAATTTTAATGTAATTAGTATGCACTCGTATTACGTTTTTGGAATAACAAAGACATGAATAGTCTAATCGCTGAAGGAACTAAATGCAAACATTTTATATTTCACTCGATGCTTCCAAAGTTATCTATGGTTTTCATAATAAAGGTTCTCAAGGTACCTACATCTCACAAGTATACAATTACGAAAATACTTCGCAACCTTCTTAAAAATGTTAGGAGAAGAATTCTACCCTTCTAGGTGACCGTGCTTACAAAATTAAACTTTAGGCATTTAGCTTTAGAGTGGTCTTTAGTCTGTCGGTTGGTTTTTTATTTTGAATACGTAAGTGAGATAAATGAGTTAAAGTAAAAGAAAATGTTACAGTAATATATCTACACTTAAGGTAAAGCTTTCTCAATTACTTTTAATGTCTCTATTTTCCTTAAAGCTTTTGGCACAACTTGTGGCTTTTTGTTCTTGACGTTTTTATAATGTTTCATTCGGGCCTTTTTATTTAAAATTATATGTTTATTACCGTCGACATTTATTTTTTGAAAACTGCTTACATCTGCTTTATTTAATAGAATCACTTGAGCCTTTTGATACTTTTATTCCAGACATAGTTTTTAAAATGCAGCTGTTTCAAGTATAAAAAGTCATTATTTAAAGAAATACTGATGTTTAACATACAATTCGAAAAAAAAAAACAAAAAAAAAGCAGTCGGTATTACAAATTCAATAAATTTTCGAAGGTGTCCTCCAAGGGTATATTATTGGTTACATACATAACAAGCAAACGGGATGTAAACACTTGACGAGTCAGGCTTTACTAAGACAAAATCTAACTTGATTCTGCTACAGATGAACAACCTACGCTACAATGGCCACGCGCATAACACGAACATTCCTAGGGGCATCGAGACTCGGGCGCAGACGACGCAACTCAGTCACGTGACACGGTCTTCTCGCCGAACTGCACCCGCGCACGCATTGTCCGTAGAAATGTTACAACGGCACGGACTGATCGACTTCAAACGTTGAAACAAAAGTTGAGTATATTATTTATATGTAAATGTATAAAGGTATTGTATAAAAATTAATATTCAAAAACGTATCTATTTATTTAAATACTTGAAAAAACATCATTTATAGAAGTAATATAGGTGTACAGTATGGATATTTCATGAATTATAAGATTTAGTCTAAAAGCAACTCAGTATTGCATTTTTTAACAAGATTTTTAGTTATTTTTTTATCTGTCTAGTCATGATACTTTGGATGTATCACTTGTTGTATTTTTTTTATTAAGTGTAAATATGTTGTGTGGAATTGTTAATACCTGATTGTCTACCACTAGGTCTTCAATAATTATTATGTTTGTGGAAGTGACAGCACCTACTATACACAGTGTAGAGCGGCTTCTCTCTTTCTCAACTCTTTTCTTCCTCTGTATAATTTTCAATCATATTACTTGACTTAACTATAGGGTCCTAAAATATAGTCAGTTTCTGACTACACTGTAAAATTCTTTTAGTTTTAAGATTTTACTGTGCAAGCTGTATGCTGTGTTATAAAAAGTTAAATTTGTTCACTGTTTAAATTGTATTCTAGGAGTTTACGGGCAAAGCATAATTATAGTCAGAATATCTTTGATCAAACCTGTTCTCATTTCTAAGCGAATGTCTGGTAATCGTTATTTTGCTGACAATCTTATCACTTTTATTAGATGATATATAAGGAATGTAATCTTTAATATGATGCTATTGTATTTCGAAGTGAGTGAGTCAGGGTAATAGGTCTGAAGAGTCGTAGCTAAAGTTCTTACGTATACGATTTAGTAGTAAATATAAATTAATTACTATAACGGTGTTTTGATGTGCCCTTAAAAACAAGGGAAAAAACAACAAAATGTTTCACATAATATTCTTAGAATACTGGATAATACCAACGATGTTTTAAGTTTTTATCGTGCTAATTAAATGCTTCCAACAATGCGCCCAGGATTCATTAATAGCTGTTGTTAATTAAAAATATTATCGCAATATTAATTTTGAAACCGCATTGTTGTATTTTTTTGTTTTTTGTTTCGTAATTTCTTAGTTGCGTTGCGCATTCTTATAATTTGAGGCACGTTGAAACTTTTAATACCTAAGTAAATAAATTCGGCTCAGAAAACAGCCATAGCTAGATATCTATAAAAGTTTTGTACCAGCTGAAAGCAACAGAAACTTTGCCTATATTTTTAATTTTCGTTGGTTGAAAGTTTCAATTTGTATTTTTTTTTCCAAACTCGTACCTTTGTACAAATATGTTTTTTTCCTTTTTGTCCATATTTTTGGAATCGTCATAGAAATTGTCTGTAATAGGAGCATGTATTAATAACTTTATAAGTCAACAATGATTAAGTTATTTAGTTATTTTTCGTAGTTTGGCGGTTTTTTCGGACCAAATGTAAATATATGATGTAAATACTTATAATATCTTAATGTTTTATTATTAGTTTAAGCACTTAGGCGTACTCATTGTTAGATTTTTTATCGTAAATGTGATTCTGATCTTTAATAAAGATTTAGAATAAATATAAATAATTGAAAAATCGTTTTATTTTTACAATAAATGCAAATCATGGCACACCATAACGAAAACGATCGATTTATTATTAATTTCTGATAATCGCACCTATATCAATATTTAAAAAATATATTTATATAAGTATTGAGTAAATTCAAACGCAAGTATACATAATTGCGCATTCTGAATTATCTATCACAGCAAAAAACTTATTACATACGCTTACTTTACACCTATCTTTGTGAGCACACATTATTGTGCCCAAAATGAAACCAATATCAAATATTACGCGGATTTATTTTTAGAAATCATGCTCATAAAAGCTCTGAATAGGCCCGTAATGATAAGAGATAGAAGTAAATATGTAATTTCCACTAGAGTGATGATGGAGCCGCCAAAACTGAGGGAGAATACACCGCCGTAAGTTGCTGTAACAAAATAAATGTGAGTATAGATTTACTAAACTATTAACTCTTGAGCATAGTGATAGGGGGCGCCTCGTCAAAACCAGTGAGCTCGACGTGTCGTGGTACGATTCCCGCGTAGGACAAGAATTTGTGTGATCCTCGAATGCATGTCTTGAGTCTGGGTGTCTTGTACTTGTCACTTTCAGTTGAAGTTTTTTTTTAATAAATAATGTCCAAGAAACTCTGCGTTACCTTACTTTTTAATTTTTTATTTGATCGCTACCTGAGGCTACACAAGAACATACTCGTACATGCAAGTTAACACAGACGGAACAATACAACTGTCCTTTTCCAATTACAAGCGCCCACATCGTTCATGAACTATGCTAATTTTCATGATATATCCAAGTCGTTATGATTCGATAGTTCGTTGAACTAGCGACAGAGCTTTGGCAAAACAGCAAAGTGGTTTGTTTTGGATCCCGGCGCGAAGAAGATCTGCTGAGGGAGATTTACTAATGAAAAAAATCGAATCAAATTTTGGTCTATTTGTTTCTGTAAATATATGGTTGAATAAGTGAAAGGAAGAGGTCATCGCTACATTTCCACGCAAGGGAGAGGGTACTTTTATCTGCAGCTTTCCAAAAAGCTCGTACACTCAATCTAACTTTTCAATTGTTTGTGAAGAAATGATCTATAAAGTAAGACTCTTACCACTCTAAGAGGAGAGAAACATAAACGCCTCTACGTTCTGTAGCTGTCTGCTTATTTTTCTATTCTTAGCTATAACATACAGTGCAGTGTGTTTCTTATTAATTCATTTCAAGTACTCCTCGATTCTACATTCTCCTTTTGTTGATATAATTTCATCTTGCACACAGTCCATCTACAGAGACTATTAATTTCAATATTAAACAGAATGAAAATACTCCCTTTTATTTTGTACAAACGTTTATTCTGAAGATCTACAGCACGCTACGTTTCTTTAGATATTAAAATTGGGAACAAAATAATGTTTCAGGCTACACACTTATTTCACTCATACAACCCTCAGATGACACAAAGCTATTTTGACCATTATAAGTATTACAATATCTACATCAATTTAGCCTAATAATCGCACAAATTAATACAAATCTGATACTTAAACCTTTAAGATTCTATTGAAACATTCAAACTGAACTTAAGTGAGTATAAGAACTTACACTTAAGCCAGCAATAGCTACTCAGGATGCTTAGCATTCAAGACGTGGCGTTTGTCTAGAAACATCACGAGAGCTGTTGAAAGGTCAAAGTTATTTAGCTCATCTTAGATGTAAAGTTGTCTTCATGATAAAGTTCTTGTCTAACATTTTAAAACTTTTTTAAAGATTGAAATATTAGGTAGTGAAGTCAGTCAGGGTACCGTTCAGTTTTGAATTTGTCTGCTAACAGTTTACGCAAATATATGTGTTAATTTACAAGCCCCGAGCAATCACTTTCCATGTCACCATCGGTTCATTACCTGAATTTCAAGTTCAGTAAAGGCAATAATAAAATTCGTACCTAAGTGTAAAAAGTTGGCAAACCTTCTTTACTTGTAAGAAAAGCTTCCTTTCCTCATGCCAAGGAGTGTGATAAATACAATTTATTAATATCAGCTTAATGTATCTCGTTCAAATGTAAAATAGCAACAAACGTGTTTTCCCTGAAATTTATATTAAAAAGTAAGTCGTAAAAAGTATGTCATTTGAAAATTAAAATTATTCAAACTATGCATCTTCAGAAAATATGAAACGATGGCATATTACAACTTTAACAAAACGATTATGACTTTGCTTTGGACGGATCAGGACAAAGATTATTAAATGCGACATTTCAAGGAAGATCAGGTAATAAGTCTGCTGCACATTCCAATATAGATAGTAGGATCTTTCATCTAGTTTCAAACTCATGAAATCTTGTATTATGACTACTAGACAACTGATGAATGTACTTATACATTTCTTAATACATACATTTTATAAATTAATTACACTCAGATACATAATATATGTATGACAGTGCTCATCTGGCTATATTTTATTCTGTGGTTGCTAGCAGCTATTAACGAGATGAAAATATAATCTGTTGAATGACCAATATTTTTTAGCATGTTTATAACCTCAGTGTCGCGAGTCAATTGACAAGTTTATTTCATCTCATGAATGAAGTCATTCCACCCCCCCCCCCCGCTTTGGAATCCTATAATGGAGTGTACAAATTTTATCAATAGATCTTCATGACGCTGATACATTATATTACGCTTAACTTAACTTATCCGTCACGTTATTCTTGGGCGTATTTCTAGGAAACGCCTGACTCCCGAAATACTTGCATGTGTTAATCGTTACCTATAAATCACTGAACCGTTTCATATCATCAATAAAATTCAGTTGAACGAAAGATGAACATGTCAAATGTAGCGTTAGTGTTTGTAGATAATTTTGACAACCGAATTCATTTCATGAAAGTTAAAAGGCAGGAGAGGACCTGACTTTTCTAGGTTTTTACTATAGATTCTGATATGTCAATAGGACCGGCCTGCATCCATTGAAGTTTGGTGACGGTATGCTTGAAAATTACTTTTTTCAGGGTAAAGAGGTGCTGAAGTGCTTTAGAGTAGCGCCCAACCTTTTATTTTTATAACGCCAAAATCGCTAAATGCATCCCAGTAAAACTAAATAATACTTATTTACAAAGCACAGTCTAGCAGACAGCTTGTAATATCGTGTAGGGAATTTTATTTTGATTTCCGCTTGAATATGTTATTTTTTTCACTCTATGGACTTTATGTCAATAAAGTTTATATTCAAATTTAATATTTTCGAAGAAAAATTTAATATTTTATCAGAGATGTTTCCGGACTTGATAAATTCATTAAAAAATAATTAATATCCTATAATTGATAAAGTACTTTAGGAATTTTCTCAATCGAGGGTCTGTCAATATTTGTAGACTCTATCTGAAGTTTTTAAAATCAAATTTCCTATTAACTGATAAAATCAATTTTCTCGATCACGTTTATAGTATTCCAAGAAAGGTAAAATAATGTTGGAATAAAATTGTAACTTCGAGACTTAAACATTTTTTTACCGAAAAAAGACTTTAACATTTCTTTTCAATATAAAACATTCATTTTTATACAGACACACCCATTGCTTTGTTTTACCTTTATTCAAATTTGGTTTTGTGTAAAAATGATTTTTACGGTAATTCCCGGTAATACTCAAAAGCACACTTGAAGAATTTCAGTCAATACAATGAATAAACACGATTTCTGGTATTTAATTTATATGAAATAAATTATAAACACGATTTCTGGTATTTAATTTATATGAAATAAATTAAATACCAGAAATCGTGTTTATTCATTGTATTGACTGAAATTCTTCAAGTGTCATCCTCCTGTATGTTTCATCAAACAAACAGGTTCGTTTCGACCTTCGTTTGAGTTTCCACATTGTTACCGTAACCAATATAACCTCGTTATAAGTAAGACAGTTCCGCTCACAATTAATGAGTTTCAAGTGATTTTGTGTTTGACGAAGTTACGCATAATGGCACAGCTGTGAATTTCTTATTCAAATTCAATTGGATTACAATTTAATTATTCGTCACTCAAATTATCTTAAAGAGTAATTTGGATGATAATTATTATCTTTACTTATTATTATTTAACTTGTAAAAATAAGAGTGTTATAAGTTTGGCGTGTCTGTTTGTCTGTCGCGTCATAGCTCACAAGTGGATTAAGCGATATCAATTTATTTTGTTTTGTATTAAAGGGGAATTGTGTGTTCTTAGGCATGATAGATAATCAATAACCTTAAAAATAGTTAAAAGGTTTTAGCGTCGCTAGTTTCTTCTTATTTTAAAATACTACACCTACTTTGATCTAGTCTATTCTCAAGCTATGTTACCGACTTCCAGACATACTAAATCTATCTAAACACCGTATTTTACTAGCCGCCATTTCTATATATATCCAACATTTACATATTATTTTTGTCAAAGCTAAGAAGGTTGTTATTTATTTTCAATCGTAATAAAATACTCGTAATAAACGTCGGAATTTTTAATCAAAACAAGAACTTACCTAATATCATTGAATTAAATATCTTTAAAAATGATACCGTTAATAATTTCATTACAATGGACCGTCGAGATTACTTTCGAGATAGGTATAACTTTTATTTTCGTTAAATAACGAAATGTTCTTTATGTGAAAATATTGTTCGTAGTGAGAACAATTTACAATCGCAAGTATTTAATACAATGTGAAAACTTTCGTTACACGTGCCAAGTTCTAAAGAGGTTTAAGATAATTTTATGTAACTCTATCAAAGATAGAGTATGATTCCTGGTCAGTTATCAAAAATTCCATTAATTAAAAAATATATTCAACGAACAAAATAAAAATATAACGTAAATGTCTCAAATTATGTTTTTTGCTATATTATCCAATTTTTTATTCCATTAAAATTGCTAAAAAGCTAATTCCAAAAATAATAACAAATTCTACAGTTAGCCTTGGTCGGTCGGTTGTGAATTTTAAATGACCAGACTGGTAAAAAAAAACAGAGCATCCAACAAAGTTGCCTCCACAGCGAGGCCTATTATTAGCGTCGCATCGATCATCTTTTTTCTCTAAAATAGCTTTGTTCCTATATCTTCCGATGGCCAATTAGTAGGTGTGAAATCAGGTCAGATTATATCAGTGGCTCAAAACTGTGACGTCACTAGCCCCAGGGGGTGTCTGTGGCCGGTAGTTATTACGTGACTCACACTATCGATCAATATTTATTGTAACAGCATTGAACTTGAATTATGAATCTGTAAGCAGAATATTACTTTAATTAAAATCTGCCTCTGCTTAGTAAAAAAACATTTTAAGGCAAAAGGATTTGTCGAGTCTTTAGCGAGTGTATAGTCGAGTAATATTTGTCTAGCTTTACATGACAAATTTATTTGAAACTTTTAGATTTCTTTATTTATCCTGTATGTACTTAGTATTTTAAAAACACTCACTATCAAAATAGTCAAAATAGCAAGAATGATTAGATACCTAACGGTTTCTTAGAAACGTGTGTATATAAACGTGTATTATTATTCCACATCTAAGAATTCAAATTTATTTGTTTAATAGGTATACAAAGACGTGTAGTGAAAGTAGCAAGGAGTGTGAATAATATATATTTTAAGATCACCCACAAAGGGAAGACAATAAGACGAAAATAGTAAAGTATTACTCGTAGTACCAAATACTTACCCACACGGAAGATTACGAAATAATTTATTATGTAAAAGGTATCGTTGGCTGTTACTGTCCATTATTTTCTCCTAAGTTTCTTGGAGTACATCAAAATAAAGCCATTAGGGATCCTTCTAAAAGGTTATAGAAACGTAAACCGCTCGTCAAAGATTAGGATGGTAAAGTTTTGTTTTAGAAGAAGCGATCCGGATTTGGATAATGTTTTGTTCTAATAATAGTCAAAAATTTGTTCTAACTAAATTGATTTTAAGAACGAGAATTATTCGATTTCGTCTCAAAGTTTGATTCGAAAATAAACTAAACTTATTGAATCCACCATTTTCTGCTTAATGAGTTACATGTTTATTTAAAAAAGGCCAAACTCTTGTTGACTTTATACTTTGTACTGCGATATCGGTCGTTCAATCAGACAAATCTGTCACTTGTATTATATTAGTGTACTACTGTGTATACTATACCTACTCCTCCACAATCAATAATTGATTTAAATTTAACATTTCTGACAACTGGGTAACTCAAAGGCCACGGAATAAGTAGAAGAGGGAAGGGAAGATAAATTCATTACTAAGGTAACACATATCATTTATAAATGGTCTGGATTATTTTTCGTAGAATTTTATTCTATTAGAATAAAATCTATATAGATATTTATATCTATATAGAAAAATAATACATAGGTATTTTATTCTATATATTATTTTTCATTCTATGATAAGCGAACTATCATATTAACAAAAATACTGTTGTACTCCGATTTGAAATTTATCATCACAAAATTAATTTAGTTCAACATGTTGAACTAATTAAATTAAGACAATAACACACATTCAGTAATACGTAAGGTTCCAAAACCCTTTTGTTAAAATGGCTTTCAATAACGAATTTTGTATTCTGGAAAATTACGATAACAATAGAATATTTTTTAACCACTGAAACCATGTTTAAATCCTTTTTTTAATTTACCCTTGTGATTTTTACCTTACTTTGCAATCTCCTGTTAGGTAAAAATCACAAATAAGGTTTCACTAAAGGGAATAAAAAATGTTAAAACACGAAAAATTTAATGTGTTATTCAGAAACAATGACTTTTTCTATTCATTCAAACTCATGTATTACGTTGAGTGGCTGGTTTGAATATTTGATGAAGCAAAAGTATAATTTTTAATAGCTTAACATTTAGCCTTTTCACAATTAGGCATGTCTTACATGATTGTATTCTAGCAATTACTAACATTTTAAATACCCTTATCCATAATGAACTGATTGTTAATAAGAGGGCCCAGAAAAACTTATATTGCTTTACGATAGTTAACGAACAGAAACTTGAAGTACGAAAATGACATTTCTTATCGACAACATTTAACAGATTTAGAAGCGTTGTTTTAAAGACAGTTACTTGTCTGCAGGCTCTGTAAATTTACAAGTAATTTCTATAGTGATTTATTTGTTATTTTTAATATTTTTTGTATACAATAATAATTTTACAATCTACACACGCAATCTCGTCTCAAACTAAACAAAGCTTGTATCATGAATACCGGAAAGCTGATAAACATACTTATAAATTGCTAAATACATGAATATTATAGATAAGTTACACCCAGACCCACTTGTCCTGGGTGGAAATCGAATGCCAACTCCGTGATAGCAGTCACAAACCACTGAAACCAACAGGCCAGTCAAATGTAGTCATACGTACCAATAAAATAATTGAAGTCGATGACTAAAGTCAACTTGTAACAATTACAGGTTGACTTCCCGAAGTACACCTGCAGCGCCGCCAGGTCCGACACGTTCTTACCAGCACTAGAATAAAACCAATTTAATATATAACAATGTTCAGTAAGTAGTCTTAACGTCACACAGAAGAATGATCATAAAGTAGCGATTAAGAGTTATACAGCTTGAACAGAGACTAAAAACAGTAATTTCCTCCATGTGTTGAGGGGGTTTCATTCGCATTCAAGTCGCATGCACAAACACACCCCAACTCAGGACAAGCATTCGTGGATCACACAAACACTTGTTCGAATCGGGAATCAACCTTTGCCCTTTGGTGACCACAACCACTCGGCAGTGATCCCTCTGTCCATTGTTACCAACAAACGGAAATTGGAGACAAAAATATTGACATAACAGAATATTATTTAACAAGTATCGTACTGGAAAGCGGTCGTAAGTAGATCTTCTGAGAAAATAAAAATAAATCAAGTATGAAATGAAATGAAATTATTTATTCTGCAAATAGGATATTTTTTATCACTTTTACATGTCTTTTTTGAGAACGATGGAGCCGACATTTCCTAGCTGACTACCCTAAGAAGAAATGTCGAAACAAACTCAGGGGTCGCAGTCTCTTTTAAAGTCCAGACAATTTTCAAATTCGAGTGTATAAACTAATGCAGAGTATTTCAATAAATTGATAATATACCTGCATAAGGTTTATACTTACAAAAAAAAAAAAATTATAAAAAGATTTAAAAAATAAAAACGCAAATGAGTTGCATGTTATTAAATCAAATAATAATTAATATTAACAAAAATAAATTCATGCAAAAGCACAAAAAATGTCACATAATATATGTATAAGATTATATGCAAAAGCACAAAACATGTCAATAATTATGTACACAAATAATGATAGCTGTATAAGCGAGCAGTTCAATCCCAAGCATTTTTATCATTTAAATAATCTGATATTTTGTAATATCCTTTTCCGGATAGTTTTAATTTAATAAAAGTTTTAAATTTCTTAGACGGTAGCTTACGAACATGAATGGGAAGCTTGTTGTAGAAACGTATACATTGACCCATGAACGAGTTGCTTACTCTATGGAGACGAGTAGCATGTACGGCTAAATTATGTTTGTTCCTTGTATTCATTGAGTGGACATCGGACAATTTTACAAAGTTTGATTCGTTTTTATGAACAAACATTAAATTCTCAAATATGTACTGTGAAGTTACAGTCAGAATGTTTATCTCTTTGAATTTCTCTCGGAGAGAAACTCTTGGGCCCAAATTATAAATAGCGCGGACGGCCCTTTTCTGAAGCACAAAGATGGAATGAATATCTGCACAGCCTCCCCAGAGGAGAATCCCGTACGACATAAGGCTATGAAAATAACTGAAATAAACTATTCTGGCTGTATCTACATCAGTTATCAGTCTAATTTTTTTTACAGCATAGGCGGCTGAACTGAGCCTGCCGGATAACTTGTTTATGTGAGGGCCCCACTGTAGTTTGGCATCAACAGTTATGCCAAGAAAGACAGTGGACTCGACAGGGTCCAACTCTAGCCCATTCAGTTGTACGTTGGTTCTTAATTGCCTTACATTCGGCATTGAAAATTTAATTAATTTAGTCTTACTGGGATTTAAAAGAAGATTATTTATATTGAACCAATGGACAACCTTTGCAAGGGCAACATTAATTTCCTGAAAGTTTTGAAGCTGACGCTTAATTTTGAAAACAAGAGATGTGTCGTCAGCAAATAATAAAATCTTGTGATTATCCCTTACATGATAGGGTAAATCGTTAATATAGATTAGAAAAAGAAAAGGGCCTAGTATTGAACCCTGCGGAACGCCCATAGTTACAAGAGCTCCTTCAGATTTTTTGCCATTTACATCCACTCTTTGAACTCGATTTTCTAAATAAGAGCTTAGTAGGCTAAGAGACTTATTTCTAATGCCATAGTGATGCAGTTTTCTGATTAATGTATCGTGACAAACACAATCAAAGGCTTTGGACAAGTCACAGAATATACCTAACGCATCCTGTGAATTCTCCCAAGCCTCATACACACTTTTGAGTAACTCCACACCCGCATCAGTAGTAGACCGACCCTTGGTAAATCCAAATTGTTTGGAATGAAAAAGATTGTGTCTATTGAAATGTCTTAACATTTGGTTCAAAATTAGTTTCTCAAAAATTTTGCTCAAAGTGGGCAAAATTGAGATTGGTCTAAAATTAGTTGGATCGGTGGTACTTCCTGATTTGAATAATGGAATCACTTTACTTAACTTCATTAGATCTGGAAACACACCGGAGGCGACACAAGAATTGAACACTATTGCTAGGAATGGGGCAATCGATTTAATTATTGAGGATATAATATATACAGAGAGTCCCCACAGGTCAGCAGTTTTCTTAACTTCAATATCCTTGAATGATTCTAATATTTCTTTGGCGCTAACAAACGTGAATTCAAAATCTATGCCGCACTCCTGTACACAGTCTTGGAGTATCGAGTATGCGGAGCTGGAAGACGACAACAGAGTTCTAGTTGTTAAGATGGGGATATTTGTGAAAAACTTTTCAAACTCCGTTGCTACCTCCATATCCGCTCTTACATCTACATCATTAATTTTTAAGTGGAAATCTGTATTCTTAACTGTACTTTTTCCTATTTCCGCATTAATTATATTCCACGTAGTTTTAATTTTGTTTCCAGATGTTTTTATCTTATTTCTAATGTGTAATGATTTTGCTGAGGCACAGACTCTCTTGAACAGCTTTGAGTAATGCTTTACATATTCTTTAAAATAATCGCTGTGATTAATTTTCTTTTCATTATATAGTTCAAACAATTTTAGTCTACTCTTGAAAATACCCGGTGTTGCCCAATCACTAAACACTAAACGATCACTTACAGAAGCTGATTTAGAAGTAAAAACCTTCTTAAACTCTGAGTTAATAAGATTAAATAATAAAGTGTAAGCTTGATCTGGGTCACTGTGATAGGACAAACCAGACAATTTTTGGTCTAAGTTATTATTAAAAACTTCTAATCGATATTTATTAACAGGAACAAAATTTACAGTTTTCCTTTGACTTTTAACACTCTCTTTAGGCAACGTGACTAGCTGGCCACAGTGATCAGAGTCTAGTACATTAATAACTGAATAAGAAAACGGCTTAATGTTAGTAAAAATATTATCTATACAAGTGGCACTAGTGGCAGTTATTCGAGTTGGCTCAAGAAATGTGTTGTACAAATTATATGACTTAAATAATGTTATGAATCTATTTACAACATGAGCCTTTTCTAATAAGTTTATATTAAAGTCTCCACAGACAGCAATCGTCTTGTTAGTGTTAGAAATTTTAAATAATACATCTTCCAGTATTTTCTCAAATATATCATATGATGCACATGGGGGCCTGTAAACACTCAATACAACAAACCGCTCAAGCTCAATACATGCTATCTCAGCAACTCGCTCAACAGACAGACTCACAATATCACTGCGTTCTTTAAATTTAAGATTGTTCCGAACAATAATTAATGAGCCACCATGTATCAAATTATTTCTGCTGAACGAGCTGGCCACTTGATGGTTATTAAAGCTGAACATGAACTGATAGTCTCTTAACCAATGCTCTGTGATACATATAATATCAATCTCATTACAGTTCATGAACAACTCCAACTCCAATTCCTTACCCGTCAAGCCCTGAATATTCTGATGAACAATACTTAACATACGCTTATTGATTTTACTACTAACATTTAACGAGCTTGACAGATCACAGATAGAAATTCGGCTATCATTGCAAGAGGTTGACTCTATTGTCTTAATATCTAATTTAAATTACTTGGAACAAATTCCAAGGTTGTATCCACTAAGCTACAATCTATATGCTCAATAGGAGCAGTGTGTTTAGCCAAGCAATTGGCTTTATTCAAAATACAATAAGATAGCGAATTTGCTATCTGTCCCTTATAATAATTACAAAGATAATAATTATCTTTAGTCCTAAAATAATTATTACTAATGATTACATTAGTGTCAATAAATTCAAATTGTTTATTATATAAAGATAGTGTATGCAACTTCATATTGCATTTGTTCCTAATATTTTTCTCAGTCTGTGACAATCCCTGACCATATGGAAAAGCATATAAAACAATTTTTTTAACATTTAACTTTATTAAATTATCAAAATATTTCATTAACATATTTACACTAGTGTTACCTCTTCTCCCAATTAGTACAATTATAGTAGTTGATGGACTATAGTTGCCCGTTAATATTTTATTCATTATTTGTTTATAGTCTGCTGCAGGCATGCAACAATTGATCACCTGAGCACCTACATGTTCATACAGCTTATGCGACATGTTTTGTCCAATTTCATCGCAGAACATCATAATTTTGTTGTTGCTATTTGTACATATATTATTATTACAATTAATTTGTGTATTTGTGTGTATGACTTTGCTAACCCTTAAAATGTGGCTAAAGAGAATTCACTTCAGTAAAAGAAATCAGATAGAAATCTGTTTTTGTCTGCTTACTTGGAAAAATGTATTAACCGAGGTAAACCTTTTTGTAGTCTTCTTCCTTGAGTGATGGCAAATAAGATTTACCATTCAAGGCAATAATATCTTCACAGTACTGGCGTGTTGTACAAAATCTTCGCTTTCTATTTTTTGTTTTCTAAGTATATACAAAAAAACCGCACTACAAAGTCCACCTAATCGACGTGATATCTCAATGTCCATTTAACCTACTTAGTTTTTGTCTGATGGGTTTAGAACTATAAATTTTTAAAAGTTCAATATTTAATTTCCCTAATTCCATTGAATCTGTATCTGCGTATACTAGCCATTATAGTTTTATTCCGCAGAATATAGCAGTTACCAACTTGACGATTATTCACCTCTCGTAATTCACAATGTTTACTACAATTAACTTCAACATTCGAGCCCCAATTGCCATTAATCACTCTATTCCTCGTCGTAAGTACTACTGAAACTAGAAAGGTGCGTCTGATATTTGTATTATTTCTGAAAAACCAGTTAGTAACGCCTGTGAGATATAACGTGACATTCTGACAACAGAGGAGCTCGTGGCTAAGCTATAACCGCATAAGTGATACGATCACAGGTTAAGCTATGCTTGACGCGGTTGGTCTGTAGATGGGTGACCATCTTTGTCATAACAAGTTCCTCCGTGTTGCGGAAGGCACGTTAAATTGTGAGTCCCGGCTGTTATTCCTACATCTTTGACAGTCGTTACAGGTAGTCAGAATCTTGAAAAAGTCTTACAGCAAGTCTAACCAAGGGGTATCGTGTTGCCCACCTAACAGGGTTAAGGAGGTCAGATTGGCTGTCGCTCCTTGTAAAACACTGGTACTTAGCTGAAACCGGTTGGACTGGTAGCCGACTCCAACATAGTTGGGAAAAAGCTAGGCCAATGATGAATGATTCTGATAACAGTTTTTATGCATCATACAATTAAAAATACGTTTCAGTGTGTGATGAAGACCTTATGTCTGTAACTAGGTGTTAAACTGTGCTAAGGCATTAAAATCGTAGTTTCATCAGTCGCTTTGTTATATATTTCATTACTGCTCTGTTCTTATTCATTATAACGTCTTAATATGTATGCTTCTTTAAAGATGATTTATTTTTAAATCGTTCTTGAGTCTAGCGCGGTCGGGAATTAAATTAAGGAAATGATTAAAATTTTATAAAAAAATATAATTACTATTATCTGAGTACTCAAACTGTCTAAGTATGATATTATTTTAAAATAGAGCCGTTCGAGAACGTATAGTATGGAGAATACTTAACGACGGTATCATACGTGCAATCGAAGAGAATTTGCCAGGAGCTTGCAATCAAGTCCCATTAAGTGTCCTCCTGTCATAGTGACTCGCTTATCAAAGTGGGAACTGTACTCACTCTATAGGAACAACTAAGGACATTGGACATTGACATTTATAACGTAATCCCGTTCCATTAGATCAGTTAGTAGTCATAAAAGTAATATTTTTCTTATTGAGGCCACTAACACTTCTCGACTTTGATGGTGTCGAACAGCGTAAAATTATTTAGGTGTGTAAATTGAAAAACAATCCTCGTGAAATTCGAAATATATTATATGATTATATTCGTTGTAAATAGTAGATCTTCAAGCGTCCGAATAACAAACCGGCCGCAGTTTGAGTATAATTGTATTAGATGAACATTATTAAAGCAACATTGAGTTAAAATAATTCCATAAAATATGCTCGGAATATTAATAAACAAATGTTAACAGCCATTTTAAGATGCAAACCATACTTCGTTCACACGCAGACTTAATTAAAACGATTCAACAAAAACATGATTAAATTCAGATGAAACATTGTCTGTTATTAAGCATACAACGTTATTTGTTCGAGATAGGACTGAAAGTGATATTAAAAGGAACAAAGTTCAATGTTTTTGGGATCAATTTACATTTCGGATTCTCCTTGTAATCAGATGTCGGAAGTATAATTCTCGAAGTGCGGATTAGAGAGTTTGTTGGTGAACAAAGTGTTGCCGACGAAATGAAATGTATTAATGCGAAAGAATATTGAAGTGGTAAGTAGCTTAAAATTGGGAAATTACGTTTTATTATGATTTGAGTAAATGTTGCAAGTATTTAACGAAAAAGTAGAGCGAAGCCCTTTAAGTTTGTCTAAATGAAATGAATAAAACTTACAAGACTTATACAACGTATCCATTTTTTTATTTAGCCCACTGTGTCCCACTTCTGGCCAAAAGTCTCCTCCAAAACCTTGGACGATTCTCTATTCTGACCGTCATGGAACCAGCCCGCGCGGTAAGCGTTAAGATCGTCTCGCCACCGCTTCCTAGGCCTCCCACCACCATTGTAATGTTTTATTACTATTAAACATTTTCTACGCAAAAGACACTCACTTAACTCAAATTATTCGATAGACAATTACAAACTGTAATTGAATTGAACTAAATATTCAATTACAATTCAATAATTTATTCATTTACTGTGAAACACAAACCTCATCACATCATTATAATGAAAATACAAGAGCTAGTATAAATAACTCGTCCAGTGGCACGATTCTCGGTAAAACCACGTCGTTATTAGCTTCTATTGGCCTTTGCCATTTAGTTTTTCCAATGTAATCGTAATTTGTAAAATGCCTGAAGCTTAATACGTAACTACGAGTGAAAAGATTTTTTTTCGAAGCAAGAGGCAGCTGATTTTTATTGACTTGATGTAACACTAGGCCTCTTTTTTATTTGTAATAAAGTAAGAAAGTAATTTAAACTATTTTATTGAGAAAATATTCATTGATTTTTGGACGTAACAGCGCTGTATCTAAAACTCTGTATTGAAAGCCTTGTGTTCAATGATAAGATATTATAAGAACACTCCGGAAATCATTTCTTCAAACGAAACCAATTTCAACTCAGTCAAACTGGTTCAGTTTTTTTTTTAAATTCGTTAGCTTTTTTTGCTGGGACAAAAAATAAGCAAATATCAGCATATTACATGTTACAGCGATAAACGACAGGCAAAAGAGAACGCATCAGTTCTGCCATAATTTTATTGATGGAAATCATTTAATAACTAATTGTTCATCGTAATAATGCGGTTGTTATGACAGATTCAATTTGAAACTACAAAGCGGTGTCGGTGTGTGTTACCTTTCATGTACGGTTTGTCAATTTATAGGTTTGTGAGAGGCAATGTAGAGCTATTTTCAACTGAATTTAGAAAAAGTGGATGGGAAGCTGGTTTTTAATTCGCCTATATTTTTTGTTTTGTCAAGACTTCCATATGAATTAACCGATTTATTTTTTGCATTGAACGTAAAATAGCTGTCATTTGGCCCAATAAAATATCATCTTCATAATTTTTATCAAGCTTAGCTCAGTAGCTTTATATATAAAGTCGGTTGTATGTTTTTGTTGTTATATTTATTTATTTTAAATAACAGTTGTTGTATTGTATTGTTTAATAAACTTATTATAAATACGAATAAAAATTAAAAATAAATACGAGTAAAGTTCTAGTAAACTAAACAAATATGATAGACTTCGTAAACACGATTTTTGTTGCAAACGCTCAATAATAAATCGGAATTTTAGAGAGAAGAAAAAAAGACTACGCATCCCAGTATATCACAGACTCGTCCCTTCACAACTGTCATGTAATTAGCTACGTAACCGTAGCGCTACGCGGCGTCGTAGCAAATACAATGTAGCAATTTGTATTTTAACGTCCATTTTTATTTATTTTTAAACTGTGTTTGAAAGAAATAGCTTAAGGTGTTAGAGCGTTTATACTCATTGATAAAAGACGTTTTCGTTTTTTTTTTATGAAAAAAAATCCAAAAGGTAAAGTAAAAAAAAGGTAATGGTTTTACATAATAATACCATATACCATACCACATACATACCATCCCAGGCAATCTTCTAGACATAGGCCTCTCACTGTATAGTGAGGGTTCGAACATCGATCACTATGTTAGCTCGCTGTGGGTCGGCGATATCAAATTCCAATATTTGAAATCTAAGTTTTCTCAAGTATGTGTGTCTTAGAATTATTTAGACGGTACATAAAGCTTTGAAAAATTCTTGAAGCAGGATTTCTACATAAAATCGCAGGCTACTACGACTTTCGTATATGGTATTACATAGTTATATGACTTACGTAACTTCCTCTGGGTAGTTTATTGGTAGAAAAGGAGTCAAATCGCTGGTGACGCTATATTTCTTATCCCAGCACTCCATGAAACAGACTGGGTCGCATTTCATCTTGTCGTTTGACTGGTGAACTGCAATAATCAAATAAAATAATTAAATCAGAGAAGCCAAATAAAAAACTTATTGTTTTTTTTACGTAACAAATTGAGAGTTCAATTTGTTCGAATTCGATCAGAAGAATGTTACGTTAACGCAAATAAAATCAAGCATTAATTGGAAATTGGAGTCTAAATAAAAGGATAATCAAGTTAGATTTCGAACGGTATTTTTATCAAAACAACCGATCCGGTTAAATTAATATTCAAGGCCAATATTCGGGCCTAACTTATGTCATCGGTAAACAAACGAAGCCGTTGACATCGTTTCCATTTATGGAATAATTTAACATTGTCACTGGAACTAATTGGATTTCTGAGTATGAGACAACAGGGATGTCGACTGGGTATAAAAAGAAAAAATCTCATTAGTCCCTCAGTTAGATAATCGAAAAGTATGAGACACGTATTTTTTCCTTTTTCAGAAAAACTAGAATTGACAAAGATTAACTGCTTTAAAGTTTAGGAGCTTAGGATGGGGTAAATTTACACTCAATCTTGACGTCACGCGTAAGTTTCATTCACTGTAATTTGGTCAATTTATGTTTGCGGGACAAATTAAAAAATACGTATTCATTATTATACAAAAAAATACACTGGAAAAAAAAATGTCATCATCATCCTATTGAAGCTCCACGGAATAAAATTTCGAAAGAGGCTGTGGGAAGAGAGAGATTTAATTCTACATTATTATATCCAGTATGTTTTAATGTTTGGTAATTTTATTTTTAATAACGGCAACGAATTTTTTTTTGTTACTTAAAACTTGGATAATTTATTGGTCCAGTAAAAAAATACCTGGTTTACTATCAACTGAGAAAAGTGTACGACTGGAAACTTTCAAGGTACTTCTGTCTTCGATTCATGGAACAAGAACAACGAATAAAGCACCCGACTATGTATGTATACTACTCATTTATAGAACCCTTCAACGCAAAAAGTAAGTTTGTTTTTCAACTCTGCTAAGGCACGTCGCAAACCAAACCACCGACTGTTTTTCCAAAATTTTACAGAATACCTAATAATAGTTTTTTTAGGCAGGAATCTAAGCGTTCTTACACTAATCTTAAATTCTAGATCCTAGATTTTGCAAGAACAATGAGGTTCTTGACGTGATTTGCTGCGTTACGTCAACAAGAATCATTACCAGCAAAGCAATGCGCGTACATACCGAATGGAGCAAATAATAAGGGATCTATAACGCCGCTGCTGTACAATATTTAGTGAAAACATATGCCACTTTGAAGAATTTACGACGAAACTACGCATACCATAATCAAATTGCTACCCTCATTGTATATTTTCCTGGTGTGTGAGTTGCCTTATTTTGTAAGAGACAATACATAACAGTAATTGCCTATTATTTTGAAAAATACTCTTGAGATTTCTAAGCCCTTTTTATATTAAATATCTTAAGTATCAAAGGCGTCTACAATAAATTTCTTTAACTAATTAAAACTACCTGAAGAAAATTTTGGTTAATTTAGTTCGAAACTAATTTAAATGCCAATCTATCACTGAGGGTTTTACAAAAGATCTGCGTTTATTCAATTTCAAGCGCATCAAAATAACTTCAATTAAAATTAATTATTTCAAAAAGTTTTGTGATTTACTGTTTCGTCTACGTGTATTTTCAACCAATAAACTTAGCAAACTGTACAACTAATTGATAAAATGTAATATGAATGAGTATACTAAACCTGTTTCACTCGGGAAGATAGCAATATTCTAAGCTATAAACTAATTTCCTGTAGATGCACGTCGAAGGCTACAAACAAACTATTAATAAGTTTTAATAGTTCCTGTGAGAAACTGAACCGTTAAAAGCTGTATAGTTTAGGAGATTGCCATCTCTTTTGACTATCAAATTATTATTAAATGATTCACGAGTATTTATCGGGATTACCATAAGTTGACACGACGGGGTCGCAAATTATTGTTGTCCAAAAGTTGCAAAATTTGGAAAAGCAATATTTTTTTCTTATTTGATTTTGAAACCGATATCGAATTTTTTTATTAAACTTAACAAGGAAATAGATGAAACCCTGGATATTCGTACTTTTTGCACTTATAACCGACATAATAAAGAAAACAAGAGAAGGGCATGCAAAACATAATGCCATACGAAGTATGAATAGATTTTGGTCAACAATTTTAGGCTTCAATATAACTCTCTTTGTTACATTTCAGAATAGATTTCAACCATCAATCAACTCGGCATGTCGCGGTTAACTGGTGGACATAGGCCTTTCCCGAATTTGTACCAAAATAGACATGCCGTGTTATCATTAGGAGGAATCTTAATAATTCTATAGAGGACCTTCTACGAACTATACCTAATAAGATTTTATAATAATTATGAATAATAATGTGGTAAATGAAAATTGCCTAGATAGTTAATGTTAGTATAAGATGCATATTTTATTTGCTTACCTGTGACGTTATTCAAACAATTTAAATCTTGTAATTCACAGATGCGCGTCGTTTTCTCTGAAACAAAATATTCAAATATCGTTCAATTTGTTTGGATATTATCGGCGTTAAAAGTATCGAGTTGCCAATTATTTTGAAATGCTTGTAATATTGTTGTTTTAAACTTTAAAGCAATGTAAATCAAACGGCGAATGTAATAACAATACTGTTTAATACGCAACCGATAATTAATTAATTGGTCACCAAATTGGTATTTGTTTATAATCAACTAAATAAATATTTACAGCAAAACTGTTTAACGTGCATTTTTGACCTTATTTCTAGGACAACCATTGAAGTAAACTTTAGGTTGAAAATTAGACTACAGTCTATTCGAACAACAAGTAATCAAAATTTGTGCATTAATTTATTTGGAGAAATACATTGACTATATTTATAGTTTTAATTTTTAATATTTTTGTTTGAATACATCCGATAAAGGAAGATAGACTACAAATCTTTGTAATTAACCGATTTGTCCGATCTTCATCCTGTAATAAATCTAAATACCTACTCACATTAAGATTTATTTTAAATCTATTATTTAAATTACTTATACGATTTTAATTATTCGTTTTTAAATGTAAAAAAATACTAACTTTTGTCAGTTTTTGTAGTTGTAAATTACATTGTCACTGGGTTAGCTAAAATTGAATTACAAAAATCAAACCAAAACGAAAAACAATCAAACACACAAACAAGAAAGTGAGTGTATAATATCGTAGGAAAATCAATGTGCACGAACCTCTCGGATACTTATAGGGGACACAACTGCACTTTTCCAAGTAATTCTTCATCTTGCACTCGGTGCGGCATGTTTCGTAGCTGTATCGGTCCGTGTGAGCTAGCGACGCCTCGTCGTGGAACCTGCACTCCCGCTTCTCAGGGTCCACGGCCCTGATGCTGGAGTCACTCTGGAAGACCAGAGGCTCCACCTTGATATCCACTGACTCACCCAAGGTTATGTACCGGTACAGAACTGTTGTTTCTGGGTAGTCATTTGGGTCGCTCAGTATTACCTACAATTTCAAGATTCATGTACAATTTGACAATGAAAAGAGCTTATGAACATGCTTATCTTGATATGATATTAAAATGAGTTTTACATTTAAAAATAAAAAGCTCCTCAAATTATGTAATCTGAATTTTCTATTAAAGGTAATTAATAAAAAATAGTTAATTAATTCACTAGTGTACCCTGTAATTTTTTACCTTTTAATCAAAGTATTCAAATGGTATCACGCCTCCTTTGATACTGTTTATAGCAATAAAGCCTTTTCCAGATCCGATTTAATTAAATTACTTTACACGATTAAACCTTAATTAGGTTCCGAGATAGGGGTTTAGGCTGGCAACAAAGACTTGTTAACTGATCGGACGGAAAATATTTAATGAAATGTTTCAAACAATTACATATTATGTATCATCAGTGTTTAAATTTTACTAAATTTCTATTACAATGACCTTTATTTGTCGTATAATCAGCGAAAGTTAACGTGTGACTTTTAATAAATTTTAATATCCTACTAATACTGTAGACGCGAAAGTTTGTCCCTCTTTCACGCAAATACTACTGAACGGGTTTAGATGAAACTGGGTTCACAGGTAGTTCATAATATAGTGTTAATCTCGATATTGCTGAATTGGGAGCGGGAGACAGCTAGTAATTCAAATACAAAATATAAATTGTATTTATTTTGACAAACATGAAACATGTTTAAAGAAAACCGTTTTAATAGGATCTGGTGAAACTTTTGTTTTCTCTTTTTGAAGTTTATTTACCTTGACGCCATAATAAGGTATAGTTGACCAGTTCGGGTAGTCTTCGGGCTCCACGTTCAAAACAACGCTGAGACCTGATCGTCTGAAAATAAGCACCTATCAAATAAGGGTTTCGCACAAATAGGCTTAAGAAAAACACAGGGTTTTCTAAGGTGAGGAAAGTCTAACAATGCAATGCCTATTTATAAAGCAAGATTTTTCTTTCCATAAAAACAAGATGGAACTATTTCTGCACAGATACAGTGCCAAGTCACACGGTAGGATAAAAAAAAAATATCAGAAAGAATTTACGTCTATTAAAATGAGTTTTTAAAATCGTCAAATTTCATTAAGTTTAGCAACGTGTTAAAATGTGATAGAGAAATACTGTCCTTATGAAACGGGAACGGATACCCATCCCGGCCCTTTGATATCTATTTTTAGGTAAAGTCAAGAACTAAATCGGAGACCGTCTATACCGAAAAACATGTCATTTGAAACTCTTTTAAATAAATTAGGTACCTGCCGGACTCCGAAGTGGTGATACTGTTAGGATATCGAATCGCCTCAGTTCCGTCGTCGCTGTGATCGTCGTAGTACTCGAAATCCTCATCGGGTGGCAACAGCGGCCTCAAAGATTAAATCAAGAAAGAAAGCTTTTAGTTACAGGGGTTCGGAAAAACCTTTTGCCGCTTCAGATACGAGGGCATTTGTACATTAGACTAAAACGACTTCAAGGTATATTAAGTAGCATATATATTGGAAAGGGTTGATCTTATGTTTGGGAAGGGGGACCGGGAGTTTGGCTATTTTTTGGTCGGATTCAGTATTGATAGACTAAATTACTGTGCATTATATTTAACTATTTGCCTTTGTGTCTAGCACATGTAATGTGTGATAAATAATAGGTATTCTTTGTATCTATTCAGTATAAGGCGGATATTTTGTCAAACATCCGCAATAGGTTTTATAAAATTAGTCCTATTTCCGGACAGTGGTCTTATAGATGTTTTTTTTTACTCCCGCACTAAGGAGTTTAATTCTTGTATCGCGGGGATTTCAAAAACATTCAAATCACACCTAGATTCGGGACTGGCGTTCGTGGATCATACAAATCAGATTAGACCTCTATGCTCCAGTTTTTACGAATCCTGGTCTATTTACAAAACAATATAACCTTGTAATCAGAAGCAAGGTCAGATAGATTTGTCGATTACGTAATTTCTTCCTGTTACTAATTTGATTATGATTAACTTAACGAGTTTATTGATGATGGCAATAATTGTAATGGATTCAAAGAAATATGGTACAGTGGCTAACATAATGTGTACCCGTACTACCCGTAGGTATTTGATTTGGATATCAAATTGTTTTTTTATTAAATGATGTAACGGTTTACTCACGCTTATTTATCGGGGTAGCCCGACTAGTTTTAGACCCAGCCGGAGTCCTCAATCATGAGCAGACGCGGACGTCAGCGGCCGCGCATCTCGCTGCGTAGCGCCGCGATCGCGCCGTGAGCGGCGGTGGGGCCGGCGACGCCGGTGGCACGTCTGGGTGGTCTGCTGTCGTGTCTGGGGGTCTGCTGTCGTCATTGGCATCGTCCGTGCTCCCGTACTGGCTGAGTCAGTGCATACTATGCTGACCGCGTCGCTCACCAGGCTTGGCTTCGTATGACATAACGCAGCATTCAGTGCTGGTTTCCACGCTGGTGGCAGTGTCCATCCACGATCTCTATTGAAATTCGGGTGACGGCTGATTTCTATAGCCTCCCGTACTTTTCCCGGCACGAAGTATTTCTCCTTCGCTAGTGCGGAGGCTCTGTCGAAACGTATGTAGTGTGCCGTCCCCGGATTACACACATGTTCGCCACTGCCGACTTGTCGGTGTCCATGTTCTTCATGCTGCGTATGTGTTCGCCAAGTCTGGTTGCTACATTACGCTCGGTTTCCCCAATGTAGCTCAGGCCGCAGACGTCAGTTTGACTCGCGATCCCGCCGCGTCTGCTCATGATTAAGGACTCCGGTTGGGTCCGAAACTAGTCGGGCTACCCCGATAAATACGCGTGAGTAAACCGTTACATCATTTAATAATGAATCAGTCTCACGATAGTTATTATAAAAAAAAAAAATGTTTTTTTGCCGAAATCCTTTCAAAACTTCTATATACATATATCCTGGGCTAATAACATGGAACCAGCCAGAATGATAAGCGTTAAGATCGTCCCGCCACAATTTGTGTGGGCACGAATATTATTTTTATGAAATATGTAGATAAAAACCCCATTTTATATAACCTTAAGTGCCCGATTACAGGCTTTCTATTGCATAATAATTTTTTGAAAGTGGTACTGCCATTATAGAAAAAATATTATAAAATAAATAATGTATATACGGAAAAACATAACTGAACACATAGCAAATTGGACTCCGTAATCCACATAAGGGATTATAGTAAAGAAAAGATATACTTTTGTATGTGAATATACATTAATACGAGTATTCTCGTTTCTTTGGCCTAATGAAAAGGAAATAGAACATAATACCTGCTAATATTGTTGTTATTGCTCGTAAAATTGATTCGTTATTATCCCAGCGGGATAAACGCGCCGCAATCTATTTGGCAAAATATGTTACCAGCGATAGTCGTGACCAGAGGATTATCCACCGTTAAACAGAAAATATTATCCGAGGAGCTCGTGTAAGCTATAACCGCATAAGTGATTCGATCACAGGTTAAGCTATGCTTGACGCGGTTGGTCCGTAGATAGGTGACCACCTTTGTCATAGCGAGTTCCTCCTTGTTGCGGAAGGCACCTTAAATTGTGGGTCCCGGCTGTTATTTCTACATCTTTGATAGTCGTTACAGGTAGTCAGAAGCTTGAAAAGACTGACAGCCAGTCTAACCGAGGGGTGTCGTGTTGCCCAGGTAACTGGGTTGAGGAGGTCAGTCGCTACTTGTACAACACTGGTACTCAGCTGAAACTGGTTAGACTGGTAGCCGACCCCAACATAGTTGGGAAAAGGCTAGGCCGATGAAACAGGAAATATTATCCATCAGTCACGTCCAAATATGCTTTTAAGTCTGGACTTAACAAAACCGGTATATTCTTCCGAAATTATGAATTACCTTAGTAAAACATTCATAATTGTATATGCTCATCGCGATTCCTATTTGACCTTAGTTAGCGTACATGATGCTATGATAATGTTAAAGGCGAAACAAAGGAATGAATTCATATGATACTACTGTTTTACTTTTCATCCAATTGTCTTCACCAGCAGAACCAGGTACTAAGCCTGTCTTTGTTAATTACCTCAGACTACAGAGAATATGAGTAGGGCCCTTTGTAACCTAATCCACTGGTTAGCTCAGATAATACTTAATTACAAAAGTTTTTAACTTGGTCAAGGAGTGCTTAGCTCCCGTTCATACTTAGTTATAAGTAAGGTTTAGAAAAATGTAGTTTGTTCCTCCAAGGTTGCAAGGAAAGTGAATTGAAAGGTGGAAAAACGAATGTTATGAAAAAATCTGAGATATAATTGTCAGGAAAAACATTAGAAAATGTATTTAATTTGATAGATTAATATTTTATAATCCATAAAATATTAATTCGTATATTGAAACCTAAGCTGCTTCAAACTTAAGTCGAATAGAGATTAAAAATAGCTTCAAGTTGTTAATTACAGAGAGGTTATAAAAAGTATTTAACCTCAGGTCGGACTTGAACCTTAACAGTCGACGCTTTAACTAGATTTCAATTTATCAATTTTCGTTACACCGTCAACGGTAACAAAACATCTCAACAATTCAACTTTTTAGCTATTAATGAGATACAGTATGATCACAAACCGTCGGTCAATCAGCAATGCCTCATGAAAGGGAAAAACCGTCTTAAAGTTAAATTAAGTTTCAATGTGTGGTGTTAAGTAAACATTACATACAGTTCACTGGCGTCGTTTAAAGCAGCATAGTTGAAAGTACAGCAGTGTCCCTCATAAGTCTTGATAAGAACGAACATTCCTTCACAGTTCCTTGGCTTTCTATTAAACGCACAGAAAACCAGTAAGTCCTCGCATTTCTGGTGGATCTAAAATATGCCATAAACTCAAGAGACATAGAGACAGAAATGTCGAATTAATTAAAAGTGGTTAGAGTGTTAACTTCAGATAATTATATAAGTTTACTTACTTCTTCCATAATAGTATCCATGGTAAAGAAATGGTGTTTCATAATGTCCATGATATCGCTAAAGTTCCCCACGTCTTTGCTTCTCCTCTCGAAGTTCTTAAGGAACGGGAGCGCAGCGAAGAAGTTTTCTATTTCTTCATCCGTCTTATTGTAATGCTTTCTGAAATGTTTACATCAACTACTTTTTTATGTTATTTAAGATGGCAATATTTTCAGTACTGTTCAATGTGAATTTTATATATCCTACTTCCTGCTTTTATTGCAAACGCGAAAGTTTGGATGTATGGATGGATGTATGATGATGATGATGTATTGATGATGTTTGGAAGGATTTATGGAAGTTTGAGCCTCTTTCACGCAAAAACCAGTGAGAGAAATATTTAGACGAAACATGGTAGAGAAATAGTTTATAGCCAGGATTAAGACATAAATTTTATCCCGATTTCATGTTCAAGTGGGCCCGCGGGCTGCAGCTATAATTATCACGTGGTAACGTGTGTCTATGTCAATTTAAGTTATAATCCGAGAATACGAATACTACACGTCTCGTATTTCTCAGAACTACGAACTAATTTGATCATAAAATAAACAAGTTACTTCTTTACTTTAAAGGAAGCTCAATTAGTTAACCAGCAGCCAATTTAACGCCTTCAGATTCATCAAAATTTCAATTTTTAGTCAATAAACGGACATCGATCATTAATCAGTGGATACAATTTCAATACATTGGTTTTCAATTAAGCAACAATTCACAATTACTCTAAGATTTTACCACATTTCTATTCGAATAGTTTTCGTAAATACAGGTACTTGGCTGACGGAAATCGAGTATTTCGTAACAAAAACTTCGACCTTCAAAATATTATTAGAGTAGCTTCTGGAATGAGTCAGACGAAGCCTTAACGAAATGGGTTTGAGATGAATAGAGGACAGTTTGTGTATCGGAACGACATAATTTTGTATACTCAATAGAAAAATATATAGTTCAATTTGGCTTGTAGGGAGTATTTAGATGAAGGTCCTGCTATAAATACACATATTGAGTAGTACTTTCTGAGTGGGAATTTGATATGTTTAATATTTATTTATGGTAAAATAGTTAATTAACTTATGAATAGTGTAGTGTTTTAAATATGTAACTTATATAATACAGCGTATACAATTGTTGGCAAGACGAGGTATAAAATGATATAAAATGAGGAAAAGGTCAAGGGCTTTTTCCCGTAAACGGAAAATCTTCGTGTTGCTGGGGAGTTGAAGCTGAAGAAGAGGAAGCGGCAAATAATGGGCGAAACAAGATGATTTTCAATTTCGTTTGACAGTAAACTATTGTAACAAAAGAATAAACCGACTTCAAGAATATCAGTAGGTACATAAAGGTGAAATATAATATATAAAGGTCAAACACACTTACATAAAAAGTACCGCCCGAGTTGAGAAGCTCCTACTACTTGAAGTCAGTTAGTGATATATAATCAGTGATTTATTTCTAACTATAAATTTACATTCTATTAGGGATACTTAAATCAATAAAGCAGTCGGCGTGGACAGAAAGCAAGAAGTATTTTAAAGATTCATAGTAAGTTGAATACTCACAGAACTCGGGCAATATTCCGGGATTCTTTAAACGACACCATATTAAAATTGCAAATGCTGACCGTCGGAAATGGCACCTGGTTCACTTTGCAATTCGCGTCTATCTGTTGAACGTAGTATAGTAGTAAATTTTAAACGTTCAAAGTAAGTATTAAAGGCAAAATTTTAACTTAAAAAAGCAAACTATTGTGTCCCAACAAATTCCCAGGGTTAATTTGAAGATAACATTTGTCTTGGATTTTCCAAAAAGGTTGCCGCAAGGTAATAAAGTGCCAAAGAAGGAATACTTATAGGTCTGAAACTCCCTTCCGCTCAACCCAAAGCGGGAGAAGACACTTGAGGATATCTCATTCGAAAAATATTATTATTTTATTTCAATAATGCAACCTTTATAAATAAAATAAAAAGTTATTTAATTAAGAAAACGCAATTTTCTGTACACTGAAACGGGAAGAATAAGTTTTAAAATTCTTTTAAAGTTATGTATGATCAGTTAATTTGTTTGGATTAAACATCCTCATCTTTTTTGATAAATATAATGCACAAAAGTACGGTTTTATGGTAACTACATCCATTTGATACATATAAAACCTCTCAGCATTTATTTTCATCCAAATAAAACGACTGGTCACTATGATTCGATATATATTGTGAAGTCTGTGAGACGGAAAATGTTTCAACAAATCAACCTTTTAGTGACAACCAGGTCTTCAAAATTCGATAATAATTCCTTTCATTTACTTAGTGTGGCGACCAACACGTCGGAAAAAAATGTAAGGTACTAAAGGTAAGTTGTCAACATTAATATAACCCTCTTACAATGCCTCAAGGTTCACATTTGTTGCTAATGCCTTTTCCACCATCGTACCTTGAAGATCTTTTGGTATTTTATCAAGTTATTAAGCAGTTTGGGAATATTCTACGGAGTTATATTTAATCCGTTTAGTTAATCCCATCATGGGTAATTCAGTTGAAAATAGTTCTAAACTAATATTTCGGGCCGTTTACGGAAACGGTCCAAGGTGAAATTGATTTAGGAAGTCAATAACTCAATTGTTTTGTATTAACGAGCTATTTGTTTTGATCTCTCTTATTTTTTGCAGAATTTCTACGTGCTTCACGTTCATTTTAATTTATTTAATTAATATTATGGTATTTTATTTTGGAAAAATCCATTTATAATGTGTACATCAGTGAGTGACATCTAGCAATACATAGCTTTTTATACGTTACAGTTTCTACTTACTGCGGTATACACTTGGTTCTCATTGAACTTCTGCTTGATCACCAAAATGAAAGCTATCGTCATCACAATGTTGGCGACCACGAGAACAGTCCACAGAGTTCGGGGCCGTCCGCTCTTTGTGGTGAACTCTTTCGTCCCGTGCAGTGTTGTGATTCGGTCCAGAAATAATAGGAATTCATCGTCGTTTTTCTGTTTTGCCATTCTGAGGACAAAATAGATGATTGTTTGGTATGAAACTTGAATCGATACTTTCATTACGAGACTGACTTTGTTTGCACCACTTTATTAAGCTTCCATGCCAATACTTCTTAAAGATAAATATTACTGCAAGTACGGTGTAAAAAGAGGTTTTTGTTTGCTGTGAGTTCCGAAGTTTACGTAATCAAATCACACATAACCTGTGTATCCTAATAGTGTTAGACATGTTAAACAATTTACGAACATGACTGAAACATACCGCTTCAGAAACCAGTTTCTCGCAAACTTTGCCAGCGGATCTTTATCAGGACCTAATGATTAGATGAGGGTTTATTTTGAATTTGACAGTTTTGCTAGTGACGTCATAATGTTGCTGAAAGTCCTGCTATTGAGCCCAGATTATCATGTTATATGAATTGAATATGGTGTACTGCGATCTCATTTTCTCGTGACTGTTATGTTCTGGTATTTGTGATATCGAAGCATCCGTGACTACCTGATGACAAGTTGATAACCGAGAGCTAAAGGTCGCTAAATCCACTGAAGGCGGCGCGGCCTCGACGGCCTACGTCTGGGTATTTCTGTGCATTTCACTCAAACGTTTTAAAAACAGCCCGGTAAAAGTAATACATTAATTAGTTTAGGAATTATTTAAAAGAACATTCAGTACCTACCTTCTAAGAGACCATGGCAAGACCTCTAGGAGTTTACCACCATGGTTTAAAGTAATCAAATCAAAATCAAATCAAAATTCATTTATTCAAGTTAGGCTATTAAGTAGCACTTTTTGAAGGTCAGCACCATTTACATTGGACAGCACCCAGTTTCGCCCACCCTTCACCGCTTCCTAAGTGCTTTTGCTGTGAGAGAAGAAACGGCGCAACAAACTTCCCAGCAGCATTATAGCTGGAATCGCGACAGCCTAATATACGCCGTAGAAATCTCTTTTATTTACGAAGTGGAAGTAGGTGCTCAGATCAGGTAAAGGTATTATAGGAAACTATTAAAATATAGATTCGAAAAATAAATTGCCAGAAAAAGAAAATACAATAGACTTTTTACTGATGCGACTTTCACTAGATTCGATATTAAAATATATCGTTTCACGAATTTAAGGTAATATTTTACAGGCCAAAATATATTTTTACTTACTTCAGAGACACCTGATAATACACTCGTTTGTTCTATTAGTAGTAGTAATTGAATCGAAGTTAAGTATTAATTCAGTAATGATACATTTTAATAGAAACTTCTTGATGTAAAGTAACCACAGATAAAATAAAACAAACTTATTAATATCGTTTAACAGACTTATTATTCATTCGCTAACTTTAGATTGTATGTTTTGTATTACATCACATATTAAAAGTGGTCTGTCTTATGTCTGTACCAAGTCAATAATCCATACTAGTCTTCCTTGAGTTCATTTTGAATACTATGTACTTTTAACAATAAATTATGTTTGTTTTCTTTTACTCTCTAATGCCCCGAGACATTGATTTGGAATTAATTGAAAATCTTTTAGAAGTACAATTAATTAGAGTGGATATAGTTACTTATTTATAAAACTACAGTCATTAAACGAGGCTGTTATTATTTGGATCGTCAAAACAATTAAAGTGACATTTATCTTAAATGTCAACACATTCTTTAGCTTGTTTAAAATGTGTATTTGAAAACAAAACACGCTCAATCTTAATTAAAGAAACCACAAATTTTCAATATTCCATTTAGGAATTCTTCAAATTTCGTTCGTTACAAAATGCCAGTTGATGATATAAAAAAGCAAATGTTTTCTAAGTTTAAGTTTTTTTGTAAGCATTGCACCCTCCATGGAGTTTATTACTTCTACAAGGCTAGGAGTTGGGCCATTTATATAATTTGGGCTTCAATTATAGCGGCCAGTGTAGCGCTGTGTTGTTTCCTGGGTCACATGATATGGGAAAAGTTTGTTGTGGTACCTACTTTAACCGTGGTAAGTGAATATTATATATTAAGCCTATTACGCTCTAGTAAATAATGCAGGAAGAATGTTGCTTATTAAAACTGTTCCAGACAGAAGAGATTATAATACATATTATCTGCTTGTGATCTTGAACTATTAAAAAAAAAAGAAATTTTAATTATTAAAATGACGAAAAATGAGGCTTCGCCTTAGGTTTGATTATTTGAAGCAAAACAAATCGATAGTAAATATCGATAAAGTAAAATTGACAGATTCTGTCAATCGTCTTAAAATAGGATTTCTGGAACGGTTACGTTGAAATAAAGAGCAAAATTAAATTTCAATATCCAATTCAAGTAGAAACGGATATTGAAAAATTGGATTTTAATTTAACTCTTATAGTTAGTATGGATAAAAATATCTGTTTCTCTTTCAAGTCAACAATCATAGTCACCTACCACAATCCCTTTTAATTTATGTTATATTTAAAAAAAGTCGGAGGATGTCCACAAATACGCCTGTAAAACCAGCTCTGAAACCATTATCAATATGCTTTACAAAATATATGTATGTTGTAATTATTACAAAAATAATAGAATAAAATAACCTACTTTTTAAATGTCACTCCATTTAAATTTTATCAAAATAATAAGAAAATAGTTCAATTTGCCTTTGGCGTATGTTCTTTATTTGTGAGATGTGGGCTTCTCTCTCCAATTTGTGGCAATGTAATTAGTACTTGTTATCTTTGTATTAGGCACATCTTGTGCGTAAACATGCTACTATTCAAATCACAAGCTTCTGCCAACCTACGTGGCACTTACTCGTCAACATTCGCGTAGAAAGAAATATAATCGTTTATTCTGTAAGTATTCATCACTTTATTTTTAAGAACGCTAGAGTTGACAGTTCGTCTACCCTAAGAGAAAAAATTATAAACAAATTCAGGTGTCGCTGCCTCTAACAATAATAGTAATAACTCCTCGGGACTAGTCGTTATCTAACCTGAACGCACCAGGGGGTCAGTTTTTATGGGGACACCCAGCTTTCTTGTCTTGACTGGCTGGCTAAAAAAATGAAACGTACATTTAACATAAAATTATCCATCAATAGCCCAAATTAGCTTTATCGCCATAAATAACGATAGTTTTGCAGTGACCTTTGGCCGTCTATATCTGCTCTTCTTTAGGACAGAAGTGGATAGGCCCAGGTATATACCCCTTCACATTTTAGGTTAAAGTTCTCATCAAGTCCTCTGCACGTTGGAAGAGTGTCCCCGTGTAAGCCTTAAAAAAAGGACCCGGTCTCTTCCCATAAAATTATCCCGAGAAAGAAAAGAGATACATGAAGTAATAATCTCTGCAGTTGTTTAAATGCGAATATATGTAAAAACTAAATGAAAATCTGCAAACTGTGTACTGTAAACTAGAAAGAGCTACCACGTCAAGTCAGGCCGTAAGTCACAAGCAAATTAAGAGTGTTAATCGTTGATTAATTGATCAAATATTTATTTCTTTAGACTATCATCATCATCGTCTCTGAATCTTTTGAATTCTTGTGTAGCTATCATTGTTCATTTGATCCAGTTTTATGACGGACGGATAAACAGCGGGGCTTATATTGAAGCCTTAGTAATACGGTATTGCTTTAACCTTCTGGTTACAGTATCCTAAAAATAACACTTACTTGGAAAACGTCTTATAAGTACTCCGGACTCTGACACGAAGCTTTCTCATAGCTCATATCTCTTTAAACCGCGTCGGATTACTCTTTGATCGGTTAAGACGTAAGTACGGTAAACGTTATGTACTTTCTAAAACACAAAGTAAGGTAAGGTAAGTAAATATTCACTTCAGCAAGCTCAAGAACTGACTCATAAAAGTGATGAAACATTCTACTTACAGAATAAAGGATTTCAATGAATTTTAATACAAAAAAAACGATCCTTGCATCTCGGGGCTTTCACAAACATTCGAATCACATTCACAAGATGATGATTGCTTGATGAATGATGATCTCATAAACGCAGTTTGATCAGGGGTGACCTATACAACTCGGCTTTAGGCGCGGTCAGAATCCATACAAAAATGATATGTAACTCTGAATAAATTTAGAAAATATTATATTAAGTTTAGTATTTATGAAGCCTTTAAACCTTCCCATTCGTTTGTACACCTAGCTGAGACAGAAAAAGGTTTTTCAGAGCTAATAGACTAAAAATATATTAGTGCTTTGAGTAAGTGACGTTAAACTTACTACAGAACTTTTTGTGTTACAGTTCGTTACGCTTAAAATTAAGCTAGTAAATGGTTTATATTAATTTGAGGACTTTCTTTGTTACATTAATTGCAGGTGGAAACTACACACTATTCTATGGTAAAAATACCTTTCCCTGCAGTCACAGTGTGCGACACCGAGAGAGTGTACTTGCCGAAAGCTGGAAACATGACAGAGTTACTGTAAGTACCGCTAAGCGATGTTAAACATTGATAAGCATTAGTCTTTTCCTTCTATTCTTCGTTTGATTGTTACAAAATGTTATCAGTGTTGTAAAAAGTCCGTAAGCCAAGCTAAACCCACCCTTGAACCACTTTAGTTAGAGATGAAGATCACACAGGAAGAGAACAAAATGTAAACTCCCCTTGCATGCATGCATGCATGTTAACGAAAATTTTATATGTGGGAGCGAGACAAATGGAGTATTTCTCGAAGAGCGCATAGTACAATCAGGGCTACCTGTAATCCAGCTATCAAAGCAAAAAATAAGGCTCTCTAAAACAACCTTCTTATCTGCCTGTTTGTTTTTTCACGATAAGATTCACGGCTTAATGTGTTTTTCGAGGTACGTTATAACTTCTATGAATCAAAATGCTACTTACAAAGACTTTATAAAAAAAAAATCTTCTTCAGGACTTCCTTTGAAGTTTGGTAAAATGTTATTATGTTTATTTTACACATACTTATCCTAAGATTCAGTGACTATACAATCAAGTCATTTTTAAACAACGGAATTGTTTTCAATGCGATGGAGTCCATTTACTTAGTGAAAAAAATAATACATAAATTGTGGTGGTGAATGTAGCACAGATCCTACCTTTTATTGTCAATCGAAATTAAAAAAGGTTCAAAATTATTTATTTTTATCAATTAAGAGCAATTTGCACTCAATTGCTGAGCGTGAAAATTTCGTTCAATCCTGCACAAAGATTAATATATTAGTCAGCTAATTGATAAACGCAAATCAAATATGGTATGTTCTTGGTAAACATTCTTTGTTCATTCGCGTCTTAACAATTACTGCTTGATCTGTGAATATGGATAACCTTTGACTTTTTGTCGAAGGTCAATAATTTCATAGGAACGCTGTTAGCTACTTGTACTGTTAATTCAGTAGAAAAACTCAAGGTTCACCACAATAAACCTTTCACAATTTCTGCTACTAAAACTCTTGTTTGTTTTTCTTATATTAATATTTTTTCAGTCTTCTCCGTGGATTCAACAAGACGGAGATTAAAGACTTTTACAAAAGTTTCACCGATATCCAACGTAAAGGCTACAAGCCGGAACCATCTGTGAGGAAGATCCACGCGTTACTCGAAGACATCGGGTACCCTTTGAAAGTGTTGCTCGATACGGTAATGATGCCGACTCAATTCCAACAATAATGAGCCTTACAAATATATCCTTTGATACCTTATTCTCAGCTTCGTCTCCATTGATAGCTGATTTTGATTATCGCTTAAGGAAAATAATACCTAACTCTTATTTTCTGAATCGAGATTTGATTGATTGTATTGTGTGATCGTACATACAAATTAATGTATGCAAAAAGAATAATTTGATCAATGTGCTCAGAACACATGTTCTGGGTGCTTTGAAAAAAAATGTATTTAATGGATAAGAATAGATTATTACAAGTTTAGGAGGAAAAATTATGTCAAAGGCATTTGACAGATGGATCGACGACTTGATGCAGGTGGCAATGAACCGATCACGCTGGAGAGCATACGGAGAGGCCTATGTCCAGCAATGGACAGCTGCTATACGCTGAGATGGTCTTATCAGTTAATTAAGATAATATTTTCCCAGTTGAAGCGGCCTTGCGATGAAATGATAGCTGAGTGCACATGGCGATCCAGATTACATAACTGTTCAGACATGTTTCGACCAGTTTTCACGATCAATGGCCATTGCTGCCAGTTCGATATCCCATATTTTAGGTAGGTAGACAATTAAAGAACGTACAATATTTATTTTCAGTTACTCTTATATATTATCTGGCTGTCTGTTTCTCGCGCGATGTTAATTTTCTTGGATTTCTTCACTCTTTTAGATATTACTTCTCTCAAATTGCACCGACTCGACGTTAAAAACCACCTAAAAGGGTATTACCTCATTTACTATTACTACCTGCTATACTGTACTACACCCTTATTTAATACTGCTACCTGCTTTGCTGGTATGTTTTATATGTTTTATACGTATATTTTCAAAGATATTCTAATGTATACATTTTATTTCATAATTTTAACTTGAATATTTAAATTGCTGTAATTATTTGTTCTCAGAGATAGTAATTGAATAAATAAATAAATCATCTGCGACAATTTATATCATTTAGCTAAGCCGGTTAATGAGATAAAGCCTGATGAGGGAGGGACAGTTAGAAAGACAGGTTTTTCCCTTTATGTACGGGAACCCTAAAAACGGCACCTTGTCTTCAAACAGTCATGCAAAGGACGAAACTTTCCTTTGATCTACGAAATCCATTCGACATTATTCTCACATACCCATGTGTGCACTTCAACTAAGAACATAAGTACAGCAAAACAAATTCCTTTGACAAAGGTCAGATCAAACAAATATATTTTTACAAAACAAGTACCGCTTTTTGTGACACGAGTATGATCTACAGGTACTTTAGATTTTTTGTGTTAAGCGTTAAAAATATGTGATTAAATTGTTTTTGTTCCATCACGTAAATACTAAATGAAAAATAATCTATAAAGTAAATAGATATGAGCAAATTGAATACATACGAACGTATTCCCTTAAAGTAATAGTCGTAAAAGGATCGTTTTGAACCGAATTGCTTCGCTCATATCGTCCAAACCTTATTTTCTCTCGGATATTCCAAAGCAAAAAAGTAATTTGATAAAAAAACCTTATGTTCGCTACTGCACATTCTGTTTGAGTGTTGGATAAAATGTTTTAATAAAGAAGTACCCTAACATTTTACAGTAAGAATATTCTATATAATTATAATAGAGAGGCATACGTCTTAATAAGCAAAAATGTGGCTTACAAAAATACTAAAACGAAATAATTTTTAAGCTAGAATATGATTTTATTTTTCCAAAACAACAATGCCTGCTAGTGACATAATCAGGTCGGAGCGAGTTCTGAAGTTGATGAATTGAGACGATCATCTTTTGTTTGCAGGCGTCACGCTGACACACAAACGAACTTCATCTCAGGCCTCGATTCCACTGAAGCACTGGATATCATTGTTTACGGACAACACAATATTGAAGACGATTCTGAAGGATACGCTATGGTAAGAGAATAGAGAGAGTTAGGGAATTTAAATAATACAAAAATATAATGGATAACAATAAATAAATCATTCAAATCATGCATTTATAAGAAAGCAATTTCATTTAAATTAAAGAAAATTAACAAAACAATTTATCATCATTATTTTATGTCTTCAATATGTGTATTCTTGTCAGACTTTGAAATATATTTTAAATAAGAATTTAATTTCAAAGTGAATCAGACCTCATTGTTGTTATTCTGAAGTATTTCGAGTATCTATTGACAACAACACTCATTCCAGAACTCTTATAACAAATATTCATAAAAGGTCGTTTGCTTCACGCATCAGGTGAACATAGCTATCAATATTTTGCACAATACATTATTTGTCATCTGAACCCGTCCAGACAGAAAGAGTAATACGAAAACATTGAGGCATTCGAATAATAAACGAAATACATACTGCCAACTACACGTCAACAAAATTTCTTGAACATGTTATAATCTAAATTGGAGAAGACAAAACATGAAGAAAATAAATACTTTAGTGAACATACATGATATCTCATTTCGTATAACATGGCTTATAATATGTTTGCCTGACGAGACGTAAGGAGACATAATCCGTAATCCGAAACATTACCATATTCAAATTTATATTTAAAACGAACAGCTATTAACGCGATTTAGAGTGACTCTTCAAAATTTTGAAAATTGTGCAAGTCTAATGACTGGATTTCTTCTGTATTTAATACTAAACCTTATCCAATTGGCTTAAAGTATTTTTTCCTTCTTTCAGTTGTACGTCTACGATCCGAAAGACAAAGTGACGCTTTTAGACAGCTTCATCAGCTTGACACCGGAGTCGTACTTTGACGTGAACATCTATGTGTGGGCGATTGATTCCTCGCCCAGTGTGAAGGCACTATCCCTTTCCAGTAGAAAATGTATTTTGGAGACCGTAAGTTGAATAATTTATATTTCCACCAAATGAAGATTTTTGAGTAGTTTACTAAAACATTTTGGGTTTGAAACTAACGTCTCAGTACCCTCTTTGTACCTGTGTTTTCCTTTTATGACATGCTTATCACAAGTTAATCTTGGAATCAAATGAATTATTAATAGAGAAAGTAGCCTGAAAAAACTAAGACCTGTCTAGTGATTGAATGGTGTTTGCCACTACCCACGTAAGTACCTTGATCAATGTTAGTCCTTTTTGAGACGAATGTAGGCGATATAAGAATAATATTATTTCTTGACAAATCTAGGCTCTTAGTGGCAGAAATTAATCAAATTTTTTTCATAATAGACGATATTGCTTTTTAATTTATTTCATCAAAAACCATTTCTGGAATCTTGCTTCTTATTACTTAGGTAAACGTATTTCGGCGAACAATATTTTTTGTAAAACAATCATTTCACTACACCTACGCGTTATATTAAACCTTATTGATAAAAAAATGACATTAATCGGTCGGGCAATAGGAAACAATGGAGGATGTCCATAGCATGTATCTGAGAGAGATCGTCAATCATTTGTCATCCTTCGATTGACGTTAAAACGATCCTGTAGAGCTAGTCGGTGAAAAATAGGTCGCCAATGACAATGCTATTAACGCTTGAGTTGCTAACTTTTTCTTTGGAAGTCAAGAATTTGATTGAAGGTTGTTACGCTAGACATTTAAGTTCGAAATTATCTTAATTGTTTTACTTCTCCAAAAAATTTGACTCGAAGCGTTTTAAGTTCCTTGAATTTGGTTCCTTGGGCATAAACGATTTATTAAGCTTTGAACTACCTGACTTGGTGCAGAATAATACAAAAAATACGAACTTATATCTGTCTTTCCGTCCGATCAAAATCCCGATACCATCTTCGTGCAAACTACCTGCTTTCCTAGTACCACCCTCATTTACTTCTGCTACCTGCTCCGCAAGTAACATCCTCATGACTGTTCATTCTTCCCAGAATGCCCTATATACTGCTACTACTTGCTCTTCTGGTACCCACTCATGTCGCCATCACTACTTCCACCCTTACTGTTTTGCATTTGGTTATTCCAATAATATCCTTATATAAAAGGTCGGTTCTTCGTTAGACTGTCATTTTAAACGGCTTAAATTAATTAAAAAAAATCCGTTTAAATAAAACAAACAGCCTTGTCAACGACTCTAGCTTCAAATAAAATTTACTAAATAAATTTGAAGCGACCGCTCCAGTTACTTACACTAACAATTCACAACTTTTTTCACAGGCAGCCTGTGAAAATAGTATTTTATTTTTAAAATTGCGTACACCTGCACTGACATAGTTTTTGCCCATGTCAACCACAAAATTAAACATAGCACGTATAGTCATTTTAATTTAAATAAGGAACATATACATTTCTGATGATATAGCTAAGCATTTACTTATGCTTATGAGTGCATGCCAAGCTTAAATTTAATTAAAGACAAATATTAGCTAATACTTACAAAACAATCAAAGAGCATCAGAGTTCGTGTAGCCAGAAGTCGTAAAACAAAATCTATTTAAATTGTGATTTGAACAGAAAATTTTGTATTTAATATAACCAGGAAGAGACTGATGTTGCTGATGAACTGAAATTAGGTGTAGACAAGTTTTATAATCTGACACAGCAAAATTAAGTTATAAATCTAAATTTTGTAGTACACGAGTGGTAAAATCCGATTAACTATTTGTTCACTGTATACATTTGTGTCAGATCGTGTGGCCGATCCTCGCTACTGCGACAAATAAGCTTTTTGTCATTCCTGTTTCGTTGAATATTTTGTTTTTCGTTGCCATTCTGACGTGTTGCACCCGCATCTTTTGAAATATACATTGGATTTATGATGAGATTCATTTCTTTTATCAATATATTTCATGTTTCGAAAATTCTAGTCCAGTTTATTATGTGTTGTGACGCAGCGAGGCCAAAAACGAGGCTAAAGACGCATCAATCAAATGTTTCTTCATTGTTCTTGCAGTAGCAACGAATGAATTAAATATCCGACAGTATATTTTATTTAAAAAGTGGTTTGTGTCATTTATTTTTTAATAAATTATACCAAGGAAAACGCTTAAAGAAACAGAAAATTATTTTAAACTAGAATTTGTAGATACGTCTAGTACCTATCACCCATTACCCTGCCGTCATACAATTTTACATCAATTTATTCACCGATACTTTCAACTTTATATTTGTTAACATTCGCAATCTAAACAAACTGGACCTGCATTAATTACGAACTTGAAGCGTGGTATTAATTACTGGAACAGTTTGTCTGTGTCCAGACGATGGGTCGCGGGTCGCTGTCTCACCCACTTCACACTAATCTTTGACGCTAGAGATATCAAGTAAGCAGAAGAATCATTTATTATGGCCCGATAACAAAGGCTGGTAAATAATTACGAGTGATGTTCAACAATGCTGCACATTTCAAAAAGTTTAGTCTAGACTATAACAATTGTGCCTCGCATTTGGTATTAATTATTTAACGTAAACTTAAATACTAATGATAATTGATTGTTGAACTAGAATTTTATTATAAACAAGATACTTTTCTGAAGCAGGTTCGTATTATGTGACGCAACGACTGCTCGAATGTGTCGCGGGTTCCATCTCAGACAAGCATTTGTGTGATTCTCGAATGCTTGTCCTGAGTCTGATGTCTTTGTACTTGCGACTTGAATGGTTCTGAAAACCACCGCAAGTCGCAACACAAGTATTAAATTCATTACTGCGGAAGTGCTTTAAAAATACAAATGGGTATCATTTGCACAATATTCGTTGCTAAAGTTCCCGGTATATTGGGTAAATCAATATTGACTCAGACTCCACCAACATGTAATATGCATGCGACCAACATGCATGAGAGGCTCGAAAAAGTTTTTAATGGACATTAGTTTGTTGTTTCAGTATAAATTCTTTTGCGAAATGTAACAAAATTGTACGAGTATTATTCAACCCAAATTTATCATTATATTAAGAAATCGAGATGCAAAATAATAATAATGTCCGGAATAGTATATGAAACAACGAATAAAACCAGAAGCTGAGGGGCCCGAACAAATTGGCCTAAGATAAAGAAAGTGAATTGGTTGGGTGACTAGTACATGTACCCACCCGGTAACAAACATCCTTTACTTTCAAACTTCATTTATACACATAGTATTTGTTTATAAAACACCTGCAGAAAAACATCAACTGGGATTTTTTTACTATTGACGTAGCACGGTTCAGCACGGATTAGTGGCAGATGAACAAACAGTGGAACTTTAAAAAGAATCATTTTTAAATTAAAAACTTCCTCCATTTTGAACAAAATGAGCTTTATAGCAGTCTCAAAACTGTTCATATTTTGATTACGATCAGCAGTTTACACTACGTTTAAGAAAACATCAACGTTTGAGTAATTCTTCTGTATTTTATTTAAGGATAAAGGCGAGGCAGCCGGTTTCTATGAGGGCTGCATGACGCGGCTTATTTTGAGGCGAGTGGTCAACGAGTGCCGATGCTTACCTTTCGATTATTCTGGTCCGAATACTACAATACTTTGTGTCATAGAAACTAAAATATGTTATCACTTGATTTTGCCCCTATATCAGATAGGGGCAAAATCAAGTGAAAACGGACGTCTGATTCTTTATTGAGAGTATTTTTTCTTTTTCAGCCAAAGAATTGGGTGTGAAAGACTACGGAATCTGTTCATGGGAGCGCCTTATTTGTATTTATCAAACAATCGGTATGTAAAACCAAATACTAATAAAGAAAAACTCCGACCATGCTTAACTATTTCAAGTATGACTACCTACCTATAAACTATAATTTATCAAAGGAAACGGAAAAAGGACTATTTTCATCAAGCAAAGCATTATTTTTAACGCTAGAGCTTAAGATAATTTTTATGAAATACTAGCTGTTGCCCGCGACTTCGTCCGCGTGGTTGGAAGTTATAAGATGAACCTTCGAAGATGAATAATTTTCCCTGTTTTTTCCACATTTTCCAATGTATCTTCGCTCCTATTATTTGCAGCGTGATGGTATATAGCCTAAAACCTTCCTCAATCAATGTTCTATTCAACCCAAAAAGATTTTTTCAATTTGAACCTGTAGTTCCTGAGATTAGCGCGTTCAAACAAACAAATAAACTCTTCAGCTTTATATATTAGTATAGATATTAAAACGAGTCTCATCTTTAACGCCACTTAAAGTATAATAAGGACCTTGAATAGCGTAACTTTGCATCTTTTTTGCCACAAACCTCAGATGTTTGGCTAAAATACTGACGGAATGTACGCACTGTGCTAGGACAGGCATCCATCATTCTTTGGGCGGTCATATTTGAAAAATGATGCGGATTTGGATCCGTCTTGTTCAGCGACTGCTTGTCAGGTAGACGAAGCTGTGATACAAGATGGATTCTATATTTTCGAGATATACAGACAAATAAAATATCTTGCAAGGTGTTTTTGGCCAAATTAATTTCTTGTTTCAAATTAGTATGGAGCAGTTATACGTGTAGAGCTAAATACGAAGGTTTTGTTCGATTTCATCCAAAATTTTAGTGAATACCCCGACCAAACATGGACATTTTCTATGGAAATGACATTTTGTAACCAAGCAGTTATTAATTACTTCAACGTAATAAAACTGCCTTGAAAACGGCCTATTTGAGATTAAACTTTTTGATTTTGAGTTGTAATTGTTCTACTGAGATTATTTTTAAGCAAATAGATGGTCAAATAATAAATAATAAATGTATATTTTTTATGATATTTTATTAAATAATAAGTGGTATATTAAAATTTGTTTCTTGCAGAACTAGTTGAGGTTGACATAAAAGATATTTTATCTCAAAGCGAATGTTATCAGCGGTGCGACTACGTACAGTATGAAACTGAAGTGGAGTTTATTAAGAACCAGCGACATTTGAGGTAAAAATCAGGATTATTCGAGTGTTACCGAATGTTGGCTCAAATAAAGGCCTTTTGACCCAATGTTCGTTCGTGTTCGTTCAGTAATCGTTAATTCGGGTAAAGACATTTCTCTACGAAGAAAAATAAAACATTACTAACTTTCTGATTCAAGTAGGTTTTTAAACTCATTTTACAGTTAAGTTTAGTTCAATTTCGTAAACTATATAGCGAACCATACCAAATTTCTAAACTATTTGAAGTGTTCAATTATATCAAGAAATATAAAGCGAATAATTTTCTTAGCAGAACACTCAAAATCCAGCATTGGCTAAGATAAATTAACACAAAGTGATTCTCGGAAGCATTTACTTATTTTCATGAATGTGTCCTTGTTAGGAAAAGTCTAGATTGCAAAATACTCAAACTTGGAGAACCTATACCTTTTCACTTTGAATACTGTAGTGTTGAAATCGTATCTTTGAAAATATATGTTGTTTGCATCTACAGAATACCAAACGCAAATGCAACAATATTTCTAAAACGCCTTAATGAATTGCTAAATAAACTAACAAAGAAGCCGAATAAAAAGATTATATTGTGTGGCGATTGGAATATAGATTTGACAAAACAGAATAATAACACCAAAGAACTTCATTCATTACTGCAAAATTACAATTTGAAATGTCATATAATAACACCAACTAGAAAGGATGCTTGCTTAGATCTCATAGTCAGTAATTTATCTGAAGTAAAGTCAAACACACCCTTCCTAGCACTATCAGATCATGAAACGGGTCAAACCATATCGTTTGAGTCCTATTGTGGTAATGAAATGCAAAGCAAACAATTCTGGTTTGAAAAAAGACGAGACTACAGCACCGAAAACATAAACAAGTTTTTAGAATGCATTAATGAACTCTCATTTAATGATGTTTATGAAACAGAAAATGTTGATGAAGCTTTCAACATCTTTCACGACACTCTGATACTTTTTTACAACTTATGCTTTCCGATAATAAAAGTAAAAAATATTAATAAGCCAATCAAAAATAAATGGATAACGAGAGGCCTAAAAAAAGCTTGCATAAATAAAAGGAAGCTATATCAGGTTTACCTTAAATCTTCAACAAATAAAAAGGATAATTTGAAAAAGTATAATATATATAGTAAAATATTAAAGAAATGTACACTACAGGCTCAGAAAATGCAGAACACTAAGTTCATCACGAAATCAAAAAATACATGCAAAGCTTCTTGGCAAATTATTAAGACTAATTGTGGGCCAGAAAATAATCAAAAGGATATAAGTAAAATTAAATACGATAATACAGAATTGACCGATCCAGCAGATATAGCGAATACTTTTAATGACTTTTTTATAAATATAACGCAGAATAATAAAAGAAAAAACTTTAACACACAACATAATTTTAATACGAATACAAATACTATATTTCTGAGCCCTATTGATGATAGTGAAATTCAAAAAATTATCAATTCACTTAATAATACCAATTCGACAGGATATGACGGAATTAACACAAAAGTGCTCAAGAAATGTTCCAAAAAACTGTCAGGTCCAATTTGCCATGTTGTTAACTTATCATTTTTTGAAGGCAAGTTCCCAACTCGACTAAAATATTCTGTAGTAAAACCACTCTATAAAAATAAGGGGGAAAAAAATGATATGAATAACTATCGCCCGGTAACGTTGATTCCAATATTGTCCAAAATATTTGAAAAATCTTTTTATGATACTTTGTATAATTTTCTTATAAAATATAAAATTTTAAAGCCGGAACAGTTCGGTTTCAGGAAAAACTTCACAACAACCTTAGCCTGTTTTAGTCTAGTTAAAAGTATAACGGAGTTTCTAGATAGAAAAATACCTATCATATCTATATTTCTTGATATGTCTAAAGCATTCGATTTCGTTGCTCATAATATCTTGCTACAAAAACTCGAAAAATACGGCATCCGAGGTAATGCTCTAAAATGGATCGAGAGCTACCTGTCAAATAGATATCAATGTGTAGAAATAATGCATACTTCAAAAAATCAAAAAACCGCACAACAATCTGATTTTAAACTGAACAGCTGTGGTGTACCGCAAGGCAGTGTTCTGGGCCCTCTGCTTTTTCTACTGTATATAAATGATTTACCGGACTCCACAAAATATAAATGTGTGCTATATGCAGATGACACCACTCTCTTGATTAATTGTGAAAACAAAAATACGTATAATAATGAAATAAATGAGAGTTTAAATAATATAATTAAATGGCTCGATGATAATAATTTGAATATTAACATCAATAAAACAAAAATTATTCAATTCAAAACGCGTAATAGTTATCCACCTAAATTAAATATTACTCAAAACAATACAATTATAGACATGGTTGAGTCAACGTCATTTTTAGGTATAAATATTGATCAATATTGTACATGGAAACAACATATAGATAAAATTTGCAAGAAATTGGATAGCTATGTATATGTATTAAACAGACTTAGACAGGTAGCTACAATCAAGGCGACACTTTGGGCCTATCATGGTTACGTTTCTTCCATCTTACGCTATGGAATAGTAATTTGGGGTAACTCTGTTGAACAAATAAGAGCTTTCAGAGCCCAAAAAAAATGTGTCAGGTCTGTATGTGGAGCTGATTATCTAGACAGTTGTGTACCACTTTTCAAAAAATATAATATTCTACCTCTACCATGCCTGTATATTTATGAGATATGTGTGTTTGTTTATAAAAATCAATACTTATTTGAAAATGCCTGTAATATCAATAATAGACATAGTAGAAATAAATACAAACTTCATATACCAAAACAACGCACAGCAATGTTCAGTAAAAACTCGTATTGCATGGCTATTAGAATTTATAATAAATTACCTAATAACTATAAAAATGAAACATTGAACATATTTAAAAAACAATTATTTGCCATGCTGATTGATAAGTGTTACTACACTGTAAATGAATACTTAAGTGATACAATGTAATATATTTGTTAAAATATGATTGTATAATGTAATGATAATTTTTCTCCTGAAATTTATCTATAAAATATTTATACATCCTTTCGCGTTATATAATTTTGGCCTATATTTGTTGTTTTTTTTTTTTTTCTTAGTTTATAAGTTTAAGATTTGTACACCAGTAATGGTAGAATACAAGATACTAGTTATAATAATATGTAACACCTTAATGCACTGTTTTCTAACAAATAAATTTATCTTTATCTTTATCTTTATCTTTAAAATACTCTTTTTAGTACAAGAAATGTTAATACTTGAAAGGTGAAATAAAATACTCAACAGACATTTTAAGTTTTACTTATACAAGTATGTATGAGGAAATCTACTTCAAACTTAAGTAGTATTTGTATACAATATTTTTATTTGAATTTAGTTTTTCAATTTAATCAATGATAGGTACTAAGAATTCCTTTCGTAAAACATTTGATATTTTCTTAAAACTGTGTGACTACTGAAGTTCCTAATTCTTTATTTATTTAATTATTTATCTACACATAAAATAGTAAAAAACACACAACATTAAAAAATTTGATGTACAAGGGTGCTGCTTATTTCTAAAGAATTCTCTACCAGTAAACCCGCGGTAGGAGAAGTGGTTGATATTAATAGTCAACTGGTGCAAATTAATACAATTGCTAATATATAACATTTCTTAATAAATAACAGAATTATCTTCAGTATATTAATCATCTTAATGTCGGGAAAGGGGTTAGGCTAGGTTTTCTTGATTTTAAGTGCAATTTTCAATAGATTGATATGATGATAATTATTTTCAGAGTGCTGAACCAAAGCCGAAGTAGAGTCTTAGTTCATTTCGGCCAAACGACTTGTATGAAGTATCGGCGAGAAGTTTTGTATACGTGGGACCAAATGTTGGGTAAGTAAATTACAAGACTTTGTTTAAACGTATCGTTATTGACTGTAGATTGTTAAAATAATTGGCATTGGCCAATGAAATATAAATAGGGTTAATAGTTAAATGTTTAGAACAAATTTGATTAAAGCCTAGATCTAAATCTAAAAAACAGGTACAACCTTGCCGTGGCAACAACGCAACACATCAGTTCTGAACGTTATTCCTACTTATAAAGCACAAATTTTGTAAAAAAAAACCAGGCAAAAAGAACAATTATGCAAAGAACATCAGCCTAAATGCGCACCGAATTAAAATTACAAGGCGAGATGAGACATGGCTCATTTAAGGCACAGAGTTCTACTTGACATGATTACTGGCGCAAATTCTGAATTTCGCATCAAAATTTCGTGTCAAACGGACTACGTAAGCCGTTCTTTGTGTCCTAAAAGAACTCCATTTTATTTTTGAGACTTCATTTACAAAAGCCTTCATATTCTCAAGTAACGTGCTTATGTTTTCGGAGAGATTATCAAAACATGTAATATTTCAGCAACGTAATTTCAGTAATTTTATTTATCTTAAGTTTTTAGATTGTATATGTTTTCTTGTTTTAAAGTGCTTCATACATAAGTTTGTAATAAATGAAGGGAGTGCATTATCTCAATGTTTTCATTTGAAAACATATGCTTGGGACAGATCAATATGTATTAATAGTCCTTGCTTTAATATTTCGCGTATCTAAACCTTCTATGCAATGGGACGGGGCCTGTGCTCAGGAGTAGGACATTTGTATTCTGTCATGGTACTTACTCGTAGTAACCTGTGAGGTTCTTACGAACTACTATATCCGTTGTTGTTTTGTGATGGTCAAAATTACTTTAGTCCACCATATTGACCACATATTTTTAAAGAAAGATTTTTTTATTTTATTTAAGTACTGTTTTGATATAGTAATTGTTTTTTTAATGAGTTCTTTGTGTTGTTTTTGGTATAAATATATCTCTATCTTTTCTATTGTCACACTGTAACACTTGTTGATAGGGTTTCCCCTGAAAAAAGAGGAAAACCTTTTAATCGATGTTTTTTTTTACAAAAAACAGTCCTCCATCTAAGTTTCAATAACTTTTTATTGAGGGTTTATTAAATAAACTTTTAGTTTTTCAAACGTCTTTTCTTCTATTTTCCAGCTAACCTCGGTGGCATCTTCGGGCTCTGTCTCGGCGGCTCCATCATCAGCATCATAGAAATCATTTGGTTTCTCCTCGAACTATTTTTTATAATACTCAACTCCTACTGCAATAACGCAATCACCCCAAAACAGGAGAAACCCAACAAGGTCTTTGTCATCTCCCAGAATAAGGTTTCCAAGAATCTGCCGGTCAATGCAAAATATAAGTTCGTGAACTAAAATTATATAATTCTGTTTTATCGATTTTACTTTCTTTAAAATATAGATTAGAAGCGTCTATAAACCCACGCTTTAAAATATCATTAAAATCAGTCCAGCTAGTTGTGAATTGGATTGTAATACTGAAAATTTTAGCCTGCTAGTTCATCGGGAAGTGCCTCAAAATTGAGTTGCAAAAATCCAACCGGAACCACAAACAAACTAACACGAAAATTGAGTGTACTAGTATAAAAATGTGGGAATAAGAATATATGGCACTAGTCAGAAACGTTATATTGGTTTATTTATGCCAACATTACAACCCAAAAATATAATTCTAAAGCAAATTTATTATTATGTAACGAATTCTCGATAAAAATGGAATGGCGTATATTTTGATCTTTTAATAAATGTTTGAGCACAATCGAAACTGTTTTTTTATAGATGCTGTGGTGACAATTTACGGTCTATGACCACTGAGTTTGTCGAAAAGTCGTGGTAAAATATTATAATTGAATCAAAAGTCTGTACGCGTAATTAATATTCTTTTTACTTTACACTAAATAATGAAATTACTGTACCGTACAAAGCCCTCCCTTACTAATTGCTTTATCGGTGGAAAATGCAAATACATTTTTGTCTACAGTCTGTGATGTACTTTATGTCTTTAATTAGTGTCAAAGAATATCACTGAGATAAAAATAACCCCTTTTTTTGTTAAGTTAGATGGAAGCAAAATATTTTGCGCTAGAAAATTATGATCAAATTTGAGAAGGGTGGATGGCCAAAGACGCGGAAACAATTTACAAGTAAAACGGTTTTGTACCAACTAAAGTGCTCGATGGAAGAATATTAGGATTAAGTCCTGAGTGACAAATTGTGGTTTTGTTAGGTGTTGATCTGGTACTTACTGCGTTAAGATGGAGAAAGAGGCGTTTACCTTTTATTATTTTGGCGGGAAAATGCTCATTGACACTCATCTCATCGGGGAGGGGATGGGGGGTAGTGCTAAACTTACTGACTAAAACTAATCTGCCGTGGAACATCTCCTGCATTTGGTCTGTGCTTGGTAATGCATAGCAATTCAAAATGTACGGATTTCAGCGTAGTGCTCTGATGGTTTGAATAAAGTTACGTATATTCTACTCAGCATTTAGTAACAGAATGCCGGTTAAAAAAACCTCTGCATAACCATGGCTGGCTACTCGAATTATCTTCATATATTTAAATCCGCCAATGTGATACATTTTTTCTGTTAAAAGTATAAAAATATTTTAGCTACTTTATAAATTATACTAGACCGTATCGTCAAATGTGTTGTTCTTTTGTTTTGTTTGTATAGAATTTGGAAAGGAAATATTTACCAGTCCCGTTCATTTGAATGCGGTCAACACTGCAGTTTCTAGACAAGACAGCTTAAACTGTCTGAACTATTTAAAGTTTGTAGGTCTCTCGGACTCTTAGTCTGTATCCACTCTCATATTGTATCGATCTCTTTGCAGATAGTACTAATATTAGAAATAGCTTTTAGAGATTTGGATCAGTGCATTGGTTAAAATTAAATACCAAACAATGTCATACAGAAGAAAAAAATATAACTAGGTATGTTTAAGGAAAATTCGTGTTATTGTTTTCTTCTTTAATACAATATGTTTCATTACTAATGATGGCCTTAGCATTTTAATTCTTTTTTTAAGCCGAAAAACCAGAGTCGTGAATGTATTTTATGATTCTCGTAGCTTAACTTATGATCGATTCACTTATGCGGTTATAGTTTAGCCACGAGCTCCTCACATTTTAAACAAAGACAAAGATAGATATTTGTATAGTGTAAATAAAGGCTATAATTAAGAAACCCAGCAGTCGATTGAACAAGAAATGTCTAATACACTTTGTCAGTTCATAAAAGCCAGTGGCTTGAAAACACCCTGTCACTCACGTCTGCTGTCTCATAGACCAAGGAAGAAAATTAGAATTAAATAATCTGCAATAATTGTATAGCATTGTCACAGTTTTACTAGCTAGCAGCTTCGCATATAATACTGAAAAAATAAAAATATTTGCACATTAACATTGTAACTTTACTGACAAAAACTGGTTTTGGGAAAAATATATTTGAGTCATCCAACAATAATATGATCGTAACCATGTCTATCATTTTTTTTTAAATTTACTATGTGATGGCAACAGAAATACAATCATCACTGAAAATTTGACCTGCTCACAGTTTATGAGATGTCTGATGGTGCAGTCAGATGGACAGACATAGGGTACGAAAACCTAAATATAAGCTAGCTTTACCAATATTAATAGCATATTTGAGCGTAACTCATACGCAACAATAGGGTTCAAAATTAGCCGAACCCCATTCTGATGCGCATCAAAATCTAAAACGGCTAATTCTAAATAATGCTCAACCACATTCTGTCGGGCTTGATGGAATAGTCTATCGTTCTAGTCTGCTCAGTAAACTAATTATCCGTGGAATAACATTGCTGTATGGTAGATAATTAGCTGCTAACCTAATTTTAGGACTAGTTACAAATCTGTATATCATGTCGCATCTGCGCTGTAAATAGGAAAGAATATACTAAATTTCTAATAACTTACGTAACGTGGCTCATGGCTAAGCTATAACTTTGCAAGTTGATTACGGTCTGTCCGTAGATGGGTGACCATCTTTGTCATAATGAGTTACTTAGTGTTTTGGAAAGCACCTCAAATTGTTAGCCCTCCTGTTATTAATAGACGTTTGACAGTCGTTACGGGTAGTCTGAATCTAGAGAGTCTGTCAACCAGTCTAAGGGGTACCGTGTTGCCCATATAACTGGGTTGAGCAATTCAGTGATCTCAGGGAGGCAGTCGCTCCTTGTAAATCATTGGTACTTAGCAGAATTTGGTTAGACTGGAAGCCGACCACAACATACTTGGGAAAAGGCTTACCACAAGACACCGGCGTACTGCTTACCGGCGCAAGGCTTACTATAGGGCACAAGTGTCTGAGCCTACACACCTGCTCTCCCCTTACTCTCATGGCCCGATATTACGCTCAACACGACCAGAGATATATTATGTATTACTTATCTGTGGAAAATTACAAGGAAGTTATACAACTCTCGGTTCAATTGATATTTCATCTTGTAACTATCCTATTTATGAACACTGGACAATTTTGCTACTAAATTACATTGTCTTAGCATTGGTTCTTAGTAAGTAAACAGAAAGATTAAGGTGTCGTGAATTACAAATTATTTTAGGTTGTTCGTTTGAAATAATTTCTTGTTTAACTTAAAACTGAACATTCTTAAATATAATATAAAGATTTGACGGTTTATTCGTTTATTTTCAACATCCTCCATTTTGTTTTAGTTTGAGTTCCCAAACTCAAACTACACACCATTTTATGAAATCTGTCTATGAACTAGATTTTTTTTTCTGCCGAATATCCGATTGCGTATGTCACGTTCCACTACCACTAACTAACGTTTCTGAATAGTAATCAAAAATCAAATTTACTGTAGATAACTACCTTCATACGAATGTCACATGTTTGTCGCGTAATAAATTTACAGTCTCAAAGGGATGTCAATTTCTGCAAAACAGTCATCATTATTCAAACAAATTAGGATCATTATAAAACATCTTCAAACAGATGCAAACTCACTCACAAAACAGTATTTGCAATAGAGGCCAAATTTCCTTGAAACTTCGAGGAAGCTAACTCGTTGCTAGTACATTATCATGTTAAATGCTTTGCATCCCTTGAACTCAGCGAATAATGATTACACTTAATGAGCAGCGAGGCCGTCCACCACTGCTTAAATTAAGACTATCGCAGTTGTCAAAGCGAGACAGGCACTACCTATATGTAGTAGAACGGTGTCTTGCTTCCACAACCTGAAAAGTTTTACTGCTTAAGTTGATGGTAAGGCGTCCTGAACCAGATAATATGCAAATTTATTTCAGTTCCATGCTACCGTCAAAATAGTCTGCAAGTGAAATTTAACGAATTGTCTGAATATTTTGAGGAGTGAGTGAGAATTAAGGATGGATTTAAATAGAACTGATTCTGTTTACTTATTTGAACTATTTAATATACATATATTATACAAAGCGCAAATGGCGCTACATTAGCGACATCATTTTACACACAATTAGGGTTAATAGCCATTACATAATGGTATGAGGCATGATAGGTTTCAATAATTTCAAATCGATTTTTTTTCAAACTCACAAAATAATAAAACTGAAACTCTAATATTGTCAACATTCTGTACGTAAGATTATTCAAGGAATTACTTACCTAGGAATAGCAGGCGTCACTTTTACAAAAAAAAATTTGCATGGAATGACAAACAATATTCAATATTATTTATTTATTTATTTCACACTCTCATCTATCTCATCTAACAAGAAAGCGAGTGATAAAATGGTGGAAAAAAACCTAGAAAAATATCTACCTTCCTTCTTAAAAATATCTATCTACCTTTTTATCAGAGCTCCTATATTTAAAATATTCAGTATGACAAACCTATTTTGACGATCGTATGACGTGTGTTTGTAATGAATGCTACTTTGGATTTAAAGCAATACGATATTATCAACTACCTAGGTACTATAAACCACTAATTCACAATAACCACGAGACTTTGTCAAACCAGTATTTCAATCATGAACGGAACAAATTATTTTTTCCCTCCACCTTAATTATTTCAAAAAAAATCGGTTATAATAAAATATCTTAACAGTAATTATACCTTCATTCATTAATTTATGCAACAATCTGAATTTGTATGACGAGATTGTATTACGCCTACAACTTGGAATTTATAACGAGCGTTCTGTTCGTATTCTGGACCGCCTTTTACATTATATCTGAAGCTTGTTTTATTACAATAAATAATTAAACTAAATGAAGATCCCATTAGAAATAAGATAAACTCTTGTTAGCAAGAATTATGAGCAGAAATTTGAGGTACCTTCAGAAGTATAATTTACTAAAATTATATCGCGGCCTTTTTTGTAATATACTCTAGTTCACCATCATCATCCTAGCCTTTTCGAGGGTCGGCTTCCACTTTAACCGGATTCAGCTAAGTACCATTGTTTTACAAGGAGTGACTGCCCACCTGACCTCCTCAACCTAGCATCAGGGCAAAACGATACCCCTTAGTTAGACTGATTGTCAGACTTTCTTGTATGATTAAGAAAGATTTATGAATAACAGCCGGGACCCACAATATAACGTGCCTTCCGAAACACGGCGGAACTCGTTATGGCAAAGACGGTCACCCATCTACGGAACAACCGCGTCAAGCTTAACGTTATAGCTTATCCACGAGCTTCTTTCTAATATACTCCAGTTATGACAACAAATAAAGTTTTTTTTTTGTCATAGAATTTTGAAACAAACCTTTCAAAATGCCATCAACGCAACGAAAATCGACGATATATCAGTGTCGTGTCGGTGTCGTTATCGTCGCAGTGTGAAAACGTCCTTGAAAAGCAATGAATAAACTCTGATGAGTCAGAGACAGAACACAATCTTGCTCATCACTCAAACATTTGTCCTGGGTAAGAATCGAATCCGCGACCTCTGGTGAAGCAGTCAGCTACTAACAACTAGACCAGCTAGCAACCCGGGAGCTTGGAGTAATATTTTCCTAAAAGGTTGACATAATAATGTGGGTCCCTTTAAAATAATAGTCTTAAAGACCCACCCTCTTATCTGATAGTTGAGTCCCGCAGGACGCGATAAAGACGGCGTTACAAATTGCTCCAACCATTCACTGCTACAATGGAACGCAATGATATATACTTGAGGTTCCGTATAAGAACGAAAGTCATAAATTTTTTTTCAAGGTTGAAGGGAATAAAAAGTTTGAAAACTATTTGATAAGATACCTTGGAAAATAAGTTTGATCAAGAATTATTTTCGACAAAAAACTTTAAAGAGAAATAAAAACCATCAAATTATTATTCGTTTTCTTTAATGTATTGATAACATCAGAAGGTTCTGCTGTAGAATCACGGTACCCTAAAATACCTTAGTAATTCTACTGCCACAAGCAGACATCTGACCTTTATAAAGACACTTGTAAAAGAAATGAGAGGCACAAATAAAGAGGTTTTCAACCGTTCATGAAAACCTGATAATTCCGATTTATTCTTGAACTTTTCTTTAGAAATAACAGTTTTGTTTTCCAACAATGAATTGAATTCTTTGTATATGGGACAAGTTTCTTGAAGCAAATAAAAACCATATTAGGATTTTGATGAAGTTACAGTGCCTACAAAGTTCATAATAATTTTCAGACATACTTAGAGAAAAATAGAAGTGAATTTTAGAAAAAAAAATGATTCCCTTAGTCTATAATTACTTAGCGGGAGTGCGAGCCGAGACCCCGCCGCCACGTTAGATCATGGTTAAGGACTCCGGTTGGGTCTAAACCTACATAGTTAGGCTATCACAATAAACATGCGTCAAAATAAAATTTTGAATTAGTTATACATACATAAGTTATTATAATACGTGTAGACTACGTCACTACAACAATTTCATCAAAACACATACAATTTGTCAAAAGACGAGAGTCTTTTAGGCTGAAATGTACTTTAGTAATAGACAAAATTATAGGCTCGACAATATTACTTTGTCCTTTCTAGAAGTTACTAAATTGTCAAAAATCCATTAAATAGTTCAAAAAATGAATATACATTTTGAACTTTATCAAACGTAGTGGTTTCTTAGGTTTACGCGAATGTTAGACATTGAAATGAAACTACTTTTACGGATTTTTTCGCGGTTTAATTTTAGATTTTAGTTCCCGACGTTCCTTTTTCTTTGTCCAAAATAAAAGAAAATCGTTCATTCAACACAAGAGGGGTGGTTTCCATAAATAATTGTATTCGTAAAGGTTTCTCAAATAACTCTTGTCGCAAATCTTGAGTGCTTTTCTCATTACTGTCATACTTCCAACCACTTTGCGTCCGATGAGCCTGTTATGGAGGTGTAGACAAAAAGTTTTCGTGGAACCTGCTCACTGTTGAGGTAGATATGTTTCAATAAAACTGGGTACATTTTTGTACCAGTAGAGTTAATTTATTTATTACAAACACAGCTAATTTTATCTTTACAGGTCACCAGCCTAATACTACAAAATTAGTTAAACACATAACAAGTAAACATAATATAACACAAAAAAAACAATGCCATAGTTTTATAAAGAGAAATTACAACTAATAATAATATGTATTGCTCTTGTGCTTTGGCTCTTGTGAACTCATTCAGAGAACAAGTAAAGTTGGAATATTTTAAGGTATTGTGGTTCGTGAAGGCGTTGGTTGTAATAAATCTGGGGACAAAGTGTAGATGTTTTTTTAAGTGTAGAGGTGACCTACATACTGTTTCTGCAAAAAAATCTAATCATGATTTTTTTGAACCAAAAGGTAAACACAGAAAACTTAGTCCTCAAACTCCGCAATTTAGATAAATGTGGCTTCTTTTGAAATCAAAATTGCAATAAAGTCACGATTATTTTGACTATCAATTTTAGGAAAACAACAATATTTTACACAGAAACAGCTTTCATAAATCAAAATCCGAATAAAAGATTCTTTATAGTACGACTAACGACATCTATGAGTGAATACAGTAAAATTTTAGCTAACTTTCACAGTTGCACTTCAATTAACTCCTCAAAGCCGTCAATAGGAGGAAAGCGGTGGTTAAGAAGATTTCTATGTTCACACCTTATTTAATTCCGAAGGTTGACGATAGATGCCTCTGTTCCTGGTAACGTTACAGATTCACAACACAAATCATAGATGGAGCTAGGAGACACGTTTCACGAAATTGGTGATAAGATTTCATGATCGCACATAAAAGTTTATGAGTGTATTATCAAATTAATAATCTCGATGATATTGCCACCTGTTTCATTGTAAGATTTTCTTGAATAGAAGTGCTATGTTTGCTAAATCAGTTACTCTACACAATATTTTCCATCAGGAAAATTTCGTGAAGGTTTATGGGATAATTAAGGTATTTCGAATGTTGCAGGTTCAAATTAAGGCTACAATTTTGAAACGTTGTCATATTTTTGAGGTTCCGTTCCAAAAAAACGGGATCCTATCCTCTTTTGTCCGTCTGGGATAGGTAGGCAGGTGAAATTTACACAGCTGATGATCGAGTATACATTTATTTAATTCCTGTTGCCGCTATTACAAAAAAATAACTATAACTAAAAATGTAGATCGAGCTTAGCGGTTGTTACGGCCATATTTTTAAGTGTTTGACAAATATTATTTTGGTTTGGTACCAATAAATTTATTGGTCATGTTGTTTGTCGTCTGTCCACCAGTCTATTAATGTGAAAACTTCTGGGTCCCGAATCTGACTCGCACGCAACCGGTTTCATTAATGTTTAATATAAGAACTCAGTTATTGGTAAACGAGCCCGCTATCCGTGAGATTCTGGTATAGGAGTTACTGTGAAATATGGATACTAAGATTTTTCAAATAAATGGAAAGGAAGAGGTGATCTCAGAACGATTTTGATTTCAACTGTCAATGGGTTGGCAAATCTTATTTACAAATTCACCGAGTCTACCGAGTAATCTATCAAGTTAAACGATCTTTGTCTAAAGCATTACTCGACTTTCCAAGTAAACGAAGCTGTAAACTTAATATTATAACTTACTGCCAGGTATTAACAACTGGGTTAAACTTGGACAAGTTATCCGATGTTTAGTGATAACGTATCAAGCTGAAACTGTATAACGTAGGATCAGAAAGAAGCCTCACAACGTTCTCACGGTTACGTTACCTTAACGTTAATTCTGAGAAACTAAGACAAGGATTTTGGGTGGATAGAGAGTATCAAGATCAATAAAATGTTATACTTGAGAATTATTTAAAAATAGTGCATTTTCTTTTAAGAAATATAATCAAACTTGCGATATTTTATCTGATAGTGACTCTCGTGAGAATGATTCATTAAATGATGCAACGGTTTACTCAGTTCACTCATGTCGGCTCATGATTAAGGACTCCGGTTGGGTCCGAAACTAGTCGGGCAATCCCGATAAATACGCACGAGTTAACCGTTGCATCATTTAATAATGAAAATACATATGCAAATACTCTTAAAAATGATAAAAACGCCGCCGCCCGCGCCCCTCACCATTGTTACATGGCTCGGACCGCGCTCACAACAGAACTGTGTTTCTAAAAAACTACGAATTGCATCATAATATTGAATAAAAATTGCATTTTAAATTTATTTAAATCTCATAAATACCTATTTTTTTATCATGAACGTGTTCTAGTCATTGGATATATGAACTGGGCTGCTTTTGTAAGACGACTAAAAAATCGCGGTGTATATTAGTATAGATTTCAATAATATATAAAAAAAATATTTTTACACTATAAGTTAGATAAGTAGTATTGTTGAATCAATGCATGCGAATCATCAATCAAACACTTTCGTTTAAGTACGCCACTTGGTAAGCTGATAATATTTTACATGGTAAGTAGATGCGAAATAAAACCTACAACTAAACAAGAGATCCTGACTTTATAAAACGAATCTACATCCGTCTAAAAAGCTGTTGTGTAGTATTTCTATCAAAATATTTTCACAAAAAGTAAGAAATCAACAAAACAAGTCATAATTTCTAACATTTATATAAAGGTACAGTCAGGCGAACAAATCACGTACGGCGGGATCACGTCTCGCGAGCCGACGGGACAGCGTGTTTGCGGGCGTTCGAATTAAATTTTCACGTCGCCGTCGCTAGGAACAGCGGGACGCGTGCGTGACGCGGTCCGGATCGCGTGACACTTGCTAGTACGACTACCTCTCGTACATATACATCTTAATTCCTTAGGTCACTTTCTCTGCTTAGTTAAAATTTATGAACGCCGCTTTCAAGGTACGTTTGCATAAACAACAGAGGTAAATGTCAAATGTGAAAGATAAATTTTGTTAATGTCTTTATTTTTTATGTGTTTGAATGTTATTTAGAAAGGTAACGAGCTATGTGCGACGCGGCAAGTGACATTAGACAGAGTAATGATTTATCGTACTTATCTAGATTTTTTTAAGAGATCTGCAGTAAGTCTGAGCTCAGCTTTGACAGCCAGACCATGCCAAAAATACCTAAATAAAAAATATTTGCTCAAGATAAGATTATCTGGGATCGAAGTAACCTCTGATTGTTATCACATTCAAGCCAATCTCTTTAAAATAAGATCTAAATAGATTTCAAGTTTAAACTAGCACATAACGTCTTGCAACCGATATAGCTTTTTTTATTTCACTAAATTTATGAATTAGAATATATATATTCACTATTATTCACCAATAAATTTAATATAGGTATGATGTTATTGCTAATATACTAAATATGATATATCCGTCTACAGCGAATTAGTATCTAACTTCGGCCGTGGGACCGAAGGTGACTCACAAAGTTTAGCTTTCAAAGTCCTATTACTAGACGCGAAGTGCATTAACAACTTGATCGTATAGGAAACTTTCAGTCTAGATCAACAGCATAGTAAATACTATGACAACATATATTTTCCGAAGCGCGCACATTTAGCTATTGATGTCTAAGTTGTAAGTACTGCACGTCTGCACCATCAAGCCAACAGGAGCTGAATAATTAAATCTGGTCTGTTTTCAAGAAAAATTGATAGCGATCCGAAGCCAATCGGAATATTGGACGCGTGACCTGTTTACGGGAGAGGTTTTACTTTTACCCAGTACCACGACGCCGACTGTACTTGTGCGTGTAAATTATTTTTCATGAGTCGATGTTTACTTAAAACGTGTTAGGACGTCTTTGGAATGTTGGAAACATGATTACATTAATATTTTCAGAATAAGAAATTCGAGTATGTTCCAGATTGTTGGTTCGTTTTTTCGAATATGTTTCGGACCCAGTCGTCTTTCCCAATGCCTTATCTATTGATGGTATTATGGGACTTTAGTAAAAATGAATTGATTTTGTTGATATAAGTTTTGTTGCCGTAACTTTTCTATAACTACGGACTAGGTAAATACAAAAAAAAATCAATCCTAAGACAGTACACAAACTTGCTACATCTGTCGAATTTGTAAATTGCAAATATTATCCGCTTTGCAGCCATTTCTACATATTAAAAAATAACTAAAGATTAATACGGTATATGTAGAAAACCATGCTCTGTTCAACAAGTATATTTGCATAATTATAGTTTATTATCACAATAAAGATAATTCATTTTGGAACGGTATGTCCTAAGGTTATAACAGAGCCAATTTGGAACACATTGTATGGTTTGTTACATTTCCTGATCCCTAAGAGGTATTATATTATGTTTTAGTATCGATTACTTGCCTATTGTTAGCTCCCATAGGGTAGAAAAGGTTACAGGGCCAAACCCACGGTGTAAGTAGCAAACCATTGACCTTTAACAGATTCATTCTACTTAGAAGTTCAAGAAAATTATATTCGGCCTGTTAGTCCAGTGGTTGGGGGTTCGATTCCCATCCAGAACAAAATATGTTAGTGTGATGAACACGATCATTTTTGTTCTTTGTCTGGGTGTAATATTATGTGTGTATTTAGAAATGCATATAAGTATGTTTATCAGTTATCTAGTTCTCAAAATACAAGCCTAGCTTAGTTTGAGACTAGATGGCGTTGTGTTAAAGTTGTGGAATATTATATTAAAAATATAAAAAAAAATACCACCTTTAGCTGAAATAAGTTTATATACATAGCAGTATGAGAAACTGAAAATCGGGGAGAATCTTTTCAAAATAGTTATTTTTGTTATACACCGTCTGATAAACTAAGGAATTTAACACCTTTGTCGCAAGGGATGTGATAAACATTGAAGTCATATGCACAATTTCACCCATATCCAAATCAAACATTCGTGAATCACACAAACACTTGTCCTACGCGGGATCAAACCTGTGGCACGTCGCGCTAGTGAGTTTGACGTGATGACCTATACCACCGGCTATCCGTGCTAATCAATATTATTATTATATTCGTTTTAAATCTTTCATTCAACTATTCGTCGAAATTTATCCAAAAATCTCGTTCGACACTAAGCTAAATAATAAATCCTTAACCCATATAATAAACTTCTACGAAAACAACTTTATTTAAACAAAACATAAACTCAACACAAGCAAACGCGCGTGCGTTGCTCAGGGAAAAAACCGCTTCCGGAAAAGGGGGCACTCAAAAACAGATAAAATAACAGTCGCTATCAGTAAACATGGAATATTATTAGGGCACATAAACGCTCCGTAATAAACGTGCACTAGATTTTTATGGGTTTGTAATAAAAGTTCTGGTTCTCTTCGGGAGACAAGCGGCCAGAAGCAGTATTCTGTGAACAGTAAGCCGTGAGGCGTGATTCTGAACACCGGTTCGAGAAATCTGAGTCAATTTTAATATCACGTGACTTGCTTATGTTGAACTTACCTTGATTCGAGGATAGATAGTATAAAAGTGTATTTATTAAAACGATATCTTAATCTAACCTTGATAGAGGCCTTTGTGCTTCCAGCATTAGACAGCAACGTGTCATGCATTTGAAATCTAGACCAATTTATTGTAAAAAAATCCTTCGTATGTGTCGCGGCTAAAACGATATTATCATGATACCTAAATCAACACGTGTTCCGTATTGCTGATTTTTGGTATGTTTATGTCGTTAAAAAATATTTTGCGGTATTAAAAATCCGATGCGCATTGCTTCGCATTGCGCACTGCATAGATGCACATTTGATAATGAGAAAAACAATTAAGTCATACAAATAGGAAACGAATACATGTTTAAGTTAAAAACCAGCAAAGGCATTCAATAAATTTCTAATGAGTATTTTCTCAAACGTAAGATAAGCTCAAAAATTGCTTGATACTCCACTTTCCAAACCAGAATCGACACCCAAAGTCTCCAGAATACCGCGAAGGTATCGCAGTGAGCAAAAAAGTGACGTAACGGAAGCAACGGCTGTATTCATTCGGAATTTCAATGTCCTTTATCTCCGAGGAAGAGTGCCATAAACATAGTCGTAAATTTCATGTTATTTGTGAAAAAAAATGTGCGCAACCACTTCATTTATACGTACTTATTGTGTTTAGCTGTGTGGATTGTCTTTGTCAAGATCTCTACAGGTTTTAATGTTTGTTACTTTATTTTTCGTTAAGCCGTGACTTGTATTTTTTTTAATTTACTCCCACTGACTTATTGAATTTGATATTGTCAAGTCATATCTACTTAGGATTATATTACAGGGTTTATATCGACTCATTATCATCCTTATCATCATCATCATCAGCCCATATTCGTCCACTGCTGGACATAGGCCGCCCAATTGCACGCCATCGAGATCTACCTTTTTCTTATTCTTAGACTCAATATAAATTAATAACATTTATTTTCAATCAGTTTATTTTTAATGCCACTTCATCATAATGCACCAGAACATCTTTTAATTTCAAACTAATACCACATAAAGTCGATCGTCGATACTTCCACAGTCGAGGCTGTTGTACCAACTTGGAACTATTCATCGCCATTTTAATATTCATCAGAAACTGATACTCACCGAACTTTCAGAATAGTTTTTAACTATTTTTACGTGGGCTGACTCCATATTCGAGGACTTGTGACTTTATGTTTTGATACAGTTTAAGTCTTGTTCATACTTTACAGAATCGATATAGTAATAGTTTGAGATAATATTTAGTGTTTGATATCAGACGAGAAAATGAATTTTATTCATTAATTACTTGTTTCAAAATACAAACCTTTGTAATATTTTCAAAGCTTAGTGGTTTCTTAGGTTTACGCGAATATTAGACATTGAAATGAAACTACTTTTACGGATTTTATCGCGGTTTAATTTTAGATTTTAGTTCCCGACGTTTCGAAACCTTTGCAGGTATCATGGTCACGGGCAGACTGAGATGGCGTTCGTCTTGACAGGAGATGTTGCTCGTTCTACCTTCATATTTTAATTAATTATTTGTGGTCCGACCTACGCAGTATGAGCTCACTGTGTCTTGATGTCTTGCAGCGCTGCTCTTGGGTTTGGCCTTGAGTTTATTTATTATTGGATCCCAAGTAGCGGCGGTGTTTCACGTCAACACATAGCTGACGTGAAACACCGCCGCTCAACGAAGTCTGCAGTCGCCGAACATGCTGAAGGTTCCAGCCATTATATTAGATTTGACCAACCACAGATCCTCGCTAAAGAATCCAAATTCCTACCTAGGATGTTTCGCGAGGCTATTGAGATTAAAAAACACCCTAATTTCAATAGAGAAGATGGCTGGAAGATATCACCTACTTGGGATCCAATAATAAATAAACTCAAGGCCAAACCCAAGAGCAGCGCTGCAAGACATCAAGACACAGTGAGCTCATACTGCGTAGGTCGGACCACAAATAATTAATTAAAATATGAAGGTAGAACGAGCAACATCTCCTGTCAAGACGAACGCCATCTCAGTCTGCCCGTGACCATGATACCTGCAAAGGTTTCGAAACGTCGGGAACTAAAATCTAAAATTAAACCGCGATAAAATCCGTAAAAGTAGTTTCATTTCAATTTTCAAAGCTTATTGAAACATAATAAGGATTTAAAAAATCTGAATGTGCGACGTTGATATTTTTGGTGATCTATCCCCCTATCTTCAAAGTTCGAACTAGAAGCTAGAGGAAACATGCTTAAAGACTCATTAAAAAATATTTTTATGTATGTCTAGTGTTTTCTGCACTGCCTCCATACCTAGGTGAGGCAATTAATGTAAGTAATATATTATCAAGATATTGAAATGTCATTCTCAATATTTTACAGCAGAGATGATTGTGAAAATATATTTATTACAATAACAGAATTCCACAAGCTGTAATCAAAGTTAAACAGCATTAAATTAAAAGTAAATAATCGAGTCGAAATATTCGTTGTGTGGGCAGCCAAGTCTACGTGGTTTCTTTATTAGTAACGGATAAAAAAAGAAAAGCCTTTTTAGTGCTCGTGACAGTTGATCAGTTTCAGTTAACATATAACGTGAGGAAGAGGTAATACGGAGAGGCGAATAGGGTCAAGAACACAAAAATAAAACCCTGTTTTTTTCTATATTTCAATATGCCTCAGAAACCTGGACGATGAAGGCACGAATTCATCAATTTCGACAACGACTAGTTCGAAATGCGGTATTGGCGTAAGATGCTTGGTATACCTTGGATAGCACGCCGCACAAACGTTTCTAATTTAAGCATCAAGCAACGATTGTCGAACATGTGCATGATACGAAACGAAGCCCGAACGAAAAACTGACCGCACACCAACCGACTCGACTGATGTGGACCAACGAGGTGGGAAGTCTGTGGACGAACTTTCAAATGTCATTTCGAATGGCCGAAAACCGTTTTGCATAGAGACCTCTGGTGGACAACGCGACCTCAAACAGACACGACCCTTAGCTATAAGGCATCGAAAAGGTATCGAGAAGATCAAAATAATGTTTTACAATATTGCCCATAAAAAGTCTACAAAAAAGTGCGACTTAATATGTTTAACTCACTATAACCATTTTTATTCGATAATATTTTTTTCTTGCTTATTCCGAAGTCGTTTTTGTTACGATTGGATGAATCCTTATCAAATAAAGTGTTTCAAATTCTATTGTGTATATAATTAGGTATAACACTCATTCAAAGCCGGGGCGAGTCGTTAGTTATACATATTTAAGACATACAAATTATGTCGTAGTATAATAGTAGCAACTACTACATGCCTAAGGATTATTAAGCTAAGAATGTGATTTGATTACTTGTAAGCTTGCCGAAGGATTGTGTTCAGCTTTTTTTTTATTTTTATTGATTTACATATAAATTGACAGTCAGCCCATTTTTCTATTGCATATGTATATTTTGTTATCATTATGCGGTAACCAAACAGCAAAACCATTATCACTTGGCTAAAATGCTACCGTGCCCCCAAATTCAATTTTACAGTGTAAAGTGTATACCACTTGTACTGTAGACCTTTTTAATCAACTGTATGGGATGGTGAAATTCCGTGACATTGTACGAGGCTGTTTCGGACAAATTAAAATTATATTTTCATCGCTTAATTTATTTAAATATCCTAGGGGTTCTGTGCGAAGGAAATGTGTGTCGGATGTCGGATGTTTGCATTCAGGGGTTGTGAAGTCTTTTCTCTCGGTAGTGCTCTTCTTGACACTAATTATATATTGAAGGGTGAAAAAAATTCTACAGCAGTAAAATATGATTCAATTTAATACATATATCTAATGTAATAATAATTTCTGGTTTTAAAATCGTTGCCGTCGTAATGCCTTTATTTACATTTCATTTTTGTCTAAATTAAGATTTTGACTGCTAATGACAGTTGACTGCTAATTTCGTAGAAAAATAATGTTTTTAGAGAAAATAAATACATACCTGTAATAAAGTATCTACTGTGTTGAATACCAACAACTTTACGCCATTTTTATGAGAATAATATGTAAAGAAGAAAAAGAGAGCTTCGGACGGACAATGGATCGTCAGTAATAGGATACTGTTTTACAGAACGGAACCCTCAAAACTCTAATGAAAAAAAAAACACAAAAACTTTAATGGGATTAAAAAAAAATACATACGTCATTTACTATATAATTTTGCGACAAAATCAGTACATATAGGTTACAAACATTAAAACAAATCCACAATTACAGCAAGTTAAATATCATCATTACCTCAAACAGATGAAATTAACATAAAAAAGTCCTAATTAAAGCCGCCATTGCCACTTAACAAACTAACTCATTACTCAAAAAAAAGAACACGATATATATTTTTTTGAAAGGGGACGCTAGCGCTTCGCTCGCTCGGTTGCGCTCGCTGTGACCCCGTTCCGCCCGAGCCGGGCTGAAGAGCGCTCGACGCGGCTTGACGGCTTCACGGCAACGCTTAGCATGCATGTCGCTCAAATATTCCCGCCATAATTATTTTTGTAATTCAATTGTATGTGGATTAATTTTGTTTTATACAAGAGTTTTTATTTATGCTACTTTTATTTTGAGAATTATTTGTGTAAGTATTTGCTTGCTGGAAATATTTTATTTTTTGCTCTTCGTACAATGCTGTGCTTCAGCTCATTATGACTGCATCGGTAAGGTTGCGCGATTCATATTATCTTTAAATGGGTGTAACTTACTGTTTAACACATTTTAATTTAGCTTTCCATGTCAGCATTACACCAATGGCCAATAGTCATCGATTCAAATATAAAGTCTATAAGCACAAAAACATGTCTGTTTCATTTAAACATTAAACAACAACAAAAATTTACAAAATAAAACATAGCCAAACGGGCTTCAGAGTAATGAAAAGTAAAATTTTAACCATCTGCGTTGCGATGGCCCCGGGATAAATTCCAAGGGTCGTAACAATAAAAACTTTTGGACTTCTCACCTCCTTAATTTAGCCACGGCACCTTTACACCGGCAACTTGGGCCACTCCTCGCGATATTATTCTCTTAAATATTTGAAGAGCGCCGTGTTCTCCCAATTAAAGGATGAATTTTAGTTTTGTTGGAGTGTTTATGTTCTATATTAGTAGTTTTAAGACAAACTCATAGTTAAGATGGAATTTTAATTAAGAAGAGAACTTTGAGAAATCACAATCGCTTACGTACACAGTTTTACTGCTATCAAAAACTCATTGTTTGTGTTAGACAAGCTATCCAATTATGTGTGTATGTTGTTAAACTTTTAAATAAAAATAGAACAAAAAAAATAGTCAAAGGAACGCTAATGAAAGCAATGAGGTCTTTGAAAAACAAAAATAGTTCAAATGAACGTAATAGTTCTATCTTTTGAGTTGTGAGCATTTATTCCATATAAAATCTCTGATCCAAAGCTACTTAAGAGAGAAAAAAAGTCTGAAATAGAAAAAAAAATACTCAAGTAGGTACAGGTCTGCCCGTTACCGCCACAACGAAAATTGACCTTAACAAATACGAGTAAAAAATATTTGATGTTCCATATAAGCTGAAACCAGCCCGTGAACATTAAAAGCGATCTAAAAAACCGTGTGTCGGGGACGGACCCGGACAGGCACCAAGATAACTTTTGCCCTGTTAAATAAAGACGACAGTTTTATTGAAAGTAGGGCCGTTTGCCTTCTGTAATTTTCTCGGGATACCCTTGTTCTGAGGTACAAGTAAGGAGTTTTTGGAGGTTTGTTATTTATATTGTCGATAAAGGATGTTAATTTATTGTGTCGAATTGCATTTATGTCTCGGAACTGTGATCTAAATGAAGCAAATTGAAAATTTTATTTATGGCTATGACTAAAACATAAACAAAGCATTAAAATTTTCATCGGCTTCGCTGCTGGCTAGGAGTGTACCCAAGAGGCTGGCAGCATTGCCACGTTGAAATGGCAATGCTAATCCTCTGAGCAAGGTAAAAGCCAGCCTTTGGGTCACGAGAAGTGTCAATAAGACGTTTTGCTAAATCTTTAAAAAGCGCTTTGCCAATCGGCCCCCACGGCCCAAAAGTATGTTGTAAAAATAATTGTTAAAAAATAAAATATTATATAGCAAATAAAACATGTAAAAAAATATGGGAAACTATGAAATAAAAAACCAGTGCCGGTCGGAAACAAAAACAACTTTACGAACAAAATGTGTTACCTATCAATTATTGATCGTAACAATAATTGCTTAACTTTATTTCAAGTATTACTGTGGATACAAAAACCTAAAAGAGATATAATTCAATATAACAATATCAATATCCATATATTATAACTACTCTCCTAAAAAATAGACTCTAATAAAAATAACCTATAAGCATGTATGTATGTATTTAGCCATACGTCAAGAAATCACATCACAACGTCAAAAATTGTTTAATTTAACTTCCTACGACAACATCGCTAGCACTTATCCCTTCAACCAATGCAAAGAGGAGATAGAGACATTTTTCGCTTTTCCACAAAGTTAAAAACTCGTTATTCGCGGGCGAAAAGTTAAGGGGAGCGAGCATTGTGTCTGGCGCGGAATTTATCGCGCCCCATCCGATGACGACGCCACGATTATGACAACAACTGGCAAATGTTAATTGGAGCATTTGCTATTTGTTGGAATATTCCAGAAATATATCAAGCTTCCTAGTATGCGATAGATGGTTCTGTAAAGCGATTAGAATAGATATTGTTGTTCTAGGTCTCACTTCAAGGTTATTCGACGTTTGGAACTTGGTTTACCTATTATATGTTGCAAGGAAAAACCTCTCTGGATTTTGAACAAAGGATTTCTTGGAAATATTACTATCGTCGACAGATTTCCTGTTGGGTTTTTTACTAAGTCGTAGGTAACCCAAAAATAACAGTAAAATCACTTTCTCCATTTCGACCATGCAGTACGTCTTCTGACGTGACACTGATCTTTCTGTTCTTTTCGTCAGATTGTTCTTACGAAATGAACAATGCTAGTTAAAATACGAACACTTCAAAAATACGAAGAGGGCTTAAAACCGGCTCGCGAATCATTATTATTACAGAGTTCGTCATAAAAATAAAAAAATAAAAGAAATGTTATTTGAGAGGTAGACTATTGTTATACTTTTTTATGCTCAATAAATAAAACAACATGTCTCCTTAGCACCGGTTGAACAGAACGCGTTATTTACCTCATAAATACCTGCACGTACGAACGTTTTGCCCGAATTATGTTTCAGATAATAATAACACGAAAAAAAGAAAAAATAGGAAACAAACCTCTCGGAGGAGACGCACTTTATTCTCGCGAATAAAACACCCAGAAACATATGCCAGCAACTGGCTACTATATATGTATATAAATATATAACGCTTCACCCACCTTCTTGATACTGTACAGCAACAAGAGCCCGATAACGTACTCTTCTATCTCCTTCACTTGTTTGAGATCAGAAAAGGACGGAGTGTTAAAATCGAGTAGAAAAATTTCAAACGGCTACAATACCCGTCCACTTGCTCCCCCCACAATATATTTTATGGAGAGCGCAACGTTCTTTTTGCAATAGCTACCAGAAGGTGCTCTCGAACCCTTCATATTTACGATTAAGTCGTGATCAGAAATATAAAATACTAGTGTTTTTTGTCGATAGGCCCGATACACGCCGACGCTAGTCAAAACTCGATTTTTTGTACATTTAGCTTGTACTGCCTCACATAATGTAGGAGCTGAGCTGTTGTTTAGGCTCCAAATTCTAAGAAAAGGCGTTTGCCCTCAAAGGTATTGAATAAGACATTCTTAAAAGACTTTCAATTTGGAATTTCCTATCAATATCGCCACATAAAATTAATCAATCCATTGATAGTTGAATTTTGTTTAAAAAGGCTCGATCTACAAATATTCTTGGTCAAAAAAGCCATAAGAAAAAAAAAACAGCAGCAGCAGAATATAGTCTACAACCATTTTTTTACTATGCTAAGGAATTATATTTAAAAACATTACATACCAACGCCGACCATCTTTCGAGAAGAACTAACCATCCACCATTCTGTCTATTAAAAATGTAGCAAAGTCGATGAGTTTTCGAATCACGATCGGATCGTAAAATGTGGATCGGGCACCGCGATATTTGATTTCAACTCGACTATATAATATGAGAGGGCGTGGTGTAGATATCGTCCTTTTAATAAACTTTATGTGTAGGCGGGGCATTTTATTACAATATTTTTGGTTATTATAAACGGATTTATTAATAAACGTTTCGCCAACGAAAGTGTTCATGTTATCTAACAACAAATCTTGACGAAATATTTCTTCGTATATTGTTTTTTACTGGTTGAGTCAAATAATATATATTGTGGTATCAAAATATTTTACTTAAACATTCTTGGTCATATTTTTTCAGTATCGTCAGTCATCTGACCATCAATGTGTAATTGCAGACATACTTGCTTATCGACTACAATGTATGCAATCGGTAGAGCTTGCTTAGTTACATTCTAGCTTGGTTTTTTGTTAACAATTATTTTAAGTCATCTTTATAAAGCTGATTTCAAAAAGATCAAAAAACAATTTCTTCATCAGCTGAAAGAAAAAATTATAAAACCCCCGTAATAAAAGGGAACAAACAGTGGAGCAATTAGCCGCTTTATTTTGCTCAATTAAGTGGCAGTTACAAATTAAGAAACGAAAGCTCGCTCACAGTTAACAGATTATGTAAACACGGTAACGAAGTGGCTGCCTAAGGTACAATTGTTAGGAGACATGGATGCGGTAATTTTGACAAAAATACGTATAGTATATTAAATTCTGAGGTCGAGAATTTTATTTTTGAACCGATTTTATTGATTTATCAGAGTTTTGTTAAACCTCTGCATAAGTTTGTTTTATTTCGGAGAGTTATAAAATCAACTTTTTTTTATTAACACACGTGATTTAATTTAATCATAATAGTGGTATTTTTTACAGAATGTAATTAGGTGTGCTCAAAAGTACCACATCTACTTTGTGACTTAGTTTGAGGTACCAGTGTCACGGCGTGTCGCTGATTACAGCGACACCTGACGAACTGCATCCGCTTGGCGCCTAATTGTTGGAAAAATCCCAAATAGTACAATTTGAGATGGTGCACTGGTTTCATGGAACTCCACTAATTATATTAACCTGATTTATTTGCTTATACTTTTGGTTAGTAGTTTTCACATTCGTTTAGCGCGTACCCGCAAAGTACAAAGTGCAATGGCTAAATGCTAGGCTGATAAGATCGGCAGGGGTATCATTTACTTCATAAATGCTAGGCTGAATTCATTACGTGATGACTCCTGGCTACCTAATGTAGAGAAACCTATTACCCGATCAGGACCAAGCCCGTGGCGGACGGCGCGTTTGTGTTCCATGCCAGCCTCGAATACAGGCTGATGGCAGTTAGGGCTGATGCGGGACGAGGCTGCCGGATTGTCCGAAAGGGTTACCGTGGCTCCCGTACATGAAGGGCAAAGGAAGGAACATGGGTGGGTTGTAATCAGTACGAGTCTGACACTCCCTTCCGCTCAACCCATAGCGGGAGGAGTCATTTGATGATTTCCTATACAAAAATGGCTATAGTTAGACTGTGGTTCTGACTAATCAGACTCAAATCTATAAAAAGTCCAACTTTCAATTGCATATTTAAAGCCGTGAAAACCGTGAAAGGTGACCATGAAAGCCTCGTTCAGTGTAAAAACCGGTCAGGTGCGGTTCGTTGGAATAGCGACTCTCGTTCTGTATTGTTCTTGGATTTAGTACAAATAGGTTAAAAAAAATTACAAAAAAAACGGTAGCTTATCCAATTTCACAACAACGAAGTAATTTTCTTTTCATTATTCTGTTACAGAACACCCACGTACTCGTATGAACCTTAGTGATAGTAAAGAGTATATTAACTTTGTACCTTATGCCACTTAAATGGAATATTAATTTACACGTTGAACGTCGGTGAGGCCGCGGGCATACCAAGTTAATCATAATATTCACCTACATTTCTGAGATTTACTTGGAACATAGCCATGGGCAATCAAAACGTTTTTATACAAAAATAAGTTAACGTTCAAAGATCGTCATTAAAATAATCTTAACCTTTTGGAAGAAGATGTTTTTTTTTACTTGCCTTTTATGATATTTTATATTGACGCTAAAAATAAATTTTCAAGATGCCTAACACTACGTTCTATAGTAATATTACTGCTAGTGTGAAAGACAGCTGCCGCGCTCCACCGTGTGTTTATCTATTATTATCATACTATTCATTTATGACGTGGTGGTAGGCCCTCATTAGTAAAAGAATGTCAAAACATTCAGCAGGTATCTTTAATCAGTAGCATTATGTCCTTTTGCATGTCGATATACATAATATGTAAAATTTGTCTTTATAAATACCTAGTTGGAGATTCACCGCTCGAACATTTTGCGAACACTTCTCTTATCACGGACTAAATTTTCAAAGGCCTCATGTTCATTGCGTATATCTACTAATCCATGTTAATTAATCAACATTAATTTTATACAGTGTCAAGTGTCTCGGTAGCAGCATAACACTAACTGCGATTAATTCCCAACAATCCCAAGTAAGCGGGGCAGGCAATAACTAAGTCGGGTCAAGTGTACCGCCATAACTCGCGGGGAACGACCGCACATACAATATTTACAAGCTCACTCAAACACCTTGCCTTTGATCAAAACTTAGTGCAAACTACGAACTCTAATCCGCGGAGATTAAGAAAAGTTGATATCATATTACTGTATTTGTTACTTGAATGGGGGTGTGCTCTGATTTGTTAACGATGGTACAGTTCCTTATAAGAAGGTGACTAAATGTTTCTGTTTTTTCTTTGTCTTAAATGTATTTTTAATCTACTTAAATAAGGAGCCGGTTCCATTTATACGGTCGGTATTTTTATGCCCCTAAAACAGGCTTGACTTTGATTAGTAAGTAATTTGCTGATAAAAAGTGTTTTGTGCTGGTCAGATAATGTTTTGTTGAAAAAAAAATGTATGAACTAACAAGTCATAGATATGTGCATAAAGGATAAATACATAATATAAATAAAATTAGTTTGTGTAAACTTACGTCGACTTAGATTTGTTATCATTGGACTTGTTTACGCAATACTAAGCTATTTATCGCGTAATCACAAAATTTTGAAAACAAATGCTCGTTGCCTAAACTTCGTGTGCAGTGTACACTGTATGAATTTTATCGTAGCACTAGCTGTTGCCCGCGACTTCGTCTGCGTGGTAAGAAGATGTAAGTTAGGTATTTTTGAACGGAAGCCCTCGAAGATGAATAATTTTCCCTGTTTTTCCACATTTTCCATTGTATCTTCGCTCCTATTAGCCGCAGCGTGATGGTATATAGCCTTAAACGTTCCTAGATGAATGGTCTATTCAACACAAAAAGAATATTAGCGCGTTCAAACAAACAAACAAACAAACTCTTCAGCTTTATATATTAGTATAGATGTGTTCGAATAATGACAGCTTGCCTATATCAATTTCTACCCAAGTATTCCCTTCGCTGAAGATTTTTTTCTGCAATTGGGAGCCGAAATCTATGTCTTTAAATTTGAAAGTTACAAGTTTCAACAGTTTTAAAGTTTTGAACTTATACCAACTATCAGGTGATTTAAAAAAGTAAAATACACAGATTTATTTCGTTTGGATAAGTCATAAAGCGAAAAGCCTTAATAGTTTGAAGTCACAGCTATGTAAGCTGGCCTGTTGAATTAGTTCCCGAGTTGCTTGTTTATACCTATAGTTCGATGTAACGCGTTGGTTACGAACTTTAGCGTTTCTCTAAACGGCCTGCGAATTTCCTGAGTTACTCATGGAAATAGGATTTGGGTTATAAATAATGATATCGGCTTGTAACCGTGCTACCTCTAGTCTGTTGCCTTACTATTAATTTACTGGAACTGGAAATGTTTCAGGTAACTTTGTTTGTCTGCCTTAATCTTGTCTAAGTAAGTTTCAAATTATTCATACACATGATCTTGTGACCGTTAAACTTTACTAACTGTCACTTAGTTGTTAAATTAAGAGTTAATTAGAGGTTTGGAAGAAAAATGGGAAGGCATTTGCTCAGTTGTGGGATTTCACAGGGCTTCTATATAAAATAAGGGACCAGTTCAGTTTGGTCCGAAAATCATCTGTTTTAATTGAATTTTCTAAAATTCTTTCACTGTAACAATATAACAGTGTCTTATCGTCATCATCATCATCATATTGTCATCCAAGAATCACACATTGCTTGGGATAAGCTCTTTATCCTGCCGCTTTTTATCCAGTATTTCCCTCATCCAGGTATTCCTAACAAGCATTGCAATATTGTCAACCCAATGTAATCTAGTTAGCCCCTGTCTCCCCACGCCCGCAGTTACTCTGACTGCTGCCAGAAATGCTTGACGCCCAATACTTGTTATAGTATTACAAATCATTGACTCATGCTTGCAATTGAATATACATATCGACTTTTATGCAGTGTTAAATATTGAGATGAATAAAAAAGCATGTGTCAGGTCATGATAAGGTCATCATGCCAATCCCACTGTGTCCGAAATATCAGTGGTTCGATCCCTTTGTGACTCAAGGATTAGCGACATAAGTCTCTTTTTTTTAAAAAAAACCAATCATCTGAAATAGCACCACTACAAGAGCAACTGATTGAATTTAAGTAATCCTATGATAAACAATAATAATTCAGCCATTTAGCCAAAAAAACTTCAGCCATTTCAAAAACAGCCCAAAGCCCACGTGAATAGTTTACTATCAACATAACTGAATAATGATCTATTTCATTTTGTTCTGTATTTTAAGTACCGCGTATATTATTGCAGTAACTAATCAGTGAATGTTATGATAAAAGTTTATGTGAACATTAGTGTTATTACTACCAATACGGTGCCAACAACATAATAAATTTGACCTATTTACATATTATTTTGTTTTCACTAAACATTTTGTTTGATTTTCAAAGTAAAGCATTAAATACTCCAACAAATTAGTACTTGTTAGATTGTGAATATTTGTGAAAAACATATTGTTTGACCTTAAATTATTCTTCTTGATGTCGACTTAGGTACTCTTTCTCCTCATTGCGGCTTTGTAATAGTCATTGTGAAGGGTCTTGACCTCATGACCTCACTTCTGAACGGATGATGCTCGCCAGTTGTTTGTATGTTCTGCGGCGTAAACAACATCATGAAAGCTGGTGTTGAGAGCAGAGTGGGTTTGTTACAAATACTACAATAAGTGCTAAGTCTTCATATTCTGCTTCTCTTCTTATGGTCGATTCTTATAATCTTCGGTCTTAAACAATTGCGTTTTTGTAACACACTCACTTTCTTGTTTGTTTGTCGTTCCGGTTGGATTTTTGTAACTAAATCTTGATGCACTCCCCGATAAGCTAGCTGGCTGAAATTTTCAGGGTAGCTTCAAACCCGATGACAAGGCAATTTACAACTATACACCGTGATTTTTTAGTCGTCTTACAAAAGCAGCCCAGTTCATGTATCCAATGACTAGAACACGTTCATGATAAACAAATAGGTATTTATGAGATTTCAATAAATTTTAAATGCAATTTTTATTCTATATTATAATGCAATTCGTAGTTTTTCAGAAAAACAGCTCTGTTGCGTGCGCGGTCCGAGCCTTGTAACAATGGTGAGGGGCGCGGGCGGCGGCCTTTTTATAATTTTTAAGAGTATTTTCAGATTTCTCTTGTTTAATTTTTCTTCGTACTTATTGTCTTAGTTGATGATAAAAAAATAATAATCGCGTCTAGGGGTATTTTACGTCGGATACATGAACTGGGCTCCTTTTCTAAGACGACTAAAAAATCACCGTGTAGAATCGGCTAGACTGATTTTGATAAAAAAATGGAGTGTCATTTAAAAACATAAGATTTTTTTTTTACGTCTATTAATTTTGTTAGGTTGGACTCCTCTTTTAACAAGGAGTGATTATTTATCTGACCACCTCACTCCTAATTACCGGCTATTAAGTCAAGTTATTAGGCTTCCTAGCTTCCATCATTCTGGCACCTCAAAGATGTGTAAATTACAGCTACGACCCACAACTTAACGTGCTTCTAGCCAGTAATATCTGTATAATGTATACCCCGCGCACCCTTCACATTCGCAAATCCCGTCTGCGTCAAACAGTTGCAAACCAAAACACACGCGGAAGTACACAGACACGGAATACTTAGCCAGGCTCACAGCATCTGCCCTTATTCAGATATTCACATAAAACCATTTCTATTCGGCAGTGGGTTGTAAATTGTGTCGAGTCGCCAGACGCGGTACGAAACACGTAGAGCCTTGTAAAATATTCAGAGGCGAGGGGGTGAAATAAAACCCGGAGCTGTCTAGCAGACGGAATGTTGGCGTCGGTATTAACTTAACCTGGGGGCTGGTGCTGCCCGTGCAAGCTGACCGGAAACGTATTACCCGAGTTCGAGTTAAGTGTTGTACTTCAAGAATGTTCCAAAAAATTATTTATCATAATACAATAAATTTGTTTGAATAAATCAACAACTTGAAAGTGCCTTTCATTTTCTTAGACAATAATTGCCTTAAAAGAAGTCATAAAATACATTAACGGTTTACCAAGATTTTTTCTTTGACAACGATCAACATTTTTATGCTTTTTTAATTTATTTATGCTTTTTTTTTCTTTTTATACGCGTCGTCTATTCGACCGATCTATTCAGGTTTATTTTTTTGAATAGGTATAGAGTAGTATTTAACCTTGAACTAAATCAGTGAGTCTTAAAAGTGATGACGCCAATATAATCCAGTTACGTTGAGATTCAAGTATATTGATTGCGTCGATTACTAAGATTGAACCTGAAACATGAATGTTTAAGTAAGGTTGGGTCATCACCATCCATCGCGATCGAAGGTCGGGCGGTACCTGATATGAGTTCATAATATCTATATATCAGTCTACTATATCAGCAGCTACAGGTAACAGTGCTATAAACCCCTTTTTTGAAAAGGATCTTAAATTGTATTAATCACAAAATTGTTTTACAAAAATCAGAAAACAAAAAAATTAGGCTACTAATATTTTTGGTTAATGTTTCTTAACTCAACAAAAAGACAAAGAATAATTTCGGTATACCAGGTGTGTAAATGAAGCCTCATTAGCTAAAAGCATTTTAACTAAAATCTATGTATTACATAAATACAACAGGTAAATAAGTTTCGTCATTCAAGATAGCGGACTAACTACGACAAATCGTACTAAAGTTATTTGAATACAAAAGAACAAACAGAACAATGAAATCGAAGGAATTTATGAAGGCGAGAAATTCTATAAAAAAATTAAATCACAAGGAAACGGTGGCAACCAATTACTTCGTTATCTTGAGCTCTAACTGAATAAAACTCAGGAGCGTTTCATCATTTTCGCGTGGCAAAACTTTTAGTTAGTTTTTGTGCTAACTTCTGATTTATTACCCCACCGGCCATCCCTCACGGCATACTCTCTAATAAAGGAATTTACTCCAAAAAAGGTCAAGGAATTATTATTTTTTCGCCCCCACTTGATGAAATTTAAGCTGGTTTTGACGGCAACTGTGTGTAATATGTTAAGGAAAAAGTTTAAACTTTTTGTTTCGGATCTTGTTGTTGTTACAATGTGGGAATAAGGGGTTGAGAGCGTGAGCTCGCCTCAAATGTTCTCAAAAATATATTTTTCTTTCATATGGGTAGATATTTTATGATCGGCTCGGTTTGAGTAAACAAACGGGTGTTCTTTAAATAAACAAACATGACGTCTTTGTTTATTTAAACAACACTCGTGATCTAAATACGAACAGAATAAGACGCGACAGTGAAAAAAAATAATTTTATCACAAATAAAATATTCTTTTAACGACTTCACCATTTCATTAGAAAACGCAAAGCAAAAGAAAAAATAAACATCAATTAATAAATAAGTAATATTATAAGTGTAAGTGTGTCGGAGAAGCATTATTCTCGTCGACATCGTCATTAATGGTTGCATGTCTAATGGGCGTCATCAGGGTAAAACATAAAAACGTCGGAATAAATGCGAGCACACCAAACACAATGATCAAAATTTTACAATATTATAATGAATAATTGACTTTTTCTTCTTTAAGAAAAACACTCCCACATTACGACAACACAACTTAGTCCTTGTGTTGCGAGGATTTCACAAACATTTAAGTCACGTGCACAAAGACACCGAGACTCGGGACAAACATTCGTGGATCACACAAATTCTTGTCCTACTCGGGGATCAAACCCGCGACACGTTCAATCCCAATTCCTAAAAAGAACGCCACTTAGATTGAGCTGCGGGTTCAAGGCACCGATCTCACTCTATATTTCCTATATTGCTATCGCCACGATCCAACTTGATCCGCCTCTCAAAGCAATAAGAATATGCCGCCAAAAAAATCATTGACAACCTCCTTTAAAAAAAAGAGGGCTCTGCTCATATTCATACTTTTTATGAGATTAATAAGATTTAAAAAAAGTGTTTTTTCCGTAGTTTAACTTCAATAAAATGTTCACATGATGTCATTTTATACCTATAATTGTTAAAAACCAGCAGCAAATTAAAGTCAAATTACAAAATACAGTTGATGGAAATCCCGATTTAACGTGTTTCGACCTGAACGTATTGTTAGCCACGCGAAATTTCCCAAAATTGCCTTCTTTAATATACGGCACGCTCAAATGTATGAAAAAAACGTGTGCCGATGTACTACTTACACAGCAAAAGTTCGACAGATGCCAACGTGGGCAGATGGAAAAATCCGGAATATTTCAATATTAATAGTGATTTGGGTATTAAAGGAAGCTAGGCGTTCCCTTGTCCCTGTCCTAATCTTTTTGGTAACTGAGTGCCTTTTGTTTTGTGCTATTCGTTACATTATAATATGAAATGAGGTCGCTGTTTTCATGAAAAGCCTGAAGCAATTTAAGTTATATTGACTTCTGAACTTTGACTCTACATCGGTAGTAAGTCTAGACATTCATTTTCAAGGAGATAATATTAATTGGGCTTAGGAAATACATTTTTCAGAGACCTGGTCTAGTCTTATGGCTGTAAACCTGCAGAATCGGAGAATGACCAAATAACCAAATATACCTACCTGTTTAACCGGCAGTGTCTCAGACATCACTCACATTATAGGTCAAGAAGGAACTGTTTAGAGCATACATATAAAGAGATGCCAATTGTAATATTGAGTAATTTAAATAAAAATGAGAATCATTATTTTCTTTAGCGCTATACCCAAAAATGAGCCGCCCCCTCACGGAATACCAATAACAATATAATGTATCATAAAGGCGGGTGCATAATGTCGGCGTTGCACGCGCCACCTGCGACGCTAGCGACACATTTTATGACCCGCCCGTGGCGCGAATTGCAACTAACTGTCGATACGTTTGGGAATATAGGGGCCAATACTTCGAACCGGAACGTTACTTAGTCCGATAAGTTGCTTTTCACACATTTTTGCTAAAGTTACATTTATACCAGTATTTGTCTTACAGATTTATTTGAATTCGAGACTAATAATCTTTTGTTATTGGTAAATTTTTTAGAACAGTCGAATTTATCTTGTCGTGTTTTCTTCGTAGGAGCCACCCTAAATTTGAAGTTTTGTTTCAAATTCTAGGTGTATATCACAACAAAAAGTGACAATTTAAAATTTTATAAGTTGTCCGGAGCAGCAACGTTTTCTAAAACGATTTTTGCTCGAATGGTTTCTCAATCGGCTGCCGGTAACCAGTTTGTTTCTGAGCGAAACTCTTGTAAGCTATTTATTGCCTATTTACAATCATTTCGAGTCGTGCTACGGTGCGATTTACAACATAGTCCGTTATTGTGCCCCCAGTTTTATGACATGGTTGAAAAACATGCCGAGTAAAGAATGAGAAATATCTACCTCTCTTAAGTTTGCAGGACGTGGTTTTGTGAGACGAGAGTCATCATATACTCATTATCATACGCCAAATTCATTTATTTTTGTGATCTGTATTTTTACTTGTTTCGAAGCTTTAGGGGAAATAATACTGCATTATTGATCACATGAATTAAAAACTATTACTAGGAATTTGGTTGCCGAGTTTGCCACGATTTTTTGTACTGTCTAACAATCTTTAAAATGAACGGTACTGTAGATGTAAGTCTTCTTTTATTTGGTTTTATTCCCAAAAAGTCGCTGCAAAAATAGTTCCATTCTTAACGAATTCTACGTACGTTGGTGAAACTAAGCTCGGATGACCGAAGCCGTAGCGTGGACTAATTAATGCACTGGCCTCAAAGTCGGGGCCTGGCCTTGTGAGACCACCTTTGTGTTATAATTGATTTGGATTTATTAGTAGAGGACGGATTAATAGGTATAGCTTTTGATTTTAGATGTATCTATGTACAAGGTATTACCGCGTGAAATAAAAAAGAAGAACTCAAATGCAGCTTATTAGAATATAATATCGAGTAGTTTAGGTTTAGGAGTGTCAAGTCAGAAATAAGTGAATGCACCGTAACATCACAAATCAAAATCGGATCAAAATAGCTGAAGTAGAAATAAACTCGGAGCCGATCCATTAGAAAATGAACGCTTCCAAGTACTTCCCGAAGATGACCGAATGATTAGTATTCGTAGCAGAGGTATCGAGAGTTATGACGGGTTCGTCTCGGAAGCACGAGATGCAATAAAGTGAATTATGCACACAACTGCGATACTTTGTTCTGCACCCTCGAGAGTGAGTGCAAGGCATGGTGAAGAGAGACGCGAGAGCGGAAACCTCATACACATATCCCACCAAAAATATTCAATGTAAAAAGAGCCAAGTCTCTCCACACAATTCTTAAATCATAAAAAGTTTTGAGGTCGCATAGAAGCCAAGTCCTGTTCGACTTAATTTATAATTATAAATCAATATTTTGTGACTATATAAGTTATTGTTTTCATTACAACAACAGTGACCATTTGGTTTTATGTGAATATCTGAATAAGATGCTGTGAGCCCGGCTAAGTATTCCGTGTCTGTGTACTTCCGCGTGTGTTTTGGTTTGCAACTTTTTGACGCAGAAGGGATTTGCGAATGTGAAGGGTGCGCGGGGTATACATTATACAGATATTACTGGCTGGAAACACGTTAAGTTGTGGGTCTTAGCTGTTATTTACACATCTTTGAGGTGCCAGAATGATGTCAGCTAGGAAGTCTGATAACTTGACTTAATAGCCGGAAATCAGGATTGAGGAGGTCAGATAGACAATCACTCCTTGTAAAACACTGATACTTAGCTGCACTCATTTAGATAGAAAGGAGACTCGAACATTATCGGGACAAGCCTAGGCTGATGATGTATTACTAAAGTGCCGTTTGTGAATAAGGTAGTTAGTGCAACGAAATAATAAATTTAACTTACTGATTTAAAAAATATAAATACTAACATTTTTAAATGTCACTTTAATGTATTGTCATTCGGTTTGAAGCTACTAAAGCATAATTATCGGTCAGTAAACGTCTCTGTCTCGCGATACAATGCGTGACATTCACAATCAGCGGACAGTCGCGCATCATGTTCTGCACTTGTCTCTAGAGATCTACACTTGTCTCGAGAAGCAGATGCGCAGCGTAATCAGAGGCCTTTTCTAAGTTCCTGATGCATTGAGTCTCTCCTGACGCTCTTCGTAAGATTCTTGGGTTTTAATGCCACGACGATAAATCGAAACATATATTAAAAACTCAAATTCAGACAGAAGCGTGAAACTTAAAACACAACTCTTTTGCTTTTTGGGTAAAAAAAAGAAAGGATCGTTATAACAGCAATTATTGAACATTTAAACCTCTCAAAACTGTAGCGATCAAAGATGTTTGAGTCAATCATACCGGTTTGTCACTGGAACCCCATTCTTAAAAAAAGGCAGTTTAGAGCTTAAATAAAATAAGGAAGCTAAGAAATAACGAAAAAAATCTGATAAAAGGATCTTGCTCTGAAAGTTTTCAAACTATAATGTTCATCAATCTACAGAACTGCACAGATAAAGTCGTAGGTAACAGCTAGTGGTAGCTATATTATTATATTCGAACACTCTTACAATTATCTAAGTAACAAAGAAAGCCGTAGGCAACTCGCCAACGGCTCCGCACTCAGGCATCAGCCTGACACTCGTATGCCCACGAGACTCCTAATGCAGACTTACACAGCGCCGCAGTGTTCGTTCAATTTAAACTTTAATATGCAACCGACTACCGCGCCAAATTGGAAATAATGATCTGTGAGAGCAGTATTTTATTTTTCCCGACTGTATTGTGGTCGTGTTGCGCTGCATTAATGCAATGCCGATATTACGGTTCAGAGATATCATATTTTTTTTTTCATATTGTTCGCATTTGAAAGGTTTTTTTTCAATAGTTGGATTTAACGAACATGACTGCGGGTAAAATAATATGCCCGTACTTGTAGAATCTCGCTGGTCGTTTAATATACATGGCAATTACACAAAATGCTTATAATTCAATCAAGTACAAGTAACTTAATTTTTATTTTTATTTTTACGTATTTTAACGAATTACCTAAATATCTACCAGAGAACATAAAAAATACAGCACAATTGACAGTTATTGCGACAATAGGCCTTTACATTATTTTTACACCTACACGATAATTTTTTCAATCGCTCCATGCCACATTTTATCGCTTATCCTTCGGAACTATAAAAAGTATATTACAGCCATAACACCATAGAATCAGCGGCTTTTTGGCCACAAGATACAAATAAAATGCGGTGATAACACATCACGAGTAGCGATAAAAGTGATATACGTTGTTAAAATCACGAAGCACCGTGTTTGCATAATGTAAGTTTTGTTTTGTGAGTTATTGAATACATTTATGAGGTGTGGCTGCAGACTGTGAGTTATGATGTTTGAATATAGAGTTAGATACTTGGATCTTATTTCCAAAAGTATGTGATTATTTTGTAGCTATCGATCTCGTTTTGTGAAAAAAAAAATGCATGCGTACAAAGTACACATTGTCATGTCAGAAGTGAAACTTTAGATTTCCGAGGCTTTATAATAAATTAAAATTCCTCCTGATTTTTGTAAATAGTGAAAATACCTAATCCAATATAAATTTATACAAAATTATTAAAGATAAATTAATAATATTTTATGCACAATTATTTATTGAAATCTCAAATCAAATCAAATCTTTATTGCATACCATAATGTTACATAGGTGGTAAATTATAACTAGGTTCACAGCTCATTATGGACCCTGTCGGGCACTGCAAAAGTAGGAGAGAGGAGGACAATGCTATTTATTAAGTAAAATTATAATATTTGTATTATGATATATTTTCATATTATGTATTGCATATTAGTCTTCTAATCTTCCTTTAATTAATAGTTACATTAATTTTATCTATTCTAATTTATTTTGTACTATTTTTTTTTTAACTAATCTATGAGTAATTCAATTTCATTGTATTATTTTAAATTATAACGATTAATTTGATATAATATACTTAAGCATATTTATTAGTTACATATTTCTTACTATTAGTTTATGTATAATTAATATTAGTTTTTAAAAATAAATTATTTCGGTTGACCTAATGCTATTAATGAAAGGAAAGCAAAAGAGGTGATAATGCATATGCAATGCATAATAACAAGAAATGGAGTTCAATATAAAGAATTACAGCAAATAGCCAAATTATCTGAGACTGGCGTATTTGAATGCTGTGCCATTGAATTGATTAAATTTAAGATTGCTATTGCATGCGTATACCGAATTCCCAAAACTAGCAACTTTGTTATATGTACGGAAAAAAATAATTTACTCTTGCAAGAACAAATTAAAAAATCATATCAAAATATTCTTATAGCAGGTGGCTTTAACATAGATACGTTGAAAAAAACGACTCAATAAAAAGAGTTTGAGTCTCTTTTGCTTAGTTATGATCTAAAGTTGGCCAATAAACAGCCAACTAGAATAACAAGTCATACATGCGTAGACAATATTGCACATAATTTTGATAAAAATAGTAAAACACAAGTTCTAGAACTGGCATTATCGGACCAAACTGCTCAGTTCATAAAAATACCAGTTCAAAAATGTTGTACTATTAAATACTGGCGCAAGAACAGACGTCATTTTAGTACAGAATATCTTGTAGAATTTAAGAAATGTTTAAGTAGCTTATCTTTCTGTGACTTATATAGAACTGGTGATCCAAACATAGCCTATAATAAGTTCATAGACATATTTTCAATGTTTTACTTTTTATGTTTTCATAAAGAAACTATCACAATACACACAACAAAAAAAGCAAAATGGGTATCGCGTGGTATTAGAACATGCAGTAAAAGGAAAAGGTATCTATTTTGGCAATGTCGACATAACTGTAACCCAATAAATAAAGAAAACCTTATAAACTATTCTAAGAAACTTAAAAAAAGATATTCATCTTACACGACTTTCACAAAATAACTACAAAATTAAAACATCACGCAACAAATGCAAAACTACTTGGGATATAAAGGCCTCAAAATATAACGTACCTAGGAACCCAGTAACAAAAATTAAATTAAATAATGAAACTATAAGTGACCTTCAAAAAATTGCCAAAACCTTCAACAAATACTTTATCGAAAAAGTTACTCCAATTATAGGGTCTGGAAATAACGTCACTTCGCATATTTTAAATAGAAAAAACTCATTCTTCATGCCACCTTGTGTACCACATGACAAAATAAATTCATTAAAAAACACAAGTAGTGTCGGATACGACCAAATTTCAACAAAAGTATAAAAAAATTATAGCAGTTGAAATAAGTCCACATTTAAGTCACATATTAAACTTATGTATTAGTGCCCTGAATCCCTGAAAACTTCTATTTTAACAATAGAAGTTTTCAGGGATATATTCAAAAAGAAAATAAGGAATGCATGGAATTTTACAGGCCAATTTCCCTTATTAACATAGTATCAAGAATATTTGAAAAACATATTTACAGAGAATTAACAAATTACTTAGAAAAAAATAACATAACTACTTGCTAATGGACAAAAAGGATTATGATAATATATGACTTTTTGCATAAAGTGATGATTAACGTAGATAAGACGAACCTTGTTTGTACGGTATTCTGTGATGTGACTCAGGCCTTTGACTACTTACGGCATGATATCTTACTGCAGAAGCTAGAGTCTTATGGCATCAGGGGGAACATTTTAAAATTAATTAAATCGTACCTAAGCAATCTAAAACAAATTACAGAAATTAACTCTATCAATAAAAGAACAAAATGTGAAGAAACTTATCAATCAGATGTGCGTTTAGTTAAATATGGAGTGCCCCAGGGAAGCGTGCTGGGTCCTCTTTTATTCAATTTATATATAAATGGTCTTCCAAAACACCTTGCACACCCTGTCTCACTTTTTGCTGATGACAGTACAATAACAATACCGTGTAATAATAAAGATCAATACAAGAGTGAAATAAATAATTCAATTGAACCAGTGATTAAATGGCTTGATAATAATAACTTAAAAATTAATCTTAATAAAACTAATATAATACATTTTGGGCAACGTATATCAAATAAATCTGACATAAAAATACAATTCAATGACAAATTAATTGACGAGGTTACTTCTACTAAATATCTTGGACTCATAATTGACAAAAAACTTAATTGTAAAGACCACATCAAATTTTTAGTGAAAAAGGTTAACACCGCTTCATATGCATTGTTCAAACTGTCAAAGGTACTAAGAGTAGATGGACTGCTGACTGCATATCATGGGCTAGTTTCAAGTTGTTTAAGATACGGAGTCATATTCTGGGGTAATTCAACTGACAAAGAACTAGTTTTCATGGCTCAAAAGAGGAGTATTAGAGCAATGTTTAAATTATGTCTGACAGATAGCTGTAAACCCTACTTCCAAAACTATAAAATTTTGATACTTCCTTCTCTCTACATTCTCGAAATTGCTATGTTTGTTAAATTAAATCCACAGCTATTTCCCCGCCTTTCTGACTTAAAACCGCTTGCACGGAGCAAAAACAGCGCTTATGCAAAGAAGCGTGTTCTGCATGGCACCAAAAATATATAATAAGCTCCCAAAACCATGGAGGGAACAAAATTTGCAAACACTTAAAAAGACATTAAAAGAGTTTTTGGTTAAGAAGGCATACTATACCATACTTGAATTTTTAAATGACAAAATTTGACTATGCACTGTGATGTATTTTAAGGATTATTTAAATTATTGAAATATTGTATTGAAATTAATGATTATACTGATGATTACAACTAGCTAACTATATGAACATTAGAATTGTAATAATTTAATTAATGACATGTCATATTGTAATTGAAACTCATCTTTATATTTGTACGCCGAAAGGCCAAACATGACTGTGCTTTACCACATTTCTCTGTACTACCTGCATGTTGTATTATCATGTAACTCATGTTATAACAAATAAATGATCTATCTATCTATATATTCCGACTGCAACACATATATACATATAATATATGTATATGTACGTACACACACATATTCAATATCAGGCAATTAGAATAATTATTTATATATTAGATATATATATTACTCCAGATATTCTATAGGTTTATAGTGTAGTAAACTTTATTAATCAGTAGTTTTTTTAATTTATTAATAAATTTAGAATAATTAGAATCGTTTCTTTATATTATTAGGGAGTTTATTATATTCCTAGCGAAACCTCCTTCAAGATCCTTAGTGAAACCTCCTTCGAACCTCGAATTTGACAAGCAGTGCGCTATAGAAGACGGAACGCGCTTAGCAACGCTCTCTCTCCGCTGTCAACTGGCATCGCTGGAACATTCAAGATTCGTTCCAAGAATAAGATCTCGTAATAAATAATTAATTAAAAATTGAAAGTTGAGTAGTTACTAAGAAGTAATATTTGTATAAGCAAATTATAGTGCAATAATTACGTGTGAGTGTTTTCCAAAGAATTGAGTGTCTATAATAAAAGAACTGAAAGTCCAAGTGTTAATATTGACTAGTATTAAGAATTTTCTGTAAATAGTGGACTGAATAAACAAAACAACGCAAAGGACGCTGATAAAGATTGCATTGTATAAACTTACACAGTGACATTTCAACACACAAGTGGCAAATTAATAAAAAGTGCAACAAGCAAAATTAATAACTCTAAATTAATAAGTCGTTAGTGTTGAAACCAAAACGTAAACAAACAACGAACGAACAATTGAATGTCACAATTCACCACAGATAATTTAAGGCATTATCGATATAACAATCGATGAAACAGATTCATAAACTTATGCACGGAACTGCCATCTAGCGTATTATTTAACAACGAACTTAAATTAGTTCCTAGAGTTGACAAAAGATGGCTCCTACAGGAGATGTTTTTGCAGGCTGCAGAAAGGAAAAAGTTGAAAGCAAAAAATATTTACAGTGCTGTGCATTATATGCATATGATCTTCAAGTATATGATCTTCTTTGCGCGAAATTTGTATCTGAGCAAGTTGCCGAAGTTGTAAACAATACTATCACGAAGCTGAACGATCGAATCAAACAACTTGAAAAAAAGGGGGATTTGCTAGAGACAAACCAAAACTCTCAAACGAAGCTGCCTAAATTCATGACTAATTCGAACACAGATATACTACCGCAGTCAGAAAAGACATATGGAAATATAAAACCTATAATAGCAACGTACATAGTGAACCACAAGAATACGAAGGCAAATAACCCGGACGACATCATCCAAGATGGAGGATGGATAGGAGTACTTCAAAACAGAAGAATAAACAAATTAAAATTATTAAAGGATCAGCCTCACCCGGTGCAACACAAGTAGAAGCATGTGAGCACTGGCGATAACTACATACATTTGTATTATGTGGAAGTCGGCACTTCGGAAGATCAAATAAAAACTCACCCTAAATTGATGAGCGGTAGCGATGCTGGCATGGTGGAAAACTTAAGAGGCCATTATGCTTCGTACAAACTGAGTGTGCCTGATAAACTTGCTGATAGCGTGATGGACCCTAAGGATTGGCCTGAAAATAATTATATCAAACTGTGACGACAGAACTTTAGCAACAAAACTTTTCGAGAGCCAAAGGCAACCCAATAGCATCACAGGAGTCACTAATCTACAAGAACAGCCAAAGCAACACATACTAGAGATCTTTATTTTCAGAACGTCAGAAGACTTCGCACTAAATTAAAAACATTCCATCAAAACTTATTAGCATCTACGGCCAACCCTTCCGCAATCACAGGAAGTGGTCTAAATAACTAGATAACTGATGGTCAGTTAATACCAAACAACTACGTGATAGAAGAATGTGATCGCGCAGACGGCCGCAAGCATGGAGAAGTGCTATAAGCTTGCAGTCCACATCGTGGTTTTGAAATACACCGACAGTCTACTCCCGGCAATGTTAATTTGGATAACGACTTGCTGGAATAGTGTGTGCCACGGTTTATCGTAATAATAGGTTCCTATTTTTGTGTGTAGTAGCATATATACCTCCTAGTACTTGTGAAAGAGAGTATATGTTAATGTTTCACATACTCGGCCAGTTTCGCTATACCTATTATTGGAATAAAAATAACAGCTCCTATAAGACCCATTGAATTGTAAATTTATATCCGTGGTGCCTGCTTGTAACTAGCCATTTCTTCTCTTGTCTCCCGCTTGCTATGGAGGGGAGTGGAACATGTTTTCTTTACTCCTCCTTTTTACTATTTCTCATTTATTTTGTTTCGGATTCCAAGGCAATTAATTGTTTCTCCTGGATCACGGCAAACTGAAGTGTTTCGCTGGTTTTCGTTGGTTTTATTGTAGATCTTGGCTTGAGTTGCAATGTTACAAATCATAAATTCTCATTTGTCACCCATATTTCTAAAGCTCACAATAAAAAAAAACTAAAGAAAAAACATAATAATATACAAGAAAAATGTCAAGCCCACGACAAAACATGAATCAATGAGAAGAGTTTCCACCGCTTTCCCTCGCTTACTTCAGTTAAAAACTACACAAATAACGTGCAATCAAAATCTGCAAGTGAAATTCATAATCCAGCTTTTCAATTTAATTTCGAGGAACAAGTAGCCGAGCTAAAGAAATACCCGCTGCAAGGGACGCACCAATGCCGCGATGCGATGTTCCGTCTTGCGATTTGCCAAGCGAATATAAATCCTAATTTCAACATTTTAAGGGCACTAGTCGCGGTGGTTCTTTGCTGAGGCCCTCTACATGGTTCTAGAAGTGCTGTGTACTTGAATCTGAGGTGTGCCACAAGGTAAGGTATATCTTTAATTTTGTAAGAATATGTAACTGAAAATAATTCATTGCCATTTAAGTTTACGTTAAAAATATGTAAAAGATTTTATAATAGTTTTCATAACAGGTAGCTGACCCGGAAAACGTTGCTTTGCTACGAATGTATATTATGTTATTTGTAGGAAAAAAAAATCTTGATAGCTATTTATATTGTTACTATCAATTATGGCAGTTGAAAAAAATATTTAGCGCAAGAGAGTGTACAATAGGTATTCTTGGTTAGTCCGTTTTTAGAAAATACAAACAAACTGGACGGTTTTCAAAACATGGCTTAGATTTGAAAGCACAGTGTTTCCAAATCTAAGCCATGTACGGACAAAGTTTGTCCTTGTGACTTATAGCGAATACCAATCTGATTGGCAATTGGGTGCGTTTGAAAATCATAGGAATTCGTGGCAGTAACACATTTTTGACTTGAAACTTGACACTCAACATACTAGCTTCAATAACTTGTTTCATTATTTTTTTATGACTAATCGTGTGCTTTTACATAGCCTCGGTGGATTCGGTGGATATCGGTGAAAATTTGTGTCCGAACTTTACTAAGTTATTACATTTTCCATATTAAAAACATACGGAATTTATTTCTTTAGTATTTTCTGTTTTGCTGTACGCGGTAGCTTACTCTTGCACCACATGAAGTAAAAAGTAAGGTTTCTTTAAGATGCTGTCATGGAAAATTTAAGCCTGCATTTACGTTAGTTCATTTTTTGAGTGCTGTGAATGTTTTTTTTGTACTTTTTTTCCTAATTATGTATTGTCTTTGTTCGTGTCTAGTTTTAGAAACGTTATGAGTAACGTGCCATAAATCTATTATCAAGTAATACTCTAATTGGTTTTTATTTTTGATCTTACTTGAAGATTGTATATACTTGCCTTGTTTCAATCTATGGCTTTATTTACAACAAGACTAAACTTAATATTTAAATTTCTAAAACTATATTAAACTTAATGATATAATAAATTTAAATGTGTATGTGTGCTTGATGCAAATAAATAAATAATAATTATTATTATTTGTATCTCTTTTCAGTCACGGGATCACTTCATGTGAAGAGGCCCGGTCCTTTTTAAAGGCGTGCACGGGGACACAGGTCCAACATGTAGAGGCCTTGTTGAGAACTTGTGAAATGTGATGGGGTATCTACCAGGGGCCATCCACCCCTGCTCTATTAAAGAACAAACATGGACGGCCCAAGGTAGCTACAAAACAATTGCAAACTAGCTGTTGCCCGCGACTTTGTCTGCGTGATTTTCAAGATGTGAAAAACTATGAAGTTTAATAATAACGATCATCGCAAAAATGTAATGCAATATTGAAAATGAAACACTTTTTTTATATTTTAAGCTTGCTTTTTTATTTCTAAATTATAATGAATCTTGAGTGGCCCAAAGACTATCAAATGTTATATCCTAGATACTATCCTGGTGTCAAGTATTTCACAGCTGTTTTAATGACTTTTTCTTATTTAATCTCAAAAAGAGGGGTTTATAACTTTGACATATCTGCCTGCCTGTCTGTCTGTGACATCATAGCTTCCGAACGAATTGAACTATTTTAATTTAAAGGTGTTATGTGCGAGTGTTCGTTTAAACATGTTTGACATATCGAGCCGTTTAAAAACGGGGGGGGGGGATGCAAGTAGAAAAAAATAACGGAAGGTATTACTCAGTCTTAGCACTCTTGCTAAAAATGTTTTACTTTCGAGGGTTTTCCATTTTCTAATTGGGTGGGTTATGATTTTCGAGCACGTCTGTTCTTGGGCCGGCCTACACCTGAAATTGATAGACGGATTATGAGGTATCATAAAATTATTATTGTACTGTAACCAAAGAGGTAAACCAGAACCATATTACTGAGGCCCCGGTGTCCGTTCGTCTGTCTGTCACTTGGCTGTTTCTCAGGAACAGTTATAGCCAGACAATTGTTATTTTCACACACGATGTTTTCCGACGATATAAAGAAGATATCGTGTGTGGTGTGATGTGTGAAGTGAGAGTCGGGCTCGGTAACTGTGGATTTTACATAGTGTCATAAGTTATAAGATTTTACAAAATTGGGTCCAGATAAACGGTTTCCTGAAACACGTTATATTTGATTGTCCTCTTAATATTAAAACTGATCTTCCTCACAAACATTTGGAATATTTCCAAAATAAAAAAGTTGGTAAACGTGTTATCTTGGCCCCCTGGTGTTTTGATAATGATTTGTCTTTAAATTGCTGATAAATAAATAGCGTGATAATAAAAAAAAATATCAGACACCCCTTTTTTAAAAATTGACAACGATAAAAATCTAAAGAATAGGATATGTGTAATTTGTAATGTTACGACAAAACAAAATATGAACATAAAAGTGACTTCATATGCATGAGTTCTATTTACTGTCCCAATTTACAAAGAAAAATTACGTATTTATTCGTTAACCTACCTGACGATCATTGAAGTAAAATACCTTCCGTCATCCCTACTGCATAAATGGAACTTAAATAAAGACTACATGCGGCTGGTTATGAGGTTAACCTGTCGATACCGACAGCCAAAATGATATTTACAGACATTGTATGACGGATGTTAGTGCTGATAGCTACACGCTATTATCAGCCTTATTGGGGAAATTGCCAAAAAATATGAAACTCATTCAGTCTCGTTCCTTCCCCTGTTTTTAACAGGCTACAAAAGAAGAAAATTTTAAATAATTAGAGATTACAATAAATTCTTAAAGACATTTTTGGAAGGACCACGTGTGCGGTCTCTATAATGGCGGGTGTAGACCGATCAAATCGTTAAAATATTGAAAACTCCCAGGTATCAGTAGACATTATTCTATCAATAGATACATAATGTCTATTCATTGATAGCTTTGGTCTTATATATCTTTCACATTGCATACCTACATATATGCAGTTTTTATGCAAGTTTTCTGGGCTTTTTATCCAAAATACTTTTTACCTATGTAATGTTGCATATTTCATTGTTTGAAAGGCTTTTTTTTTGTTTGAAAGTTTATATTTTTGTTGCTAGTTGTTACAGATGAACCAAGGTAATAATTAACTGGGTCATTCAGTAATTTTTTGTTACGCATAATTGTAGTTGAGATTAATGTGAACTACATGCAACTTTGGGTTGAGTGTCACTACGAATGTTTTAATCTTGAAGCCTCATCGCCAACATAACCGAGCTAAATAAACATAGGTATATACTCCTATCGTAAATAGATACAAAATCATATTACGGCAACCCACATTTGAACTTGAGTAATTTTAGAACATCAATAAAAATAAAAATAATTTAAGTTCCTTTCTTTCAAGAATGAATCGATTACGGTAACAATTGCATTAAAAAAAACGTATTCGTTTATGTTTCTTTAATTCTACTTGTGAAATCGTCACGGTAGGCCTATATCAGACATATTAAAGAGAATAAAATGACTAATTTTGTGAAAATGATTTATTTTCGAAAAATCCAATTATTGCTCTGCCAAAAGTCTTAAGATAAATAGCGTGACGTCTTTTTGTGTAAATTGATGACCGTGCTGCCTACTACTCAATGGGGTGAAAATACATCTCATAAAACATAAACTCGACGACCTCCGTGGTCGAATGGCGTACGCACCGGTTTCAAGGTGTCGCTAGCTCTGAGGTCCCGGGTTCGATCCCCGGTCGGGTCAATGTAAAAATTAACATTTCTACATTGTCTCGGGTCTGGGTGTTTGTGGTACCTTCGTTGTATCTGGATTCCATAACACAAGTGCTTCAGCAACTTACTTTGGGTTCAGAACAATGTATGTGATGTTGTCCAATGTGTGTGATGTGTGTGTGAATTGTATTACACGATGTTACGGGTGAGTCCAAAAATTTAAAACTTTACTGCTCATGCCCCCTGCATAGTAGCGTTATGGTTTTTATATATTTGTTGTATCATGTGTACGATAAGGTTCATGCAAAATTTGAACGAAATATATTCATTAGTTTATGAGATAATTTGATATTTCTTTATAGATATAAAAGGCACCTGCTCACCTGTAACGAAAAGCAAGATAATAAGTAAAAAGTATGTTGACCGGACCTCTTGTTGACATTCTCTGAAAATTTGAAACAAATCTATCCAGTACTTTCCGGACATACATACAGACAAACAGACAAACAGACAAAAATTCTAAAGATCATATTTTCGGCTTCGGAATCGTTCGTAGACCACCCAGCAATTATTCTTTTTTTAAATATTAAATGTACAGTTTTCACTTTTCTACAATTTTATTATATGTTTAGATATTATAATACCAATAGTTTGAATTAGTTTTAGATTAAAGTTCTCAACAAGACTTCTGCATGTTGGACCTGTGTCCCCGTGCAAGCCTTTGAAAATTACCGAAAATTACCCATGACGATATTCCTTGAGTAAAAAGAAAACAAATAAATAATTTATAAATATTAATATGGCTTTGTAGTGTAAGTAGAACACTCAAAATTATTCTTTAAAAATATTCAATATTCAATTTTCCAAAATGTATTATATTATTAGATAAAATAAATTGTATTTGGGTACTAACAATACTTTTTATTCCTATTATTTCCTGTCAGTTGTGTTAAGGAAATTATGGAAATAATAATTCAAGATAATTTAAACTTACTCCTGTTCCTTTCTTTACAAGTTTTGAAAAAAATATTTGAACCTACAGTCTACAGCTAAATGTAATAATCCCCCGCACCAATCATGTCTTCTTTAATTAAAAGAAACATTGCAGGAAGCAGACACTACCGTATCATTATTTTTATGCCAAATAAGGGAACTTGATTCAACGCTTTCGGTCTACATAAAAAAGATGTGACTTGAACTTAAAAGTGAATAACTTAAAAAATAAATTAAAATGTGTTTGCTTGCCATTTGACCGTGAGATATATATACCATTTTGTATTTATTCAGTTTATGTCTGTAGTAAATCTAGACTACAATTTCTTATACATATTAGTATATTATATTTGATTTGGTGTGAATAAATAAAGATATATTTTTTTTAATACAAAACAATTTAGTTTTGGAGTAAGATCAATATTATACGAAGTTTAAAAAAAGGTTGGAGTATTTTAAGTTGAGATTTTCTAAGTTTACTCAAGTAAATGCGATATTTTACGGTACGAGGAGGTAAACATGTTACTTAACCGGCTAACGGTAATAGTTAAATGATTTATCGATAATGTGGGAGGGCGGCTAAGTGACAAAGCTTAAGTTGATATTAATAGAAACAAAAAAAGGATGCTGTATAAAAATAAAAACGTCATCCTTCTTTTTAAAGCGTAAAATAGGCAAAAATAGGCAAAAATTTAAATAAATCTCAAGAATAAATACAGCAACTTAAAAAAGAAAATTAGTATTAAATGATAGAACAGTTTACGCGGCGCGGATTAAGGATTCCGGTTGGGTCCGAAACTAGTCGAGCGATCTCGATAAGTATGCGTGGGTAAACCGTTACACCGTTTAACAATGAATAATCGTCATGATGGTTACTATAAAAATAGAATGAATAGTTCCTGACATTTTCAATAATGGCTTTTGTATTTTTATATCAAACTTACCAATCACTTGAAAAAAAAACCTGTAAAAGATAAGTGCAAACAAAAAGCGCACGAGATTTCGCCGACCGCTCATCTCCGCGATCAATCAACGTCATGTCTCAGGATAAAATGCCATTTTGTTACACCCACTTATATTTATGTAGGTTAGGTGTTGCTACACACTTCACTAGATAATTTAAAGCCTCGCAATTATTTAATAGCTTTAACTTATTTATTTACTCGATATAATATTTAAAGCACATTTTTATTTAACTAGCTGTTTCCCTCGACTTCGTCCGCATGGTTACAAGATATTATGTGCATTATTTTTCTACTTTATTTTAACATAATATAACAAAAAGGAGTGGAGTGAGAAAAAACCAAGAGAATCCTATATTTACCGGGGATAGTGTAACTTTTCAACAGTGAAAGATTTTATTAAATCGGTCAAGTTTCGAAGCCAATTCGTGTCAAACACACTCTTCAGATTTGTAATATTAGTATAGATTAGAATAAATAATTATTATTTAGTAGAACAAAATAATTATAATAATAATCATAGTAAATAGAAGAACCGGTTAAGACCTTAATTAATGCTTTTTTACGCGGGGATTAAAGCCGCGGTAGTTGGCGCACCGTGGGCTTGGCGTGTCTTAACAGTCCGTGCTGTCTAACGTGTTTCGTTTTCCATTATTGTTCAGTAAGTCCATTTTGAGGTTTTTCCATAAAACAAAGGTGTCAGCATTAAATTTCATATTGTGCCGCTTCATTTGAGTACCCACTTGAATATATTTGTAGATATTTGGCTATTGTTCCCCATTTTCGCTCCCAAATCGTTTGAACAGCTCGACCATCATCATCATTGGCCTTTTCCCAACTATGTTGGGGTCGGCTACCAGTCTAACCGGTTTCAGCTAAGTACCAGTGTTTTACAAGGAGCGACTGCCTATCTGACCTCCTCAACCCTTGTCAGACTTTTCAAGCTTCTGACTACCTGTAACGACTGTCAAAGATGTAAGAATAACAGCCGGGACCCACAATTTAACGTGCCTTCCGAAACACGGAGGAACTCCTTATGACAAAGATGGTCACCTATCTACGGACCGGAGTGATCGTTTCACTTTTGCGGTTATAGCTTATAAAATTTGCTTTAAAACTACAACGGTTACTACTACAACTAAATATATGGAATAATATATGACAAATACTGTCTACATAATAACCGAACAATAAATCAACCGTCGGTAAACCTTTAAGAACGCATGACACACTTCAGTTAACCTAAGACAATAATAAATCTAATTTCGGTGACATAATTTTATCTTGAGAAGACGTTGATAGATCATCCGCCATAAGACTTTCACATTACATTCATTTATTACTCAGTGTTAAAACTCTTCTGTTTTTGTTGTTCATTAATAATGAAGTAATGCGTGGCTTAAGCGGTGAATTTATTTGGAGAATCCGACACATGCGGCTAAGGAAGGCAGAAGGGTGGTACCAGGAGATCAGATAGTAGTAGGGTTCATGAGGGTTGTACCAGTAGAGTAAGTAGCAGTCATGAGGGGGTTACCAGGAGAGCAGGTAGCAGTAGTACATGAGGGTGGTACCATTAAAATGGGACAGTGCAAGTCGAAATCAAAAATAAAGAAGATATCAATTGGTACTACAGTGGCAGGAGATGTATTTGAAGATGGTTGCGATCCTGCTGAAGGGATGCGACTAAGGCGGCACGAAGTTTGAAGGGAAAGCTATATTGATATAATGTAGGTACCTAATGTACCTATATTAATATTGTAAAGCGAAGAGTTTGTCTGTTTTAAAATTATTTCATTGTTAGGTATTTTATTAATTGAGGAAGGCTAAAAGATATAATAAAACCATCATCGCACCATAAATAATAGGAGCCGAGCAGTTTTAAAAAATCTTACAAATACGGACAGAAGTTGCGTGTACTCTAAAAGCGAATCCGATTTAAAAAAATCTTTCTTATGTATGTCTTCTAACCACGCGGACGAAGTCGCGGGTAACAGCTAATGTAAAATATATTATTAAATAACACGTTGACCATTCCCGTTTTCAGAGTCAGCAGTGTGCGCTTTAATTGTCCGAATATTACCACTTGGCGGGCCGCCGCCGCACCGTATACAGGCCCAGTGCACACCGATGTGCACTCTGTGAGCAATCTATTAAAATTAGTGTGAGAAGCGGCGTGTAATAAGAAAATCATAATTATGTATCAATTAAAATGTACAAGTGACTGCGTCAATGGTTTTGAAATCAATTCACTACACAAGTCATGGAGTGAATCTGTCCCTAAACTTATTGTATTAAGTCTAATTTTCCAGTGGCTAAACACTTTCTTTATGCTCCAATCTTAAATGGAGTAAATAAATTGTAAAACTCACATTGAACGCCTCGCTTTAAACCAGAACGGTGGCCGAAATGGTAAAAAAATTGGACGAGTGTAAAACTGCAAAAAGAGCGTCCCGTGTTGAAGTGGTCGACTGTGCCACTGTATTGTTACTGCGTAATAATGCCGAGTTTCTGATTTAAACGGCCACGTACTGCATGCGGCGAGTGTTGTTCGTTTTTATCAATCCGCTATCCACATTGTTTGTTAGTTATTATTTCGTTTTTTAAGCTCAAAGTACTGGAAGTCGGTGCAATTAGTTTTTTGGGTTTCATGTTTGACTTGAAATGATTAAACGCTATGTAATTAATTTCCAGTAACTTTTGTTAGTTTAAACTGTTTTTAATGTAAGAGGGGACACTATTTTCGTTGATAAGAGACAAAACTCCTTAACTTCTGTTGCCAGACTTAAAAATTAGATATTTTCTTCAACCAAAAAACCTGTTTGAAATGATAATGTAGTATCATTAAAATATATTCAAGCACCACTTCACGAAGACTTTGAAAATTAGTTTCGGAGTCATCAGTAATAGCTGACTCGTTCTCCGTCTTTGATGCAAATCGCGAATCGATTTTGCCCTCGCCTATCGGTTCGCGTAGAATTTTACACTTTTAAATTCATAAACGCGAGATGGAAAAGTTTTTGCACGTCTTCTGGTTTGTCAAATAATTTATTATTACTGGGAGCTGGTAGCTTACCTACTTGTTTTGAAAGTTCATTTAAGGTGACCGTTATAGTGAAAGTTGTCAGTGAAACTAAAAGTAGTTATTACTCATTAATTTAGTTTTTTTTACCTTTTAGATATCTACAACTAAAGCAATAATCAAAAAAATATTTTCTTATCACACAATAAAAAAACATTTTCAAGAACAACAAATACTATAGCTTCATACGAAAAAAATCATGAATACTTATTTTATCTATTTACGAAAAGATCACGATTGCCTAAAACCTTTTCAAAGGGCCTTTGAGTCATTATACCCTAATGATATTATAATAATTTAAGTGTAGGAAAAATATTTAAAATTCAGCGTCGGTGCTCGTCAGTCACGCTCGGGATCGGGTTAAAATTCAACAGTTTTCGCCTTTTCCGTAATTTATTCAAATATATTTTGGACATGCGACGCGACGAGAAAATGGCCCTGTTTAGGCACGTCAGAGACTCGTTTTGCATTTAAATTATTTGGTCATTAGAAAACGGACTAATGGAAGATCAGCACATATTTATTTATAAACATTAATTTGTCAAGAGTTAATTTAGATATGGATGGATATGAAATCTGCACTTATTTATACTAATAGTAATACACTAATCTATACTCTATACTAATATGTAAAGCTGAAGAGTTTGTTTATTTGTTTGTTTGAACGCGCTAATCTCAGGAACTACTACTACTACGACAAATCCTTTGACTTTGAAGCAGCATTAAACTGCACAGAAACACAAATCCGTAGTACTGACTGCATCTTTCCCGGCCAGAGCATAAATGTTGTGGGATCGCACAAGGTTCAACAATCTATCAAAGTCATTCAGTGATGCAATGGACAATGAAGGAGGTTTTTTTTTTAAATGCATCAGGTGAAACAAACGAAACATTAATAACTATCAGCAATTAGTACTTGCTAAGATACGATCAAAAAATGGCATCGCATTAGCCGTCTGCCGTGGAACATTCACAATAATCCAGACGCAATGTCAAACATAAAAAAGAACAATTTTCTATGGACACAGTGCTGAAAAAGTATTATTATTTGGGATGAATGGACCATGGTATTCTCATGAAATTATGTGTGCATGTTAGCAAGTCTGAGAAGTCTATTTTTATATACATAAATGACATTCCAAGAGTAAAACAAAAAATCTTCCTTTTTGCTGATGAAAGCACAGCAATTATTGAGTGTACAGACCCGAACGACTACGAAAATAATATCAACGTTACTCTAAGCGAGATCGTTAAAAGGCTCGAAAACAATAACTTAAAAATAAATTTAAATAAGACAAACGTAATGAATTTTCACCAACGACGCGTAAATCCTACCATTTCCGTAGCCTACAACGATAAAATAATAGAAGAGGTTATGAATAGTAAGTTCTTGGGCATAACTATTATCAACAAGCTAACTTGGAAAGTTCATGTAGAATTGTTATGTAAGCGCATAAGTCAATCTGCACTATTAAAGCTTTCAAAAAAAGTTAACATTGAAACACTAGTGACAGCTTATCACGGAGTAGTTGATTCAGTCCTTCGCTACGGGGTTATTTTCTGGGGTTAATCGACTAACAGTGAGACAGTGTTTAGAATGCAAAAGCATTGCATAAGGTCAATGTGCGGTCTTCAAGTAACAGATAGTTGTTTTCCTTATTTTAAAACCTTGAAAATATTAACTCTACCGTCATTGTATAGTTTGGAAACTGCGCTGTTTGTAAAAATACATCCGAATCTGTTCCATAAATTCTCCGCAGTAAGTTAACCCAATACGATCTCAACATTCAAATCATTTATGTAACTTAAAATGTAAAACCGCTCTTATGTCTAAAATTTTTTTCGGATTAGCTCCTAAAATATAAAATAAAGTACCTGACGGCATAAAAGACATGCCAGTGGCTAAATTCAAAATAGCCCTATATAAATTTTTAACACAAAAATGTTAGTACAGAGTACACGATTTTTTAAACGAGAAATATTTATAAAACTAATAACCTTACTGTAATAGTTCCTAACTATATGTTCCATTTATTTTATTGTCATTAGTTTAATATTGTTATTATTATCTAAGCATGTGAATCTAGTTATTAAGTTCTCAACAAAAAATCATTTTTATGCCAATGAAGCAAAACATAGAGCCACTATTTTCTTGTATAATACCATCTATGTAAAACCTAGGTTTACAAATAAATAAATGATTATCATTATCATTATGATTATGAAAACATCTATTTTTCACATCCCTTTTTTATTTATATGAACGTAATCTTTTTTCTACTCCAGATCTTCCCTACAAATAATTTATATTTATATTCAACGTTGGCTGGAATAGCTGACTAATTTATTTAAATATACATAGCACTTCATAAACAAAACAAAATTAATTCTAAACATGTTACTATATCCTATGTTTTTATCAACATTGTAACGTACCTAATAGACAGTTGTTATCGAAGTGACGTACCATTTTCAAATATCTCTATCTCGTTTTGGCCTATGTTGCCAACTCATCAGTCGAGCGGCAACGCGCCTGCGCATCGCGCGCCAAGGTCAGCCGGCGAACTGTCAAATATCTACTCGCATTTAGGTTAGAAACTCGATTGTGTTGTTTAGTGTTACTGAACAATTTAAAAGCCGTGTAAAATATGCGATTATAAGAAATATGCTAGTGAAGTTTATAATTTAACCTTATACGCGATCGGTGACCAAATAATGACCTAACACCTTGTTAAAATCGAGGGGACAAGTGGACAAGGAAGATTGGACTTTTCCTGTGTAGTGATACGGTTTAAAACACTATGGCGAAATTTCGCAAAAGGATAGTTCTATTTACCTTATTTGTGATTAACTTAGTTGACCAGCCGGCACCTGAAGTGACCATCGAACAAGGCATTTTGAGCGGTAAAACCAGCACGGATGGGTCGTTTTTTGAGTACGTCGGTATTCCTTATGCGACGACTAATAGTAGCTCAAGGTTCAAGGTGAGCATATTATAGTTGATCAATTTGTAGACTCAGAAACACTAAACGAGTTGCAGTTACAAGTTTTTTCCATAAATTAGCTTTAGTTGTATACAGAATCATAGTTATTCAATCTCACATATTATACTTTTATACCTTACCAAGGTTATTAATACTGGTAATTAATAATTTACCCCTCTGTTGTTACACGAACATAGTCTATTAGTTGATTTGCATTCATCGTTTCTTGTTTAGGCTCCCCTACCACCACCCTCTTGGGAAGGAGTGTACCAAGCCATCGATGAGATATATCAATGTCCTCAGCCCTCACCGATTGGCATCATTGGATCTGAAGATTGTTTGAAAATCAACGTATATGTACCAACACTGTCTGACAGCCCCCTCCCAGTCATGGTTTACATTCATGGAGGAGCATTTCTAATTGGAAGTGGTGGAAAATTTATCTATGCACCTGATTATCTAGTCAAACGTGATATTATACTAGTTACGTTTAATTATAGACTCGGAGCTTTAGGATTTATATGCTTGGGTATCAAAGAAGCACCAGGCAATGCAGGCCTGAAAGACCAAATAGCGGCCTTAAGGTGGGTTAAGAAAAATATAGCAGCGTTCGGTGGGGACCCAGATAATATTACTCTATTTGGTCAGAGTGCAGGAGCGACCTCTTCGTCAATGTTACTTGCAAGTGAAGCAACAAAAGGCTTATTCCATAAAGTTATTATACAAAGTGGCTCATCTGTATCCAGCTGGGCCATCAACAGGCAGCCACTATGGGTAGCTAGTCTAATAGCGAAAGAACTCGGTTACAATACCAAAGATCCTTATGAACTTTATGAGATATTCTCTAAAACACCTTACGAAAAGTTACTCAAAGCTAAACCTAAGAAGCCCCTTGGTATGTACTTTGATACTCAAATGTTGAACTACCCTTGCGTCGAGAATGTTATTTTAGGAGAAGAAGCTGTTATAACAGATTATCCATACAACATTTTAAGTACGAAATCTAAAGATATACCCGTCATTTATGGAACAAACAGTAGGGAAGGATTGTTTTTGTTACCCGATGATTCTGAAAAATCGTTAGCAGAAAGAGATGCAAGGTATATTTTTGCGTCGGATTTAGAATTCTCGTCGGAAGACATAGCAGCCAATCTATCAAAACAGTTAAAGGAATACTACTTTGGTCAAGACAAAATCAATTTAGAAAACCTATACACCATAAGTAAACTTAATACAGAGCTGTATTTTGAAGCACCTGCCATATTAGAGTCACAAGCTATTATTAAGATTACAAAAGCGAATGTATTTAATTATTATTTTAACTACTCTGGTGGAAGAAACTTTCTGAAATTCCTGAGTGGGTTTAAAAATGAGGAGGGGGCAAGTCATAGTGATGAAATACTTTATTTATTTAAAGGAAAAATATGGCCTTTTCCAATAAGTGAGAAGGATCAAAAAATTATTGACTGGATGACAACTATGTGGACCAACTTTGCCAAATATGGGTACGTATATGTTTTTAGACGAACCGTTTTTTATATTTTATTGTTTAAAAAAACTTAACAACATTTTTTCAGACACCCTACACCTTCAAATGAATTACCTGTTGTATGGAAACCTAGTCAGAAAGAAGACGTTAATATGCTTTATATCGATGAAGAATTAAAAATGGGTCCCATCCCCAACCCTGAAGCAAATAAAATATGGAAAGATGTTTATGAAAAGTACAGAAAAAAGAATAAACCAAATGATTTTTGAACAATATTTTCAATCATTATTCTACAAATAATATATTTTACAAATGAAATCGCTAAGTAAAGTGGCTGTAGTGACCAAATTGATTTTAAATAATTTTTAAGTTCAAAATCATTATTTACTCTATGTTTGTAAAAATAACTGGTACATATTGAACGCTGCCGTGACCGTTTTAGGTAGCTAGTTTGAAATTCACGCAACTTGGAACCTTGACGGTACAGATTTTGGGCTGAAAATTGTTCCATTGCTCAGGAAAAGTGGCAAAAGAATAGTCTTATTAACTTTATTTTTACTAGGATATCAGGCACCTAAAATAATAATAATCAGTATTGCAAGTGAAATAAGTTTGATTTTACATAAAATCGGAATACCATACGCTACTCGTAATTACCACGAAGGGTTCAAAGTAATCTTTATTACCAACATCTTGCAAACGCTTGGTCGATGTTCGAGTTCGACCATGTGTTCATATCGAAACAGTTTTTATTTGACCGATTATAAGATTATGTAGTCCTAAAATCCAAGCCTTCAAATTTTCCCTTTCAAAAAGTACTAACGCCTCCGCTAGTAAGAATATTACTAAATGTAAAATATTTAAGTATCATAGTACAATGAAATAATTGGTATCACGATATCGTATCTCCTAGTAGGCAACGTTATCTGCGTGATAAACGTGCACAATCAAATGTTATAAATGTCAATTCAATAAATAAATTTGGTGATATAATTCAATAGTTGAGTCAATATGGCCTGATGACATCTATAAAAGATGATTAAAGCTGCATCCGTTTCAGGTGGTTTGGCTTTGGCACTTGCGCTGATGGCTAACAAGGCCTATACGTATATATGAGTCAATATAAGATCTGTAAAAATGAGAAACAAAAAATACGGCATTTTATTTTCGTTATTTGCAATGAATTTGGTTGACCAGCCGGCACCTGAGGTGAAGATTGATCAAGGGATGTTAAGCGGTAAAATCAATGGCGATGGAACGGTTTTTGAATACGTTGGCATTCCTTACGCTACTACCAACATGGAGTCAAGGTTTAAGGTAGGGAACAAACTCTTTAAAGAATAATCACAGCGTGAAAAACACCGTATCTTTCTATAGCGCCCGCACCAAGTACCATATAGGCTGGAAAGAACATGTTATCGTTAAATTCGTAAAAATACTTTAATTTATGTATTAACCATTACTAAAAAAATATTTGTATAAAAAATAAAGGTTTCCAGATTTAGTCATTTTCTAGTCCGCAATGTATTATGAACCTTCTCCCATAAAACTTCCTTCTAGAGCCGTTGCGTTTTTTACATCTCCATCGACTTTTATCAAACATGTCTAAGAACTCTGGGGCAAAATGTATACTAAATTGAAATCGCTCAATTCCTTTGGGAGCTATGAAGCTTCAGACGGACAGTCAGACACGTCAATCCTATTGCCTTCGTTTTAACCCTTCCTTTTAATTAAACCCTTCGTTTTGCGTCGGGGTTTAAAAGCGGAAAAAAAGAAACTTTTTTTTTTAAAAACGAATCCCGCAGTAAGGAATTTAATCCTTGTGTCGCGGGGGGTTTACAAACATACAAATCACATGCACAAAGACACCCAGACTCAGAACAAGTATTCGTGGATACACAAATGCTTGTCCTACGCAGGGGTGGAACCCGCGACACGTCGCGCAGAGTGGGTTTGGTCACATATTAGATGGTCTTAATGTTCTTTTTACATATAAAACCGCGCAGACAATGTCGCTAGCAATAGCTAGTATTTATTAAAACACAATTATTGTGTGCCTACACTGCCTACACTTGTTCGAATTCTGTATACTACTAAATCTGGTTAAGCTATGACTTAAAAACATCCAACTTGATTTGTTTATTAATTTGTAGGCACCGTTGCCGCCACCAAAATGGGATGGAGTATTTAAAGCCGTTGATGAAATCCATCAATGTCCACAAAATACTCCTTTAGGAGTACGAGGCACCGAAGATTGTTTAAAAATCAATGTTTACGTACCAGCTCACGCTGAAGGTCCCCTTCCTGTCATGGTTTACATTCATGGAGGTGCATTTATTTTAGGAGATGGAGGAAAGCTGATATATGGTCCTGATTTTTTAGTAAAACAAAATGTCATACTAGTGACATTCAATTATAGGCTTGGAATACTGGGTTTTTTATGTTTAGGCACCGAAGACGCTCCAGGTAACGCGGGATTGAAAGACCAACTGGCAGCATTAAGATGGATTAAAAATAACATTTCGGCGTTTGGAGGAGACCCAGATAATGTGACGATATTTGGAACTAGTGCAGGAGCAGCATCTGTATCTATACTGTTAGCAAGCGAAACAACAAATGGTCTTTTCAAAAGAGCTATTATGCATAGCGGAACATCTATAACTAGTTGGGCTACCAGTTATGACCCATTATTAATAGCACGTAAACATGCTAAATTACTGGGCTTTGATTCCAAAGAACCAAAAGAATTGTATGATTTATTTTCAAAAATGCCTTATGAAGACTTGCTGTCAGTATTATCTGCTTTTACTTTGGTGTCGATTGTTAACCAAAAACTTATGCATGTGCCATGTGTTGAGAAAAGTTTTCCTGAAATAGAACCTATCTTGACAGAATTGCCTTATAATTTGATAACTAAGAACCCAAAGAACATTTCGCTGATGTACTCTTCTACAGATAAGGAAGGGTACTTTTTCGTTAATGATGAAACAGAAGAATCACTCAAAATGAATAATGAAAAAACCATGTACGGAGACAACTTGATATTTAAAACTGAACAAGAAGAAAAAGAGGTTGACCGCAAAGTTAAGGAATATTATTTCGGCAAGACTGAAATCTCTCATAACAATATAATGAATTTATCTCAATTGTATACGGATATATATTTTGAAGTACCTGCGGCAATAGAATCGGAGATATATGCTCGAAATATTGACGCTCCTGTATATTACTATTACTTCACTTACGATGGAGACAGAAATTTAGTTAAAAAAAGTACAAAGTATAAGAATGAACCTGGTGCGTGTCATGGAGATGATCTTCTATACATATTTAATGGGATGATATTACCATACAGAATAAAGGAAAGAGATCAAATTATAATTGACTGGATGGCAAAACTACTCACAAATTTTGCCAAATATGGGTTAGTAACTTTTATGTAAAACTAGCTGTTGCCCGCGACTTCGTCCGCGTGGTTAGAAGATATAAGTTATAATTTATACCTGCCTTCTATCTATCTTTCTGCCTTCTATCTATCTTGTAGGATTCAGTCAGCGTTTGCAATGTAAGCGCAAAAAATGTGTTTTTTACGACCTCACATTAGAAACCTCAACAATTTTAGCCTATGTGTTATTCTGATGTATAACCTATATTGTGGTAAAGTTTCATTCAAATCCATTCAGTAGTTTTTACGTGAAAGAGTAACAAACATCCATACTTACAAACTTTCGCCTTTATAATAGTAGTAGGATATAAATGTTAAACACTTAATATACATTATTACAAAGTTTTACGAAATACTCGTAAGTTGTGTTCATCGGTAAATACGTGTACTTATTTATATACACATTTATTTTTCAGAGATCCCACCCCGAATACATCGAACGATCTTCCAGTAAAATGGGTCCCACACAGCAAAAATAAGATCAACATTCTAGAGATAAATAAAGAACTAAAGATGACGTCACTTCCAAATCCAGGCGCATATCAATTCTGGAAAGAAATTTACGATAAGTATAGAAATGTCAAAGTAAATTTATGAACACGTGAATAATGAATAAGGGAGTTCTAGAATAAAAGACAAAGGTCTCCGTTATAAATTCAATACTTCCTGTACAAGGTATGAAAAAAACAATTTAGTCACCCTTATTTGTAACGTACTGCACAAGTACCATTTTTAAATAATAAACGCTTACCTGCATCACTGAAAGTATAAATCAGTTTTTATTTATCCAAATCTATATCCATACTAATATATAAAGCTGAAGAGTTTATTTGTTTATTTGAACGCGCTAACCTCAAGAACTACAGGTTCAAATTGATTTTTTTTTTGTTGAATAGACCATTCATCGAGGAAGGTTTTAGGCTATATACCATCACGCTGCGACTAATAGGAGCGAAGATACAATGGAAAATGTGGAAGTAAACAGGGCAGGTATAAATCATGACTTATATCTTCTAACCACGCGGTCGAAGTCGCGGGCAACAGCTACTTATTAATAAAATATTTTCTTCGTAAATATCCATTCATAGATCCAAGCTAATACAGTAATACAAGAAAATCTTGGGGAGCACATGTGTTCAACAATAGCCATTCTTATTCAGCGGAGCTCCACCGCAGAATATTCACAGTATCCGTATAAATTGTGCCAAAAGTTGAGTTTAAATTTTTATAAAACATGATTTATTATACACACGGGTCTGAAGAAGAAATTGAGGTTGGAGTGAGTAAGGACATGAACACGTATGCTATACAGTACAAAACTAATTGTATTATCTGGGACCTCGATGGAGTTTTGTTTCAAGATACTTTTATATATTCTAAAATGGTAGAAAAAGTGCCAAATGTACAGTTTTTAATAAGGGAGTAATACCGTTGGGCTTATTTTTATTCAATTTTTTTTAATTGAAGTGTAACCTAGATAATTATTTAATTAAATGGGGTTTCATTTAATTAAATAATTCTCTAGGTTACACTTTTTATAATCATTAAACATTTTCCTTGGCGTGATACTTATTTTTATATCTTCATATATTTTTTAGCACAACGTAAGTAATACATCTTAAATAAAATTCAGTCACTTAAACTTTATTAAAACCTAGTTTTAAATAAAAAATATCTATTACATTACTGTTTAGCAAAAATTAAGCTAAGACCAACTTAATCAAAGAATATAGCGTCCCCTTAGGAAATCAAAATTGTAGCTAACGATAGAAGCAACATCTCGTACTTACTAATAGTGCCAGAGTAAAACCCTTGCGGTGTACAACTACACTTTAATTATCGTTCGCCGTAGAATATTTTCATTTGGTTCCTAAAAAATAGGTCCCAGCGCACACGCTACGAATTTTAAGAAGACATTACCCTACCGTTATCTAGCGATGTTTTCATTGCCCTCCCTGTAGGTACAATTGCAAAATTTTATAAGTATTTAAGCAATAAAATTAAATTTACGAGGCTCCTTAACAACGCCTGTGCGCTTAAAAAGATAACCCCAGGACGAGTAATGGCGTTATTTATCGCAACTTCGGACTTTCTATTCATAATGTTGCGGTGTAATATTTATATTTTTGGCGGTTATTAAAATTGTATTTGTTCGAAGTTTTAATTAGTTCGGGGGAGATAGGGTTCCAGTTCTTGTTTTTGGGAGACTTCGCGGAAATCGCGTTTAGTTTTCTACTCGAAACCAAAAGTGCTAAGCAAGGCATTGTTTATTTAACTCATTTAACAGTTTTGTTCTCCTTGTTTCTTAGTTATATTAAAAGCTATGTTTGGTTTTAATGTGAAATGAAACCGATTAAAATACTTTATATGTTAAAAAAAAATGTATTTTTAAGCAATTGTCGACGTGTACAATGTGGCGCTATATTGGCGATATTAATTCGACACACGGTTAGGGTAAAAATAGCCATTAATCATATGAGTTATAGGTTTCAATAATTCCCAAATTGGAAGCTTTTCTTCCAAACAAACCAGATAGTTCTTTACGTACAGGTAGATCAAATGTGCATTTTTATAGATTTTAAAAATATCCCTAAATATTGACAGTTATTGAAATTTTAATTAATTTACTTTATGTCAAAATGGAACTGTATATGTGTGTCAAATTAATGTCAATACTCAATATTTTATTGTATAGTACACTATGGATCCTGTAGGGCACGGCAATGTAGAAGAGAGGAGGATGCTAATTTTATTTAGATCATGTATCACAGATTATTTTTATTTATTAGGTACGAGTCCTAAGTGGTTGTTTCATGTCACCAATGAAGCGCCACGCATGTATACATAATGGTATAAAATCGAACACAGGTTTCAGAGAATCGAAGAGAAATGATAGTGGCAGTACCGCCGCTATCTTGTATGTAAAATAATCCGGAGCTGCATTTGCCATTCATTGCGCTTTAGATAAAACACGCAGACATTTTTATTTTCCATGTTAAATGTCCGTTTCAACACGATATCGGGGCCAATCAAGACTAAGCCTTATGTTTTGTGGAATTGAGTTCAAAGTTTGCTGTTTCATTCGACAATATTGCTCGACAGTTTCTCGATTTTGAAAAAGGTGTGAGCGGACTATACTGTTTTTCTTTTATAGAGTTTTGTTATATTGAGAACTCACTTTCATATTTATATTCGTTTCCAGTTATGCTGGATACCTGGATAAATTTCATGGAAATTAACTACTAATGTAGGTATGTAAACTAAATGGAGGTATATTAATATAAATTAAAATAAAGTAAGACACTTAGAAAGTCAACTAAATCATACGTTATTAACACGGTCCTGACTAATTATTTGGTAAAAGTCTGGTATCATGTTTGACTAATAAATGTCATTTAACTGTGAACGCAGTCAACATTCAAAGTACATTAAATATACTGTTTTTTTTAGTTGTCACGGATCACGGAGTGGTAATTTAAATTATTGGTTCTCATTTTGTCCTCAATTCGGATTTTGACTAGACTTGCATTGTTAAATATGGACAGTATTAGAAGGTTCTCGTAATATGCTAATAAACAGACGTTCTGTTAACCCTTTTTTTCGAGAGTTAAATTAAAATGGACCGAAAATTAAGTAAGAAAAGGATTCTAATTACTTCGTCGCTCCTAATAGGTCAAAATGTGAATAATTAATTTTCACACGGTCTGCTAATCTTGTCTTTCTGTTAAAAGTTTTTACAGAATCACTTTTAACTAACTCAAACACAAGTTTTAATTGTGTTGTTATTTATAGCTTCCCACATAATTTTAATAAATTTATTTCTATATAATTCTTGTTCATGAGCAATGTAAGAAATAAGACTTACCTAATGTTTGAGCCATTCTCTAACGTTATGCAATAAAATTATATCATCCATGTATCTGTATCTACTAAATCATATACATGTTTTTTAAATTTCTTCATCGTTAAAAGTACTTGATTTTTTAAGAGGAGAAATTAACATTTCTGTAAAATTACAAATAGATCCATTAAAATACTTGAACATTTCTTGATTAGGCACTTGAACATTCCACGAAATTTCGATATAAAAACAGTATCTCATCAACAAATTCATTTCAAGAACTTCAAACTCATTACGAGCGCCTTTACTTCGAGAATTTGTTTGTCATCAATCAAAATCATGACAGATGCAAGCCGACATGGAGCAAGTTTCACAAGAGTGTGTAAACAGGATCAGTGGAAGTAATCTCGATTTGCGTTTCATTAACACTTTATTTTAATTTAACTTTTACTAACATAACCCTAACCCATTTTGATGCCAACCATAGAACACGTAGAAGAAGAAATGTTTTTTTTTGTTTCACTAACGCTAGAAAAATTGGTGCACCTAATCTTTCTATTACCATTTTATTTTCTATGACCGAACTTGGGACATTTTGTCGACTTCGTTTTTTTATTGATCGAATATATCTTAGTTCCCATAAACGCGTTTCGAATGTAACTCGTGAAATCGTCCCTAAGCGTTTCGTTTCATTAGCAGAACCATATTTTTCAGTCCAGCTATTACCCAGGTGTTCGTAGATCTACGTAATCAGTACGGCTGATGAGAAATGGCCGACGCCTCGATGGCACTGAAGCCGATCGGAAATTGCTATTGGATATTTAAGTAGCCGCGATTTGTCATTGGATCTGAGTGTCTTAATTTTCTTTGTGATTATGTTCAGATATTCAGGGAAAATAGAGTAGTGTTACGTATTATGAGATTGTGTAGTAGTTGTTAGATAATTGTTGATAAAGTTGAAAGCTCGCCCATCCGTAGCTATCAACTACAACTTTGTGCGCGAAATTTTACCTACGCACAAAATTGGTTACGAGTAAGAGTCGAAGCAGTTGCCGTTACCGAAATCGGTGTGGAAGATTATTAATAATAATGATTGTCGCATTAGACTTATCAAATGACACAGAAAATAGTCGTGATTCAAAAATGTTTAGAAACGAAGAATAAGAAGAGCATTCTTACTGCCGCCGTATGCGGGAAAGGGAATCTAGGCAAATAGGTGCCGGTACACGTTACGTAGCGGATTATCATCCTATAATAAGTTATCGACATGTTCATCTGTCTGATGTCTCAAAAATGAATTCTAAACCAAACTACCAAATTAAGTTAAATAAACTCAACAAACACTCACAGTACATTGAGTGAGTATTATAAGTAACATTTTCTGAAAATAGACGAACGTTTAGCTGCACCGTTAAACAAACACTATTCACGTTCTCCGTGAATTCGAAATAATAATGCAAAATTATTTGAAGCATAATTAGGCAGCTCCGTACTAGTCTAATGACGTGTATCTCGAGTGCTCTTCGGTGAAGCCCTGGCTTATGTAAATTATATTGTCATCTTCAAGAATAGGCATTAGGCAACGACGTCTACCTGACGCTGTTTGAGTGAAAAGAGACTGGCGGTAATCTTACTGCAGATAGGTCTTACTTTTAGATAAGTAATATTAGTAAGAGCTGTGCTATCAGACGACTTCACTTGAATTATGGTCACATTAACAATTTTTTTATTCCCCATAAAACTTGGAAAGAAAAAGAATGGCGTGCCGTCTTCGTGGGCACTGAGTTTGTTCTACAATTTTTAAAAAAGCACTGTAAACCGCACCAAACGTTGCCAAACCCTATTTTATTTTAGCTGCAGCAGAAATACACCTACTGTAAAAATAGTAAGTTTTAGATGGGCAGACGAACAGAAGGACAGTGGAGCTTAACACAGAGTTTGATTTGACGATTGAAAATTGTAAATTTTAATTGATAAAATATCGCTTATGTCTTATTCCTCAAAAGTTAATACTACGTAGCTATGTGTACATGAAAGCGCCATTTTATTTTGAAAGAAAGATTTATATTATCTTCATGGCTACTTTGTCTCCATTCATTTATGGAAAAACTTATAAGAAAAAGAAAAACAATGAAAATGAACAGTTCAACAGTGATACCTCACTACATATTACAAAACAGTCGCTTTTTCTGTCCCTATTAAAGATTTAAGTAGTCAAAGGGATCTTTGACTACTTAAATCTTTAAAACTACTAGACAGATATTGATGCGGTTTTTTAGTATATTAAGTGATTCAAGACGAAGATTTTGAAGTTTTAAAGGATTCAAATGTATTTACTATTTTTTTACGTTTTCATTGCAAACGCTGGCTTAACCGCAAGAGATACTTAAAAATAATGTTCTACAATATTGTACGCTATAAAAAGATCTACAAAAAAGTTTCAGACAGCATAATGTCTATCTTTTAAGGTTGACTCATTATAACCATTTTTGGGGCTCATAATATTATAATATTACCAGCTTATGTATGTTCTTCAGCTGGTCACAGGCCCTATTCCGTAAAGGGAGGGTTCGACATTTGCCCACCAAGCTAGCTAGGTTTGGTGATTTTGAAAAAGACACTGGGACACTGCCCGCGTTGGGATCGAACCTGTATCGCGTGCATACAAGACCGTGCTTAGGACCGCAATGCCAGTAACACCTGTTATTAGTTACTTAATTTGTTATGAATGAAGAATGGTTTTGGCAGAACTTATTAAGGTAATTTGTAAAATAAAATCAACATTTATTAAAAATCAAATCTTAAATTTTTTCCCACGTTTTTACACACTGACTTTTCTTGATTGTTTGTCGTTCCGGTTGGATTTTAGCAACTTTGATAAAATTTTAATGGAGCGACATTTAAAAACGTGGGTTTATAGATTTTAAATCAATTTCAAATTAACTCGTTCCACAAAAATATGTATCCATAATAATATCCATGCTTGTAAATTATAAATACATCGATATAATTACATGCCAATGAGGCTATTAAAGAAGAAAAATAATAGGAAAAGAAACTTACTAAATTAGTTTTTTGTCCACAAAGACAATAGCCAAAGTTAAATTTAGATTCATGTATATTATAAAGTTGGCCTTCCTTAGTTCGGTAAATCTCGTTCTACTGTTTAGTTTACTTTTAATTTATACTTTCAAACTTGTTGTTTTGGCATTCGAAAAAAGTTTGTGGAATAAGAAAATTAAAAAGTATGGGAGTTTGCCAAGAATGAAAAAACAACTACGTTAAATTTTACGGTTTTGTTTCTAATATTGCTTAAACAAGTACATACCTATAACAAATATTTCAGGAAAAGATAAAAAAACATCTGTAAAATTTTTGGCGTATAAGAAACCTACCTAAAACGCCGTCATATACTTCCCATCTGATATTACAAACAGTTAAAACAAAGAAATACTACCCTTTCATAAGCGATGAAATAACATAAATATCTATAACCAGGGAGCAGGTATTAAGAAGAACATATATATTACCTTAAATATAATTTTATGTTGATATCATATCATGAAAACAAGAAAAAAGAAATGCATTCAGCAAGACAACAGCGATGGAAGGTCAATTGAAATGAATGGAAAAGAGAATACAGGAGAAAACAAAATAATATATATTCGGCGGTACTTAAACAACACCATTAACAGAACAAGCTCGAACAGAGCGTACTTAACAAGGCAATCGGTCTCGCAACGTGAACCCTAATAATCTTCATAAGCCAGGGTCCGCGACTCCGTATCCTGACGATTATATAAATGTTTGTTACGTAAGTGAGAGCCGCACAGTTATTGTGGTCGTAACCTTTCATGTATTTACATAGACGACGCTGAGGTAATGTTATTAAGGGTTGAGCAAGGTCTATGCAGTGCACTATGAAGTCTTTATGGTGGCAGTAACACTAAACAATTAAAACGTTACATCCAATAACAAAATTACGTTTTGTATCAAACACTTTGTTAATCAACAAAAAATCCTCACTTTTGATCGACATATTGGCTTTGATTTCGTTTTGGACACCTGACGTCATTTGCCTTGTTTCTTTCTCGTTTTTTTTTTCTCACATAAATCCCATATGTTCGGAATCCAAGCGGCAGACAACAGCAGCTAGTAATATACCTATAAAATTCAGTTTTAGATCTATTTTAGTAACTACGATAAAATAATAATGATCCAATAGTATACCTAGTTACACTTAATTTATTTCTGCTTGAGAAAACTATAAAACTATTATTGAAATTATTATTATTCCAAACAGTTAGTGCTTGTGTACAATAAACGAGTAATATCTGGTTTACATTGTGTTTAATGGGCGCATTAGTGAAATTGTTCATTCCTAGCGTGTTGCAAACAAAATGCTTCACACCTATAATATTTAGCGGCTTTCAGATATTTCAGTCGGTTATCCCGAGTTTGCTCTAACACGATAATTATTCCGTCCTAAGTGGGAGGTGCGTGTAATCCACCGTAAGCCATGACGCCGGCTGACTTCAAACGTGAATTAACTGTAATTGTTTACGCGGTTGCAGTCCTTATTGTAATGCGGGGCTATTGTGTGTGGACTTATGTTTGTATGGAAGGGTAACATTAAAAGAGTTGAGCGTTTTTCTGACTTGTAATCAGGTTGTTATCAACACATTCTATATTATTTTGTATTCGTACGGAAAAATGAAATACGATATTTGAACCGAGTGTATAATTAAGTTACGTTATATAATTGGTCCTTTTTCCAATTATAATGGGGACGTATTCAATTATCATCGGAGCCAACTAAGTACCAGTATTTGGCCACTCTGACCAAGGAGCGACTGCCTATCAGACCTCCTATCAGAATAAAAAACTACTGATCCAAACTCCTTGAAGTTGGTTAAAAAGCCATTTTACAGACACACTATCTTCAAAATGTTTTTTGAACATTGTACCGTAGGTAATGTACTATGTATCTTTTTTTGAATAAAAATGATCAATATAATATCTCTTTTCATTTTACGGGCGATCCGTCATTGGTTGGATTTTTTTAGATTTTACATTTTTATGAATTTGGATTTGAACACAACTTGTTGTTTTCTGTTGTCGCGGTGGCCAGCTCCGCGGTAACTTCATGTAAGATAAAAGATTTAAATAAGTTTAAAAAAAATAAACTAGCTTTGAAAAAAGCGAGTCATAAGATTTTCAGAATATTTGATTTGTCTGGTTATTGAGTCGTATACATTAATAATGCTTGGAATATAGATATTAAGCCGTGGTCAGTAGAACATAACATAAGCATGGTAGTAACAATAGCAATATGGCAGTATGGACTGCGAACATAAACCTGTGTTAGCTTCAATACACTGGTGTCATACCCTTCAATTAAATGTAATTGCTTCGTGGTGATACTGATAAATATTAAATACTATAAGCTTATTATTGTCAAGTCATAACATTACTTAAAACTATTTATTGTACGGGCGTTGTAAATTCTAACCAGATGACGAAAAGCATATTACCTACATTATGTACATTGCTTCAAATTCTTCTTTTTATTGAGTGTCGTCACGGGCCTACACGGCTAAAACTCTGACACCAGCTTTTAATAAGAATTTCGAAAGTGCGATACTATTTACGAACGTCCAAAGATGTTGCGCTAGTTATACCGTTTTAATATCTAAATTCTCACAGCATATTCGTATACGCATTGTTTCCTTCTGGTCTAAAGCTAACTTTATGATAGCTACTAGTTTGCATACAATGAGGATGCACTAAATAATTATAAAAAGGATTAAAGTAAACTAATAGAAGCTTGGCCTCACATCAAAAGCGGCCACAGACACGTGGTTTGGCCAAACCTTGGTGGTCAGGTCACTACGTGAGTACAGTTAGAAGTTACAATAATTTCAAAAGCTTTCGAAAGTGAAAAATAAATAAAAAAACCAGCTTAAAGTCCTCAGTAACAGGGTTTCGTTTGTGACGTTTGAGCTACTGGCAAATTTATATTATGTTTGTTGTTTTTTGGTAAGTAGAGCGTCAGGGATAGAGCGGAGTGGAGTAGAAAAATTAGGAAAGCTGACCCCACCACCATGTGGTACATATAGCTGGAAAGAGAGAGTTATTTTGTAAATAAAAGATTTTTTCAAAGTAGTGTGTCATTTTAACGTCTTCATAGTAAATTATTTATTGGATTTACATTTGTAATACACATTTTAATATGCTCTCGTTCTAATTAACAGTTAATAATATAACTTTACTAATCATCTTCCAAAGATGACAAATTAACATCTTTTCATATCTTGATAATAGTTCAAAATCTTTTTTTTAACAAAGTCGAAAATTTTCCTAATTTTCATTACAAAGGCACATTGTAGGGGGGAAATATTACACCAACTGGATATGCAACGTTACTTACCTATTAAATGCATTAAGCTTTTAACACATGTCTAATTCAGGGGAACGTGTACACAAAAGCCTAATCGTGACTGAACTTCAACTCTATGCTGTTATTTTAAAGTTGTTTTTAGTTTGACAGTGAGTTTCCAGATGAGATCATTCGAAGTTTTTCATGGAGAGCGCTAGAGTGTCGGTAGAGGCGTGAAGTTGGGTCGTCTCATTTATTATTGAGTGGATACTCTTGGGGAGTCGGTAGAATTTAAAGTTTGTCGCCCACTGTACTGTATATTACAGCATAAACACTGCTTATTTCCAAAAGGAAAACCGAAAAGCCGTTCCCAGAATTGGTAAATTTAAGAACCTTAAAAACAGTCTCCACTGATATTTATATAATTCAAGGAATAAATACAATTTAAGCATCAGAAATACACGCTCCAGAAAATGTCTACAATATACCTGCTATAAGCCTCTGAAACTTCGACAAATAGCTGTCACAGTGAGCAGGGAAAGCACTCAAGTCGATTAAACGCCAGAATTCAGAACCATTACTAAAATATCTGTATCAATAGATGAATGTTGTGATGGATAAAGTAAGAGCCAATAAATGAGTACACATCGGGAAACCAATCATAACATGGAATTCTTTGCTCGGAATAGGTCATGTTACAGTGGAATTAGTAACGTGGATAGCATGGAAGTAATACTTTGTCAATTACTTCATACACTCAACAAAGACTTTTGTTGCATTTTGCCTCATCCACCAACAATTGCCAGTTAGTTCAAATTTATAACATATCCATTATGTTCCTCTTTAAATTGTTATGATGTCTAATCTAAAACTCTACGACTTTTAGAACTCAAAAATCAGCAAATTTGTCTCAGTAGGTTAAACAACATTATAAAATTCTAGACAGCAGCGATATATCGCAACAAGTGCATCTCGACCCTAACTCATCCCACATTGGCGGTATCGGTATTTGTTACTTGTTGGGTCATTTACATCTCTTTATGTTGTTTGCTCGCTAAATAACTTGCCGATTGTCGTAACCGCAGCATTCTGGCTGTCGTTTGCCTACCCTACTAGGTACAACTTTATTCCACTTCTGAATTCGTTATTTTGATTATGATGTAAAAGTTTATGTTTGTTTCCAACATTCAGATTGGATGTTTAAAGATTTAGATTTTTTGGTCATTTTGGGAAGCTACTTTCTTAAGCAACTTTTGCTACTTCATTAAATGGTTTGTTTTATAGATTCTTAACTGTTATTAACATTTTAATTATCATCTCGTGGTACTGATAAATTTGAACTCAATTTTTAAAGACGTTTTTGTTCTGTGTTTGGAAAACGAAATACAGAAGAATAACGGTAGGAGTTGTTTCTTACTCTTAGGAATTTAGTTCTTGTGTCGCTTACCCGTACTCAGAGGAAGTATTCGTGGATCATACAAATGCTTGTCCTACATGGAGATCGAACCAGTGGCACGTCGCGCACAGTGGGTTTGGCGTGGTATCTACTAAGCTATCCGTGCAGTTTGATTCCCAGAAGAGACATATAACCTAAAAAGAAATAGCAGACAGATGTCACTAGTATGTGGTGGTAAAATTTCCTCAATAATCTAACCGAAAACATGTACACGTAAAAAATAACCTACAGTAAAAAATCATTTTCGCCTTATAAACAAAATTAATTGGCCAATTCAACTCATTAGAAAGGCATTCCAATAATAGACACTCGAAATCTAACCAATCAAATATACATTACAATTAAAACAGCTAAACTTTCTGGCCAGACAAAGCTATAAAAACCTCGAACAAGTTGAACGACAGAGCAATCCCAACTCGTCAGGGTCGTCAATCAGCAGATCCAACAAAAACAACAGAACGTCGAACATTCGAAAGCGAAAATACGATTTGCTGGATTTGTTTCGTCATCCCTACTGATTTGTTAAACAACCGCGTGTAAAACTTCTATTGAAATGTTCGACGCGAAAATTATTGACTTTATTATTGTACATCGCTGTTTTGACTGAAATTTAAACTTTTTTAGAACCAGAAATGTAACCTTTTTCATCTCCCAAAAGTAATTATTGTAATCGCTAACAAAGCGTTACAATAATAGAGTTTAATTCGTGATTGAAGCACTAAAACTGAGTTTTCCCAAAAGTAAATAAAGTTCTAATTAATTACATGATTTCATTGGTTGTAAATTGTAATCCAATTTTGCGATATCAAAATGTATTACGCTAGTTTTATTAAAAATATGAGTGACAAAAAAGGCGTTCGTCAATTTCCTAGTCTATCTATAATGAGCAGCTTCGGTTCAGCTCTCGAGGAGACAGAATAATTTCCATTCCATGATTGCGCACACACAGCGACACCTGAGACGGCGTTTGTCAAACTGACAGACGCTCCCCTCTTTTTGTATAAACATCAAATATGTAACGAATTATTCATTGCGGTTCGCTCCCTCAGCGAGTTTTATTACAGTTTACATAACAGTCTGGACCCTAGTGTATTCTCGTTTAGTCTACCTAGCAGCTAGTTCAAGTGTTTTGTAACAGTTTAAGATAAGTTAACATTGAATCATACGTATGATGAAAATGATAAAATAAAATAAATGAGATATCCTTTCATGTAGTAGTTTAGTTGTGATTTCAAATTTTGTCACGTGAAAATAATTAGTCCTGTCTCCAAAGTTTATGAGCACGTTTATTAGAGCTTCTTAACATCCAGTTATGATGCACAAATAATGAAAATCTCGCTTAATAAGAACTAAACTTCCGTAATGTCTTTTGGCTGAACCGTCTAGCGTTAGACAATCAGTTCTATAAAGGTATTATTGTTTAAAAGACTCGCAGTCCTGCAGTCGACGTCGCCATTGTTAGGGAGCCGCACACCGGCTGTGCTTGTCAGAACACACTGCTATTTATATCTAGGATAGTTTTTCTTGTTCTTATGTAACGTAAGGAACAGCAGGAAACTTGTCTGCTAGTTTTTATTTCAATTCAATGATTTATTTTATGACAGATATGCTGTTGCATTTTTTACGGTTTCCTTAATGAATAGTTTAGAAATTGTGTTCTAATATGCACGTATTTTGATAGTGTGATGAAAATGTCGATACCTTGTCGTGAACTTTAAAGTTTCTTGTAAAGATCTTTAATAGATACCTTGTTAAGTTAATACATTTCCTTGTTTTCATTAGCTTTCCTAGTATCCATTGTCCTGCCGGAGCGTCTCAGAGACTAGCTCTGGCCCGCGGCTTCCCTATCTTAGTTTTCACGCTCTCCTGAAATACAAAAACAACGATACGACTTTCTTTTGTCGAGACCCTCTTTGTCTCAAACAAGATACTTATCAAGCATTTACTCGTTTACCTGCCCGTCTGTTTTTTTTAATAAACCGTCTTGTTTACTATTCTATCGGAGAGGGGATCTCGGTGATTTTATTTTGTCCTCATTCTCCTCTTGTATTAAGTTACTCGGTAACGGTGCTCTCGATATACCTGGGAACTTGCATTGTTTCTTTTTTGAGTGATTGAGGGGCTAGTGGAGTTTTGAATAGCGCTTTGAAAGTTAAAATATGTCTTTGACTGAAGATGCGTTCGTTAAGTGAGTGACGTTTGTGAATCTCAATAAATTTAAAGCTTTTTTGCTGTTTTCTTAATGCTTGCACATTCGTTTAACGTTATATACACAGTGTTGGTGTAAAACCAAATAAAAGTGGGGTCATTCCGGCATCGCAGTGGGTTAACGGTCGTTGCCAGTGCATAACTAACAGTAGGTCGCTGCCTTATCGCTAGTGAACCCTATTAAATTACCCATTTCGTCGGCTAACTCTCCACTAGCAAGCACGATAAGGTGATACTGTGGATATTTTTCTTCCATTCCACTTCAAGAAAGGAATTACAACGTACAATTTATTTTATTTAAATGCTAGTGCCCTTCATACTGATAAAGTCTTTAAGATTGTTTTTGAGGACGGATTTGAACCCGCTGCGGTGCAATAAAATTATAAAATCCGCAAAAATAAAAAAGTTTAGCAATGAAAAATGAATTGTAGAAAATTTATAACTAATAGTTATTAAAGGATATAAATGCAGAATATGTTACACGTACCTCTAATAAAAATGAAATATACGAAACATATTTTTTACAGAAACTACTTTTCGAATCGTATAGGTACATTTCATTCTTAAAGATTCTTTAAGCTTTAAATGCCTGTAAGTAATTCTATGTAGGTAAGTGTTTTCAGATTTTTTCATCATGTTTTGTTTACCTTTCTCACGCCACACAATAATGACTAGCCACCGTATTAGCATTATTGATGGGAGTACTAAGAGCCTTGTAGGGTCCTCTAGTCGAGGACTCTTCACCCGCGCTGAGAGCAATGCGCCTTAAGCGTTGTTTATTATTTTTAGCCTAGGGGCTATTGCCAAGTACCTCCACTTCTCGTAAATTAAAATAATTTAATATTTACATAAAAATATAATGTTTTGGGTAATTTTATAATAGGGTTTCAATCATCTGCTACTTCTTAGAGAACATAAGAGAGGCTGATATAAATTAGCTGAGAAAAAAATAATAATAATAAAATTATTAAAAGATGGATTTGGTTATCAGTTTGAACGTATATTTATAGCAACAAAGTCATAATTATAAATGTCGAATATCATTCACAGCTTCATCTGGCTGGATTGCTGGAACACATTTAGATTGTTAGATAAGCTACACAGTTTAAATTGATTTTCGATAAAAACCTCTGTGGAGCCCATTAAGGCTGATGCTTGCCGGGGCAGCAGGGTTACTTTGGCTCTGGTACACGAAGGGCAAAGGAAGGAACGAGGGTGGGTTGTAGCCAGTAGGAGTCTGACTCCCTTCCGCTCAACCCAAAGTGGAAGGAGTCCCATGAAAAAATAAGGATAGAAACCTGGGGCTGGGGGGAGGTAACACTACTCCAATGTTGTCTTAATTCTTAAGTAATATTATTACTATTAAGATAATACTCTGTATTCTCTGAAGAGAATAAATCTTTAACAGTCGTTACAGTTAGTCAGAATCTTGAAAAGTCTGACAACCAGTCTAACTAAGGGGTATAGTGTTGCCTAGGTAAAAGGGTTAAGGCGGTCAGATAGGCAGTCGCTCCTTGTAAAATACTGGTACTAAGCTGAATCCGGTTAGACTGGAAGCCGACCCCGACTTAGTTGGGAAAAGGCTTGGTCGATGATGATGTAGAGAAACAGTGCACTACACGGAGTACCGCCTCTCAAAGTCCACATCTTTTATTGCTGATTGCCGTTAACGTGAAATCACACTTATACCTAGGTAGACTTAAAGTGAAACACTTGCGACTAGAACAACTACTCTTAAACGAAGAGTCTGTTAACACGGTTCTTTCGTCGAGAGTTCCTTGTTGGTGCTGAGAACAATGCATACATAAACCAGTGTAAATTGAACTGTAACTGTTGTTGTTTTTTTCTTTACTTTTTTATATTGTTGCTTAAATGCATAAACAGGATGTCTTAGCAGAAATAAGTTATTTAATAAATTAGGAAACTGAAAATAATAAATTGTTGTTGTGTATTGTACTGGATTTAACGTATTTTTTTTCATATTCAAAGTATTGAGATAAAAAATTAATATTGAAGAAAATCTTTTTCATGGGGGAATAACTAAAAACGTTTTTAGAGGATCTCATGTTTGTGAAATGAAATACATTTTTGTTTGTTTATTTAGTTTTTTTTTTGTTGCGTACACATAATTGCGTCACCTGCAAAAAAATTAGCTTTCTTCCTGTCGCAGTTTACCTACAAGATACCTACATTCTGTTGACAGACATATTAGAAATAGAGTCCCGCTATACTTTTTGATTACAAAACCTTAAAAATTACAAATTGTATATTTTTATCAAACCTTTAAAATTACAACATGAACGCTGACTCACCTCAATCGGGTCAAAGATTAAATCCCTAATTACGTTCTCCTCGGCCGGTATTGATGTTATTAAATTTGAAGGTAAACCGTCTCGATCCAGCCAAGTTGTCGGAAGGTGTTGTCTGTAATTAATAAGGTTAATGCGAGCATCGGCTGTGCGTGAGCCGTAAACGCCGCGATCCATTCATCGAGTCACCTCGTACTACGAGATGTAGGTTCATAATAGGATACTGGTTTGTGACTTGGTAGAGGGATAAAGTTAGATCCTTTGATAAGACTAAAGTGTATTTAGATAAATGTGTGTAACGAGTGACGTAATTTGCTTTACTCTTATAAAACTACGTGTACCTACCTCGTCCGTGAGGTAGGTACACGTAGTTTTATAAGAGTAGAGTCTTTGTTTTCTGAGCATGTTCAAACGGCTGGACTAATTTAGATATGTTAAAATATTAAATAGAATCTCGGGGTGATCGCCGCAGTATCGTTGTGTAGAAGTGTTTATTATAAATTTGGTGTTGTTTAGATAACTGAGTTCTAAAATTAAAAAAAAGTTGGAATCCAAAGCTGAAAAAAGATAATGCATCTATAGTTTAATTGAATAATAACAATGTTGAACTTGCTGATAAATACTCGTGAAAAACCGTTGCAACGCTTAATAATGACTCATTCTCACGATGGTAACTAGAAGAATCTATAGTCATTGGTAAAACACGGCGCGTATAACTAAACAATTCACAACCAATTACGAGTCAATCAAATTCAAGTAAAACAGGTCCCTTAAATCTGCGAGCAGGCTCTCGGTCCCTTGCTCTGTACATTTAACAGGAGCCTTAATCACTATTTAATTATGCGGAACTCGGGCGTCGCGGAAAAGAGCCCAACTTAGCGATTACTCCATGTTTTTGTTTCACCCTCCTGAAACGCCCCGTTGTTTTGAGCCGCAATGAATTGTCATTATATTCGCGAGTACCCTAAAGTGTGGGAAACAACTGGAAGTAAAAGGGAATGCATAATGAATTATATTAAGATTAGCAGTATCTTAGTAATATGCCTAAATTTTTGCGTTTTTGATTTGGCTCTCAGCCGGACTTTCGTCGTTTGACTTTTCATATATTATGTATCTTTATTGTTTTCATGCGCAGAAAGCAAAACGAATAATATTTCCGTAAGGTGTGTTACGATGCAATTAACAAATTCTTGGTCAGCGGCCTCGCTAGATTATATAGCTGGGAATCGACTGACGCTTATAGCTAGCAAGTTCGAGTTATTGAATTTACATATACAAAATTAAATATTCAAAGTAAGCTTATTTGGTTCGTCTCTGCTGTCTGCTGGAGGCGTCTGTTGTCAAATAAAACAGCATATAGTTTTCGCAAATATTCGAGGCTAACAAAAATTTCTCTAAAACCTCGTTCGTTTTCTTGGCACCTAGACAGAAAAAAAAGAAAAATCTATTATACGAATCTAATACTTCTTCTTTTAATATTGACGTCAAGCAAGCCACAAGCAGCAGTAAAAATCATCAAACGTTCCGAGTTCTCACAGTAAAATTGAATTTAGCTCTCGAAAGCACCTCGAGACATAAACGGGGATAATCCTCTCAGATGCAATAAAAACAAACAAATTGCACGTAAAGTAATGCCGAGAGCTTTGCCCACTCCGCGGCAACGCGTGGAGGCCTTTAAATCCTTATTTATATGATAACGCTATTATTCCTCGTCGGCCGGTTTTGTTTTCTTATGTACTTTCTTTGTAAGTGAGAGGTTATGTGTGATAAACTCTATTTCGGGTCGTGAGGTAAAGCGGTGTGTTTAGTAGGATATAATATGTAGATCTTTTAGTAATATAATAACAGATTTTGGTTTTTCCCATTGTCACTAGGCCACGACTTTTTCTCATATAGGAAAAAATCTATGACGTCTAATCTTGTAATTAATTCCTCATAGTTCTATATTCTCCAAACCATTAAATAAGCAACCTAAATATTTGCAGAAATAACAGAACAACAAAACGAGTAAAAACTCTAAAACAATTCCAACTAAAGAAATCGTAATTAAAACAAGCTACATGTAAAACAAACGCGATTCCAAATAAACCATGAAACTTAATTCCCCCGCAGTACGGCTTAAACGCGTACACCCGTCCCCAAAAGTTGTGTTACAAACAAGTGTGCGGTGTTATCACGTCGTAAAATAAAAGTAATGACCGCGCTGCGTGGCCCGTTGTACGCGTTACTATTTGAATATAGTGGTATTGAAATGTGGAATATTTTATGTATTGTAATGCTTATGTGGTGTTAGGGACAAATCTCTCGAATGATAGTGTAAACATAACTACTGATGAAAGTTTATGTCTGTTAAAGGTTGTAGATCTGTTTGAACAATGTGATAATTCGAGAACGATAAATGTAGATACTGAGTGAAACAAAAGAGTTTTGGTGGTGAATAGAGTTAGCACAGCTGTAGGCGTGTTTGTATTACGTCTAATCCAATTAATTGACAAGTCAGTAGGGTGATGATAGGCGTTGCAAGATAGTTTAGGTTTAGTCAGTAAGAGTCTGACACTACCCATGTCCTTTCCCGACCCATCGTCAAATTAAATATAGTGTGATGCAGTTGTAAAGTTAAGTCGATCTCCTATAGGTATAAATTACTTAAATCATAAGTGTTTCGTAAAACATTTCTTCTTAACATTGTTATGGCAGAAAAAATCCTAACTTCTTTTCATTCGATAAACCATCTAAGCGACAAAAACGTATTAAAAAATGTAAAAGTGTATTGGATTTTTTAATCTTATTAAAATCTTAGCTACCTGCAACGCGTTAAAACGGAGAATTAAGGTAACTTCGTAGAATTAACGCCTACGACGGTAATGTAGGGAAAAATAAATATTGCGCTCATAATTTCATTTCTTGGCATAATCATTTTCATATGACGACATGAACGTGCTGACGTACTCATACAGGTCGACCTAAACAATGGTTTTATTGGAACCAAGAATAGTTACGTTCATAACTGGCTCTCAACAGGAGCAGGACAGACAGAACAACGGCTGATTTGAGGTAACGTCAATAATTCCAATAAAACAACAATGGGGATCGTTTTATCAACAATATAATTTTCATTCCTTTTGTTATAGTCTTTAGAATTCACAAAAATAATTATAGAACCGAAAATGAAAATTACTAGCGATATTTATTATATCATCATTATATCAGCTAGGAATCTGTCATTGCTAAAACAATCCCTTCCCTCATTTCTGCCTCTTTAATTTCTATTGTGTGTTCTGCTTTAAAGCGTTTCTAGTTCGTTTAGTTTTAGTATACAATGAAATTTATGCTTTATTTATGTTTTCTATTGTCGTTCATCAAAAGTTCAATTTTTCGAACAGTCTCCCCAAATCCCTTTCTCACTTTAAAAAATAGTTAAAATAAACCCCAATCCTTAACCCTCAGGCGATAATAGATGGCATCGTAACCCATAACTAGGAACGGGATAAAAAATAAGTTGAAGTCGTTTCACATTGCCCGCATCTGGTGCTAATGTGTCCAACTTTTGATAAAGCCGTAGTGCCGAACAAATTGGGCGTTGAATCACTTTTTCATGTTCAACAGTTAAGTGATATTTTAAGGTCACGTTAGAAATGTTCTGTGATTTGAAACGGGGTTACTCAAAAAGGATACGGTTTCAAAGTTATGGTAAGGAACTTTTGGTCGCAGTGAATTACTGAGCTCACAAGGAAGTAAAAAGTGCGTTCAATTTTCGATACTATACCTATATAAAAAGAGTTTTACCTTAAAAAAAATAAGGTGCTTTTTATTCGAAACGCTATTAATAATTAATGACACATACAGTGTAACTTGTGTATCCGCTGAATTCATAATGACCCTTGATCAATACTTTAATTGTATTTGTAGAGATATGTAGATATTGAAGAAACGGGAGTACGTGATAACGCTCTGTGACTAAGAAACTTCGATCAGTTTCAAATATGATAACGATTCATTGATAAAGCAATAATACATTCAGATGGTAATCCTAAAATTCTGAAATTCTATTGAATTATTTTCCAACTTTTTTATTTAATGATACAGTATTTTCTTTATGAATTTCCCTATAGATAATATAAATAGGATATGTAAGAAATACTTTTAAACAGATGCATGATATAAATATGTTACTTAGCTCTCAAAATATAATGTTTCATAAATCGACCAAACCAAATACGCTATCGTTTAAGAGTTAGAGACATGAAATCACAACAGATTTGAAATAAAAATGAAAACAATTATTTAAAAAAAAACTACTATTTATCATGTAGAAATAACGTAATAATCAGGCAACCCCAAGTATAATTAATGTCTTCTACAGGTGTAATTTATGTACGTAAAGTGTGTTTTACTTAAATAGAACCGCAGCATATACATATAAGACTTCTCGATTAATGAGATGAATCATTGCACTAGAAATGCTCTCTAAGCACCTGTCAATCCTATTAATCTTTATCTATCTCTATCATTTATCATTTTCCTTATGCGGTCAAACTCACGCAAGCGACAAACGTGAAAATGAACTCTACTACTTTGCAATAAGAACTAAATTGTATTTATGTATCCCTACAATGTAAGGTCGATTTTATCTCGGACACCTTTATCTCAAGTGTGGAATAATGTCGAAATATATATAACATACATTGTGTTACCTCACCATAACAGTTGCCTTTGAAGACCTATCGAAAATGTCTCTTAAAATCAATATATTTGTGATCTGTGTGTTGTGTGTGGCTTTGTACAGTGCCACGGATCTGAATATAGGAATAATTAACGGACAGTTGGGGTACCAGGAGCAAGTCAAGCTCAGCAGTATACCGCTAACAGTGAGAGTGAAGAACGTATTCTACACTTCCAATAACACGAAAGTTATAAAGGTCAGTGCTTTATTGATGTAAGACATGGACATCAACGTGGTTGTGGTGTCTTCTCTTATAGAGAACGAAAGATCAACAGTTTAAATGGTGTTTGGCAGTTTCAGACTTCACTTCTCTTTCACATTTTTACTTACTTTCCATAATCATTTATTGAGACATTATAAAAGCTCATAGCTGCATAGGCAGAATAGAAATTGAATTTGCAACTTCAAAGTACAAAACATAATTGTCCATTCAGATATTAACCCCACAGACCGACACAGGCCTTTACCTAAAATTGTTCATAACCATTCTCACGAACGACACTTAGTAAGAAGTCACCCTTATGTGTCATGCTGTCTTTATCTTTTCCAAACGAAATGTAGAGACGTCACTTATTTAACCATTTCCCAGTCTCGTGAGTCTAAACTATTGTGACTATTGGCTGAATTTCGAAGTTGTTTAATGTCATTTTTGAATGCGTTACAATACCGCTTCGTACTGTGACTCTGTGTATTAAGGCATGCAATCATGTAACTCTAGTTTTTCGTTTCCAGGGTATATCAGCTGTGGATCTGGCTAATACTAAGGCCAAAGTGAAGATCACAGCGGGCGGCGTCAACTTCTCATTTGTAAACGTCTTACTCAATAGCGAGCGAGGCGAAAGCCTTAACTATTTGGTTCAGATATATGTGTAATAGTCTTGTCACCTTTTTATATCCTATTTTATAATTTTAGAAGTCATATAAGCTATGGCATCTTATTTTCAGAAATAAATGAATTAATCATATATTTTGTTTTCATTTCATTTAACTTAATTTTAAATATTTTTAGGCCCAAGGATGCCTAAGGATGGGAGTTATAAGTTTGACGTGTCTTTTTGTCTATCATCATAGCTCCCACACAGATTGAGCAATTTCAATTTATTTTTTTTGTATGAAAGGCGTTGTATGAATAATAATATAGGCGAGTGTTTACAAATCATGTTCACTAAAAATCAAGCAAGCCGGTTAAAAGTTGTGGGGTTTGCAATTCTGCTAAAGATGATTTTAATGTGAGTAACGGATGAAATTTTTATTTTTAAAAGATTAGCTTGTTAAATATTTCAAACGAGACATGAGATCTCTAAAAAGCAAGGTTATCGAAGATAACTTGACTTTAACATTAACCATTGCTGAATCATGTCAAAAATGTTTGCAAAATACAAATGTATTTGTCTACTACTTTTACGACGTCGATGGTATATGTGTGATACTAAGACAGTTACATAATAAATTAAAAATCTGATAAATTATGTAACAAATTATAATCGTATTTAAGTAATGTATTCGACTATACCTGCCATCTGTTTCAGACAGATGAACAGAACAGACTCTAGAAAAATGCGGAAATATCATTTTAGCTAAACACAATTTACAGAAAATACCTTACAGCTAAAAGCAATAATTGCATCGCATATTTTCATAATTTTCATTGCATATTTTCTATTGCTCCTCTCTCGTGTATATTTTTTACCCCGCATCGCGAGTTATTCCGATCAATAACGCAGCTATTTCCAGATAAAACGTTATTAATGAGTTTGCTGATTAAAATTCCAATAAATAACAATATGGCAGAGTTTAATGAGTGCGTGTAAAGTATGCAAATGCTAGGTATATGAGACTACGCTCACATATTGGTCAGGGGGCATCGATGCGTGTGCAGCCCGGGAGCTGACGGCTTTAATGAATTCATTTAAAATTTAAATTAAATTGATATTTGCAAACGTTTAATGGTTTTAATAAAAGTTACTAGACTAGACATCCCGAAGAAGAAAAAACATTTTTTTTGTTACTTCTAGGCATCCTACTTATGAGTTTCTAAATAGGCATACGCAGTTAAGGGTCTCTACTTAAAAAAATGATATTTTTAGTTTTGAATTAAATTTAAGTGAGCATTATTGCTAGGTATTCCTGTACACTATAGTAGCATTTTTTAATCAGCAATAACTTAAGTCTAGCTTTGAATATACCTATCTCATGAAAAAGTGTTACACATATTCATAAATACATGTCGAAAATTATCCGAAACGATTTTCAACTATGCAAATAATAACGTACCTCTGAATTTAATAAAATAAGTGAGCACTACCTGTATGATATAAAGTCATTGTCCGCGATGCCCCAGCTCCCGGCCTGCCATGTTTACTCTGGCCCCGTTGAATATGCAGTGCACTGGGCGTGCCCTAAACTCTTGTAAGCCTTTGTTTGGGCCCGATATTGGATCCCGACGTTTATCGGCCACTTTGATACAGTCTCTAAAATATTCATGTTGTTTATAGGCGAGCTCGTGCGTTCGTTACTATACAGTCATGAGTTGTTGCTGTTTTTGGGAAAGCTTGGACGGTAATTACCTCTTTGGAGGTAATTGAGTCATTTCCTGCCGGAGCCTGCCAACTAGAATGTACAGTATACTGAAGTGTTGTCGCGCTTTTAATTTACAATGGCAACACTCCTCTTTTTGGAAAGGCGGGGGAAGCTTCATGGACACCCACTCCCTCGGTTGAGGAAATGGGTGGTGTCAGACTCTCACTGACTAAACCTAAACCGAAGTGCTACGTAATCCGCGTTTTTGTGTCGGTGACTGGCAATGCCTCGCAATCCTTCATGCAAATGGCAACAATCCTGATTTTATATTCATTGGAAGCACATTTTTTTAACGTCGTAAACTAAGCAGAGCTTCTATTATTAGTACCTACTAGACAACTCATAATCGTACCAACATTATACTATATCTAAATTCCAAAAGTGTATACAAAATTTTACTACAATCGGTTCAGTCGTTTTGGCTCCTTAGCCAGACAGAGATACTACTTATCGCATTTATAATAAACTAGCTGCCGCGACTTTGTCCGCGTGGTTAGAAGATAAGTTGGGAATTTTTGAACAGAAGCCCTCGAAGATGAATAATTTTCCCTGTGTTTTCCACATTTTCCATTGTATCTTCGCTTTTATTAGTCGCAGCGTGGTATATAGCCTAAAACCTTCCTCGAATGGTCTATTCAACACAAAAATAATTTTTCAATTTGAACCAGTAGTTTCTGAGGTAAGCGCGTTCAAACAAACAAACAAACTGTTCAGCTTTATATATAAGTGTTCACTCAGTATTGTTTAATATACTAATGTAATTCTTTCGAATACTCAAACCACATACGTTTACGACGAGATCAATATCGTTTTAATTAAATGAATACTTACCAAAATGAAGACTAAGAGTCGTGACGCAAACAAATTGAGGTTGTTGTCGGATGCGGCGACATTACAGCGCAATCAAACGCTCGTTAACACGCCAAGTAATTACTGCACTGGACCTAACTGCTGACTAATATTCTAGCAGTTTAGCGTCACTGGCAGGTGGGGATACCGACCTCTGCAGATGAAGATATGTGTATGTACCTTACAAGTAATACATACTTGTGCAGAAATACTTTCCTGTTTCGAGAATATTGTGTTTGACTAAATCTAATGATATAAATATGTTTAGTACGTGAGACAGAAAATATTTTCCAAAAAATATTGAATATTAAATTTTCATTTTATCACTTCATCAGTAGGGAAGATTAAAAGCACTTAAGATGATGAAATGTACGGTAGGGGCTAGACACATCACTTGTAAGAGAAAAATGTACTGAACAGATTTTTAATTACTGTTTCCACTTCAGTATTCGCTTACGAGATATTATTTTAGGAAATCTGACTGACGGACTATATAGTTTTTGTTTGTCAAATTTCCTAACGCTTATTTTTTTTTAGCTTGCATTAGTTTCGAAACCGTCAAGGCTTTTGATAACTGGTTTCTTTATAACTTCCTATTTTTTTTTGTAGTATGGGTTTCAAAAAAGAAAGTTTACTGTACTCTATATTATGTTTTTTTATATTTTCATTTCTGGACAGTACCTCTAAAAAATAAAATTATAGATCGAGAACGAAATCCCGAACACAATTAAAAATCACCAGCAGACATCTCTGCAGATCCCTGAAAGATAGAGTCATAATGATAAACACATAAACACACGTACCTATGTACGTAATAGGCGGAGCGGTGGTATAGTTGTTCCAGTAAAACTTAGCAACCACTTTAGAACTTAGGGCCCGCAGACCGACACTCTGACGTCACGCTCCATGTGGCTTTGAATAACTGATGTCGCTCCCCAACTTTGTGTTACACATGTATTTTTAATTAGTGTTGCTATTTTAAATTGCTTTTTCTTTTGCCATTTGTTTTTGTTTATGTTCATTAATTTATTCAAATTAAAATTGAAATTTATTTATTTATTAAACATAAGCGGAAATCCTGATGGAAACTAACATTTTAGTTGCACTATATTTCACCTTGAAACGAATACAAATAAATTTAGTGTTAATAAATGTTCTACTTTAAAAAATATTGGCTTATCTACTTAAACTAACCCGTTGGTAGACTAGAGCAGTGAATGATAATGGAAGATAGAGATCTTGTTTTTTTTCTTGTAGCCTTAGGATGAGTTTACGTTCCCAAATTAAAAGAAAACTTTGAAGTAAATGTTATTTAATTCAACTATAAATACTCTAGTATATTTATAACGTATTTTATACGAAATGTATGTTAAAAAAATGTTCAAGTATGATTGCAAACCTATACGTAGGTACATACTAAGTACTAGGAGTACAGAAGGTACGTGCAATGTGCAGCCGGCGTATCTAGGCGACGCGTGACCAGCGGCGTACTGCGCTCAGGGTACCAATGAGACCAATATCCCCAATGAAAAACGTGGACGGAGATATATTCTTAACGTTATTGGAACAAACAATCCTATTGAGTTATTTATTTTGCGATGATCCAGTCAGATATATAGTGGGCATGTGACGAGATATTGTGATAGAAGAAAAGGGAATCGAAGAATGAGGCCTCGAATAGAATAAAACATCATTGCCAACTCATTAGTCATTTTCTTCTTTTATTATTCGCCCAAGCCATCTGTTAAAGGCTACAGTGCGTACTAAGTAATTTTCGAAATACAAATACAACTTTGTGATACATTGGGGCAATGTTTTTTTTTTGGGAATTAACTAAGTTGGACAGAGTCGTTCTTAATCTTTTATTTGATAACGGTTTACTCACACGTATTTGTCAGAATTATCTGACTAGTTTGGTACATAAACGAAGTCCGCTTCACGAAAGATGTTGTAAAAAATGTAGTTAGGTAAACATGGACTGTGTGCAAGACGTATAAGATAAATGTATCAAGACGCTTTTATAGATTTTATCCACTATTGCTCAAAAATATGTTTTTAATAAATCGAATAAATGTGTGCTTGTCAATAAATAAGAATTTTGCTCTAACATGCACATTTACAGGCTTAGATCTAATAAATACGCTGTTCGATCTATTGTACCTGGCTAACAATAATATATTCGAACAATACAACGACATTTTTTTTACCAATGAGAAGAAACTTTACAACATATGGGCGAGCGCACGAAGTAAACCTCACACGTTACATAATCAAAGCGACTTGTTAATTCCGCGCTGCGAGACGGGAAGCGCGCGGTCTTCGGCGCACGGGTCACGTCTCGTTTTTACAACCGACTCAGCTGCTCGGGCGGCCAATTGCAAAAAAAAACACGCCATTTAATATTTCATTCGAGCCCGAACCATTTCATGAGGGAATCAATATATTTTAAATTCTAATTCGGTTCAATACTCAAAGAGTCTTTTACAGCGGCAATCGATTCTGGTGAATATAAAGTGGGCTGGTTACCGCAGAGCCCGCGGTGATTTTGTTGTAGAATTTTAATGTTTCATTGTATTTAGAATATTTGTTGTGTCTTGTTTTGTAAGCTGTGTTTATTTAGAGAATATATTTTTGTTTTATTTTTAAGACTATATTATCATCTAGTAGCAGCTTGGTCGTCGTTCTGGACATTCTTGGAATTGTAACATGATGCTAACAATATGTATTATGCATCGTTAATTAGAACACGTTACTTGTCAGTGAGTCTTATTGAAATGTGACAAAGGGCGAACTAATCAACAACCTATACATTTCATTGTCCGTCGCGTATTAATACATTGAATATCTATACCGAAATGTCAGTATAATGTTACACAAGAAAGCATATTTTTTGGAGCAGTCATATTAATGTTTGAGAAAACAATAATGTTATTTATTGCCTAAAACGTCAATTTTCTGGTCAATATCACGTATTTAATTACAACGTCATTTGACTTAAATCTATAATTATAATCATAACGTTATAATAACAATAATAAATACGTCCAATCGGTAGTGATAACAATAGGACAAATAGATATATATTATTGGGAATAACGGTAATCGCCCGGGGACATTTTGTTCATATATTCATGTGGGCTAACTGGATATAACTGGACATAACTGGATTTCCAGTAATGAGGATTGTGGGCGCGCACATTAGCGCCATTCTACTATAATTATAATCTACGTTTTGTTAAGCTGTTTAATTAAATTATGTGAAAGCTTCTTCTGTGACTATGTATCGGTTTATGACTTTAAATGTTTATCTGATAAATCTATTCGTAGCTCATATGCTCTCAGCTCCTATGGTTCGCTGTGGGGAGACTCTTCACGATGATGTCCACGATCTGGTCTTCAGTTTGGCCTTGGGTATAAGGAGTTTTCATTGGCGTTGTAGTTAATCCACCTATCGGTTAGTATAAAACAGAATAATGATAATCTTTTCAACTACTCAACTCATGTACCAATGAGTATTTCATTTGAAGGATAAAATCCTTCAAATAAACAAAACTAGTAACTTTTTTAACTTAAGTAGTCTCAATTTGCCGACTTAACGTAATACGTTCATACTTAGCTTTACGAAAGGTGAGGCTATTGATTCATATCGACATTTAGAATTTTATCAGCTAGCTCTGTTTTCTAAGTCAAAATAATTGACAAATGAAATGGAAATCTTTTGATAAAAGCAAATATTAAAAGCTCTTTAAAAAAATACATTTGGCAAGCATTATCACGTTTGATGAAAGGAAAATTGGGAAATATCTATGTAGATTTAAATTCGTGTGAATTATTAAAATTTATGAAATTGAGAGATATCTGGAGGAAATATTTGACTCCTTGGTTTATGAATTGCTAATTACGATGAAAAGGACATGAGTCATGTCATGAAATATGCTGAGTATTACAAAGCAGTAGGACGATATTGTTGCGAACTAAATATGAAATTTTGTTTTCAACATCCCAATAATCTTTTCAAAAAAATATTTTTGAATATTTCAACTTTCTAAAATTCTCAAATGACAGTTAAGGATAAAAGTGGATTTTAGTCTACAGTAAAATTCCGTCACAAATGAAATATGAGGGTTATAATCAATGGTACGTACAATCACCAGCGCGGTGAAACAACTCGCCGCCAATTCGCCAACATCGCTCACTTTATTCCATTCGTGTCTAGCTCGTCACTTTTATTCCGCACTTTGGCTTCCACCTCAATTCAGCCACTCTCGTCTTTCCCTGCATCTGAATTTACTGAATTATTACCACAATCTGAATTCAATTCTAAGCTAACAGGCATAAAGTTCAAATTAGAGTGTTTCAAATTCTATCTGCAATGTTTTTACTTTTCATTGCGACGGAATATGATGCAGAAATGTAAGATGTAAGGACAATTGAGTGTGGAGGGGTGGGGGGAGGGGGAGCGAGTGTGTAGTGCGTCTTTTTGTCTCCACTGTGAAATATTTTTTTTAAATAGCGCTCTCTGTAACGTCTCGGAGGTTACAGATATTTTCTTGTGAGCTGCATTTCTGCGTAATTTCTGTTGCCTCGCGGCGACTACTCCGCGATATAAGAATATTGTAGTATAATGAAGCGTTAAATAAAAGTCGATGTAGCTATTTTGTTTGCGATATAGGATAAGAGCTCGTGTGTGTTTCGCTAAATAGATCAAATGTGGAGTTCAAAGTATCTATTATGTTTAATACAACATTCTTATATACAAATAAAAAAATACGTTCAACAATTAAACGAAAAAATAATTAGCTTTTAATAAAATTTGAAATACTTCATACTTTGAGTTGAAGATATAATTTACGCATTGAAAACAAACCAATCTGTCTTGAAAACATCAATCAGTCACTCCAATTCGTAAACAAACAGAAGAAATAACAGCCCATCCAGCACACCCTTGCTCCGCGCCTATCCGAGGCTTATTTCATATTTCCTGACAAGACAATGGAAAATTTGACACCTGAATCTGAAACAATGTTTCGACGGCACACTCAGGCCTCGAGGGATTTCAATATCGCTTTTCAGTAACAGCCGGGAGGGAGTCTTCCGTTATGAAACCTCCTTGCAAGGCTTCTAATGTTTACTTGTACGCAATTATTACGAAACGGTTTCATGGGATTCATCGTCAAGAGATTTTGATAGTATTCTTTGTTACTTTTAGAGATGTGTTTTTATATACAGTTATTCATAATCATTTGTTACTGTTAATTATCTTGAAGCAGGTTATTTCGACTCTATTGAACTGAAGGGTTTTCCACACTGACGATGAAATGTAAATTCACAAACAAATACATTCACGAAACCTAACCAATCCAACAGTGAGCAAATATAGTTTTTTTGTCTATATGGGAAGAGGCGTTTTCATATTCATTAGATGTGTACAGAGTCAAGACCAAAACTCAGAAGTCTATAAGTTTAGGTCACTCTATGTTAACTCATGTCAACATATTGCGATGTCGTTTGGGGATTAGTTGTGTAGTGTGGAGCGAGGGCGCTGTAAACAGGGATTGCTCATCAAAACTTTATTTATTGTCCCTCTATTATTATTGGTTATGACTTCAGATTATCTTATTCCTTTAGCTGTACCCGTGTGTGCTGCTGTTATGTTAATTGTTGATCTTATTGTGGTTTGATTTTAGAATATGTTGGAATGTCTTTCATTAAAATGAAAATGTTTTTAAGAAGAACTTAATTTGTCCAACCTTTGTAGCTACTCAATTATTTTCTTTTGTTTTATTTATTAAGATTCGTTAAATTTTTATTTAAGAAATAATACAAAAGGTTTTATGAAATGTGTATACCTAGAGTTTGAATCCACTCAGAAAATGCCTGTCTTCTATGAAATGTTTACCATTTCAAGTTGAGATGAAGTCAAGTAGCCGTCTACGAGTTAGTTCAAACGCGGCTCTTCAGCCCCCGCCGCACGCATCCAACGTAATGTCTCAAAGGTAATATTTAAACTGCACCAGACTGCTCTTCTACTTTAAATTCTCTTTAAATTTTATGTGCCACAATGTACGTTGCTAGCCCCGTGATTTAAATCGACTCTATTTTTTTCGCTTCTACAACAGTTGATTTACATTCAAATGTTAGTAGTAGAAATCAAAAATGTATTTGTATGAATATTGTTCTTTGTTTTTTCAGTAAGAGGATTCTTCAGGATCTAGAACAAATTGGGACAACCACAGCCTTGTTGGCGTTGCGGTATCTGTACTGCGAGTGGTTTAGCAAATGTGGCTGCTGATTGTGTACAGTGCACACTCCCACGTGTCGAGTTCAATTACAGTAGCAGTACTGTAGATAAATGAAAAAAGTAAATAGATATCGAAGCTAGATATAAATTCGAAGATATAATTTTATTTGCTGTAGGAAATAATGCATTTCGTGACGTCAACACAATGCACGTTAATCTCCACTCAGATCGACGGCATCACGTCCGACAAGTGCTTAGGATCCTCTTTGTTAGCAACCGCAATATACAAGCACAAAGAAATTGTGTAAAAGTATTTCCTTTGCAGCCGGCCGCGTCTGAGCGCTCACGTGAAATTGTAAAATATTGCAAAACGCTATACCCGATGGTGGATTATTGCGGTAACGAGAAATTTCCAACTGACATCGTCGGCGGATGCACGTACACCGATCTCGATGCACTTAGTACTGAGAACTTTCCCCCTCGGCATTAGAAGATCTTTTTGTAAAACCAACTTCCAAGCGGAAAGGAATTTTACTGCCGACCAATAAAGTCGATAATTGAATCGGAGAGTTTATCTTACTGTTTAAGTGAGCATTAAGGAAAAGGATGTAAGATTTGGTTCGACGATAAAACGGTTTGGACTTTATGATATTGAGTATAAATTTGATTTTAAATTAAATGTAGGAGAGTTTATGTTTCCAAAGGATCAGGAAGAAATGATAGCATTTGTAGACTAAACTGTGGGATGGCAGGCAAGACTGAATGCGATGTAGGTAAGTGAAGGAATTCTTTTTATTTTTCAATTAAGTCTAATGAAATCTACGGGAGCGGTAGGTTGGTATAGCGGATGTTACAGCTCGATAGTTTGATTTAATAACTTTCCGATTTCTAGCATTCTTATAGAAGTTTTATCGGAAGTATTTTTAATTACACTCTATAATAGATAGTTAGCTTCAAGTTATTTGTTTTTGCATGAGCGCCTGATATTATTTTTACAGCATATTAAAAAAAAAAAGATTTATGAGTGCAACAATTAATTTTTCGAAGAATCAAACTCGCCCTCTGCATTTTAATTTTATAGTTCAGTTGTCTGTTTCTATTATGTTTTTTAGGACATTTTGAAACTTAAACTTATTTGCTGACTAATTTTTTTACTAGATTATTTGACTCTTACTCATTTGAAATAAAACGTATTATTAACGCATAATATGTTTTGTAACAAGTATTTGTAAGTTTTGTAACATATTCATAATTGAGTTTAAATTTTATTCCTATTTATTTATATAAGCCATAACTATATACTGATAAAATTTTAGAAATTTCAGCATTGTGTCCAATTCTAGGTTAAAATAGAACGAGTCTGGAAAAAAATACAAAAAAATCTTCGTCATAGATTAAATAATATTCATTACTTTTACACAAGGAAATACCGTCAGTGAAATTGAAAGCAATACGTTACAAAGTTTTTAGAGTGCAGAGCGGCGGGTGATTTGTCGCGGCAAATGGCCGAGACGAGATTAACTGCTGGCGCCCGCCGATAGATGGCGGTGTCCACTGCCCGCTCTACTAAGACGCCGCACATTTGATGAATGCAATCTTCGTATTAAGTCTTATTAGCAAAGTGATTTATGATGTGGGTAAGCGTTATGCTTCAACGTTTGAGCGTTGCAATGAGATAAGTTTTCAGTAACCACTTTTACGTTTAGTATTCCTTTTGCAATATTGAAACAATACAAACGGTAGTTACTACCCTTCTTGTAAATAGGGATAGTAAGTGGAGATAACAGTTTTATTTTTATTCCCTCTTATCAATAAAGTAAGCTACTACGATACCCTTTAGTGAGACCCTATATTAACTTAGCAAGCAACTCGTACTAATTGACTAAAATAAAACAGTACTATTGTCCAGGGACCTTTGTATAATAATTGTATTTTATTTTTCCAAAGTATTCTTTATGATATTGGTTCATGTGACCCAAGGCTACGTAGATTAACATCCCACTTCCAAAACGTTGGTGAGGTAATCGAGGAAATGCGAACCGCTAAACTATCTTAAAGTTAACTTCATAAATCAATCGTCTGTTTCCTAAAACTCGTTTAAAGTTACTCTAAACCTAGCATTTCCTTAAACCGACGCAAAATAATTACGTTTGCAGATTATTAAGATAAAAACGTTAACTTGCCACAGAGTGTCTCTTTTTTGTATATTCATTCTAAAACCCATTAAAATGTTATGTTCACTCGATAATTTTAAATAAGTCTAATTTTAATTTTAAATCTTAAAAGATGGCTGAAAAAAAAGGTTATCACCCAACTTCATCTGATATTGAAAATGTCACAAAACAAAATAAGAAACGACTGCGGTTTCAAACAAACGAATACATACTAAATAAATTTAACGTTAACGATATACAATACATAATAGATTTCCCGTTACAAATCGGCTTATAAGCGCCGTTATGTTTTTGAATATGCATAAAATTGCAATATTCAGCATCCATTACTGCAAATTCGTAACAGGCACTCTCTATAAATCTTGCTAAGCGCGCAACGAACGATATCGTGGCAAGTGAGACGATTAATTTGCAATTCGAAAGAGTCGAAGGATTTTTGTCCGCTGGGAGGTGCTTTAGTTACTTAATTACATACAACTGTGGACTTAGTTTCAGTGCATTCGGAGCAAGAATTATAACGGTTAGCTTATATTGATCGAATTAAATTTCGTATTGAAATCATTAATATTCCGTTTAGAATAGAATATTCCATACCATAATTAGTTGATAATGTAATAATGCACGTTAAAGCTTTTAGTCACCACCTATCTACGTTATGCACGAAATAGCTCGTAGGCCGTAGCACCGTAGCCGTAGCAATCAAAATTCTGTTCGTAGCATGGCGATTTCGCATCGCTCAGTGGGCTCTCGCGGACGCAACCAAAATTAATTATTGCCGTATATTGTAAGGCATTTTTGAATCGCCGTTATTACTTCGAAAGTTACTCTTACGTTTGACTCACGTGTGTTTTATTAGTTAATTACTCAAATTTTACTATTGTTTACGATTGCTTTAATATAGTATTATAAGTTTATTGCATAAGAGAAGTTATATCCCAGTTTAATAGTCATTTAATTCTTCCAATTACAATAGTTTTCTATACTCGATATTTATTTTTCCTGACACCACTCATGTTTTATTTCACGAATAAAAAAATATTGATTAAGTTAATAATAATTAATCAAATTACACCACTGACACAAATCCCGATATAATTTTACCTTACCCTCATTACGGCAAAAATAAACAGTGTTAAGCGAACGGTTATTCGCATAAATTCTAATAAAACGTTTAATAATGTATGGAATTTGTGAGGTCGGGCATGCAATTACGACGTATAATTGGGTCAACTCCTGGCAGTAGCCCCTGGCTAATAGCTTAGCCTAAATCAATTGAACACAGCTGATAATTGTGACGGAGTCAGTCTTAATGGAATCTTTGCTAACTCGATTCTTTAATTTGCATAACGTTAAGTGTAAGACTGGATTAATCTGATGCTGGAGAGCGGCGGGCGTCTTGTTCGCATTGTTTATCTTAGAGAAACTTGGGAGAGTCTAATTTTCATTTGCCGTGCAATTGTAGAGTTCAGGTTTTGTGTTGCGATTTCCATGACGTTTGATGTTTTTAAATTACATTTGAAACCAATAATTAAATAAAAATATAAACTTTAAAAATGATATTTATACACTACAATTAATACAAAAACAAAATGATATTGATATAAATTAAAACTCTCATCACCCAGTTCCCACCCACACATATAAAAACCAAATTAAAACTTCTCGAACTTCCAGCGAGATAAGACAGAACAAGCAACCGATCTCATTCTTGACTTAAGCACAAAAACCATCTAATTTTCTCGTGGCCGTAAACCCATAAATTCACAATGGAGCCGAGCGATAGAAGAAACTGTAACGCGTTAACGTTCCGACAACAAAGAGGCATTCAAAACGATCTCCATCTTAGTTAAGAGGCCGACACTCGAAACGCGTTCGTCAATGCACACTCGAGTTATTGCTTTCGAAACGAGCGCTTCCCTTAACCCTCACAACTGAACAGCTATTCAAATACGACTATAAATCCATAAAACCCCCATTTCACTAACATTGCTGGTCAAGTGTACCCTGACCATTTTTTTGTGTGAGAAGCGAGCAATGGTGAGCGTGTCATTCGAGAGCGTCGTGTTAAATGAAGCATACCGATCCACCGTTGGTGGGGATCGTGAGAGGTGCACGGTGTAAGTGCAGGGATGCATTATGCAGTTGGCGAGTCGATGGAATTACTGCAGCCGGGGCATTGCGAGCATCATCGTAAACTTAGTTCAGTTTCACTAATGTTTAGAGATGGTTTAACCGACTGTTAGCAACTTTGACAGCGGGTTTAATTCGTATTGTGCAGTTGGGCGTTAGTCGTATTGATTGTGGTGCCTAAATGTGGACTCGAGTTTGTGTTCTGTAGATATATAAGTGTAAACTATACCATGACGGGTTCTAATTTAATGCATAGGTACAAAATTCTCCTACAGAAAACAACGAGATTCTTTTAATATAATCGATATTCGTGGGGTCATTTTATAAAATACGGAATCGTATTCAGGGTCTTTCTGAAGATGTCATAAAGGTACCCGATAATATTTTTTTAGTTATAAAATGTTGATCTAACTATTATTGGAGATAACAAATATTTTCACGAAGTCTCTTGATTGTGAAATTATTTATTCGATTTGCTTTGCAAGAAGAGAATGTTGAATGATATTTTTAATTTAAATGAACAATTTTCTTTACAATTTAGGCACATAACTGATGATTCAGTTGTATATAATCTATCTAATTCTATTATAGTTATATCCAATTGTACGGAATATAACCAAGTTTATTCCGTTCGTTCATTTACTTGTCTAGTGCACTGCAACACCTTATTTCATTTAACAAATACTATGTAGCTTTGTCTGCATTACAAAACAAACGTATATTTTATATGCTCGAGTTGAAATAATACACAAAGTCTTATTCAATATTGATAGCCATAACTTTTCAAACGGCGTCTACGGGCTATGCGAGAAAATGAACAGCTGATATTTATTTTACTTTCAAGCACAATGTTCAATATGCAAATTTGTTTACGTTCTGTGTTCAAAGAATATTCTAGGACACTCCGTAGTGTTTCTAGTTTGAGGTAGAGAAAAATGAGGAACAATATACATGTTCCGCTGAAACAAAGCAACTGGTGATCAGTTTTGTTTCCAGTCGCAGTCGGTTTAGTGGTTGAAAATACAATTGGATTCTTTTAATCATTTAATTAAATGTAATATTGAAGTTGGCAAGCGGCGGTGACTTAAAAAATACTATTTGGTTATGAATATCACGGTGGCTTTATGCACGAGGCCCAGGATCGATCCTAACATAGGCAAATACGTAAATGACATTTTGATATATGCTCTGTTAATTATTGAAAGAAAGCATCGCAAGAAATGATCTACACACGACCCTTAAATAATCCTCGTCTTGACTGCATTCTTTGTCATAATCGCCTTAAGATCAAACTAGCATAATTGGTACCTCTTCAACAAACTGTTAACCCATTAATGTCTTGATAACCCTCTCGCTTTCATCATGTTTCAAGCTCATTAAGCATTAAATTTAAACGCTGAATATCTACGGCATACATCACGTGTTTCGCTTGATGCGTTGCACCAATACTGTTCACTCGTTCGCGATAAACGGTGCGACGTTCACGACTTGGATGCTGTTCATTGATGCTTATTGACGGTGGGTATTTTATTGGCTGTAATAAACTTTCGTTATAGTTTAGGTTGTGAAATTTTCTTAGCTATGCATATTTGTGCAGCCAATATTTACGAGTTAAGATAACTTTAGTACGAGGTGCAATAAAAAGGAATCTATAACCTTGATCCACCAACTGTAAAAAAAGATAATTTAACTCTACCTAAATTAAAAGGTAATTTTTTATTCATTCGGTTTAATCAGGTAACTTTATTTTTTATTTTTATTCAGAACCAGCATTGTACTTCTAATTATAGCGAACTACAATTTCTCGTAAACGTCTCTTAGTAAGAGCATCAGGTAATGCCAGTGATTCATAGCGCGGTGGACGGCGCTCTCTACTCATCAATATCGGAAAACGGCAGCGTTTGATACCGACGATCGTTATTACACCATGTACTGTGTTGTAAGCCGGTGAATGCCCAGAATACGCATATGTTAATAATCTTTTTTAATGCTGTTCAATTATTAATTTGGAAAGTTGGATATAGAACGTAAGCACGATAAACAATCAAGTTTTTTAATTGTTCACTTATGAAAAATGAAGTTGCTTTATCATTTGACTAATATAAGAAGATATTTTTTTATCGAATAATTAGGTATTGTTTTAACTGACTAGTCAAGTACAGGCGCGTACTTCTCCAACGCCCTATAACTCTAGAGATTTGCGCTGTGCAAACACAACACACTGTCTCCGAAGCAAATATAACTCGTATCGAGAACTCCACTTAAAGTCACACGACATCGCACCAATTAGTCTTCAAAGCGAAGGATTATGGGCGCTATAGTTCGGTTTGTGACACCTCTCCTTTAGCATTCGAAACTAGATATTTACGTAGGTATGTTAACGTTCGAATGATAGCCTACAGAGGAACACTATTTGCGATAGCTGGTACCGTCGGCTTTTGATGCGAGACCGTTACAAACCTATATGTTATGTGTTTTGCTCGTGTTGTTGTCCGCACACGAATTCGGACATCTTTTGAATTTACTATTTGGTTTTTTCCTTTTTTTAGCTTTTGAAAAAAAATGAATCGATATTTTAAATTGGGATGGCAGTGCTTTTTAAGTGCTTCTTATCAAATTCTGTTTCTTTTTCATTCTTTATTAACCTAACCGAACGATTCTTCTTTATTTAACTGATATCACAAACTGGCGTGACGTCACAACAGCATCAAGTCCTCTCAAGATCTTGTTAAATACATTTAGCCAGCAACCAAAGCTGACATCAATTGGCAGAGATAATTCATCTAATAGGAAGACAATACGTGAGCGTTTGTGCGCATGCGTGGTGCAGTTAACCTGCTCTTGTTTGGGCACCCTATGACCTGCCCTGTTGGCTCATTGTTGCCCCTGCTAATATGTTTGCCGCCCGAATATATAGCCTTTATGAACTAGAACGCTTTACGGATCTAGGTAAGGTATGACTAGCGATACAGGATTTGGAATATTTTTTAAATTGAATTTCCAAAGTAAGACATATTTTCATTTAACTACTAGCTACCCCAGACAACGTTGTTTTGCCATATAAATTATTACTACATTTAACAACAATTTTATAAGATGAAGAAAAAAGCATAACAACCGAATAAAGAAAAGTCTGATTTTCATACCTACTTATTTCAAATTACAACGCCAACACCTCGCAGTACTATCCCATAACAATAGCCGACCAAATCATATCTCAAAACAACCTTGGCGTCATGTTTTTCTTCTTAGAGCATTTTCTTCTGCTCAAAAAAGTAAACGTAATATAAAATGCCTTTATTTATTCAATTTTAATACGAAAATATACTCATAACGCAGTCAATGCACCAGGTGTGTTTAACAGCATACACAAGCAAATAGTATCAAGACAAGTTCAATATTAATCAAGTCGTCTCAATCATACTAAGTGATTTACTATCTAAAATCGTTAGATTAATCTCGCGCGAACTAATCCAGTCGCTTAATTACGCCTTCACAAAATGTAGAGCAAACCAAGTTTAGATGCTCCACATTCAATTTGTTATACGTTAAAGTGAATGTGTAAAACTGCAAACTGTGCAAAAGTTTGAATGTGTAAAATTATGTTTTGGTAACAAATCAAGTGTCTTGAGGAGATTTTAATTTTTTTAAATTAAGTACTTTTCTAAACTTTTTGAATTTTCACAGATTTTTGTTGCCGCTAAAACCACAAATAAAAATCGATGTTAGGCAACGGTTGTTACAGTCATACGTTTGTTGGTGGATGAAAAATAAATTTAAGAATGTAATTTATGTCAAATTGATTTTTTATCTAAACGATTTGTATATCTTTAGCCTATTTGAAAGCAACCCTCACTGTCGTAAGAAAAATTCGCACCGGGTCACCAAGAGTCAAGTGCGAGTCGGACTTACGACTAAATCACGGCTTTAGTATTTAAAATATTTAAAAGTCTGATGCATCTAATAGATTATCGAGTCTATAAACGTATCAATCAAGTATTAGAGTACGATAGAAGCGGTAAATACATAATTATTATAGTTTTCAAACATCGGGATATCAAATACAACACAGGAAGTTGAAATGGAATAGCTATTAATACGATACCTGAATACAAGCAACGTTGTATGATTTTGTATTCGTAATTATGATGTATAGTTAATATACATTAACACTAATAAACTATCACAAGGATCAGTGTAATGAAGTGCTCGTGAGATTCTCGGTTTGACTATCATTAAGTTTGACTATAGCCAAACCGCACTTGGAAGAATTAGTCCGGTGTTGGGTGACCATTTGTACACAAACTACAATCCTATTGTCAATCAATGAGTTGAATAGAAACCTGAATTACAAGTTCGTCTAACCATCATCGAGATTTTACCGTTTCCTGAAAAGAAATGGTTCAACAAAAATCGAAGTTCGCACAGTTGTCTGAAACACAGTGCACGAATAGTTTCATACTGTGTTTGTTTACACATTAAAAGTGTTCGACAACGGCCACCGTCCAACCTAGTTCGTAAAAAATAAATCACTCCAAAAAAATCAAAAGCTACCCTAACTTTGACATGACAATTTTTATGAAAAAATCGCAAATATTCGCTCACGGAACCAAAGTGTGCGTAGTTTAGAGCCATCGGCGTTCCGCCAGCGAACAACAAAAACGTTTCTAAAACACAATGGGGCTGTTGTTGCCGCCGATTGCCAATATTATTGAATTTTAGTGGGAAATTGAATTCGCGCTCCGCTCAGCGGTGCACTCACCCGCTACGTTTTGTTCGGCTTATGTAAAGACACTTGTGTGGACGACTGTACAGGCAATTTGCAACATGTGTGAACAGCTACTCTACAATTTAAGTTTGATATACTGTAAAGCGTTGTCTTTGTTCGTACTACATCTTTCACCTGGAACTTTGTTCTTGGATGACGTTTATTGGCTGTTTCGCTTGGAAGGAGGCAGAGTGTAAGCAGAAACTATATATCTAATATTATAAACATAATGTCTGTTTCTAACTTAAAATATTTTATCAGTCTATTTTAAATAAGAACAACAGACCAAAAAATAACCAGGAGTCGAGTTTCAGTAAACATTTTCAGTAGACAATAAATTCAAATCTGCATTTTTCATCGTATTTCTGGTTACGTTTTGAATGCAAAGATCATGTCATCTGTTGTTCTTCCAGTATTATAAACGGGGCAGCGGAGTGCACGCAGCGAGTGCGCGTGACAACAATGTGTGCTCACTATGAAAAACCTTCTAGCCACAACGTGATACCGTTAAGTAAGGCCTTATTTACTGAGACTAATGCAATGGTGGACAGTAGAGTTCGAGGAAAACTTTGCAGAAATATTTTGATTTGATTTTGAGGTAAAGAAAATGACTTAAAGCAAACCCCTGATTACGTTTCAGGGAATTTTAGGTACTGTACGTTACCCAACAATTAACAATTTCTTTTATTATGCCTTCATTCAAATACATAGAGGAAAAAGTGTTGGCTTCTAAAAATAACAGTAAAACAACGACTCTTCATAATAATATCCTACTACTACATGCTATCATCCAGCTCCACGTAATACTAAAAGAGTTGCGTTCCTCAAAGCGAGACAGACATACGCATAGAATGTGGCTCTATCTCGCTTCCACAGCCACAATACTTTACGTCTACTAATACACAGGCCCAGGCACTGGGCAAAACTAATACACGTCGTTATCCATCGGCCAGTTTAGCCTGAGGATAAACGTGTTTTATTCTATTTACAAAGGGCACGACGGCTCCTTACCAAGGATTATGTAAATAACGTTGTATAGTTTAGCATATCTCTGTCTTCGCGTCGCTGGTCAGTGTTCAGGTTATTTTGAGCATTTTAAAATTTGGACGATGTTATGCTTTGCTGGCATCTAGTCGTTGTTTTTCGTTGCAAGCGAATCTGGTTTTGAAAACTGGAAATAATATTCTAAATGTTAAATTCAAGTTTTGGTAAACATTTAAGGAAATTCATAAATACTTAGTGAGCTTTTTAACAAAAAGCTTTTTTTGTTTGAGAATAGAAAAAGAAACTTCAATTGTTTGGGAACAAAATTCTTTTTTGCCAAGTTAGTGCTCAGTTCAGTACATTTGAGCGAAACAATATTCGAGGAAATGTATCAATTACTAAAAAGCAATGCAACGATCATTGGTTCACAGATTTAAATTCCATTCAATATAAAGTCACGTCGATTCGACGAAGCAGGAATTTGTGTTTACTTTTTTCATATACAGGATATAAATAGCATGATATTTAAATGTTATCATCATACTTGTCTTGTCCCAATTCTGTTAGAGTCGGCTGCTAGTATAACTGGATGCATTTAAATACCAATGTTTTACAAGGAGTGTCTACCTATCTGACCTCCTCCACCTAGTTGCTTAAGCAACATGACACTTCTTGGTAAAACTGGTTGTCAGAATTTCTATCCTCCAACTACCCATAACAACCGTCAAAAAAGTATTCAAAATGAACTATGAAACCTGAACGTAGAGTCATTTTTCGCAAGTAGTAAGAGTTGTAAGTATATAAGTGTGTGATCTCAGGGCGATCGGTATCGCGGCACCTTCGAGACACGTCTCCAACTTCCCCGGACTGTGTAAACTATGGCACTTGATCCCGACCGTACAGCACAGCGTACAGAGCACGGAGTACAGGGGACTCGAGACAAAGGACTGCCGATAGCTCCTCGTTTGATGCTGTTACAACTTCTTGTTCAAAATGTATCGCGTCTAAAAGTTGTACTCGATTTTACGAAAGTGGAAATTGTTGAGTCATAATTTTGGTTTTATGTATCTCATGTTTTTTTATGATATTTTTTTTGTTTTATCTGTACTTCGACTACCACAAAGAAATATTGAATGTAAAATTAAACTTAAATATGATTGTAAATTTTGACATTTCATTATTTTTTGGATATGTATAGATACATATCCAAAAAATAATGTAGAATAATAAATAGATACTAAAACACTAAAATAAATAGTGTGTGTGTATGATTACATGAAATAGAGAACAAACAACCTTATATTCCAGAATTAGATAATTGATGAATATGACGTTGTTAAATATAAATAACAGCTTGCTATATCGAACGCGCTACAACTGCGGTTAACAATATACATTGCGTCGCGTTAATAACAACGCCGCATGCACGAAAATTGGCATCTTTATAATCTCAGTTACGCCATATTAATAACAGTAAGTTATACCGTTACCGGGATCCCGCGATCCCGCGATCCCGGGGGACTGCATTGTTCTCGTCACCGGGATATTGTGTGCAAGCCGGGAACGCGTGCATTATAACAATATTTACTGCCGCTAACGCTGTTAGATAATCAGCTTTACGTTTCAATTGTGTTAGGGAAGTCATTTTGAAGTTTTATTACTCGAGCTTTAGATCATAATTATTATGCGAAAATGTAGTTTATGATGCAGAACTGTGATTTAAATTGTGCTTTGTCGGATAGTTTATTTATTTCTGTGAAAGTTTTGAAACAAAAGGGAAAACATTATTTCCAGTGCTGTCAAAATCGATGTTTGTTAAAATTCATATTCATTGGTTTTTATTTAGTGATACCTACTTAACGATCCCGTTTATAGCTTCCCTTGACGTTGATTATTTTATGGTGAGGCTTGTTTATTTTTGACTAAAATACTTACTAACTAAAACTTCATGCTTTTAATTGATGTTCCCAAAAGTAAATTTTTAACTAATTTAAATACACGATTAACTCTTTATAAGCTTTACCAAACGAAAGCCACAGTGTTCGTTATAATTCAAACTCGTCACTAAAAACATGAACCGTCGACACATATGAACCAGTGACCGACATTTCAAAACTAATTGTAGCCCGCAAACGTTGAATCAAACAAATTTTAAACCCTCCACAGTGACTTTTAATCAAAACCAACTGTTTGAAACTGGAATCAACTGGCCGAAACTAGTTCCGAATAATATTTATCCACTATCAGCGAAACAAAAGTGAGCTAAGCAAGAAGTTTGCAATCCAGCCGACGCGGATAATACAAACGGTATTACACTTTATACCATTTAAAATAAAGCTGAAAATTTAATGTGTTCTTTTGTTTTTTGTTTCGCTCCAACATATGAATAGATGGGGTTATAACCTGAAAAGGAATTGCAGTCTTCTTCCTTTGTGAAAAGACTGTAAATTGCTTGCATGTTATTTTAAGGATGAATTTAAGGAATCCGTAGCGCCACCGTCGGAGGGGTCGAGTTCACTCGTCACAAGTTTCAACTGTTTTTTGTCTTGGAAATATAATTTATGTTTAGTTTTAGGTTAGAATTAATCCACGGACCAGATGAGAACTTTGTCTATTACTGTTATCAGATTACTGTAAGATTGTTTTGACTGAATGATGATGTGAAACATAGTCGGGTAACATACTTGGTTACGAATATAACTTCTTGGAAGAGGAAAATTGTGATACAAAGATTTTCTTTTGTTGTCTGTATAAATATTGTAATAGAAACTTTATCTCCTTTTTTGTCGATTGCTGCCATTTATACCGTAACCGAAGATTAAAATAACAGCTCAACCTACTGTCAATTTTGTTGGCATGTTAATTTCCTCTTGAACGAGCGTTTTTACATTGTTATTTTATTTTAGCTATGTGCTATTTCTGTGTAAGGAATATTTTAAGTTTATTAAAAAAAGTGCAAAGTAATCCATGCTTTATGACCCTTATATCTTTTTTTCATTAAGTTCTGACTTCCTTACACTATCACCTTCCACCATTACGATTCTTAAGAAAATCTCTCACCTCGAAGATATTCAGAGTTTTGAATATAGCCTTTCATAGGCTATTGAATAGCAGTATTGATGTGAGGGGACCTTTGGCCGTGTTATCTCAACGCGACGCGCTAACGACGTGTCTGCGACCATACACATATTTCATGTCATTAGCTACTCATAGCTACTAATACGAAATAGATTTGTCAGATTTTGTCGACAATTTTTAAATTACCTATAAACACTCTTTATGAATTAGTTGCGGAAATAGTTCTTATCTGTTTATATCTCATCGCTTTTACAAGTCTTTTCAATAAAACGTAAAATCGATGTCCTAAGACTTATCCCGAAAAGGCATAAACCGAGCACAACGTTTCAAGTTCCATTGAGACAACAACACAGAAGAAACATTGTAAAAGTGTAGAAGTTGGAGCGACACGGAAAACTTGCTCGCTATCTAGTACTATAACAGCTGAGACAATAAGCCTTGAAATCTAAAACACTGCCCTCTAAAATTTTAGCTTCGTATTGATCTGAGAGTCATTCTTTAAAACGGAACGGACGATGAAGAGTTCTAATAATATTTTAAGTTTATTTTAGATTTTCAATCTCAAGTATAGTTTGTAGTTTTTCGATGGCAATATGTAATATTAATGAGTAGGTACTCTGCATATTTATTCAGTACTCTATAGACATTACTTCATAAGATTTTATTGTAAATAGCCTTTAAGAAATTGAAATCGATGATTTGATTTGAATTTCTTTTGCTTAAACCACTGCTGCATTGAATCGAATTGTTTAAAGTAGGTTGAATATCGAGATAAGACATGGAAATGACTAGATAATCTTTGACAAGTTAGAAGACATCGCGCGGGTCGAGCACATTCGATTTTTTATATAAACATGTTTTCTCTGGATATGTTATCTTTACCATCCATATGTAGTTTGTGAGGTTGTACTTTATAAATAAAAAAGTTTGGTTCCACGAAGTGGGCACAGACAAAACGATAAAAATTTCAAGTTTGTTTTTTTCTTTAACAAAAAAATACATTGCCTTTTCCGTTTAAAGCTTCAAGCTTCACCAAATCGTTTTATACAGAATGCAGACTGTTCTATTTAAAACATGCGATATATTCCTTAAGCTTATCTATGTAAAGTGTTACTAGCTACAACATTAAACGATTTTGCTCACATAACTTACACTAAGTTAGATTATTTCCTTTTGGCGTTGCTAATAGTGTCAAACTCGTGTTCAGACAAGTGAGTGCGAGCAAGTCGCAATCGGAAAACTTGACAAATTCACCCTCGAACAGCGACTTAATGGTTACACGAAATGTCACCATTCGTAGCCGAGTATTCTACTGATTTTACTCGCTGAATCAATAGACGTGTTTCAAAAGATTAATGTGAAATTGCATAGATTTAAATTTTTATAACATCATCATTTGTAATTTCGCAAAATATTCATTTTTAAAATCTAATCTGTTTTGTATTACTTTTCTGCTTTGACCATAAAACTTGAAGCCTTTAAGAATAATTATATAATTAAATTATAAGCCTCTTTCTGGATATCCTTTTTCAAGCTTAAGAATTAAGACAAAAGCAACAAAAAGATAAAATATAGAGCCAAAAGTAACATGACAGAACTTTAATAATAGTAGATAGTAACCGCATTAATATAAATGATTTGAATTTTTATAAAAATCTTCTATTCAGAAAAAAACACGCATCTATTTTACACAGCCAAGCAAAGCCACGGTGTAGCATAATATTAGAGAATACCGCCACGCTTGAATAAATAAACACCAATACTGAGGAAGTTATCAGTGACCAGCAAGATCATTGAATAAGCGCCTTATAAGCTTTTATACAATATCAATGCAATATCACTTTAAAAATGTACTCTAAAGCAAGGAGGCCACTTAAATTAAAAAAATATAGATCCGGATCAGTTAATAATACTGGCTTTAAAGATAAATATTTTTTTTTTCCATGACACATCGATTTCAGTCAATTTATATGACTGTGTTATGTGGTGTCATAAACGGTAGACCAGCAATAAACTATTGATTCAACACTGGCCTGCCAATGAAACCCAAATAGCAATTAATTTGTGGTTGCGAGCACTTAGAGTGTCACATCAGAAGTAACAATTTTAATGCTGAATGAATTGTTATTTTTAGGTACCATTGTTTTTTTTTGTAATAGAATAAAGGGAATTTTAAATAAATATGAAAGAACAGGTATTTAATCAATCAACTCGGCATATCGCCGTCCACCATTGGACTTGTCACTAAAAAAACTAAAAGCAGATCACCGATCACTTTCAAACATAAGTACCTGATTTTAGTTAACCACCATAATAACCAAAAGCATAACTTAATTCATGTATACAATAACCATAATACAAGATCTATGGCTGCTGGTAGATTCAATGTACCAAGAGTCACCAACTACTTTGGTGACAGAACACTAAATAAGAGAATACCGTATCTATTGAACAATCTGCCAGCAGACATAAGGAATGAAACAAACACAAATAGATTTAAACGTAAATTAAAATTATATTATTTAGAAATATTATGAGTCGTACATATGTGTATTGTATGTTTATGTGTGTATATGTATGTGTGTATGTATGTGTGTATATTGTATGTGTGTCTGTGTGTGTGTGGTGCACATGTGTGTAACTTATTTATGTTCTTATTATATATATTTAGTTATAAGTACATTTAAGTAAGATAGTAACTATGTCTAGAGACTCATTGACCCCACAGTCAAACCAGTGTAACGGTTTTGTGGGGCTTAGTTAATAAGTTACCTAAGTTTTTGTTTAAAGATAAATAAATAAAAAATAAATAAAATGGACTACCCTCAAGTTGCGCCACAATGCAGGATCGCCTGCTGCATCCAGTCCAAGATAGCTACCTTTTTTAGATCATTGGTCCATCGGGCTGAAGTGCTCTGCTCCAACAGCCATCATTCATTCGACAGACATGGCAAGTCAGTTTGCTAACTCTACAAGCTATGTCGAATAGTATTATATTAGCGAAATTGTACTGCTCCTAAATTCTGTCGCTACGACACTTAGGATATTGCTACGACACGTAGAATTTGGCTACGCCGTAGCAATAGTTGGATAGCGTTTGTTAATTGTGTTTACCAAACTTAGTAAATCAATTAAGCTAGTACCACTGTAATAAGAATTGCTGATTTAAAATCTAGTTCTTTTTTTTATTAATTGACATTATAGGATGCTTCTAAAAAAAAAATACCATCTTTTTAATTACATATGTAAATAGCGTAAACAATCATCGAAACATCAATATTGTCGCTATTAACGTAACCAGTATCAAACATTCGCTGTAAATCATCTAAACTCAGTATTCAAACGTTTCAATCTATCCACTTAAAATAAATACAAACGTGTGATGATACAAAATTCACTCAAATATCAATGCATTTGAATTTCAATAGCTTTTAATAAATGGACAGGAATCGAACTTGATCGCTTGACGTATCGGACGCGGTAATTTTAGTCGCTACATTAATATAGAATCAATCTAATTTGTCAATGAAAGTCAGTAGCAGAGGCGTATTACGAGACGGTGGGCGGTAAAAAGGCGCTGCGAGAAAATAGTCACTTGTATTTATCTAGGATTAATTAAAAATACCTGTTGTTGGTTCCACTGATTCTTAGCTTTATTTTATTCAGATTAAGCGGACCTGATACTATATATTTTAAATTAACGCTTGATGCCACGGATTACCGAAGTAATACCTGATTCTATGAACTAACTTATTTTTCTTTGCCGTATACATACTTTTAATAAATAACTAACATCTTACGTATCTTTTTCATTTTTTTCTTTTAGTTTTATTTAGTAGCATAAATTTTTTTTATGAGCGAAAGATATCTTAACAGAGAGCAGTCGAGAAGAGTCAAGCACAAATTGAGAGTATATGGTTTAACAAAATCACGCAAAATCGTTTTTAAGGCGAACTGTTGAAATAATTGTAATATTTCTAAATAATTGATAGTCGCTCCATTTTCTGTAGCTGTACAGCTAACATTTACCAAATAGTGTGGTCCCATCGATCACGAATAGCCATACAAACAACGAGCCGTCTCAGGGGTACATTTTAGCGGCGCGGCGTCTAAATCAGAAGCAATTAACGTCAAATCGGTAATATCGGTCGATACAGCCTCTACTCACAGATTTATTCATCTCGTGGGCCACTCACAATGCCTTGATTTGATTTACACATCAATCGTCTTGCCCACTGGTTTATTTAGTAGTTTTTCATAGTTTCAGTATATTGGTTTTGTGAATTATTTATGTAATTGATTGGAAGAGTGATGGGAGATTTGGGGCAGCTTCAAATTTGGGTTCTGTACCTAGTGAAATAAATTCAAAAATTTATGCTTTATAGAGTAATGTGAATGTTGTTTGGAATTGAATATTATGTAGCATTTACTTAACGTGTTGATACTTACATACGGTGTATCATTATTTTCTTACGTGTTTTATTGATACATTCTCGTTATCTTTTGTAAGTGAACATTTTCTTTTTAACTAGTTTAATAATGTATTTATCTGTAGAACCCAAAAATACTAAAATATTATGATGACTCATAAACTATCAGAGAATCCTGCGAGGTAATCAGTTTATCTGACATTTGATCGTTGCTGTTCATTTCCTCAATGTTTCATTTTCTCTCTGTTACTTAAGATAGTCGTTACTGTTTTATCATGATTTTAAGTTTGTTGAGAAATACTTAACAAAGTACGTGATATTTAAAAATGACTGAAAACATTGTACGACAAATAGGTTTCTGTAGTTTGTAACTATACTCTATACAATCGAACATAGGGATCTTGAGACCATCATAATTATATGTATTTGACAGTGTAAGTTCCTACTTGAGATTGCGGTAAAGCCTAGTTCCAGTATTTGCTTCGCCAAATAAATTTCTACGTTCGTTCGTCTTAAAAAATACCTAACGCTTTATGACTAAATAACATTGCTAATATGTATTCACATAACACTTTTCAAAACATCACAAGTACCACGACAGAGTATTAACTCGCTCGCTCTTAAAGCTCAGTTATACTGGCCTGCAGACAACAGTTACCTACTATCTCCTGTTACCCATGTTAATGAACTAAGACTTGTTATGCAAAGAGTTTGTAAACTACACTCTTAGATAAAGTCTCCTTCCTTCAGTGAAGTCAGCTCCAGAACTTGATGAACAATGTTGTAAAGTCTTTTTTTACTAAATTGTAGAGCGAATCAAAATGAGATGTTGAGGTAGCGTAGAGAGTATTGGGACGGTTTTAAAAAGAGCATGCTGTTTTACAGTGAGAAGGTTTTTCTTTTCTAGATTCACTTTTCAATCATTGTGTCCTTTTATTATAATCACGTGCATTACGATTATTATGATTTAACACCTTTATAAAACTAAATAAATTTATTTAGTTTAAAGTTGAGTATCAGAACGAGAATAATAATAAAGAACTTAGAAATAAGAAAGAACTCAAATATTTATATTTTAATTCATTACCATCGCTATTAATATTCCTGTAATCAATTCTTCTATCAACGCCTAACGCCCACGCAGAAACAGTATTAAAGGTTGAGTCTATTAAAAAAATAACACAAACAAAGTAAAGAAGAGCAATTTAATATTTATAAAGCATTAAACTAATTATAATTGAGAATAAAGCTAAGATTGAGAGGTCTCATGTTAACTAAGACGGGTAATAAACTACTTCTAGGAATATTTCGAAAGACGGCTCTTTCGGTTATTAAGGCGAAGTGTCTTTGTTCTCACGATGCGGACTTATTAACGTTAGCTCTACATTATTTGAAAAGGTTTAACGGGTTAGTGTTTATAGTGATTTATAGTGTTCGGTAAGTTCTATTTCAGTTGATTTTATGTAAGTGTTTAGAAGCAGGACAAGTAGAAGACGTTTGCTTAGAATGTTGCGTGGTCGTTGAGCATCGCAACTACAAGTAGCTTATGTACAAAGTTATAAATCCAAGCAACTCGTATCGTATCAAGTTCAATTAAAACTGTTTTGAGAGCTATCGTTTTAGTAATACAGACATGGTAAGTTTCCAAGGGTTTCTTATCCATAAAGTAAAAATGAACCCTATTAGCGAGGCTCTGCTTTCTTGGTATTTGTACATACGCCCATCACCACGCAGAATGTCGTAAACCATAGCTAGACCATAGCTATTGAAAGATAATAAAATAACACTGTTAGGGTAGATAATTTTGATTTCCTTTAAGCTTTTTGTGTGGAACTCTGAGGGTCACGAGTCCGATCCGCACTTGAAAATAAATGATTTGTATAAATATCCTACAGTGTCCATTTCGTCTATATATTTATTCTATCTCATACTTTATGACACATATTCGAACTCCCACGGCTGAGCCGTGGGCGGACATGTATTATTAAAAAACAAAGGCTATTTCAAGATTTTGTCTTGAAAACTGACGCCATTCAAAACATTAGGAATAAGAATCAAAGTCAAATATATTTTTTCATGCAATTCTCGTCAGACAAAAACAGTGATTTGTTTTAACCTATCATGGACCTATCATCAACCCTATCATGGAATCAGAAATTAAGAGACGCAAAGATTAAAAATATATTTTTTCTTAAAACTTTTTTAATAATACGCTTTCATCCACTTTGTTAGTTAATCCGTCTTAAAGAAACATAAGCTGTGTGCAACAGGTATTTTTGTCCAAGCGCCGTTACTCAAACTAGAAAACATTTCTCGAGAAAATTACCCAGTTTCATTCTTTACTCAACTTGTATTGTTTCCTTATTCAAATTCAGAGAGAATATGATAAGCCGTTTCAAATTAGCAGTAAGAACAACTTGAAGCAACAGTAATTATTTCAGTCGTAATGAAAGCAATAACAACAACCTAATGTAAAATAATGAAGTGTTCAATTATAATAATTAATTGGTGGACACCTAACTAGTAATAAGTTGTTCGGAGCCGGCGGCGGCAGCGCGGGTGCAGCGTGCGCTGACACAGGTAGCTTGGCATTACAACTCGAGCCACGTAGCCCAGCTTAATGTGGCTCATCAGGCCTGCAGCATCACTGCAAGGGTTGAACGACCGCGCGCATGCGTACAGACTACCTTTTTCGGTCTAAATAGCCAACGGGCCGTCTTAGTGCGCGTTCTAACTGCGATCAAATTTCGATCTTACTATGTAACTGAGTGGATCGTTTTGGTGGTGCGTTCGCAGCGGGAGGAGGCAAGGCTCGCAGGCTCAGTGAGTCGCCGATCGCCGTCGGCAGCGCGCGCGCCCTCCCGTCATCCGGATTTTTTCCGCCCGAGAAAAGTTTTTCAAGTGGCCGTCGGACGTTGAAAGTGTCGGCTCGAAGTATCCGCGGTATACGGTTTGATACTAGTGCATAAGGATTTGTGTGCTTTAGCTGTTGGTGAAGAGTATTTTGTGTTTTATGGAGATTATAGGAAGGTGAGTTTTAAATATTATTTCTATAAAAAATATATGGATACTCAAAAATTCTGGTAAAGCGCAAATTTTACTTAGTATTAAATTAAATTGAAAAAATACGTCAAAAATGCGATTTAAATTTAAAATTATTAAAATAATAATAATTAACTGTTCCTATTACAAAGTAGCAATTTAATATCTAAAAAAAAATACCGTTGAACTTATTTTATTTAAAAAAATTATTAACATTATTTAATTAACATTATTTTTAAATCCGCCGGATATCTCGTAAGTACTTAATAAATAAAACAATTAAATAAATCTTACATATAAGTTCTTAACATCAGAATTTTTTTTGTTTATAATTACTTCTGGCTCCCTGATAAATAATGTGTTATTATAAAAATACAAGTTAATTTGCATAATATGCCTAAAATTAATAAAGAACCTTTAAGAGTTAAATGATTAGTACAGTTTGCTTTCAGCCGGTAAATAATAAAAAACAAACCTTCATTTAATCATAATTATCTCCATTTTCTTAAAGAAAAACTAAACAAACGCTCCCGTTTGTTCCCTTCCTTTGTTTTTCAAGGAATTCAGTAGAATCTTGGAAGGAGGATTTTCTCGCAGATCTCAAAAAGCGAAGAACCGAACGGATTATCGTCAGCAAAGGAATTCGCCAATTTAATAATGAAAGTTCCATGTCAATTAGCTTACCGTTACTTGACGCGAGAGAACTTGGACTTGGTAGAGTAGGGCTCTTCCCAAGCCCCTTTTTCACTTAATTTGTTTTTAAGATCTTCAATCTGAAGTTCAGATTGCGCACTCGAAGATTCTTAAACTCTTTTCCTTTTCATAACACTGAGATTTCTCACAATAATGCAAATTGTAGTAAAGCTAGATATACCGTATAAGGTTTTTCGTATTACATTTATACTCTTTCAAAAAGACTATGAAATATAGTTCTAAGTTGTCGTGAGAACCTCGTATATCGGAAGAAAGTTCTGCAATTTTCAGTTTTCCAATTGGGAAAGTTATCGGTTATGGTTATACGGCCATTGCGGCTATAGAAAAAAAAGGTGGAACAAAAGCGAATGAAAAAATATACCTAGTAAAAAAAAAATAGTATACTTATAAATATGCTCAACTTTGGTCAATGGTTAGTTATCAATCTTTAAAATCTGATAACTCTTTAAATATCTTAAATACAATATTAGGAGCACAATTTCTCATATCTGTCGAGTGCCAGAGTAGATATATCTGTTGTATTTCCAATGACTTGCAATAAACTTGTATCTATTGTGTTCCGAGAATTTTGAAGATAAAATCTACTCTTATTCCTTAGTTTAAACATGGAGCATTCTTAAGAAATACTATTCAGTCCTTCAAGTGCCTTTTATACTTGGAGATCCTTCTCCTACTTTTGTAGAGTCTGACCGTGCATCCACAATTGTAACTGTGTTTTTTGTTAATTTAATTCACTTTATTTTTCAACCGAGTTAAGAAATCAAGAGGTTCTCAATTCTTCTGTTTTTCTATTCGGTACCAGAGAACTTCGGTCTTAACGTGAAATAGTTGTCAATTACTTCCATAATTCATTTCTTCAAGTTTTGTTCAGTAGTTTTTTTTTTATTGAAATCGGTTGTATGTTTTTGTTATTAAAAAATATATTATTACATGATGAAGTGCAAAAAAAGTATAATATCATAAGAAAATTTATGGCACAGATACTACCGTTTCTTTCATCAGCCTTTTATTAACCCAAGCCTTGTTAGGACAGCATCTTGTCTTACTGGATTCAGTTGAACACCGTACTTCAGTTAGCGACTGCTTAGTCCTCTTCAACCTACAACGGCAACCGACGGTTTAAGTGTTCATAAAATTGTCTCAACATAATACAAATCCTTCGTGTGATGAACTGTAAAAATAAGTATTAAGTATTTCTCCCGAATAGAGAAAATCATTAAACAGAGGGTATATACAAACACATCGCCGTCGGATCCCTGGCATTATGCAAATCTTTGTTTTACGTAATCTCTTAAGAAGGGGATTTTTTAAATTTAAACCTCTGAAGGGGTAAAATGGTGCAAAGTTTTCGTCGAGAAAAATGAGAAGATTGTCTTAATTACTTGAAACATTACTGTTTACATTACAGAATGTATTTACAGTCTCAAAATAAGGGTTCCATAATTAAATTTATTACTTGGAAGTACTAAAAGGAATTAAGTGATACTCTCTTTTATTTTTGCTCGTTACTTAATTAACTGAACCGGTTGATGTTTGTATTTGACCTTAAGCAAAAGTTTTTAAATAAATTTGAATTGCATTTGTTATAATTTTTCGTCATTATTATTATTATAAATGATTATATCCACAACAATCAAGTAGACACAAGCATTCAATAATCTGAAACAGTTACTAAACCATTGAAAAGCAACTGTAAACAAACTATCAATGCAAAATGCCTTAAAATACGTACAATGGGGTATTGAAATAGCGAAATAAGTGAGGGGGAGTCTTTGCTGACGTCACCACTCACCTGTCACTTGCACGCACAGACAATAGAGACTGCAATGTGAGAGCCCCACAACTTATAAGCTACAGTTATTGAGTATAAAGGTTCGATAGGAGAATGTAGCGCTAAAGCTTTTAATATCCGTCATTGAATTTTTTCAATGTTGTTTTTATCACCGTTTATTATTTGAATAGCTGTGCCAGTTCCAGCTGCGATCGTTTCGCTTCTGTATGTTATATATTTTTATATAGTGATTTCTTAGGTTTATTTTTATTTATTATCCAATACATTTCCTTTCTAAAAAACAGAGTTCAATCATATAATTTCAAGTTTTTATATTTCTTTGATAGGAGAAATGAATTTCTTAACGAAATAAATTGAAATCTTTTATTCTTTAAGTCTGTTTAACACCATTTTAATATAGAGTCGTCTTATCCTAAGTCTACTATGAGAAGAAATGTCAAAACAAACTCAGGAGTCGCTGTTAAAGTCCAGCAAATTGTTGAAATGTGAGTATAGGTGTAAAAATAAATTCAAAGTATTTCTTGGACTTAAACGAAAGTACCAGATCCATTTGAGAACGCGTCAAGCATGCTTTGACTAACTCATAGGGCTTGACAATTTTTGAGACATTACTTATCCCGATACACAATAAAACAACCACTGTCACTATCAATTGTCTTTTTATATTTTTTCCTCTCTTTGGTATAATTACTTACTCTAGTATATTATTTAATAGCGACCCGCCCCGGCTTCGAACGGCTGCAATACTAACATACACTATAGAATTTCTCTAATGCTTTATTTTGATAAGGATTCACCTCATTGTAACAAAAATAACTTCGAAATACGCGTTGTTAAGGAAAAAAAATATTATAGAAAAATGGTTATAGTGAGTCAACCTTAAAAGATAGACATAATTGTAGATCTTTTTATGGTATGCAATATTGTAGAGCATTATTTTGATCTATCTCGTACAGTTGAGCCTGCGTTTGCAATGATATTGAAAAAATGAAATGATTTACCACGTGACATTAGGAACCTCAAAAATAACACTATTTTTCCACTATTTTATGGATATTATTATACATACTAACCTTCCTCTTAAATCACTATATCTATAAAAAAACAGATCAAAATCGGTTGCGTATTTTGGAAGATTTAAGCATACAAATGGATATACGGATAGAGAAAGCAACTTTTTTTTATACAATGTAGTGATTGAACTGAAACACGCATCAATTTTTGTGTATAAAAATCTGAATTTTTGTATTTATTCAGACCATACGGTGCATGATCAGCGTAAATTTTGTACTACTGACGTTTTTTGATTATAATCAATTTTCTGGTTTCGCAATGTATTATGAAACTTGGATTGGATCATCACGTTCGATTTTATTAAGTAGTTCAATTATGCATTTTTTTTGCATGCAAGTAGTTGCTGGCTTAATTCCAAAGCAAATTCCAATTATTTTTTTAAATAGTGTGAACTATCATAATAACAAAAACACAATTGACAAACCGTTATACAACACGTCGTGAAGCTGTGTTACAAATAATAACAACAAGAATGACTAGCTCGCAGTGAAGTAGCGTTTGCAATGCTCTAACCTAACTTACATCAGAAAATGAATGCCATTCTTATACATAACTATGAAAATTTCTATACTTACATGAAGACTTTTGCGTTGCATCGTAATATTGATAATAAAGGAACACGGGGACTAATATTACCTTGAGGGTGGATGATCAGGCCGCCTAATCAGCGGAGTGACTCGCCGCTTCAGTTTGCTCGAGACCACGGCCGGTGTAGCCTGGTCCAAACGTCGGGCTTAAATCTAGTAAAATTCGCGTTATTCCCGTATTCTTTAATTATGAAGGTTTCTGTTCGTATAATATTCAAATGCGGTGTAAATTTGACAATATTTCTACTGCAAAACAACTTATTATAAGCGAAAAACAAGGAGAACATTACGAAGCGATCAAAATACGTGATTTTGAGAATTCCCTTGACGATGACCAACATCGTCTCAACAATATAACTTCTCTATAGACATGTCTGCTTTGAAATCTGTCTTACGAGATACACACAGCTTAAGGCGATAATAATACCCTTAAGTTATTGACCAAGATAACGCTCTACATAATTAAGTATCGCCGCATTAATCACTCCACTTATCCTTCACAAACAAATGAATAATTATAATTTTAACAAAAAACCACCCCTTTTCCTGTTACTCACAGTTCATTTGTAAAATAAACTTAATTGTTATGATATAAGGTTTCAATTTGCGTGGAAGATTGAATGCGGTCTCTATACATGTCAGATGCAAGGCTCGGAGCAAACAATAGCTATAGTATGAGCTCTTATTAGTGGTTATATAATACTAGGGGGAGTTTTGGTGTATCCGGATAACATTCAATATTTGATGATATGGTGACGTACAAACTTACATTGCACATTAATAGACATAATACACACAGTTCCACTATGAAAGCTTTTAATATTTAATTACGTGTTTAACATTACTGATAATATTCAGACTATAGTACATCTCAAGAATAAGTCAAAAAGACAGAAATTTGGTTTTTTTTTTCTAACGAAAAAGCAAACACAGCAATCTATTCACCCCAAAAAAAGCGTAAAACTGTGTTGTTCCTACAAAACCGAGAACAAATTCCACACAGAAAATGATTTAGATTTTAAAAAGAGGGTATAATTAAAGTTCAACTCGCTATATCAGGGCTTGAAAATAGAGGCAGGGCACGAGAAGCCACGAAGAATTCAAAAAGCTCACCCGTCAAATTCATGACCTTATATCATTACTTATGTATTAATTGAAATAGCCAGCACAGGAATACACATACTCACAACAATTTCAGCTACCGCTATCACGGTTCATAAGATACAATCTGATGCCAAAACGACAGGTTTCCTTTTTCACCGTTTTCGTACAGAACCCTAAAAACTACAGCACGGCAAAAACAAATTACGAACACAGCATAAACACAACATAAGTTATAAACAAAACCGTATTGAAGTTGCTCTTCTTCCGCGCCGATGCACTCGTAAAAATTGTAACTCATATTACACGTATTTCATAGGAGCTTTAACATTTTAGCTTGTTAACAAGAGAATGCTACAAAATGCACCCTGTATTCATGTAGCGCACTTGTTAATGCCATGTGACTTTTTACTGCTCTCTGTATTTTTCCAACGGTTTATTCCTGTCTGTTTTAATAAAAAATTATACGGATATTTCTTGGTATTTAATGAATGTTGAAGCTAGGTAATTAGATGGAGAATAATATTTGTTTTGTTTAGTGTTTGTAGATGCTGTTTGTCCCCAACGTATAAAGGTTTATTTAGCGTCTAAGTTAGAATAACTGTGTAATTGGTAAAGTAAAATACTAAAATTATATTAAAAAATCTAGAACAAAGTGTCTTCTTTACATTATTTTGATTTACATGCTTATTCTTTAATACCTCAAAAAAATGTGTTAACAAAGCAAAATTAGCAAAACTTATACACACTATTTTACGATGGTTTGAAACCAATAGAAGTCCTTACCGAATTAATGAGTGTTAACGATATCAAAGGATTAAGCAAATAAAAAATAATAAAATATTTAAAACTTCATAAATAGGTTTATTTCAATAATCACTTGAAATATAATTGCGGTTGAACACGGAACTAAAGGTTAGAGTTTCACGGTCCTAATGGGCGCCGTCCTGAGACGCGGAGCGGAGGACCAATAGCATTGATTGCTGCAAGACGATAGGGAACGCTTCAAATGCATAATTGAAATGAAATTGGTAGAACGGAACCTTGGATTACTTTGGTACAATTGTGACTTACCTTGGTATTGTGAATGAGGTTTGTGTAATGTGTTGAATCAGCGTGGACGTACGTAGGCCTATTTTCAATAGGTTGTCTTTTCATAGGAGAATCCATTAGTTGGCCTGCTGGTCTAGTGGTTAGTGGTCTTGACTGCTATACCGGAAGTCGTGGGTTCAATTCCCATTCAGGACAAAATGTGAGTGTAATGAGCGCGGTATTTTTTTCTGCGTCTGAGAAATATATAAGTATGTTGATTTCGTGAATAGAAAGGTATGTTTGAAATTTGTAGAATATTGCTTTTCTATTTCTCGAGGCGTGTGCAGTTTAGTATGTTCCAGAAAGCGAAACATCCTTAAAAAGGGAATTATTTCATTTACTTATACGATTCGTATAACTAGTTAAAGTTCAATTTGAAGAAGTTTAGACGAACTACAAATTTTCTGCTAAATTTCCTTAAGTATGGGTTCTAAATAAAGGTATATAAACAAATTACCATGTAAGAGAACTAATTAATAAGTATTCCAACAATAACGTCGAAGAATAAAACAAATTTCTCCGAACCTCTCAATGGCTATTGAGACTGCCAAATCATTTATTCAACATAAAACGTGTTTACTTAAAATTCTCGTTAATATCAAGTCAAACAAAATTAATTAAGTTTAAATCTAAGTGCTGAGCGGCGGGTCAATATTTGAGGTCGCTTGGAGGATTCATACCAACAATGTTTCCTGCAGCACGCTGTCTAATAAAATAGATTCTACTCCCTCATCCAGAATTCCTGAGCGATTTCCCTATTAGGAAATCACAAGTCTAAAAAGTAAAAACAGAATTCTTTAATTTATTTTTAAAAACAATCCGAAAATGAGTAATTTAAAAAACAGAAACTAAAAATGAAATATAATCAAATAGGCATTCGTTTATTTTTTCGATTTTGCTTATCAGGAATAATAAATAATAATAAATGCGGACAACATCACATACATTGTTCTGAACCCAAAGTAAGTTGCTAAAGCACTTGTGTTATGGAATATAAATAGAAAGGGTTGTTCTTTTAAACTTTGAGCTGATACGGGACTATATACGGCATGATAATTTTGTTAAAGTTATGTTATGTTCCCATTAAAGTACTCGTAATAAAAGCTTAACGAACCGAAATTTTGTATGTGACAATATTAATGGGGGCTGTTATTTTTGCAATAACTACCAAATAATTATATAATTATTAACATTTAAAAATTTACATCAAACTTGGTTTTTAACTATAACATGTATGCTTTTATATTATAAAACATCAACTAGAGTCACTTATCATTAAAAATTCCTACACATATCTACTTCGTTTAGCGATAAGCATGAGATAAGACAGATTGCACCAAAAACCAAATGAATCAAATACTTACATAAACGCAAAATTAAATAGAACGCTTTTAAAAATATAGGTTATTCATTTTCTCTACTATAAAATTCAGCAGTGTAAAAAGAAGTCGACATATAATTTGATCAACCGTAGCGTCTAATAAGAAAAGTTAATTAAAAATAGTCTTCTACGTGCTTCCGACGATTATGAACATTTCTATAAGAAAGTGGAGCGAAATTAACGCTTTTATTTCAGCTTTACGAATCAAATTGGACACATTTTTGGCATTTGAAAACTTTACCTTATGTGACGGACTGCGACTGTCTGATACATTATTGTGTTGACTATATAAGACTTGTCTATAATCGATCAGGTTTCGGTGCATCTATTTAATGGATTTACGCCTTTGGCATAATCGCTGACTTTGATAGCTTCTGAAAAATGTTTTTAATACGCTGTGTAACCACAAAATTTAGCGCTATTCCCCCTAAAAAGTTTTTAGACTTTAAGTTATAATTATCAAAATGTTGGAAATGTTAAAAGTGAAGCAGCTTAATTAGGCACTGAAAGTGGAAGCTATGAAAATACGTAACACATAAAATAAACGTTCTATGTATAAATTTTGCTAAATTTCTTTCTTTCTTTGTTTTTCACTTCAAAACCTTCAAGTCACAATCACAAAGACACCCAGACTCGGAACAAACGACATGACGCACACAGTTGGCTTGGCGTGGTGACATTTACCACTCGGCTACCCGTGTTGTCAACATTTTTAGGTATCTGTATTATTCCTGCATCAATCACGTTCAGCGTCAAACTAATATGTTATAGTAAAATTTACCCACCTCACTCCTTAACTTAATAAAACCAAAAACAAGTATTTATAAATACAAAACCCAGTTTCCATAAAAACAAAACAATGTCACGCCCGCAAATTGAAACTGCATCCAAATATTTAGGCAGCAATTACACTTAAAAACAAACGAACGTAACAACAGAAAAAGTTGCCAAAAATTCATCGCGACTGCAGCAATAACGAAACACGGGGCCTTTTCAATAAAATAAAACTACCCGGTTTGTCGGAGGGTTGACCCGACATTTTCAATACAGGAGAGTCCCTGGGGGCCCGTGCAGAGGGACCGGCCCTATTCCGGCACAAAGCGAGGGAATTTGCGAGACACGCTCACCCGGGACCCGGACCTAACACTTTACTTGGGACCCTGATTTTCCACTGTTTAGATAAAAACACTTGTTAGCTGAACGATTGTTTGCGACCTGTCCACTTCTTTAACAATATTCATTGATTATTCTTATTTTATTTACTTACACATTATATTATTCTATACACATTTTTTTAAAGAAACACACGGCACCCATCCAATCTATAGCCGTACCAACCGGTACTTGACCTCAATCTTTATTGTTCGTATTTTTGCAAATGTACGCGGCCATTAAAATTCATCATTTGTATTAAAAATTAAACATAGTGTGTATCTATGACAGCTAGACCAAGAGATACAGTTTAGTAATAGACAGTCATATTATGTTTCTTCACTAACAAAATTTCGTTTTTACCCCTTGGGTACGATACCCTAAAATTTACCAGCAAAATAAAAAACAGCACTAATGCTGAAGTCAAAAGAAATATATGAAAACCATGATCCATTTTAAATAACTTTTCTACGAAAGCAATATTTAGAAACTGCATTTTCCTTTACGAGATTATTAGAATTCTAATTATTTTCTGATACCTTCTGCCAACGGAGTGTGTGTTTAATACCTTATGAAAGCTACGAGTACATCGTACTATTGCAAAGCTTTAAAACATATACCGTATTTCCAGTTATTTCTTTTATTCAGTAAAAGGTTTAACCTAGTAGCCTAATTCATAGAATCATGTTTTTATAGAAATTTTTCAATTCAAGTCTTATTCACATTAAGCATTATAATTAAAAAAAACACTTTTGTTCGTTACTTTTTGCTAAAAATACCTTTTTTATTTAGCTATCCATGTTTCACTTATAAAAGTATTTTTAATTTCTTATTTTGTTCTTAGTAAGGTATGACTAAATAAAATAGTCAACATAATTATTTATAGTCACGCATAACAGTTAAACGTTTTGTTTTCGAGAACAATTGATATTTACGTGATACCTACATACCTAACATACTTAAACTAGTATTCAATACATTTACCATCTTAATCACTATAGAAATCTTCAGAATAGCTCAAATCAACTCTTCTATACAGATTCCCTCAGCAAAGATTCATATAATTACCCTGAACCACGCTCATAAATTCCCAGATAAATTTCTCTGAAGATATGGCAATATACGTCTACTTATTCACTTTCCAGTTTCCTTTCCTCAAAAGATATAAATACCACTTATCTTTATGCTTGGGCGAACAAAACTCGCAGCAATAACTCGGCTAAAGCAACAGTTCCACTGAAATCTGTTGTGTAATATGTTCCCTTGTATTAAGACTAACTGCCGAATGGGCAACTGCTTTAACGATACGTATTTAAACTTATGTAACTGCTACAATTATGAATTGAAATTGTTCAAAATTCCGTCTCTTCTCTATGCTTACTTATTTTTCGCAAGTCATCAAAACATCACAGATTGGACGTGGCTCTTGTTTACATAGAAATTAAACAATTAAATACATTTTGGAGAAGGCAATCGATTTGTTCTTAACAATTTGTGACATTGGTGAGTTTTTAGACAATAGTTTTGTATGTCTTGTTCTAATTGTTTCCCATGCACAAAGGTAGTTAAACAAAAAAAATAGAATAATAAACCAAATAAACGTCGAACAAAATCTGTAACACATTCTCGTTGCCCGCACCGTAACAATAGCAGTAATATGTTACACAGGATTAATTATAACAACTAGGGATTAATTAAACACATCCGAATATCAAGTATAAAGCATAATGTATCCCGACTTTAACCCCAAACGTTAAGGATTCGAACAACAGTCGCCGAACGTAACACTCAAGTGAGCTAACTGGGAAACTTTGACTCGTGTAATCCGCAGACCTGTATTGAAACATTAAAATTTTGAGCGCGCCAAACATTTCTCAGTTGCTTAATTAACCAACGAAATTAGTTATTGTTATGAAAAAGTAACAAAAGGGGAGAAACTTCGCAACTCGAGCCACTGGAGTGTGGAGCGGGTCGGAGCGGCGCCACGTCTCGAGATGTCGCGGCTTTCGCTTTTTTTCATTCTTACTTTTAAATTGAGGCTGCATAAGATTTTTTTGTCAATCACATGATAATGGATACTGACCAAGGTCTATGTCTATTACTGTCACTCTTTTGGGTAAAAACTATACTTCTTAAAGAATGGTTAAACATTTCAGATCATGCTAGTTTTATTTAAATGATATGTGGGGGCTATATGACGCAATACTCTCTTGCTATTTTCAGCTGAAGTGATAAAAATGAACAACATTTAATGTATTGCTGACGCTAGACAGGTATCATGACAGCTACGTGCGATTTATAATTAATTTTGAGTAATAATTTGTACCTTTAAATAATATAATCAAGCCTACGATAACGTTATTTCCCACCCACTCAGTACTTTAGTCCAATTAACATCCCACTCGCTTTAATAATTTTAAGCTCAACTTAAACTGTTATTGCTCTTTTCAGTCTCACCTAAACTTGTAAAATGTTCAGCCATTTTAAAGCATACTAAAAAATGAATCTCGTTCTGTGTTATCCTTTAGTTTAAGACAAGTAACTCTTTAGCAGCCACCTCGCTAACTTGAAGTAATCCCACTAGCTCAGCGCATTAAATATTAATCGCCTCCGAAAAATTATAACCGCTACACCTAATAACTTAGGCCGCCTTGTAAGGAAATTACACTGGAACCGAGAGAACTTCTTTTAATTTATTCAACTCACACAATATCCGACTTTAATACCTTCATATTACGAACGAGAATCGTGCGACAGAGGGGACCCGGAGTTGATTCTGATTTATAACTGGTTCAACTATCTCAGTGTTTGTCTTTAGCCAATTTGAATAAAACACAGTGTTAGAGTTACGTGAGGTTTAAATATGATTGTATATTAATGAGATGAGGAATTCGGGATCATTAATGTATCTGAATAGATTAACAAATGAGTTACATTGAGTTGCGCCGCCGCCGCGCCGGATTGCGGCGTTTCGGGTAATTTGGAGATTTGCTGATGTTGTTATATGTGGGGTTATATTACTAGATGCTGTTTTGTTTGCGGAATACGAATTGTCAGCGGAATTAGCATTTAGGTATATACATTGATGTTTTCTATTTTTAAATTGGAATTACAAATATTTCAGGTCAGTTATTGAAAATACTTCACACAAAACATGAAACAACACTAACAAATACCCTGACCTTCTATTCTAATGTACACTTATATGTTTTAATTTGATAAAATATAAAATAATTAAGGAACCAAAAAGTTACTTAATTATTAAGTCGTCCTTTCTGTTGTGCTCATGATAATGCGTGCACCATGAACTTTTAAGCAAGACTGGCACTGTTGTGTGAGCAAGACAAAACTACACCAGAAGTAGTGGCGTCTCAGTCGCACGTTGAACATATTTATGTATTAAAAGCTTATAGTAGGCGCATAGGCGTGGGCTTCATTTAATATTTGATCAGCCACTTCGTCAACGTCACTAGCACCGTGCTATATAGAGCCTGGAGTCTAACAAATATTATTACGCAGTTTATCCCGCTAGCATATTAATAAATAATCTAACAACAGTTTTTTACATCAAAAAACGTACAAAGAATCAAATAGCGACTAGGTTACTCGTGTGTTATATTAATAAAGCGGTAAGGATAAGATTTTATGAGCTCACAAATTACAAAAGTTAATTAGTATTAATAGACTTGCGTATGACGCAAAAAGTAGTTATTCTTGTTTCGATTTTTTTATATCGAATTAAATATATTTATGTATTCACTAGCGGTCGCTCGTGGTTCTGCCCGCTGTAAAGCATAATCTTGTGTTTTTCTTTAAGCCAAGTAAAATCAAACCTATATTATTTTTGATCCTTCCAAGGCTATGAGTATAAAGTTTCATGAAGATCGGTTGAGTATTTTTGACGTGAAAGTGTAACAAACAAATTTTAAATAAGTTACACACAGGTAATAAGCTGTTGCTAATTAACACAGGTTTGTGTTTATCAACCGTGTGACTCGACTTGATTAAGCTGAAGCATGCTTGGATTCCACATCCAGTTATGACGTCATAGTAATTTGTGAAATGTTCTTTGTGTATACCAGAGCAATTAATGTATAGCTAGACTAGACTAGAGCTAGTCTGAATCAAAAATAGTACCGCATTTGAATAGAAAATCAAAAATCTAATGGAATACATCAAATATATCGGAATGAAATTTCTTTTCGAGAAGTGACGTCACTTTGACATTTCAGTTCAATACTTGGAATGATTTGAAAGTGTTAGTGCTTGGAGACATGTTACGTAGAGGGCTTGTTGTAGTTTAATTTTATTTTAGTATTTAACAGTTGTTTTTTTGAGGAAAAGTTTAAGCCGGTTATTACTTGCAACGTACATGGCTGGAAAGAAAACTGAAATAGAATAAACATTTTCACATTAAATGGGAAAGTATGTGAATGTGTTTGTAGAATTGTTACCTCTTCACACCCAAACTGATGGACCGATTTCAACGAAATTAGCTACGGTATCTTCGATTATCACATAGGCATACTTTCAACCGATTTCGAAGTGACTAGCCAAGCCGCGAGCAATGGCTCGTTTACAAATAAAAAATGTGCGCTTTTTGCTCTTCCTCCCGTATTCCTCTTCACTGAGGGCCGTAAGGTCCCTGAGGAACCAGCTTCCCTCCGACGATGGTTCGCCATCTTTGGCTGTGCACTTCCGTATGGATGTATGGATAATTTACTTGGGTACGAATTTCTTTAACTATGAGACATGTTTTTTTTAGTAAGATTAGTAAGATCATTAATTTTTTAGTTTACGTATTAAGAAATAAATTATCCAACTTTTTATAAAATTATTTTGTCGAATTTGAGTTGCATTATGCATCATTATTATTTTTTAGTTTGTCTGCTACATTTTTATATGGACACCACGCAAGTGATTTCGACAAAATTTAAGATGAAGAATTGAGATAAAATAAACACTAAGTAAAAGGGCTTTCATGTAACATTTTTCCGAACGCGGTTTTCTTAGTTTATTCAAATGACATAGACTTAGTAATTAGCAATTGCAAAAACAACATGCTCCGCTAAAGCCTCGGGAAAAAAACTGGCACTTTCTATTTCAATAGTTCACAGTACTTTTAACATAAATCTCAAATGTTATTTAATTTTTCTAACATTCGATTTAAAACACTTCACATTCAGAAACTTTTTATTCACAAACCGCAGCAACAGTTTTCAATGAGTTTAAAAAGTCAAGTCAAAAATATATGAAATGAAAGCTAACATCGTTAGTGCATTAAAAGCAAACGTTTTCATTTTAAATACGATACAGTTCCTAAGTTCATTTGAAATCTTTATCACCAAATTGCATTTTTTTAAACAACTCAAGTATTTTGCTCCTTGTGTCGCGGGAGGTTTCACAAACATTCAAGTCACATGCACAAAGACACCCAGACTCAGGACAAGCGTTTGTGAATCGAACAGACGCTTGTCTTCCTCGAAGATCGAACCTAAGTCGGGGCTGAACGGGATTCTCCGGTTAGTTAGTTATTTAGTTATGAACTAAAAAATTATGTAACGTGTCCATATTTGTAACAAAAAAAACTTTTGTTGGTATAAGGAAAATATACTCTAACATCGCACATAGTGTGAACAATATCTACAAGTATTTCCTCAGTTACTTAGTTTAAAGGTTAACAACATTAGCAACTTTGATACTTTTTGATGGTCTTCGTGCCAGAATTCCTGTTTATAAGGTCAAAAACTTAACCACAAGCCAATCTTATAAAGTAAACAGATAGAAAATTTAACGCAAACAAACATTAATACAATCGCCGTTTCAATTCACAACTCAACAACAACAAATTCGGAGGCAAGATACCTTAAAAAAGTTATATTAAACGCTGAACACAGGCCTGGGGTGGATGTAATCCAACCATTATTTCGCTTTTCGACAATTACGCGCGGCTGCAAATAAAGACGTTTGGAGGGCAATATTCGAGGAGGGTGCGAAAAAATTATCATCACCTTATACCGGGGCCTCGCAGATGTGGACTTAGAAGACATTGAAGCTATATAAATGTTGATATGCTTTTTTTATGTGAACACTCTCTGAAAATTATCATTTCATTTTCATCCTGAAAATAATTCTGCAGACAAAGGGACTCGCGCAATTTGTTCAGGAGTATCTGTATAACCCAGTTTACGAACTACAAAGTATGAACACGTAATTCCTCCTCACCGGTAATAGAAAACGGACACTCCTCGGCTCTCAACGATCAATCAAAACCAGGTGTTTATAACGAGAATACTTGTTCACTGAATCTTGTGTCTTCGCGCCTCTCAGAGAACTCAGGCGTCCCTGTGTTACTCAAATAAAAAAGTAAGTTGAGAGTAATTTTTTTCTACAAGCTTTACACATAGCGGCAATAAAAACGCTCCACGGAGCTCGTGCCCGCCTATATTTCATTTTACTCCTCCGCTGGGTGTCTCCCCTGTTTCGGGGGTGGCTGTGGGTACTGCCTGTGACACTGGGAATGAAACTTTAAATGCTGCTCGGAAATAATGTGGATTACGTGCGCCGGTAGGTCCCATGTTTTTTGTTCAGCCGAAAGTTTTATTAAAATATGTATCAGTCACACTGTCTCTGCTTGAAATAATAATACCGACTTTATATTATTGTTTTGAGACGCAATGAATATGTTAAAAGTTGAAAACTTTCTTTAATTATATTTCCAGACTTTCAGACTGTGTACTGCCAATATGTTTAAAACAGCATAACTAAAAAAGCTACATTGCTATTTTAAGCGATGCAGTAACAAAGAACTTAAAGTATTATATGAAACAAAAAACAATACAACGTAAGTTATACAGATGATACCATTTAAGTACCAACAATTGCGCTCCAGTTTAAAAACTACAACACACAGTGCGAACGTATAATATTATCGTACTAAGTACTATTTATTTATTCATTTGTGTTCTACTTTGCAACTATAAAAGTCCCATTAGATTCCAAGGTGCATATTTTACATGAACATCTAAGTTTCTTGCCAAATTAGGATCCCTAAACGATTCCGCCCGATAACTTTTGCTGATTCATTGCACGCTTGCACTTTCGTATTAACGAGCGCGGTATTAGAAAATTAAGTTTAATTTTAGTAAACGAAAGCTATTTCACAAGATTTCGGTGGAAACAGAGTTGTATTATGAAATTATATACAACAACATAAATGGCTGGTAATACAAACAGACTTTCTAAGTATAATCAAAAAACATTTTACATTTGCACTACAATATTTATTTGCCCTTAAATTGCACTCACAAAAATTGGGTGCCCAATTCTTAGGGAACCCACGTGAAAAGGAATATTACTGAAATAGCTGTACGTTCGGTGAACCTCCCACACTTAACGTTTTATTCAACATATACCGATATAGTGCTAAACCAACACTGTATCTGTTTGGCTTTAAGAAACATTTCTGCTAAATCGTGTTCTACTCGAAGATCATTTTAGATAAAGTGCAGAACAAAAGAACTGTGTTGTGTGCTTATAGATACAATGCACGTTAAAGTATTGCTGCTTCAAGAATCCGCTCCGGCCCCGAGGCATTTGCACTCGAAGAATGATAATGAAGTTTGACCAGAAAATCAATTTTAAAAGGCAAACATTTCAACACCCTTCGTTTTTATTTCCCTTCAATCGTGACATCGTTCATAATAAAACTCTCAAACTCATTTGCGGGCCTCTTAATACCGTTACATAAGACGTTGGGAAAATGTTGATAGTCACGCTCCTTATTACCGGGCGAAAGGTTTAACATTTTCAATTTAATCGTATTATACTATAACCCTCGGAAGTATTGGTTCTGACGCAAAAAATGATCGGCGCATCGAAGATTTCCCGATTTAGAATTTTTCAATAGATGCCCATAAAAGAATTTGAGATGATGAAAAATGATCGGCTAATGTGCTCGGGGTCATATTTAATTAAATCCTTATCTTTGAATTATTCGTATTTATCTGTCTAAAGTAAAAATAGAATTATAACGCAAAAGATAATTGAGAGAAGACGAGACATTTTTATTTCGCAACTTTCACCAACGCCATCTAGTCTCAAACTAACCAAAGCTCGTATAAGTGCTCGACAACTGATATTGGAACGGAAAGGAATTATGAAATATACTAATATGTTTCTAAATTCCTATATAAATTACGTATTTTAACATAAAACAAATGATCGTGCTCATCACACAGACTTTTGTCCTGGGTGGAAATCGAACCCACGACCTCTGGTATAGCAGGCAGGACCGACAGGCTTGTCAAAATTAAAATGTCGCAGATATTTCTTTAATGACATCCCGGTTTGTTAAATTTATCACCTATGATCTCTTCAAATCTAGACCTCTGTACTGCTCTCTCCGCTAGAGTATTTCGCCTACACATTTCTGCGTATAGTTCACATACATCCCTTCCTCTGTCACTCTACTAACACTGATGCAAATATCCTCTGCTTTGATCATTTCCCGCACGTCCGTATTCCAAACTCGTTTGAATCTCATGAGCCTCTGATGGGCCTTTGTAGGATAATTAAAAAAATAACACTATTAACCTTACTAGACGGTTTCTAAATAGTAATTATTATAAAAAAAAAATACTGTCTACGATTTAACGTGGATGCCGGTTGACATAAAGTAATTCAAATGTTTTCACAAAACTAAGCGTATACAGGTTTTATATATGTTATAGGTTTATCTGTTAAGCTGTGAAATCGTGACAGGCAGGCAAAATTGCTTTAAAGTTTTTTTTTTTTATGACAGAAGGATTTAAGAAGGTTTATTTTTTAAAATGAAAATTGAGCGCATTTTTATGCAACGGGAGTTATCAAAATTTATTTATAAAATATATTTTTTATAAAAGCAGAATTAGAGTACTATTTACTTGAAATGAAAATAAGGTCATCAAAAACCGAAATTAATTGGACAGATTTCTTTAAGTTGTATTAAAACAAAATTTTCTACTTTTCTTAACACTACCGTATCGCACCTTACTAAAGTTTACGATTAACAGAAGTTAAAAGCAACAGCAACTAAACAGGGAAGGTAAACTAAGGAAAGTTTTAAGCTAATAAACCTAGGAGCAACAATCTAAATCCCATTTCGGGCACGCCAAGGTTCACACGTAAGGCTGAAGATTAATCGCGGCTTGAGGGCGCTCCAGTTAAACCGACTATCACCCTCACACACTCAGCTGATGCTACAGAATTTTACAATAATATGATGCTTGAAATACTAAAACACATCTTTGGAAGAGAAAGTGGGTTTTTGATCAGTGTTGAGACTTTATGTGGGACAACAAAAAAATTATTGAAGATTAAAAACGTGGAGAATGATATGCATGATTTTTATTGTGTTCGGAATTTATTTTTACATCCACATTTTTTAATCGGATAAACAATTTTGATTATGGTTATCATAAATACAGGAGCAGTGACAATGTCAGTCTTTAGATCAAACTAAAAAAGTTTAGTGCTGCCATCTAGTTAAACTTAACCGCACCTAAATGTATATGATACATTTTTACATATCTTATGAATGATCCCTTGTAAAAGATTAAGTAATTAGTGATTTTCCTTTCTTACTTTTATTAGGCTTTGTGCGTGGGATTCTTCTATTTTTATCACTGCTCCTGAAATGAGTAGGATTTCTTTAATTAATTGCTTATTATTTTCATAAGTTCGAAGCTAATCGATTTATTTTGATATTAGACTTCTTATAATAAAGATTAGATACTGCCCACCAGTAACTTGTTACGTGGAATAAAACGTGTCTCAATACATTTTCAGAACCAAAAACACAATTTTCAATTAAATACTTTTTACTTAACTTTACATTTAAACGTTTGCCAAGAACATCTAGTAGAAAAACGAACGAAAGCTCATAATACATTTAAAACTTCTCGAACACAGAATAGTGAAGAAAAGCACTTAAAACATATTTAACCTAGTTCCATCATCCAAGTAAAGTTACCAAAATAGCTAAATCACAAAATACAGTAACAACAGGGACGCTTTTGGTTCCAGGCTTTTAGCCAGTGAATTTCTACTTTGTCCTCGGTAATAGCGTTGTAGTTGCGCCAACAATTTATTAAACCCATGTTAGATTGCTTGCTCCGGCTTTAAAGAATCGTTATCCGACAAATTGTTGAACTATGAATTGTATTTGGGATATTCTGGAGGACCATCATGTGCAGGTTCAAGTTGTGTATTTGTAATAATAATTAAGCTTTGATTGAGGATAATGGGGAATCATGTTTTTTTATGAATTTAAACTACGTGTTACTGGCTGGATAATAATATTTTTATTGAAATTTATGCCAAGAACCTTCAAGTGGGAAGGAATAAGGAAGTAGCCTGGCAGCGGTCATTAACAGGCTGATATTATTATTACAATCTTATAATGATTTATCTTATAACATTTATTCAAGCATACCCACAGCGAGATAACATTTTATTTGTAGAAATACATACGTTGCCAGAATATACAACATAAAGGATATCAAAGGATAACATTCTAAAAACAAATTAAGCGTATGTTCGAACGTTATTACAAGGTAATGATAGCTTGAGCCTCGGAAGTACAAGATAAACAGGGCTTCCCCAAACAAAACGTACCGACTGGGTTTTTAGCAAAATGAACGACGAATACTTGGGTGAGGGACTGGGCGCTGCCCTACGGCACAACTTAGGGTTACCGCGAATTAAATAACTTTATTACGATTATTAGGATGCTTATCAAAGGTCAAATTCAAAGTTTATTACTGTTTTTGTTGTATTCCTTCAGAATAAGAAAATTACTTTGAATACCTATAGCTCGGAGGTATTGTTGTAGTTATATTGTTATACCCTTTCGCCTAACATCCTAAACTCATTACGAAATTCAGAACAAAATTATCCCTATGTTTGTTGTAAATGAACGACTATTTTCTATTTTACGTAACTTGTAAGGACGCCGATGGCTATCGTGTTATTTGGTAATAGTATCAGATGGGAGTATAGGTATAATTTAAATATCACTTAGTTAAGTTTCAATAAACAGTATAAAATTGTCATTAAAAGTTTCCAATAATGCCGTTCTAAACTACAGTATTTTGTCAGGGCTCAATTGTTTGTTATCGTTTGACCAAAACTAAGCCATGATAGTCACAAATTGTGTTAAATTAGTCAAACATTACTAAAATAATATCACACCATAATACGCACAGAGAGTTGGCAAAATTATTTTGACCTCATTATTTCCGTTCTCTAACGACTTCTCCAATACAATTATAACATGTAACATTTTGTATTTAGATTGTTTCTGCATGCTAGGCATATCTATTTGCATATTTTACATCTTCATTTAAATTTAAATAGTTGTAAATTTTACTACTGTAGTCTTTCTCATGTGGGATGAGTAGGTACAGAATCTGAGTTTATGTTGGTAAATAAAATCATCTAACAAATTCCTGAAAACCTTAACCTGCTTGAAGTACTCATAAAAAATCGGAATAAAAGTGTCAAGTGTCAGCCCTGCATAAAGTTGGGAGCGACAGCGTCGTAAAGATGAATCACAACCAGACGATGTCCGCCCGCAGCGGTTTGCGACGACCCTACAATCGATCGCGTTTCAATTCACAATTCTATTACAAAAGCGCCACCGATTGATTCCAACGAACAAAACAAGTATTGGATACGAAATTTGCGATAATATTGACGGGCAAAACATTTTTATCGGTGATAATGGTACGGTAGTGGGATATTTATACAGGGTATTAGCCGATCAGGGGCCGCATTAACCGCTGTTATTTTTTCATTATACGGGCCTTTGGGGCTTTTTATCAGTAATATTTGCTTGTAATGGAGCAATGATGATGTCCGTCAGTAAGCGACGAGGATTCCGCAATAAATAACGGGAAAGTAATGATGTATTGTTGGCGTCTCGCCGGTTTATACAACTTTTGGGAGCCGACCAAATTTGTACGACTTTATTTAGATGTTGCTTTGAGTTGCGGGTTACTTTTATTCGAAATTTAAATATAGGAATAGATTGGTACTGCTTGATAATCTATTTGTATAAATACGTATTGTTTATATTTGACGGCGTGCTGTATTTATTCATGTTAAAAAAACTTATTCGAATTGCATATCAATAAGTAATTTATTTGTTTCGGCTCCAGTTAAAAATAGATCGTCGAAACTGTTCAATAACAGAGCTTACTATTTTATTAATCAAATCAAATACATTAATTACCCTTAAGAGTTCAAAATTATCATTATAATCAATAATTATATTTTAATTATACATGTATAATATGCAAGATGACCAATAATCATAACGAAAATTTCGATGTGTAAATTGCAGTTCGCAAATAATGAAAAACAATTCATAATTACATAGACTTAGTGACAAGTAAATGCCCTTTACAATGATGATGACAATCCGGTGTCAAATAAAGATTATTCTGCATAATACTCAAAGAACAAAGAAGCTCTTTTATAGAATTAAAATCAAAATGTTAAAGGTTTAAAAAATGTAACGTGGCAACGGAATGGAGGAGCGACAGTAGAATTTTTAGTCAATTTCTCGTTTGACACAATTGAATTTGATCGCGGGATAAATCAAGTTTCTGGGCACGAGCGCCACTGACTTCCGTTGGAGCCGACGGCTGTGGTCGAAGCAATGACAGTCTATAATGGAGCTTGAATCTACGAACAAGAAGAACTATTTCTATATTTGGTTAGCTGCATGTATTGTCGAGTTTCGTTACTATCTCTTATCTATTTTGGAATGGATCAGTTTGCTTCGGATATTGTACTCTATTTCATATATCACTGCTTTTACTAAAAAATAACGTCGACTTTGATTGCCTATAAATGATTCTCTAAATAATCTCTCGCAATCACTTTTATTTTTGGCAAATTACCTACTCATTTTAATTAACGTAAGTTTCAAATTAATCTGGACCTCAAAAGCATAATCAGTTTCTTTGAAATCTTTATCAGCAGAAAAAAGTGACCAGTAAGATTAAAAATTTCTTTCAAACATCATACCATAAAGTTTCATCAATTGGAGAATTGATTCACTTTTCTGATAGAGTCGCTCATCTTTCTTAACTTGAGTCGTTCGGAGAGCCTTTGTCTCGGGCGCTGAGTCGCGACCTCAGATGACTCGTTTGTGGCTACTTAACGAGTCGCCTGCTCAATTCTAACTTCATTTGTGCCCTAATGCAAATCGAGCGACGGCTTAACAGAATATTTTGTCGCTCCACTGTCTCTTGTTTTGCTCTGTTTATGTTTTGCAAATGTTATCAAGTTGTGTTCGAATGACGGATTGGATGAAATGGGAATATGATTGATTCGTACACTTTTTCGGAGTGAATTGTCATTTTTAAGAAATGTTTTTTTCTTCTTCATTTAGTCCGCGCTCTTGGTTTTGGTATAATTAAAAAGATGATGATGAAAGATGATTTATTTAATATTTGCAACTCAAATTATTAGAGAAATTATAGTTTTTAACCTAGTCACGGTTATATTAGTAACACATAAGAGAAAAAAAGAATCTTAAAGAAAAAAGACACCAGATTAGATCTAAACCACAAATGAAAACAGAACCAAGCGCAGTGATTTTAAATACTGATGAACTAGCCGCCACTCCTCAACCATATCGATTAAGCCGACTCGGCTGACAGATTTAGATCCAAATGTCGGCTTAGTTTGCCACTGTTATAGTGCTAAACAATCACGATCGTATTCCCCAAAGAGGTAGACAAAGGTGAACTGAATACACGGCGAGGTATTCAATAACACTCAATACAAGCTACTCGTGCCATTTATCATACACGATTTCATTCTTGGTAAGAATTAATTATTGGTTATCTCTGAATTACTTCCAGGTACTCAGAACTTAGCAAATGGAAATAAGAATTAAGTCAATTGTTTTTGACAGAATTGTACATTAAGACGAAAAAGAAACTTAAATTATTTTTATAATTCTTTTACTTTACTTGACTTTACGTCAATACAAGTAATTTCTAGCTTTTTGCTGTCATAGAGAGTACTTTTTTGAGTGTTTTTCGAAAAAAATACCTATGGATCGTAAATATATTTTTCCATCCTAATACCTTATCTCGTAAAATTCAAGTCAACAAAGAACAGTATAAAATATGTTTATTGCTTATTTCCTCCTTCCTTAACAGCATGACGATAATACCCTAGTCATGAATAACAGGCCAGCCGTTAATACTCAATTAATATATAACCTATAATCTAAGGGATTACCCTGGTTTAGTACATTTAACCAAATAACACCAGAAACCCCGAAATACGATAATGCTTCGAAATCGTTATCATTTTATTGTTAATTTATTCACAATACGTGATAAACATTAAATACAGTGGCATGTGATTAATTGCCGGGCAACCCCATTCGTTTATCAATTTATATCAGTATTGACATTGCAAAACTTATTGGTTGTAATGATAACAGCGTTTTGTTAAATGCGAGGAAATAGGCTGGCAAAATTAATGAAATTACTAATGTTTAAGTATATGGGTACATATAAGTAGTTGATGGTTTGTTTTACTTTGAATGGAAGTTTCAAATTCATGGGACTTAATTTTTGAAACACTCTAAAATTAAACCAGTAGTTAGGTAAATTGCCCTTCGCCCTGAAGGGTACAGGTGTACCGGTGCACTCACGTTTCATTAATCGAGGCACATACGACAAAAACCTTGCCATTTATCGGGTACAATTTCCAAACCAAAATACGCGCGAAAATAACAATTTTCGAACACGATGCCAACAGGGCGGGGATGCGGAGTTATTTTCGGAGTGTTCACATTTTCCACCCCACCATAGCATTGTTTCAAGAATTTCCAAAATATTTTCTACTGTTTCTGTATGCTTGCCGGTTCCGTATTGTACCCCATCGTTTCCCGCGGGTATCGTAAGGGGTGCAAACGGATTACATCTAGGGGACGGTCGTATTTGTCTAGTATCCGACCAGGGTGAATATAATATTACGTGGAAAACTATGGTTATATTTATACGTAGCTTTAATTTTGCGGCATGAATGATTAATGCTAACCTAAAATATTGTTTTAGTTCATTTCTTTGTTGAATTTTCCTTTTTATTTTTGAATTTGCTCTTCTTATCTTTTTAGTTTTCTAATCATGCATCAAAACCGAATTGTTAAGACAAAATTGGGTAGAATATCCCCGACTAATCTTTTATAGATAAGGCAGAACATGTTCTGACACAAAAAGATAAAAAGTCTCTGGCTGACCTGGGATATTCCAATTTTGTGCATAGGAACCATTACCGTTTTCGGGGAAATGTCGGTATGAAAATTTCTGTCAGTGACGGACAATTCACGTAACGACCATAGAGGAATAATACCGTATTGATAAAACAGCCAATTAAGAAGGAAAACCAAAAATTTATTTCGGGACGTTAAACAGCAATGGAAAACTTCTATAGAGATTTCTTATACGCATGCTTATTTTCAAAAGCTTAAAAGGTCTTTGTTTTTATAGATGGTGACAAGAAACTGCGAGCGTGGGAAAGGCACATGAGGTTGTATTGTCGCGCGATGCGAACGTGACGCACCATGACCCGCCGCGGACCCTGGAGGAGCTTCGCAATCAGCGTCATACAGATCATCACCATTATATGCCAAGGTAAGCATACTACCAACCTCTTTTTAAAATTTCGATGTTTTCATATTTTTATAGACCGCACTGGTTCAGTAGGACACATTGTCTATTTTACCTTGTGTTAAATGGAAAGATGAAGTGCTGTGCTGTGGAGTCTTTTGTGTCGATTTTTCTGGAAGAGGTAAACTTTTATTACTTTTCGTTAACTTTTTTTTAATAGGACAACACGATGTTGAATCATAATCAGAATGTTTAGTATGAAAAAAAAAGAATATAAAAATTAATAACAACGAACTAAATTGTATTTACTGTTTATACATATTATACAACAGCAATATAAATTACCAATATCCAGAAGCATCCAAGTTTCATCATTTAAGTTATACCTGCTCAGATGCATTATGTAAATTTCAACTCACCGACATACAAGTCAATATACAACTGCTGCCTTAAATCACAGACTTGATTAATTGGGTTATTTATCGTAATTTTATATTTCGCTATCGGTTTACCAATATTTATTTTATTATAAAGTCTATTTATTAAGGAAAGGAAGTCTTTATTTTCCGAAACGCTGCGTTTTTTGTGGATCTCGGTTCAGTGGCTTCGAGTCGTAAAATAGTGATTTCAAATAAAAATAAAATTGCTTTTAGAGAAAACATTATTTACGTTCATCTTACCGCGTGAATGTAAAATAAAAGGAAACCCTCCATGTTGACTTATTCCTCTGTTCTATTAGTTCAGACTGTTGGTGAAGTTTCATTTCTTTCTTGTTTCCGTTGTAATGTTATTCACTTTTAAACTCATTGGTCTCAAAAGGAAATTAATATCTATAGAACATAAAAAACTCGAAGGCATACAAACGAATTCCACACATAAACCTTAACACATTTAAATGTGATGAGAATCAGGAACGCGGACGTTAACAGGCCACCTAACTAAGTTTTCCGAAATTACACGCGAACTTTTCGAATAAAACGCGACACAAAGGGAGTGAGCCCTTAATGAAGACAATATTTTGAGGGACTCTCAACTCGAGTAATTAAATCTCGCGGCTCATATCTCCGAGGAGTATAACTAGGGGTATAGACAGAGTAATTGGTTATTAAATTAGTCGTGGTGTCGATCAATTTGTGTTTCCACGTAATTTTAGTTTGGGTCTGGATGTGAGAGACGTGAATTTAAAATGATGTTAATCAACGAGATTGCTGTGCTATTTGAAGTTATGGAATGGGTTGAAATATTTGGTCAGTATTATAAGCAAATATTATAGTAATATAATATGAGTAAATGAATACTTAAAAATGAGTAACACCAAAACGGATTTCTTGAAAAAAACTAACCTTCGAGTAAGAAACGATACAATTCTTCCAAATATCAGAGACAAAATAAACCAAAGTGTCGCTGACGTGATCGTATAAAAC